>NC_091392.1:33481071-34107857 GCF_032191515.1 Phaenicophaeus curvirostris | reverse complement strand
TTTATGGCTTTGCCTTCACTGCTTCAACTGCACAGCTGGGAAAACAGCATGTAAAAATACTGATGTTACTTGCATTGCTGAGACATTTTTCTTGAATATGATTACTAAGTGGAGTTGCAAGTTTACCCCATATTAGCATATTGGTTGAATCTCTTGATTTCTTTTCTCCTTATTGTCATGACAAAAACTCTACTTGAATTCTCCAGTCTTATGTCTTAGTATTTAGATCTGATATCCAGAACTTGCAAAATGTACACTAGTTGTTTTATTCTCTACATCTCCATATAAAGGAGTATTTTTTAGTGTATTTCCCTATTTTTTTATTAATTCTGGATGCCTTGCCAATATTTGGAGGTAGAGAATGTAATCCTTCCTATTACTGATTTAGAGTTTGGTTCTTTTTTTGTTGTTGCTCTTTTTACTTTTCTTTGATCATTTTCTTTTTACCTTGGATCTAGTCAGTTCTTACGAAACTTCAGTAGTGGTGAGAAAAGTCTTTTAATAAATAGTGGCCTGAAACTGAACACAGACTCTTTGTAGTCCTTCTTGGAGAGAAGAGAAAGAGAGAGATGATGTATCTCTATAATTTTCTCTCAAAATGGTTTCCAGCTTAAACTATTCTGTCTGAATAGAAGCATTTTTTCCTAACTATAAATGGTCTGTGTTTCAATATGCTCTCTGATCATAAAGCTGATGAAATGGTCCTCTCTGTATGGCAGATTACCTCAGCAGAATTTACAAATGGAAGATGATGATTTTGCTAATGTCCATGGGCAGGTAGACAGAATTTGGTCCCAGATGCTCTGCCTAATGTTCATGGCAAAAGCGACTCAAAAACAAAGCCTCCATATGCCGCAATTGCTGGAATTATTTCTCAGGCATATTCCCTTGTCATCCCTCATATGTAGATCTCATTAGATTCCTAGTGGGAGAGCATATGGAGAGGGGAGATGATGGAAAACATTGTAAAACAGATTGTGTATTTAAATTTATATTATAAAAGACCTTTGTGCACAGGCAAACTTAGTGGAGTCAGTTCAAACTCTTTCTTCCCACTTCATAAGGAAATTGGTGTTTATGGAGCTGTTATCTCAGCACATTCAAAGACGCTTATAGATGATGGAATAAAGCCTGGCTTTAGGGATACTAGTGGGAATTTTGCTGCCAATTTGAGGTCAACTCTGTATTTCCTATATTATTTTTTTCCAAATTTTTAGTTAAAATATAGCTATGTAAGTTCTTCTCAGTAATAGGAATGACCAGAAGTGATAAATGTGATAAAATTGCTTTCATTCAGCTCAGCTGACTGATAGGGTTCAAATCCAATGCAGAGCTTTTTTAATGACTACTAAATATTAATGATTCTGTATTTTTCTTATATTTAAATAAAGCAAAAGCTAATCAAACATTAATTAAAAATATATGATGATGTTTGTGAGGCTTTTTTAAAATTACTCTTATGACTCTTTCTTGTTTTATGATAATAAAGAGTCCCAGTGGTGGAGGTGGGCTCCAGCAGAAGTTACCCAGTGGACAGGTGGGGAAGGCAGATAGACTCGTGTCTAGGAACACCACGACTTTACTGTAGTGGCTGGTGAAATATGGCCTACGACCTAGAGGAACACTTCTGTAGGCATCATTGTTGCTCAGCTCCTAAAGAAACAACCCTGACAAGGTATCTCTTATTGCATGAATGCGAATTAAATGTCATACCTAAAGGAATATTGAAAGGATGGAGATCAACAGTGTGGACTTTTCTTACAATGTAGCTCTGCAGGCCTTAAAAATGTCAGGTATGTCCACAGGATCTTTCTATCTAGATTATTGCCTTTCTAAAAGGAGATACGTAATGCATGTTGAGGTAGCATTTGAGGTAGTTGTGTGTTTATTTGCTGGTAAATACCCTGTGTAAAGCCAAGATTTGGTGTTATGTCTTGAGAGAGGGCCTCTGGCAATTCAGAGCCAACCCTCCTCCATTACTACTGAAACTGGACTGTGTTACTATAATGTTTTAAGTTAGAGTTGCACAGTGTGCTGCTGGCAAGCTGCACCTTTCAAAGCAGAACAGTCACTTTGATAAGCTGCAGCAGGAGGTAAACATGGATTACCATACATACTTTTGTCTTATACTGACAACTCTGGGTTTTGTCTTTTTTTCTGACTGATATAGGATAAATGTTTATTATTATGCGAAATTTTAAAATTTATTATTTTTCAACAGTTTGAACAACGCACTTGAAAGATGTATTTTGCAGCTTCTTATTTGTTCATCTTATTACAATTTCTTCATTTGTGCTATATATGCATTAGTCTCTCTGTCAGCTACCGGTGACACCTTTTAAAATAGTGTCATCAGTTAGTGACTTTTTAGTCACTGCAGGCAAATGCTTTTTGGGTCGTAAGTCTTTCATTAGCATGTTGTGGTTTTTCCATAGAAACTAAATGACAAAGTAGTAAAAAAGCCTGGAAGATGTACTGATTTAATTTCTGTGAGGCAAACCTCTAGACCGTACTCAGTAAGGAAGTTACAGCTCCTGTGTGTAAGATTGTGTTCCCACATTCAGAATATACAGCCCTTTACTTTGATTCAAATTTGATTATACAGAAATTTGTGCAGTGGTAATATTAGTATTAAAGATTAATAGCTACTTGCAAGATGGATCCTTAAGTAGTGATGTGTGCAATGAGGTATCTAGGACATCTCAAATACAGGGCTTTACCTAGTATTCCTAATGGATGAGGACAGTAGCAAGTATTTTCCCCATTTTTGTCTTTGGAAGGAAATATGCCAGAAGACTGGAAGCTGAAATACTGGCTGGACTTCAGTTCATGATGTGTTTATTGCCTGAGTCCTATAGCTTGCATCTTACCTCACATTTTGTTGAAGCATGAAACATAAGGACCTTAAACTAATCAATTTCTGCAATTAGGAGTTCTGAAAGGAAACACAAAAGGCAGTAGAAGGCAGTTTGTGCCTTGGTTAGCTCCATTGTCTTTAATTAAGTTATCCTCTGTGTAAATCTGGTCTTAAGCAGTCTAGCTAAATAATGTAGAAAATTAAGCTGCAGTTAAATTGTACACCTAGATGAAAGGGCATCTGAAACATCAGACTCTTGGGTAAGAACAAAAGGCAGGTGCCAAAAAATTTAGATCTCCTTTACAGTTTCACCAGGTATCATATTGCTGTGTAATTGTGGGAATTATGTGGTCCTGGTCCCCACTCCAACAAAGAAATATATGAAATTCAGTCCTGCTCTTAGTCCTGCCATGAACCAAAACCAGTTTTTGAAAAGCATTAGCATAAGACTTTTCCTCTTAAAGTCTTGATTCAAGATCTCTACTCCATGCCTTTGCTTTTTAAATCCTGAAAAATAGAGCTTTTTGATAACATTGCTTCTTATGAACTTCTGCTCAGGTTTAAATATTATAGTAACTACCTGTGCCAGCTGTTCAAAAAACTTTACCTCATTATTTTTGGTCAATATAGTAAAAAAACATACTCTGTAAATGCTGTCCTTACGTTTGCTGTATTTGATCATCTGCAGCAATTCCAAAATACCATTTCTCACTTTGTGTCACACTTGGAAATTATTAAAATATGTTGAATAGTCATAAACTCAGTTGACTCATTCACAATAAAGAACTGTGATGCCTTAAGCTACTTTTTACGAGTCGGAGCATTGTCAAGGTGACCTTTCATGCTGTTTCAATTGCATAGCCTTGCCATTATTTAACTATTAGAATGATGGAAAGCTTGCACTTTGCTATTTGAGTGGCAACATTTCTAGACACAGGGACCTGAAAGAATGTGACATAAGAAGGGCTATAATTAATGTGCCACATTAAGGAGTTAAGGATAAGCAGCTAAAGAAAGACTAAACCTGGTGGTGCAAAGCAGCTACAGTCTAGCCTTGAAAACTAAAAATCCATTTGCAATGCTTTTTAGAATCCTAATATCTCCTGCTGGTGACGTGTCATTAGCAGTAGCTCATTTTTCCTGCACTATGCCTTGACCATCCATCATTATTGAAACATACAGGAAAATGCAGCCTCTGGAATGCTATTAAAATTACTCTCAAATTAAATATTAGCCAGGTTAATGCCATATTATGTTTTTACCTTCTTAAAAAAGAGAGGATTTCTATTTATTTTAAAATTTTAAAATATGTATTTATGGAAATAGAAAGAGTTAGAAATTACTGAACATCTGAAAGCTGGGGTTTTTTTTGTGTGTGTATATAAATGATGTGTTAGGAAAGTGCTAAACTAAACAATAACCTACTAGGGATTAATATACTAGACCAGAATTAGTCATACACCATGTAGTACAGTATTGCCTACCCAGAACATATCCGCTGTGTAAAGAGGAAAGGTAAGCTAAAGCAAACAAGACCTGCTGTACACCACTTTATAATTCTGCATATGTATGTCAGTGTCTGTCTTCATGGTAGGGCAAAGGATTTTGTATGGTGTAACGGCAACATGAAGCAGGGATAAAGAAAGGGAAATAATTATCTTTGTCAGTTAAAATGCAATTTTAGGGAAATAGATTTTCTTTTTTTTTAGTGAATTGAAAAGAAAATAAAACTTGTTATTGTGCTTCCACAACAATAATTGAGAAATAATAATCATTTGCCTTCTCAAAAATAATTCTGCTGTAATTTTAAGTCTGTTCATTACCATTTGGTAACCAACCATATGGTTGGACTCGATGATCCGGTGGGTCTCTTCCAACCTGGTTATTCTATGATTCCATGATTCTATGATTCATTTTAAACCATATTTTTTTATGACTGTATGATTAAACATATTCTGTCTACATGAAGCTTGACTCATGTTAATAGAAAGCAAAATGACTAGAAAGATGATGTAGAAAAACCTTTTGTCTTCGCAATGCTATTGGAGGAGGATGTGGAAGCTCTGTAAAAAGCAGAACCGAAAAAGGTTTCTTTTTCCATCAGTGGTTAGGTGATTTATATACATGACTCTCATTAACATTAATGGGAGTTATCTGCCTCATTTTTTATGAACCTGATGCGAAGTTAATGGCAGTCTTCCCACTGTCTCTAGTGGGCTGTGGATCAGCCACTAAGTGCACAAATGAGTTTGGTTGAAATATTGGTGCTTGTAGGCTTAGAATTTCAACATGCTTCATTCACAGTTACAACAAAAAATGCTGTGTGAATGCGTAAGAGTGTGAGCTGAGGATTTTAATATTGCAGAGTCTGCTGATCTGTGTGCACTTTGGGGCATCCACACAGCAGACTGCAGAAACGCCTGAGCCAGCTTGCAATCAGCTAGTGAGACCAGGCGCAGTAGTCTGCCCAGCAGCATGAGGTGATTTACTTTTCAGAGATCTGAGCAGGCGTACGTGTAGTGGGGTCTGTTGTCTGGATCGTGTGACGGGGGAGTTGCGGTGCCACACCGTGCTGTACTCCCATCAATACTGTGGTAATCCTGCTTTTTTGTAATCTACCCTGGGATCTGTCTCTGTGCTGTTCTCTTCTCTGCTTTTTTGTTTTGTTTTGTTTTTTTTAATAGAGAAATTGTATTTTCTTTGCAATAAACCTTTCATTGACTACATATGCTTTGCAGTTGTAACAAAACTAGTGTACTGTTTTTTCTTCTGTGAGAAGGGGAAGAAATCTTCATATTTCCAGCAGAACTGGAAGGACTTCTAGTCACATCCACATTCCTTGCTATGTGCTGACCACTATAGGGACAGGTGAGCGGCCTTGCCATCAGTGAAGAATATTTCTGGCCACACATAGACCAGCTGCTACAAAATAGCTTGCCTGTGGACTGAGAACTGTTATGGTAACTCATGTTCATCCTAAACTGTTTTCAGCAGTGTCAAGTTTCTCCTAATCACAAAATACCATTGGTGTACGCATGAAAAACTGACCTCCAGAAGAACCTGTATTTGAAGCTGAGCTTCCAGTAATACTAGGATGTGTTTTCATGAGGACTTCAAGACACACAGGATTTCTTCTTCTCCATACAAGGTTCTGCATGTACTTTGAAGATACAAATATATACACAATACCACACAGATCGACACAAGCAAGAAAACAGTGCCTTTATCAGCACCTCCTTACACAAAGGAAGCACATAGCCATGTGCAACACAGACCAACCAATCCCTTCCTTCCCTCTGGCTGATCAGGATTTATACTTGGTAGTGGGGCCTATACAAACCCCTAGATCCCAGGTGCTCCCACATCTGCAGGGCCATTGAGTCTTCACAAGCTGTTGAACAAGCATGTGACTGTCCCATCTGACTTTGTGGTGGACTGGGAGTCCTTCATCTTGACAGTGCAAAATTAAGCCTTTCAGTTTAATCCATCTGGCCCAAATGTACCTATACACCTTGCTACAGCTGGAAAATGCAGTTAATTTCTACTTCGGGCTGAGATTTTGCTATAGTCTTTCTACATGTGCAACATCATGAAACACTAGCTATTGCAGATGGATTGGATTTTCACTGGCTCTTAGTTCCTCAAAATATTTCAAAATATGAACAGAGAGAGTTAGGGAAGATGTCGCGCGATATTGGTGATCCATCAGGTAGGGAATAGGTAAGTACCAAACATGGGATTTACTAGCTACATTCACATATTTTAGGGCATGCACAGCTCAAGTAACTGTAGGAGGAAGAGAGCAAATACTCCCCATTTGTTCAGCTCCGGTACGGCTTCACACTCTGCATAAGAGAAAAGGTAGGCTTAGTAAAGAAAACAAATATTACTACCGTTCAGTTTGCTTGTAGGAAGTTTAAAAATGTTATTTAAAAGCTATGCCTCAATTTAATTATCTTCTTTTCCCTTTTTTAAAATTTATTTTTAGATTAAGCATTATTTGATAACTTAGAAAAGTACTTTTATACCTTGTTAGCAATCATCAGTTTGGACTGCAATGCTCTGAAATATTTTTTTTTTGCATATATTTGTAAGCTTAATGAAGTTCTGCATTTGTATTAAGAACTTGTTTTCTGCTTAATTGTAAGGAAATGGGCAACCACAGCAATGCCATAGGGTTTTATTAAAGTATCAAAATTCAACAAGCAATCTACACAAGCCAATTAAATAGAGCTCTATGTCCCTGAAGTAGAGAGCATAGAGGCTTGCACTTAAATTGATATTTTCTTTGACAATCAACCCTTATACTGTCAAACCCATAAAATTTATCAGCTCCAATATACTAAGCACAGATTAGCAGTCCCTTCATGTAGCGATTAAGGCAAAGACCCCGTCTATGAGGCAACAAGTGAGATCAACTCTACTGAGAGGATGCAAATCTTATATAGTGTTTCCGTATCCAGTAGCAGCTATCCCAGTGAATTTCTACCTGTGAGAATCTTGCAGTACAACAATAGAGTGCAACCCCCTATTTTCCACAGATGTGCCCCTTATCTTCATGTTTTCCATCTAGTGCATTCTTTTGTTATTAACTCACAGGTCTTAATAAAGATTCCAAGGTCTCAACAAGCTAGCAAGCATGAGAACATCAGCTCTTTGTTCTGTGCTTGCCACTAATATTGCGGGTACACCAAGGCATCGGCCGCTTGCCCCAGCATACACACAATATTGGAATCTTTTATGCCCGCACCTTCACCATAGAAATGAAAATAAATTAAACACACGGTCCTTTAAAAAACTTATATCAATGCAACAGGTTTTAAGGTAGTTTTATTAAAATAGATGCATTCACAATCAATGACTAATCTAAATCACTACATGCACCATAGATGTGAGCATTCACAGAGGTGCCAGAGTTTTCTTACCTACATTCACCCTGGAACTACACTGCTTCTAGGGTGCTTTCTAGGTGCTCTGATAGTGCTGTGGAGTACACTGCAGTGCACGGAGGCCACTCTACAAGAAAAATTGCTAACCTCAGTGATGCAGGTGCTTTGCTGCCTGAGAGCTGGTGCAGCCCTTCAGAAAGATAGTTCTGTATGATTATTATTGGACGGTACTTACAGAAAGTTCTTCCTTTGGATTCTGCTTTTGACTTCACAGCAGAGATACAGAACTGATGAGTGTGCTTAGCCAACAAAAATCCCTGTTACATGAAGACAAGTCCTTCCCGACTGTGCATAATGTAGCTTTTCTTTGTACAGTTCCATACATTACTAGTAAACCTGCAATTCATACAAAAGCATTCTTGTGCCAGAGGTGAGAATCAGTGGGATATTTGAGTGTGGGTACTCAGTGTTACCTGCTTTTTAGAGAAATTTATGTAGATGGGGTGGAAGTATTTTGATCCTTGTCTGTGTGCTGGATGGAGTTCCAGTGTATAGAGCTAATAAATATTACGAAAGAGACTAATTCCTTGCAATCTGGCTCTGAATCAGAAAGTGGTTTCCATTTCACTGGGATTGTTTTTTCCATATTGGATCTTGCAAATATGTTCACTCTTTCACTCATTTCTATTGGATGAGTATTTGTATTTCAAAGTCATCATAGCTAACATATTTTGCTGGCAGCTTTATCATAAAGAGTAAGTGTAGAATGTTCATGAAGTCTTCGGTTTTCACTTTCAAGGTGACCCTTTATTGTAGGACAGAAATGCACAGTGTCATCTGTGGATACTATCTTTCTAGCACTAAATATCACTTAGTTTTTTAGTGGATTGGCAGAGCATTTTAGGTTCCAGGACCATTAATAATCAGCTGTATAAGCAAAAACACTAAAGCAGATTGAGCTTAAAATGCTCAGCAAACAAATGGGGATTTTTAAGGTCGCATTGGCACTACAATTTACCTTTCATGGAACTATAAGAAACAAGGCTCAAAGAGGGTCCATTTGCCTCCTCAATATTTAATCTCCTCAGTCCACAAGATGAAGTGAACTCCTGTGTTCTAATATCTGTTAATGAAAAATACTAGCTAAAGATATTGACATTTATCACATCTGAACAACAACAAAAATATGCCATTATTTGATCCACTTGTATGAAATATAAATTTTACATTAACTAAGGATTATCTGCCAGAAAAGTGTGAAATTGTTTAATTTGACAGGATTTGAAACACATGAAGCATATTCTGAATTAAGTTAATATAGAAAGTCTGGAAAGCAGTGCAGAAAATAGAATCATTATCAACATCCAGCTGTATTTAGTGTTCTGTATGTATGTCTCCTAGTATTTTTAACTCCATATTCTGTATTTGTCTTTGCAAAACAAATCACATTAATGTATAATATGTAGTAATAGATAATATACTTTCTTTGAAGAAGAGAAATAAGAATAGACAAACATAAAGACATTCCATACTATTGTATGAAAGTTCTGTACAATTATAATCATCTTATTGAGATGACAACTAACAAGACAAGAAAGAGTCTCTAAACAACTTTTATATGACATTCCAAGTAAGGTAGTACATTCAGCCTTCCTTGGTTCATGTATGTCCATCAGTAACAAATGCTCTGTTAACTGCTTTGTAGATCTTAATTGCCATGAATGTAATTTAGATGGAAAGAACATCCTTGTTCTCACGACAGCATTACAAGTGTAGATCTCCCATGCCACAAAACCTTCCTTAACTCTACTTTCCTTTTAACATATTTACTTTTCAATAGTTTCATGCCCTCACTGAGAAAGCATGACATTTGAGCATCCCACCAGCTGCTGCAATTTCAGCATAGTGAGAATTTCCCCCAGAGTTATGAATGATTGCTTTTAAAGGGCATCAACTTGTCTCCTGAATGGAAATCAGAATCTTGTACATAGTAAGCTTTCTTGTTGTTCTAGTCAATACTCATAATGCTGTATTTATGGAAGGGACATTGTTTTGTGAGTAATTCTTCTGAGTGCTCAAATTCTTGCATTATTGTTTGTCTTCCACATTCTTTTCCACATTTACAGAAATTTTTAAGGTAGAGGTGAAGCAACTCACAATAAAAAAATGCACCATTCACAAGCAGTGTGATATGAGGTAATCAAATTAAATAAGGACAGCAGGAGCAGAGTTTTAGCTACATCTGAGCTTTACTCAGGTGCAGTGAGATGTTTATAGCTTTTCATTTTCACTTCTTATTGCTGGTTAAACAGTTCCCAAGCAGCATCTGCAGTTTTTATTTATCAGCTGATTTTATGCACTGTTTCAACACCATTACTGTGAACTTAGTTATGGTTTACCCACCCTCCTGGCATGTTCAGCAGCTAAATGTGGGCAGTAGTTGTTTCAATTTTCCTCACAGGGGAAGGGGAAAGGGAAATGATAAAGAGAGACTTGTGGGCTGGAAACTAAAACACCTTTAATGAAACAGCAATAATAATAGGAAAAAACATTAATAAGAAAGTAGTAAAATATATAAAAATATACAAAACTGAGCTCACACTGGCGACTATACATCACCACTGACACTGTAAGGCAGGCACAGGCAAAGGTCTCAGACTGGACTCAGCAGTAGATGGGAACTGGATTCAGGAACTGGGTTAGGATTTGGGATCAGGGAGCAAAAAGATGAGGTCCATACTAGATGCCAGCCATTGAAGAAGAGGGCTTGACCCTCATCATTCCTCACTTTTTTACTGAGTATAATGTATATGGAATGGAGTACTATCTTTGTTAGTTTTGGGTTACCTGTCTTGTCTGCTCCTCCCTGCAGGTGTAACGCTTTTTCATGCCTTTGACGTATGACATTCCACCAAGGAGGGCCTTGATCTCTGTGGGGATAAATTTAAGCAATGGCCTTTCTGCATACCAATGCCCTGCTACTTTGGTGATAAACATAAATTGGAAATGTTGTCACTTCTAGGGACAGACACTATCTGAAAAACATGTAGTTCACTTTCAGAAAATGAAATTACTTAGACAAGGCTCAGCTAAAATCTTAGAAAACTGGTTTCAAACCAGAACAACTTTTCCTTCCTATCAATTACGGTAAACTAGGGTGCCACCTTCACCATCTTTCTGCCAATGGAAAGCTTCTTGGCATAAGAACTTTTGTTTTGCTGGTTATCAGTGACACACTTTATGCTGCTTGAACAGCAGAAAGCAGGTTTAACTGACAGAAAAGCCAATCCCAGATGGCCACAACAAATTGAAGAAAATAATGCAAACATGAACTTTTCAGCGGCATTGTTTCGGCAACCCAGAAAAGCAAGTACTGCAAGAGTGTGCTCATTGACAATTGTCAAGAGAGGAGATGTTGATCTAGATCCAAGATCTGTTGCCTCATCCCTGCAAGCTAAAGACAGGCTCCTCCCTGAAACTCACCCTTTTCTTGTGTCAGTGTTTGATGACATTTATACTGACAGATGTCACAAAAATGACATTTGAAGACAATTTGGGTTCAGGCTCAATGGACACTCTGGTTCTAACTCAAAAGTTCTTGAGACAAAAAACACCTCAAACTTCTATTCCTTACACCCATCCACATTTGTAACTGGTAGCCTGCAGAATTAATATTGGTAGACATGACGTGTTTACAAACTTTTCAGAACCTGCCTGCTGCCTTGGCTGCTTTCAGATATGCAAATAAACTTTCTGATGTACAAAGTTTTTTAGAATCACAGAATCACAGGACAACATAGGGGAAGAAACTTCAGGAGGCCTCTAGGGTAACTTCTGACACAAAAGCAGTGTTTTGTTTGAGATTAGACCAGCTCATTCAGGGCTTCATCCAGACTAGTCTTAAATATCTCCAAGGATGGAGACTGCACAGCTTTTTAAATAAACCTTTCACTAGTATTTTCATAAGAAGTCTAATTAGAAAAAAGGCTTGTTATTGTGCCTTTATGTAGGGAATATTAGTATAGAGAAAGTTTCTGACAAAATGGACTTGACATCTTTTCCCTCTCCTATTGCTCAAAACGTCCATTTCTATTACTCTTTCCTTTTGTTTGCCTTCCTCTTACACAGGATTCTCTTCCATTACGTACAAAATACTGCATAGGGCCATGGCATGAGGCTCGCATAAATTGGCAAACATCTGGCAGGCTTTCTTTGTTGTGAACTGTAGGGCAACTCCCGTGTTGTATAAATATCACAGCCCCACAGTTTTTTTTTCCCAGTCATGGTTGATAATTTTGTTTTTTCTTGTGTTGTTTTGCCAATCCCAATCAAATACTTGGGTAAGTAGCTGGGATGAGTAAGTAATGTTCCCAAACACCAGCCTGAGCTTCGGCCCAGAGTGTTCTGTCCACCTTTTATTAAAAATTAATGTGTCTGTGTCATTGCACATTTTTGGATTTGAGTTTGACAGCCTCGTGATACAGAAGTAGCAAGAAAGTATGTACATAATCGCTAACTGTTCTCAGTGGGATACTTATTTTTTTTCAAAACCAAAACAAGTCCATAAATTCTTACCTGTTTTCTTCTGCTTTTATGGAAGAACAGAATTTGCCTCAATTTTCTGCAGATTTCCTTTCCTCCTTTTATAATCCTGAATGGGCTTCTTTTCCTGCTAATTCTCTGCCTTCTTCCCATTTCTGAACATGATTCCCAGTCAATGACTGCTTTCTCCTTGCTAGGTAATGCAGGAAAAGCTGGTCTATGCACCAAAAAAAAGGAGGACAAGGGGTGAAACCATATCAGGGCTGGCTGCTGGGGACCGTTGGAGACCTGGCCATATTATGCATGTGTGTGTGTGTGTCTGTAAGAGTGGGTCTGTGGTCTCAGGCACTCACCTGTTCCCAGTTGCCAGCAGCTGGGAGAATGGGAGTTCCAGGGGCCAGTGGGTGGTCAGAATGTGTACCTGAGCCCACATAGAGGGGTCTAATGTGCACATGCATGTATTTCTCTCTTTCTTTCCCTCTCTTTCTCTCTCTCTGCAAAAGCTGGCCACACATATATATACACCTATGCATATATAGAGAGATATATAACCATTCTTACTAGTTGTCTTCCATTCTGCTCAGCCAATGAGCAGAGGAGGATGAGGCCACTGGTGCTGCCTGTGTTTGTGTGAATGCTGTGCATGTTGTCTGCATGGCCAGCTGAAAAATATTTGTATATATGCAGTGCACACCTGTGCTCCATGTGTCTACTGGGAGTCCGTGCTAAGCCTCACGACCAACTGGACCCAGGCTGTGGAGCTGCAGCAGCCTCACCCCCGACAGGCTGCTGGATACAGCTTGATTTCTCCTAGTATTCTCTTTTACACTCTGGGCTTCAAGACTGGAAGCTAGTAACACTGTATTGGTTGAAGAGCTTTCTCAGTCATTCATTGTGTTGATATGTTTTGGATTCTCATAAAATGTGGAGCTTGCTGCACTGGTAACTATGAATAGGAGAATCTGATATAAGAAAAGAAACAGGCTGATTTAGGAGTATTTATAACCCTACCTTCTTTACCATCACTTGCCCTCCCCACCCCCCATTAGAAGCAATTATTTTACTGCTTTTCTCTTTCTAATTATCTATCCATCTATCTGTGATCCGTTAGTGAATAATTAAGACCTTGTGCTACCAGGTTAGACTGCAACCCAAAGAGGAAACAAAAAATACTGGAAAAAACAAATTCACTGTTAAAATACCTAAATAACTTTTCCGATCTTATACATGTGTTTTGGTGAATCATCACTCTGTCCTAGTCAGATGTCAGGAAAGTGAAGACTTGTCTGAAAGAAAAATATGCTGTGAAACCTAGAGACTCTCCAGCAATGGAAAACAAAAACTGAAGAGGAAATACAAGCTTAGCTTAACATCCCTGAGGAGAAACACCATTATCAGACTGAACAGTCAGTTTTCTGGATTGTCCATGTGTTTGGTCTGCAAATTTTCTAACATTTATTTGATTCTCACCTAAACAAGAAACTGAAGGTTTCTTTTGACATTCTGCCTACTTAAATTGAGGTTCAATGCTACATCAAGGTTATGGCGTACAGGACAATGCAACATGGTATCGTTCCTCTAGCCTCATCTTCCGATGTAAACAAGGGACAACGCTCTTCTGGCTGAATTTTTTGACTCATTTAGCCAGCTGATAAGAAGTAAGGGTTATTACCATGTACCTCAAATCTTGTAAGAGGCTTTGCTTGTAAGGAACAAGAGCTACAAATGAGCTAAGTTTCTTCTGTGAAAATGTGTAGTTTGTTTATGCTACTACAGGAGGAAGGTAGTATCGAGGAAGGTAGTATCAAGGTAGCAGAAATAAGCTGAGAGGTATAATTTCAAATTATATGATTTTGGAGCTGATTTGGAATGGCTTCCTTACAGCAGGCTGCATTTTTATCTTGCGTATTTTATTATACATATTATTAAGTAGTATTAATTATTATTATCGAGTATACACACAAAATGTCCCAATTAATAAATCATGCACTGAACTGAATCTAGTTGGCAATGTCTGCTGAAGCTTTTGCAAAGGTAGATTTATTTACGTACTAGAGGCACAGTATTATTATGAAAGAAAGCTGGATTTAGGTGGGGAAGTCTAAAGATGGGACAATTGATTTGTCAAAGCAAATAAGCTGTTTCAGTTTTAAATCACCCAGCTATTGGTTTGCTGCTAACATGGAAAAAGTTAGTCTAGTTGATTATTATTTTTTCCCAACTGACAAGGAAAAGAAACATACTCAGGAGAAGTCAGTCAAGTCATCAAGATCACGACAAACCATGGAGTGGCAATGATGGACTGGATCTTGCCTTCCTGTTGACTTATGCAGCTTAAAAATACTCTGTTATTTCAACTCTTTCAACCTCTTGTTACAGTTCGTGTTCTCTAAACCATTTAATCATTCTTCTTATCTTCTGTGTTTTCTTTGACTTATTTGAAAGTGCGTTGCGAGAAACTGGACTCCAGTGGATGCCACTCTAGTGTCTTGTGCAGCAGGATTGTTGCCTTCTGTTTCTTATATGCTGTACTCCTACTAATGCATCCCAAAATATTTACCTTCTTTGCAACAACAGCACACTGTTGACTTGTATCCAGTTTTCAGTCCTTATATAGACCAGGTCCTCTTTTTTTTTGCAGTGTAGCTACCTAGTCACTGTTTCCCATGATGTTATATGTGTGCAATTGAGTTGCCTGTAGTAATTCACAGGTTTTGCTACTGAATTCTGCCACATAGGTCTCAGCCCATTTCACAAATGTATCAAGATGGTTTTGAATTCTAAACTTACTCACTAAAGTTCTTGCAGCCCCTCCCAGCTCAATTATGCATAAATGCTGTAAGGAGCTTTTCCAAAATGCACATTGTTCACAAAGACACTGACTAGAATGACATATAATGCAGCCTTAAGTATTGCCCCCACCTAGTAAGATCTTCCAGCGTGGTGCAACCTAGTGATAATTACCTTAAAGACGGTTCTTTTATCTGTTATACATCTGTGTTCAGACAGAACCCAAAATGCCAGACACCAATCACTCTCATTAACTCTTTCAGTGGCTAGGGTGATGTCATGGCAGACCATTCCCACTTCATTTTCTTCTAAAGGAATGCCAAAACATTCCCCAGTTCCATATACAGCTCATCTTGTGCTTCTTCTCTGTTTACTGAGGGAGAGACAGCCAGAAAAGACAAAGAGATTTATTATTATTAAATTATTATATTTGAAACTGACCAAGAGTTCTGCTCCTCCTTCTGAAAATGGATATTATTTATTGATAATTCATATTAGAAAGTGAGTTTTGCATTCAAATGTACCATAATAATTAGAAATTGAAAGCAGTGTAATTTCTTCTAAATGCAGAGCAAGAATTCATAACTGAGTCTGTAAATAGGGGTATTATTGCTGGCCAGACATATATATATGATTGGAAAGGTTTTGTCTCAAGAAATGGATAGTGGATACTTAATGTTATTTCATTGCTTATAGAGGCTTATAAACTGATTATTTATTCATTTGCTTCAGTATTATTCTGCATTACAAAGTTATGTTTACTGATCTATAATTCCCCAGGTGATTATTTTTCCTTTTCTTAAAGTTAAGATAATTATTTTTCCTTCTCCATCCCTTTCAGATTTCATCTGTTCTCTGTGAAGCATGGAAGATAATCATTAACAATTGAATGATTTCTTTACTTTACAATAAGTTTTCTCAAGCCTTGTGACTTGAATATACATAACTTTCCTGAATACCTAAATATTCTGTCATGAGTTCTTATTTTAGTCTGGCCTGTGTTCACATCTCTATGTTGTTAACAGCAATTTTGCAAAGCATCTGATCACTATTAATCTTTTTTTGTGAAAGAAGTGAAAAACCCTGGGACATTTTTGCCTTTACTATGTCATCATAGAATTCTATGATTCTATGACTCTATCTGTTAATAGCTCCCCTTCTACATAAAGCTCAAGACATTCTACTTTGCTTTGACATGCCCTCTAATGTTTTCATGTATTGTCTTTTGCTGGATTTTACACATTTACATTAATCCACTCCTGGTTCCATGTATTTGTGCTTCTGTAAAGCTCTTGTAATCACCCTAAGCATTTTTCCCTTGTTTATAATTTGTAGACAATCCTTTTTTATTCCAAAATACTCAGAGAGCTCTCTCTGAGAGGAAATTAGTTTTACTGCACTTCATTTTTAGAACTGGTTTGGTTGCAATCCCCGAAATAATTTCCCCCCTTTTTCCCTTGCCCAGGACTTTATTTACCAAATACCGAGTTTATTTGAGTTTTTTTGTGAATAATTTCTTACTCTTTCTTACTGCAAAATCATGAATTCTAAAGAAGTGAAAACTAGAGTTGCAGGAACTATGGTTTTGAAAAACATCGGGCTTTTTTTTTTCAGTGTTCCTGCTGGGACATCATACTACTGAAAAGGATTAATCTGCCATGGTTGATACTTTGTAATACCAAACATAAAAGAGAGAGGGTATTCTACAATGTGATAGCTGAAAAGTGCTAACTCGGCATTATGAAAAAAAATCTCAACAAAGACTGATAATAAAAATGACCTTCCATTTAAATAGCATTTTTTTTCTGCAGATGTTTTAGGAAGAATATTATTTCTCCTGTTACTGAAATGCAACCATTCCAGAGTGGGAAGACTGCAACAATGCCATGTATTCTAAGACTGAAAGCAATAGGGACATTATCAGGAAAGATGAAGCCTGTTTTGTGAAACAGTGCTATTTGTAAATCAAAGATTATTATCTTTGAAACTGACCAAGAGTTCAGCTCCTCCTTCTGAAAATGGATATTATTTATTGATAATTCATATTAGAAAGTGAGTTTTGGATTCAAATGTACCACAGTAATTAGAAGTTGAAAGCAGTGTAATTTCTTCTAAATGCAGAACAAGAATTTGTAACTGAGTCTGTAAATAGGCGTATTATAGAATCATAGAATTGCCAGGTTGGAAAAGACCCACCAGATCATCGAGTCCAACCATTCCTATCAATCACTAAACCATGCCCCTCAGCAGGCATTACTGCTGGCCAGACATACATATGAGCTCCCGGAGAATTTAGAGTACTTCACTCTGGGAATGGATTTGAAGGGTTAAGAGAGTACCATGTAGCTTATGGGAGTTCCTGTGCCTTAGGATCTGTACTCGGCACTGTTGAGACCTCTCCTCGAATACTGTGTTCAGTTCTGGGCCCCTCACCACAAGAAGGATGTTGAGGCTCTGGAGCGAGTCCAGAGAAGAGCAACAAAGCTGGTGAGGGGGCTGGAGAACAAGTCTTATGAGGAGTGGCTGAGAGAGCTGGGGTTGTTTAGCCTGGAGAAGAGGAGGCTGAGGGGAGACCTCATTGCTCTCTACAACTACCTGAAAGGAGGTTGTAGAGAGGAGGGTGCTGGCCTCTTCTCCCAAGTGACAGGGGACAGGACAAGAGGGAATGGCCTCAAGCTCCACCAGGGGAGATTTAGGCTGGACATTAGGAAAAAATTCTTCACAGCAAGGGTCATTGGGCACTGGAACAGGCTGCCCAGGGAGGTGGTTGAGTCACCTTCCCTAGAGGTATTTAAGGCACGGGTGGACGAGGTGCTAAGGGGCATGGTTTAGTGTTTGATAGGAATGGTTGGACTTGATGATCCAGTGGGTCTCTTCCAACCTGGTTATTCTATGATTCTGTGATCTCACTATGCTTAAAAATTTATTCATGAGCAAAGACATTGACATCATATATATGGAGCCAAGAATTTGTTACTAGCCCAATTAAAATTCTAACAGTCTAATAATCCAAACTACCACAGAGAATCTTCAACAACATTATTCTTAACATTTTTATACTAAGCTTCTATCTCCCCCTTGTTCTTTGGGGGTATGCTGATCCTTTCAATGTCCCTCTGGCTCCAAGGCTGACACTTCAATATTTCTGAAGAAAAATAGAGAATGGAGGCCTATAATGAGACATCAGACTCCTGAGGTCTTTGTAAGATGTTCATAATATGGGGTTCTTCCTCAATTTTGCATCTGCTCGGATTTATTTTTATATGTTTTCTTCACACAGACTTCTTATACGTTGCTTATTTTAATGCTTTCCAGGCTATGCAGTTTTTTGGTTTGCTTATTTTCTTCACAATTTGTGTTGCTTTATTAGTGAGGTTGCATTTGTATAATGATTGCTTGTTGACAATTACCATTGGTAGCTGGGAACTACTAATGGAAGCTCAGATCATCCTTCCAGCTTTTGCTCTAGAGTCCTAGATTTTTCTGTTTTAAATGTCGTTCACCTTCTATTTTTGGTTTAATAGCATTGATATTCCTCAATTTCCTCAGTGTAAAATGCAAATAGTGCTATTTTGTGGGCTGTCATTTATGCAGTAATTTTATAACTCTTGAGGATGTGTATCTTATTAAGTACTAATATTACCAAACTATTAGCATACAGAGGTCATAAAACAAGTTTTTTACCTCTGTTTTAGACAACTTAATTATTTGGTATGATATTTAGAAGTGTTAATATAACTTTTCCCTTTCTAGCTGTTTTTCATGTTTAAGGTACCAAGAGGATTGATGAAGCTCTGGGAGACACAGCATACATTGCAGCTGACTGATTTTATTTGGGAGTTCTGAAACAGATAATAATAACAGAGCAAGTCTGTTGAATCACTTTGTCATACTGTATTGATTTATCTTGGGCAATGGAACTGCAAATTGTGGTATGTGCTATAATTTTTTGGCAGCTATAAAATGCATTTTATCTAAATATTCAGCAAAGAAAAGATGAGAAACCTTAAATCCTCATCTACTGTAAAATTAGTTATTACTTCTCATCTTGCCTTTGGCGATGAAAATCAGCCAAGAGTCAGATGAGCACTAATATTGCTACAGCAAATGTTTCTGCTGAAATGTTTCTCATACCTCTCAATGGTGCCATGTGAACTAATAGGCAACGTGCTACTTGTAAATACAGGGCTACTGAGCTGTGGTGAGATCAAGCAGTTCTACCTCAACATCCCAGTAAGAAAATCAGATTTAAGGGAAGGAAAATTAAAACAGAAACCATGAACAAGTAAAACAGGGGAAGGCACAGTCTCATGGAGGTTTGCCTGTGCCCAGGGAGGACTGTATAAAGTAATTGTCGCTGCACTGCTTAGAATTTTTGTGTGTTTTTGTAGATGATGGAGGGGCCCTGTGGCTTGACCCATGTTTTGTGTGGAGAGTTCCACCAGGGAATATCTAAGGGGCAGATGTTTCATCCTGTGTTTAGCTCTGCATCTGTTTTCCTTCTGATCATTGATAAACCTGGAAAGGAAGGACTTCCATGTTGATACCTAGAGGACTGTTTCCTATAGTAAGTGTAGAGGGCCTTCCAGATAATTCAGGCTCAATTCTAGGTGAAGATAAAGAGGTTTTGGCCTCTTAAAGCTTCACAAGAGTTAACCCTTTAAAGCCCTGAAACAATTTACAGTTAGTATGCAATTAGACTACGAGAAAATAAATGACTTATTTTATTCATTAAGACAACCACAAGGACTACTATCATATTCTCTGTAGAAACAAATGTCTTTATGACTTCTAAAGGTTCTAAATTAGAGTCTGACTTAAAAGATATATGGTTGTAAATACATGTAATATTATTTAGTATATACACGTTTACCAGTTATACCAGTTTGCTGTTATATCTACAGTACTATACAGATTCTAAATGACTTTATTGAGTAATTATGTTCAATGTGTCACATACACAGGTACAGCAACCTTTCTGGTAATGAGCATCAACGTTTGTAATAAAAGAAAAAACTAGAACAGAGCACAAGAGGACATTTAAAGAAATGCTTCAAATCAGAAAACACCACCTCTGTAGCTATAAATGCTGGTTGAAAAACTGTGTGCTCTCCTTCCCTCTCTTCCCAGCCTCCTCTGATTATGAAGGCAGCACTACTGAATCATTAAAAGAGAAGAGCTTAGCCTTTAGTTTCACACTGGTATTCGGTTAAAAGGAAGGGCTCAGCTAGTGTTCTTCCACTGGTGTTTAATGAGCTGATATGTCTATAATCAGAGGAGAGAAAGGTACGAAATGTACCTGTAATGTTACATGAGTGAGTTATTAACCATTTTTAACTACTGTGTTCGGTACATTGGAATAGAATCAATGAGATGACATACACTTAGCAAGAGGGTACTTATATGGAAAGCAATCCTGAAATACAATTTGTAATAAAAGATCTATTAATGTCTTATAATATGTTAACTATGTTAACAGGGTCTGAACACTGAATTGGTGAATGATGTAATTAAGAAGTCAGAGGTTAGAATGTTATTCACAGCCATACGTGTGGATATGGAATCCCTCCCAAAAGTCTGACTGCTTGCAGTGGACCTACACACTCAGAGTGAGAAGGAAATACTGTGTTATGTCATAGGCAATTTTTTAAGGTTGTTTTCTGTTTTGTTCTCTATTTTCTGCAGCAATACAGCTGGAATTTTTAGCACACTGCAGTTTTTGGCAGCAGCAAAACACAGTTCTAAATATTCACTAAGAAGCATGAGAAACCCTGAATCCTCATTTACTGTGGGGTTTGTTATCACATCTCATTTTGCCTTTGACCATGAAAATCATCCAAGATGAGATGGCTACTGTTCTATTTACTACTTCATATATTTCTTCCATCGTTCTTATGAAAATTAATTGTATCCTGTGATGGGTTGTGCAAAGCTCATATCAATCAACACAGAGTTAATACGAAGTACTAACTCACTGTAACAGTGAGTGGCATCAAACTGAGAGGGAGACTTTAAAGCAGGAAGACATTACACAGCTGGAAAAAGACTAGATAACAGTCCCTAAATCTTGGGGAGGTTATCTGGCTAACAGAAGTCTCTCTTGGAGACTGGTTTTTGATGTTTCTTCACTGTCTGGTTGATGGATCAGTTCCCTCGACTATTAGCCCAACTGGAGACTCAGACAGTTTTGCTTTTGGTTCTAACAATTTATTGTGTGATTTCAAAATTTCTGCTACCAGTTCCCAAGGTAGTTGATAGAAGCAAATAAGTTGTTATGGGAGAAGCTAAACTGATGTCACTCTTGTAGGTCAGCCTGCACCTGGGGCTGTGATATCTTAGCAAGCTCTGTGGTATCTGTAGGGGTGATTAAAAAGTACCTAGGTACCTAGCAAACCTCAGTACTACAGCTGTCTTCATCCATAATGCCCTGAAGCCTAGAGCTGAGGTCCACTGGTGATACATTCACTCCTCAAACACAGCTGCTTATACCTCAGACTTCCTCTGAAACTAGGATCACTGATAACCCTTGATTAAAATCAGAGCACAGAGGAAAGTTTACTGCTGCTTGTTGAGCTCAGCATACGGATTTTAAGTGAGGAAAGAATACACTGTTTTCTCAATTTCTTTTGACCCTCTTACATTCTGTCTGGGCAACATTTAGGACAGAGCTATATAAAACTTCATAGGTATCAGGCTTAATTTCCCCTTTTAGCGCCAGGGGAATCCTTCTGTTTTAACAGGTCAAAAAATAATGCTCTAGATGAGAAACACTTGCCACTGAATTAGAGCCAAGAACAGAAAACAAGTTCCTTGTTAGTGTTGCTAGCTGGTGAAGATGGCTAATAAAAACAAGCACAGCAGCATTAGTGGTTTCCCCAAACTACTGTTTAGAGTGCACTCTTCCAGGACAGACTTGGTTCTTGTCAGGCTGGGACAGAAGGCTTAATAGGAGGGAACATATTGCAAAAGTAATTCACTTGACTTTCACTAAGCCACTAAAGCAGTCAAACATAAATGAATGTTTTTGAAATGCTGTCATATTTATAATAACACACCATGGCAGAGGAGTCATAAAGCAAGCTCAGACATTTGAAGTCGTAAAGCAAGCTCAAACATTTGAAGCAGAAACAAAATTAGGCTTAACTAAATTATTTTCTCCTATGATTTTTACATGACTCCCTGTGATTGCTTCTTTTGTCCAAGGAATTTGTATCAATTTCAGGGTTGTATGGACTTATCTAAACAAAACCTTCCAAAGACAATTCAGGAACTATACAACATCACCTCATAAAAAATTATTTTTAATGCATTTCCTAGTCCCGTGGACACAGAAGAAGTCCTTCATCCACGTAATCTATCTGGTGTAGATTTACAGATTCCTTTTGACTATCAGGTGAATATCACCTTTAGGAAAATTAAGACAAAGAATTATCTCTGGATGCAGGTAAATTAATTCAAGAGTTCCTGCTATTGCAATCTACCATGTGATAGATTTAATTAACTCTACAATTTTCTGCTATAGCACTCTACAGGATAGTCTTTTTTTTTTTACTTTCCAACCTAAATTTAGTCATGATCACTTTATACTCATTTGTTATCCCTTTGTTCTTCTAATGCATATCATTATAGCCTCTGTTAAGCTAAGCTAAACATATCTTTTCCCTCATCATCCTAGTGACCGTGCTCTCCAACAATTCTAGTTTGAATATATCTTTCTTAAGCATGGATGATTACAGCTATACTGAGAATCCAGATCTCTCATTTTAATTTAGTTTCTCTAATTAAAATTTAACTGGCTCAATAGACCTAATCTTCTGCAGGGTAATAATTTGGAGTCCTCCAAAATCTGGATAACCCAACCTGAGAAACAGGTCTTAAAGATCTTGTCACTCCAAGAATTTGTTCTCTGATCTCTCTAAATGGTATCAGTTTGAGTACTCAAGGGCCCTCAGTTCCTGATACTCTAAGATGACCTGTCTATTGAAGTAATTACATAATTGATACATGTCTGGTAAACTGGTAAATTGTTTATTTTTTATATATAGTATTCTGGATAAACAATGGAATTCTTCATTCTTTAATAACACTATATACTAGATTTTGGAAATGGCAAATATTAAAAGACAATAGAGAAATGCCATGTTTTGGAATGGTGTTAACTAGTTGACGTACTAGCTTATGGTCAAAAGAGTGCATTCTAGCACAACACACTGACACTGTGAAATCAGAGCATTTGACTTTTTCTGACCTGAAACAGGATGATGTCTCTTGGTCAACTTGGCTTTCTTTTTATTGCAGCGTGGGGAGATAGCTGAACGGTAAGATGAAGATTTAATTCCTTCTGTTCTGCAGAGATATATATTTAAAACCTTGTCTGGAACTGACAAGGTCTGTGTAAGAATTAAGAAAAAGAGAGCTGGACCACTGTGTTACAGAGAAGAGAGTGTTTTGGCCCAGAAGGGTGCTTGCTCTCTGATGATTGATCCACTTGACAGTGCGGGCAGATGTTGCTATGTGCCACTCCTCCTCACTCATTTGCATGTCTGGGTGCAATATCTCTTTTCTGAGTGTGCACATTCCCCAGGTAGCACTTGGACCCTCTTCTTAAAGGCTAAGACAAGGAATGACTGTGCTTGCACTGAAACAGGCAGCTTGGCATGTTCCCCACTGGACAAGGGTGCAAGAAGGTAGAGGCTCATGTATTGCTGGCCAAGTTACATGAGAGTTGGTTATGTGCAAGGAGTGGATTTTAGAGTGTCAAGTCTGAACTGAGGAAAGGAAAGTGGCATCTCCTAGGGATGTGGTGTGGTTGTGTCCAGTTTCTAGACATGAACTCCAAACTGTCCCAGTTTTATTAGCAGACCATATAATTATAATAATTCTTTCTCTTTGTATGCTTAATGTATGGTAAAACAAAGAGAGAACAGGTTATTATTTAAATGTTTCTTATTAATAATTAAGTTTTCTGTGTTTCCTCCCTTGGGATTGGTAGCCCCAACTACTAGACCATGATAGATTACAGCATAAGATTCATTATTACATCCTACACTTCATACTCTTTCCTCATGTCCTCTCTGAATTCTACCGTAGTATTTTAGGTAGAATACAGGTAGAATAGAGCATAGGAGATTCTCTTTCATTATCTATATCCAGAGTAAATGGAAGAAAGTAATGAAAAAATCTAGATGTGGAATTTTTAGTGAAATGGGTTCCATGGAATAAGAAGTAAACCCAGATTGCTTTATTTGTGGGGGGCAAAAAAGGTAAATAAGGAAAAAAATATTGCTTCTCCTTTGTATCCAATTATCCTAATACTATCTCCCTTATGAGGAGATGAAACTACAGAACATAACAACTGTGATGGTAATGACCACTCTGAGCCATCCAAGGGGGAAAGGGAAGGGGGAAGGGAAGGGAATGAAATGGGAGGGAAAAGGGAAAGGGGAAGGGAAGGGAAGGGAAGAGGGAAGGGAAAGGAAAAAGGAAGAAAAGAAAAAGAATCCTTTTCCTTTCCCTCTTTTACATGGCCTCAGAATTTTCAGTGCTCAGGTTGGGGTTTGCTGGACTGTTATTAATTCATAAAACTGAAGTTCACTGGATGATTTCCACTGAGATGTGTCTGTTGTAGGTTGTGGTCTGTGCTGAATTAAGTTGTGTACTTAGTAAGTGTCTGATGGTGAGCAAAGCTGGTGGGAGATGATAAATGCAGCACTTGAGCTGATATTGACAAAGTCAATCTGAGACAGTAACTGTCAGCATCTTTTCTGAAAAATACACCTCCACTGGCCTGAGCACAGTAGTGCCAGTGCCTGTGATTTTAGTAGAAAACATGAACCATTCTGTTGTCTTCCTCCCTGTGCTTAAAGACCGAGTGGTCTGAGTTTCACCATTGAGCAATGCACATGTCTTTTTACTTTCCAGTGCAGAGGCCTGATTACAGTGGCAGGGTGACAAGGAGGCTCCCTTTGTACCACAGAGGTCTGAGAAAGAGCCTCATCCCTTGCAGAATTGAGACTCGTGTTTCTGAAAACTGATAATTGCTAGATAACAGCTGGGGAAAGAAGCCACCTTATTATGTTGCTTGATAAACTGTGCATGTATTAACTGCTTGCTTTCGTGTTTCATTAATGTCACAAGCTTTTGTACCCAAATGGATGTCTTTTTCACTACCCTTCAGGTAAAGTAATTTCTGCTGATTCCTTGTCTGGATTAATTTTTCAGAAATAGTCCCTTTTCCTTGAGACAATTATTTCTTTTTTTTCTGCATTTAGAAGATTGTGGTTTTGGATGAGCCTTACTTTGTGTCTCCTCAGATTGGTTTTAGGAGTAACAGGGCAAAACTGCCCAAATAGATTGGATGGACCATATTCTCTCTTGAATTTGAAAGAATTTCTGTTTCACTCTCCTTTTCCCTTCAGTTTTGTAAAACTGAAGAAAAATAGAGAAGGGAAATTTAGATTATGCAGTTGCAGGTAAAGTCATATGCTGCTGCTTTGTACAAAGGGAAGTATTAACAACTCATGTGGCTATGGAGACTTCAGAAAGGAAACCTTACAGTGTTCTGAAATGCTTTAGAAATTATCCCTTGAACTTGATCTCCCTGTTTCTTTCACTAAAGATGTAACCACAGTTATACAGAGATAAGGACCAAAAGCTTAAGACAAACTTAAATGGCCAGTTTAAGTGCCACTGAGAGTGTGACTTGAAGTGCCTGCCCTGAGTTGGTCTAAACTCAAAGCAGGTTTACCCAAGGAGATAATGAATGGGGTGATGTGGAACTTGAAAGGACTTTTCTGTCCTCTGGTGGAAACAAAGCCACATAGCTAGTTAAAAAGCTAAAATGGTGTCAGATCAGCAGAGGGTTTTCCAAGGGGCAATACAACAGTCCTGTCAGAAAATCAAAACTCATAGTGGATGCGGAAAAGCATCTGTATTCAATGGAACCACATTTGGAGAAAAATGGTATTTTTCACATAGTGGAGGCTACCTTGCTCTGACCTTACTATTTGTACAGTATTTTTAAAAATTACTGAGCATGTTTTCTAGGACAAAGAAAGAAAATATTAGAGACTGAAAGCCTATTTTTCTGAAGCGGTGCTGTGAAAGATGTGACCATCTATCAAGAGTTGGGGTCCAACCTGGAAGACCTTGAGCTGGGGCAGTGGAACAGTCATCACCATGGGAAGAATGCTCACATAGGGAAGGTGGAGTGCACCATGGCAAGAGGACTTCTGCTATGGCAGCTTAGCCACATGTCTACCACATGTCCGCTGGGAGAATTAGCACGTGCAGCATTACAGCCTGAGCATTAGAAACATGTGGATCGATCTGCACAGGGGGTAAGACTCTGCATGACTGTAAATTTATAAAGTCTGTTTGTTGTAATATTTTTAAAAAATTTGTTTAGAAACTGCCTTTTAATATTCCCAATGAAACTTCAAGTACTGCATCCTTTTTCAAGAAGTGGCAGTAAACCTGAACTCCCTCTTCTGCCTGGCTATAGTAATCTGTTGATTTCCAATGACTGACATATTAATAAACTATTAATGCAGTTCTCCAAAGGGCAGAAATAGAATGTTTGTTTGGTATATGTCTATCATTTGTTTGAGTATATTCTGCTGTGCATGTCAACATTTTATTTTATCACTTAATTACAAAATCAAGTAGTAGGTTTTTGCTACTTTAATCTACATCATACACGTTTATACTTTTACTGCATTCTTGTTTGAATGAAGCTTAAGCTTTGTCAGTCTGTGTAAGTGAGCAGTCCATGTTACACTTTGTAGTCTTCAAAAATGTAATGGAAAGATATTGTGCTGTCACTCTTCTGTACTGTTTTATTAGTACAAATAGATTAATTTAAATAAATCACAAGAAAGAATAAAATTCTGTAGCTATTAATGTTAACAGAATAGAGATAAACTAAAGTTCTATTTGAAATGGAAAATGATAATTATTAATGGCAAGCAATTTTCTCTTACGATACATTACTAGGCAATTTTCTATTCTTGCAATTTTCTATTCTTGCAATTTTCTTTGACTTTACTAAAAGGAAATAAAAATATTACAACTTTCTAGGCATGTACTTGTATAAATATTGATATCAGGGAATTGGATTACAAATAAGAAACTCTTCTGTAAGGAAACAAAACCTAATGTTTAAAGCCAATCATAATATCACTTTTTTCCAGATTACTGATTTTTCAGTTGCATTCATAATGGCCTAGTAATTATATGTTACCATGCACTGAATTATAATCTTCATATGAAGTTTAATGGAAGTGTGATGACTTTAATTAGAAAGCACTTTGTGATGCATGTAACTTTGTTATATCTTTTAGTCATTTTGCCCTTAGAATAATTTACAATTTTTACTACTCCTTTTCTGTTAAAGCAGCTAATTGGCCAAATAATTTATGCTTGCATATCTTGCTCTTTAAAAATAATATTTTACACTGCTTCCAAAAAAATGTGACTATGTTTATAGCAATGACAGATTATGAGACAGGTGAAGTGCAATCCTTTGCTTTCCAAAATACATTAAGCTGGAATTTCCTTGGACAGCCTTCTCTGCTGATCTTTATTTTCTCCTCCTTCTGCTAAAGAAAGAGTAGGGATGTTTCCACCTCCTACCCCATCCTGGTTCCTCCTTGCCTGCCCCGGATGTTTCCCTCTCCCTTTCTCTGTTTTTTGTTTTTTTTGAAGAGGATGAATAGAAGGTGGTTACTTCATGAAACAAGAAACAAGGAACAAACAGCTGGGCCTGTTGAAGATAGACTCTTCTTTCACATAATTCATAATAAAATTATTGCATTTGTTGTCCCAAGAAGCAGTGGAGGCCAGGAGTGAAAATGGATTCAAAAGCAGATTAGACAATGGAAGGCAGTTCTCTTGGTAGCTGTTAAATATCATGACCAGAAGCAATGTCCAGCTCATGAAATCTCTAAGCACTCACTGTTGAAAACTGTGAGGCTATGCTTGGATCATACTATTCCTACTCTTCCTATTACAATGTTTCCCAAAGCTTCTAATAGCAGACCACTATTGGAAGAAGAAATGACCTAGTTTGGCACTTTTTATGCGCTTATATTACTAAGGCCTGAGCAAGCTGACAGTTCTGAATTAATCTTGACTCACGCTGAGTATTGCTGTAAAAGCTTCAAATATAATCCTCCAGTACTGAGAACAGATGTGTCCTCCAGGTCTTTTGCCAGGGGATGATGTTTACTTGGTTTGTGACAGCCTGTGTTTAAACTTGTTCATTCACCATGTGCTATATCTAATTGTTGAATATATTTCTTTAAAAGACTGTGATATAGGAGAAGAGAGGAAGGCTGCTTTTTTTTTTCTTTTCCTTTGTCAGGTGAAGTTCTCTCAAGGACAGAAGATGAGAGCTGTTTTCTGAGCATCCCGATATGGAGGAAAGCAGAGGGGATCTGGCAGACAGAAAGGTATTCTGCAGGATTTTCTGGTGTGACCCGGACTGGGAATTCACTGAGAAGTGAGATAGACCAAAATACAGCCAAAGCTGTGTTGTTCCCCATGGACCAGAGGAGAATGTATTGTAGAAAGCCACTGCAAGTTGCTGGGTTAAGAACAAAGAACAAAGCTGATCCATGAAGTACATAGAGAAGTACTAGAGAAATTTCTTTTCTTAGTCAGCAGATAGCAGTTTTTCTATTTAAAATGTTAAGTATTTCTAGTTTGAGTTCAAGTGAAATTTTGAAATTCAAATTTAGTCGGGATCCTATGTGTGCTTTCTTTAGGAATAACATATAAGAAACTAATCTTAAAACTTTGGCTCCATTAGAGTCCTGTTGCATGGTCCAATGGAATTTGAATAGTATAGAAAGAGATTTATTGAAAGAAGTGATCCTAGATCATAGTGAATAAGGCATTTATTAAATATGCTGTTATCTGAGCTCATTTTCCTTTCAGCTGGATTGCGTTTAATCCATAACATTTCCTTTTACAGCAACTGACTGTTCAAACTTGTGATACAGTTAAACTGCGAATGATGGACTTTTGGTGCTGGCACAATATTGTTTAGTTCAGCTTTGTTGGTAAATTCCACCATATAATGGCTGTTTGAAACCAAATTATTTTCCTCTTTATAGTCTTAATTTATAACAAGGGTGGTACTGGAAGATGACAAATATCTCTCTTTTTTAGTTAGCAGCAACTTAAAGTAGGACAATTATCTCTAGAAGGATGATTTTGGAAGAGAAAGCTACTATGTTTGTGCATGGCTTGAATGCTGCCTGCAATTACAGCAAATCATTCTCATGTTAGGTAGTCAATTTAGTTTTCTTTGATTAGATTGCATGTATACATAATGTAGTGACAGCCAGTCAAGTTAGAGTCACAGCAGGGAGCAGAGAGGTGTGAGGGAGACCCTCAGTTACAAACAGAACAAGCCAGCATAATTGGAGGAACGATCCTTAGCAAAACACAGATTTATGGACAGAAAGATTGAGATTTAAGATTTTAAAACAGATTTTAAAAGTGATGCAAAACTGCATCAGTTTGCAGAACTGACCATTGAAAATAAAGATTTTTTTAAAAAAGAGAAAGAGCAGGTTATCACGGCCAGGGATAATACTACTGTTGTGGAAAAGGTTGATAACTGTATGTGGGTATTAGAATGAGACTGGAGAGGGAGTTTGCTTTGATTTCAATTTATTTTAATATAAAACCAGGAAGTAGCATAATGACTTAATGCATTAGAAAATTAGGCATTCTGGCATATATAACTACTGCTCTGAAACCTCTTGCTCTGCAATTCCCTAATTAGGAATAGGCTGAATTGTAGAAAACTTGATTCCACTTATGCGAGAAACCAAAGGATGAGAGATAAACCTGGGGAACTGGCCCCAGATAAGAAATGTTCTGAACTGCTAAAAGAAAGGATTAGGACAACAATAGCCAGGAATGGAAACCTCTGGGTCTGTTGAAAGTAACCTTAGATTTGGAGCAGGGACAGACTGTGATGATGTTCTTAGTGCAGCTGTTCATGAAAGGGACAAAGAAGAAGGCTGAGATGACAATAATAATGCCAGGATAATATGATACAAGCCCTCTTTTGAAAAAAAATTCCCAATATTGCAGCAACTTCATGAAGGACAGAGAAAACTGATGCAGTAACTGAGAGCAATGGCTTTTTGCTTGGTGTAAACTGACAGACCCAAATCCTCTTGAAATACACGTAGGGCAGAATGCTTCTGGCCTTTTTGCTGTGTTCGCGTGGCTCTAGATTTGAATTTGATAAGGCTGTACTGAGGAGCTGAACTATACGGGTTTACTGAACATCCATCGAGTTGGGAACATTTACACTGAACTCTGCTGCATGATGCCAACACACCAACTACCTTTCTGGGTGTTGAAAAGGTCTTTATAGAGGAAGCAATTTAAATCTTGCAGAAAACAAGCTACTAATTAGAAAACAAAGGTAGGCAAATTCATGGAAACAGAAGTCGACTCATTTTGAATCAGTGGCAAGTATCTGTTATTCTGAAATGCGATGCATTGTTCATCATGCAATATTTTCAGATCAAGATTCAACATCTTTATAAAGGTACAGACACTATCTTGCCTGGGGTTATCGATCTGATGCAGGAAAGGGTGGGTAGAATTCAGTGGCGTTATTGTGCAGGTCAGATTACATTAGCCCATTAATGCCTGTTGGCTTTAGTACCCTTGAATCTATAGAACTTTGTGCAGTGGAGTAGCTAACAATGCTGACATTTTAAATTGTCCTCTTCAGATTTCAGAGCTGGAAAAAATGAGGCAGTGCATCTGTGTGTTTGCTGTTTCTTAGCAAGCATAAAGGTCAAAAACTTTTCTTTTCAAATAGAAAATCTTTTATTATATAGCAAGAGGTCCTTGTTCAAGAGAGGAAGAATTCTCACTCTGGTATTGTTAAGTCTGATATAATATAAACATCCATTCTCTCTTTTTAGGGGAGACTTATATAGAAGTATCATGGTTTGTCAGCTGTACAAAGTCATTATATGCTATTTCAACAAACCATGTTGTGCCTCTGGTCTGTTAGGGTTTTGTAGCAAGCTAAATCCATCTTGGAATGGTACAGTTGAATACAGCCTTGAACTGGTAGAGGGCCTGCGTAAATATCGGGCTTCTACCCAAAATGCATGTAGCACTGGGTATCAGTAACTCCCTCACATTTGATGAATCCTGAGAAGGGTATGAAGAGATGAATTGAGGATAAAATCATTCCAGTCAGCCTAGTTACGAATGTATGTTACACCTCCCACTAGATCAGGCTGCTCAAGGCCCCATCCAGCCTGGACTTGAACGTTTCCAGGGATGGGATATCCACAACTTCCCTAGGCAACATCTTCCAGTGTCTCACCAACCTCTTTGTGAAGAATTCCTTCCTACTCTCCAATCTAAATCTTTCCCTTTCCAATTTAAAGTTATTCTCCCTCATCCTATCACTACATACCCTTGTAAAAAGCCCCTCCCCAGCTTTCTTGTGGCCGCTTCAGGTACTGGAAGGTCACTGTAAGGTCTCCCCAGAGCCTTCTCTTCTCCAGACTGAACAACCCTAACTCTCTCAACCTATCCTCACATGGGAGGTGCTCCAGCCCTCTGATCGTCTTCATAGAATCATAAAATCATAGAATCATAGAATAACCAGGTTGGAAGAGACCCACCGGATCATCGAGTCCAACCATTCCTATCAAAAATCATTCCTATCCTTCGTGGTCTTCCTCTGGACCCATTCCAACAGTTCCATATCCTTATATTGGGAATTCCAAAACTGGAAACTATACTCCATGTGGGTGCTCATGAGAGTGGAGTAGAGGGGCAGAATCACCTCCCTCGACCTACTGACTACACTTCTTTTAATACAGCCCAGGGTACAGTTGGCCTTCTGGGCTGTGAGCGCTCATTGACGGCTCATGTCAAGCTTCTCGTCTTGCAAACACAAGAGTGACAGAGAAGAACTCTTCCCATGTCTCAGCAGTGTCATATTTTTGGTGAAGAACTTCTGCTGCTGACAGCTCACTGGAAATCTTTTCACGTTCTTGAGACAGACTTGTACTATTAGCCCCAACATCATGAAGAAAATAGGAAAAGTTGAGCTTAACACCAAAAGAAAAGAGGGCTGTTCCAGAAAGTTTGCTTACTTCATTTCAATTTTATCAATACCAGGAAAAAGCTGTAAATATTCAAGCCATGTTAGTATTATTGTAAGTGGACAGATCTTTGATTAGTATTTAGTTAGATGGATTAGCGATAAAGTCTTGGTTCTGCATGTAAGGTATGTTTCTTTAGCTTACTGGATTACTGTGGTGTTTAGTCTTGTATTCAGATGTGAGACTTGATTGCAATTTATTGGCAATGAATATCATGAGTTGTTAAACTTTAACACTAACTTTTTCAAGTTTTCATTTTGAATGAGTAATATTCTAAATTGGGGGAAGAGAGAAAAAGTGGAGAGAAATTGTAGAATGAGAAAAAAAGGAACATAATCTTCAACTGGTTCTCTATTGGAAGCCTTGTCCCTACCCCCCTTTGGTTTTAAATTGGGATGCAGAAAGACTTCTCAGACTTACGGGGAGTTTACATTACCTTAAGAGTACTATAAGGTATTTGCTTAGCGTTCAGTGATTTGTGCCTAACGCCTTCTCAATGCGTGTTCTCCTGTGCCTTTTGGTGCTGGTAAGAAAAACCATTTCATTTCCTTCAGAGATCCTGTCTCCATTTTGATACAGATGACCACGACTGAAAGTGTTTGAATTAGCATGGCTTAATGAGTTATCCGAGCCTTGGCAGCTAATGATGGGCCTGATATACCTACCATCCCTGTAAAGTAAAATCTGCTAACTGTATTTGTGGTGGATATGGTTAGGAGTACAAGATAACGGAAGGATTGAAATGTGTTTAAATTTTGAAAAAAGAGCTTGACTTTGGTATTTCATGTGTGTGTTTCCTTACTTCACATAGAGTATCAATGTTTAATTGCTAAACAAGTATAATGAACTCTCGCTAACTGCATCTTACACTGCAATGAAAAGTCTAAGGGACTCAACCATTTGAGTGAATTTGGTATAAATGTCTCAGCTTTATCTTAAAGATTTTCAGCAGAGTGAGGTATTGCTAGTTCCTAAACAGCAAACCTTTTAATTTACTTGGAAATATCTATGCAATGATTGCACAATATTGATGATTCTCTGAGAAGTCATAATGAAATGCATATTTTGTAGTTTTTGTGCACCTGAGCACTATCTTCTTACCAGAAATTCTTGCTTATAAGTATAGATATGCAGTAGTTTTATTATTCAATGATGAGTAACAGAATGAGTTTGTGACCTTTTTGGTGGGGCAGTCTGTAGCATGAGCATCTGCACTTAGATGTGAATTAGTGGTTGGGAAAAGTGATGGAAAAGGTTAAGTTTCGCGTTTAGGGAAGACCACTACAACATTTTAGGGTAATAATTACCAAGATATATGTGAGGGGCAAAATAAGCAGACAGGCTACGTAAATGATTTTTAGAGCACGTAAGCTGAAGCCCGCTGAGCTCAATGGGAGTTACTACTAGACAGTCAATTTCTTTCACTTCTTTCGCTGAGTGTTTTCTGCCTGGCTGCCTTTCCTTGGTTTGTTATTGAAGGATAAGGGGAAACTGCTCAGTGTACAGGGATTTACCTACCAGGTAACAAGCAATCAACAGCTTTTTCTTCACAAAGGTAAGATGGTCTTCAACAATTTGTTTTCTAAACTTTAAAAAAGGTTTCCAAAACCCACAGCCTGAAAGATTTAATGTCTTAAAAATTTACAATCCAACCTCCCATTCTGCCTAATTTGACCTTAGTATAATTTCTCTACCCATTTAACTTAGTTCAGGCATTTTCTCTTAATCTTAATGTTTCATGCTCTAAGTCTGTCCTAAGTTATATTCTCCACACCCTCAAACTGCCTTCATGCTTTTGGTCCTCTCAGTTTTCCAGTATCTATTGGGTAATGATTCTTAGAATTGAATACATTAGTCTAAATTCTCCAAATTTTTATAAAAAAATTATTTTTTCTTTGCTGTAAGTCAAGATACTTCTGTAGGTGTTGCTCAAAGTCATATTGTCCTTTCTGTGCCACATGCTACAATACAATTCACAGTTTAGTATCCTGAAATAATATTGGTGTTTCAGTTTCTTTTCTCATGTTTTGAAAAACAACTTCAACTTGTTTCTTCATCTTCTACCTATTCAGCTGAAATTCTGCACTATGTTTCTATACTAAGGAAATCCTATACTGTCTTTCTTTGCCTTTGTTGTAGAAAGGTGATTTACTGCACTTCCCAATTTATTATCATCTGCTAATTCAATTATTATGCTCTTTAACCTCTTCCTGATTTTTAATGAAGATGAATGTCTTACAACTTTTCCATCTTTAATGCTCATCATTAATTGTATGTTAAAAGAGAACAAATCCAAGACTTGCAGACCTTGCAAAACACCTCCAAGCTGGTTCTATTGATATTTTTTATTATTATTATTTTATTACTATTATTATTACTCTTCTTATTATTTCTTCATCGGATTTTCCTATGATCACCAGTTTATTTCCAGACCAAACTGATTGAACATGAACAGATTGCCCCAAAATACTAGCAAAACTTTTGTAAAATTCAGAATTTCCTCTGCATGCTTGTATCCCATAATTTCATCCAGGATAATACACTTTTAATAGGGCCAGGGTATTTCTTCCTTATTGTTCAGTTAATGTCTAGAATACAAGCATTTTTTAGGTTACCTACTTAATTTACTAGACCTGAAGTGAAGTTTGCTAAGCAATAACTGTCAGGCTCTTGTGTTCATTTTTGAATGCCGGTTCTGTACTGGTTGTGTCTCATATTACTCAACACCTGCACATTTCTGCATGTGTCCTCCATGCCTGCTGATAGGATAGAAAACTCATTTACTAACCGTGTGTTGCATAGAATTGCTAATTTGTCTGTTTCCCAATTTTCTTGTACTCCTGTTCCCACCCTTTATTTGTAGATATGCTTATTTCCAAGTTGTCAGTTTTCTCTTACTGAGTAAATCAAGAAGGATACTTAGAGGGCAGTTCAGCCATTCTTCTTAGAAATGTAGTTTTCAATTCCCTCACCCTGGCAGTGTTCTCTAGAGTGTTGCGTTGATGTCAGTACTCAGCACTGTGACTTCTCTTCTAGTAATAAGCCACTGCTTTGAGATGTTTCCTTCACAGGATTATCCTTTCCCCTGTGAACCTTTCACCTTGCAGAGTGCTATCACAAGTAAATTAAAATACATTAATTGTATGTGCCAGGTATGTTTAAAACCAGCTAGACTAGATTCTCCGTTGGGCCTAGGATATGAGAAATGAGAAATGAGAAGGCCCTTTTCCTTTACCTACCACACACACACTAAACTTGGAGGAGATAGGACAGATGCAAGTAGTTTTCTGTCTTAGCTGTAAGAATTGGAGATAGCATAAGCTATGAAGAGATGTATTGAAGCAACACTTTTCTGAATTCATCTGACCCATGCTGAGATTTGCGATGATGTCCATTCTCAGCAGACACTTAGTAACCAAGGTTCCTGGATGCCTTTTGTTGTAGCTGCAGAGGCATACAGGTCATTATATATGCTGTCTAGGCTGGCTTGTCTACCTTACGCATTTTTTTAGTCTTTGAACAGAAAAAAGAAAGCTCTTTCACAGTTCTATTCAAAACAGGACCTTATCATAGGTGTTCTTTTTGGAAAAGCTTATTTTTTTTTATAGTGGATTTGGAGCCTAGGAGCTACAGTACACGGTGTGTGTATCCCTCTGCATTTCCAGCAAAACTCATATTTTACAGTATTCCTAGACTCACAAGGAACTAATGAGATTTAAAAACACAATATAAGATTAGCCTTCAGATGCAGAGTTGCACATAGCTTCATCTTATGAAAAAGTGTAAACATTCATCAACTGTGGAGAGGCCTTGAGTTAAAAATAATCCAGAGAACAGAAAAAGTTAGTTACATCTACAAATGGAATCATGTCAGAAACAAAGGGATTAAGTTCTTAACAGAGAAGAATCCAGTAACTTTAAGGATAAGCCCAAAAAAGACTGGTTTACTCAAATATCACATTGATGCTGGCAATGAAGATTATTGTCAAAATGCCTTAGAGAGGTTCATCTGTGAGGAAAAAAAGTTACAGAAGATCAATGGAATCAAATGTTAAAAGGTAGCATTGTCTGTCCTGCTGGTTGTTCATGAGCATCTCCACTCATATTAGTACATTTCCTCTGGTGATCAGTTTTATATGGGCTGTGGGAAATGAAACAGTGCCATGCAAAGAGATCAATAGCTGCTGATACTGAGGTCATCTGAGATTGATGACTCATTACATTTTTGCAGTGAAGATGGTCCATTAGCATCTTAGATGTATGTAAGGGTAACTGTCCTGCAGGTGTTTCTGCACATAAATTGAAAATCACCATTCTATAGTAGGAGGAGGCTGTGTCATTTTAAAGTCGTGTCCTTTAATTCACTTGCAATGTTGCAGGTATTAGGGAGTCATGTTATGGCAGCTTTAATTTTCCAAATGTATGTTTCTATTTAGATGACTCAACAGAAGCATTGTCTATTTTCCATAAGCAGCCTCAACAGTAGCTTTTGTAAGATTTAGAAGCATTTAGTAGAATATGAAAAGCAGGGCTTACTCATGTATTAGAGAAATGTCAATCATACTTCTGTTTGGAACAGTAGGTAAGGATTAATAGCAGATTTCTGCAAATGCTGAAGTAAGATTGAAAACACAATCTGATAGTCAATTAAAAGAAATTAGGTCATTTTGAGGAACCATCAAGTACAACTGCAACTACATGCCTGACTGTTCTGTTAAAGCTTCCTCTTCAATCGGCTCACAAGATGTGCCTTTTGAACAGACTCAGATATGCTAATAAGCATTTCAGCTTAAAAGTGCTTGTCAGCAGTTTTAAAATATTCACAATTCAACTCATTGAAATGACTTCCCTAGGTTTTAGAGGCATGCTTGGGAGCATCTGTCACAAAGCTTTTCTGTAAAGGATCACACAGTGTGGTAGTTTAGTTCCTATTTCATGTGGCAAACAATACAATAAATAGAATGAGGTGATTTCACATTAATTTCTGCTGTTGAATGCTTCTTCCCACAGAAACCGTTACTCTGGTATGCTGGAACAAAAAGCATCCGTGAAGTAATGGTCCAGCTCCTCAGCTGCTGTAAAAGCAATTCACTGACTACAATTTCCTTTGAGGTCCAGTGTAGTTCATAAAATCCTAAAAGGTCTGATACTGCAAAAGAGTCCAGACAGGTAAACATATTAAGTACTGTATTTTTAAGTAGTGTTTGTCCCATAACATTGTCTACTATGATATCTAACCCTACATTTATTACTTTCAACAGGGAGCTAGAGCAATACCTCAGTTTTTGAAAAGTTTTGGAATTATCTGAAGATGAAAGCTCTAGCTTACTCCTCTCTGCACAGAGTTCAAATGAAGACCCAAGATGCAATTCTTTTGCCAAATCTTATGTTTGGTAATTTCAAATTGCCAGGAAAGAATATAAAACCTCTGAGTATAGTAAAACTATTTATAAAAAAAATAGGGAGAAAAATATTTTTCCTATTGTTCCTTTCTCTTCAGCAGGGTTGTTTAGAGTGACTTTTAGCCACTTCACATTAATTTGTGAAGGGGCTGACAATGTTTGACAATGTTAAGAGCTATAAAGTGATTTAACTTCTATTTCTAGAGCCCTCCCAATAGATCATATGTACTACAAATTGAGCTGGCTGAATGGGAAATGAATATAGGAGCAAGAGTAACGTGTACTTTAATAATCAAACATAGAGGAATAAATAAAGACTAGATGCCCTTCATTGGGTTTAAAATTTGGAAAGGGGGTACCAGTTTAATTCCAAATGACACCCTGTATAAGGTAGTATGAATATACAGGGTAGCTGGTGAACTCTGAAATAAATGAGAGACTGAAGCACAAATTGCTCCTATTCAGGTGTGGGAACCCCTCTCCCAACCAGGAAAGTAATGCAAGAATTTCTCTTCTTTGTCTCACAGACTGGATTTGGGTCTGGCTGGGATGGAGTAAATTTTCTTCCATTTGATGCTGGTTTGAATTTGTGATTAAAGCAGTCTTTATAATACATCTGTGTTTTGGCTATTGCTGAACAGTACTTGCACAGCTTTGAAGCTTGCTCTTTTTTTCTCTCTGCCCCTTTGCTCCCATAGAGTAGCTGGGGATGGGCAAGGAACTAGGAGGTTACACAGCTGTGTGAGAATACTGGTCTAGAATTCAGGTATTTTCATGGCCTTTGTGAAAGCAGACAAAATCAGGAGGGGAAATGGTCCCTACTGGGCTCAGCACCGGAAAACTTGACTTCCACTCTCATGATGTCATTACTCCGCATTGACCAGGAACAACACACTTTCAGCCTGGATATGAAACATGGTGGCGTGTGCAGGACTGAAGAGCATGTGACTTTGCATCGTCTGAGAAACTATTATCTTGATGTGTCGGCTGGAGCTTCTGTGTTGTGTTTTTTAGGGGGAGAACAAAGGAGGAATGGCGTTGGTAACAGAAAAAATTGAGAACAGCTGGTAAGGGTTGTTGGATAAGAGCAGTGATATAGGGTTTTCTAGCTTCAGATTCCATAATTGCAGAGACATGGAAACTAAAATATTTAAGTGGTTTCTTTCTTAGAGCATGCAGGCCATATCTTTATGAACTCAGCCAGTTCTCCAGAGAAGGCACAGGTCATCTTTGGTGTGCCATCAACAGACAAAACATAAAAATCTAATAAGTAAGAAAGAAAAAAAAGTCTCAGCTCTCTTTTATAACAGAACCTTCTATGTTTCAGAGGTAATCTAATCTGTACCAAAGCAGCAGTAGCTATCTTTTTTTCTAGTTAGCAATACGGTTATTTAACCCCAAGAGTCTCCTGTGGCTTCTTTAAAAAGCCCTTTTTATTCCAGCCTTGCTACTTTTCTCTGCTACAGTAACCCTTGGGGAAGCTGTGTAGTGTAGGACTGTATTCAGTCTATATTACCAGCAAATCACTTTCACACTTGGTCAGGTCTCTTTGGATTGACCATCTACATTTACACTCCTGTTTAGAGTATCCTCAACTTGGCCTAGAGGCAAAACAGCAAATCATATGCTGACAGCATCAGTCTTGAGATCTGTGATGGGCTATTCTTGCTTGTCTTCTGAAATGAGATGCTGGGTACATCAGGCATGCTGCAATTACAGCTGCCATCGGGAGGGTCCCCGCAGCTGGTGTGCAGGCTGTGGAGAACAACACTAGTGCATCTGCCTGTACCTGCCACAAGGTGCAATGGGGCATTCGGGCTGCAGGATCTAAACTAGATTTAAACTAAGTGAAACCTCCATGTACTAGGGATGGATGATTCTCACAAGCAGCCTAAGAATGAGTGCTGATAAGTAATATTATTGTAACCACCTTGCAAATTCCTCTGTACTTGGAAGTTTTTCTCACATAGTCTTTAACTGATGTACAACTATGCTGGAAGCCCCTCAGGCAGATGCTGTTTTGGGCAAGCACTTGTTCCTCCAGGATAGCTTCATTTTTTTTTGGATGGAGACTTTAGAAAGCGACTGAGATTATTTCTTGACCAGTGGAACCATTACTTTTTCCTCTTTTTCCTCTTCCTACACTTGTAACAGATTTACCTCTGTATTTCCCCATGTCACTATTCAAAGTAGTTTGTAAATTAGTTTCTGGGCAGTTTCCATGGGCCCCAGATGGGCAAGTATTGATTCTATGGCTGGATAAACTGCAGCAGCACTTAAAATACAGACATAGCAGCAAAATTCTGGAAAGTGTAGATTAACCTTAGATAACTCTGTGATGTCTTTGCAAACTAAACAGACCAACAGCTCCAAGAGGCAAAAAATAAACAGCAAAACCTAAAGGCAGCAAGTTCAGACTAGGGTAGATAACTATAATGGGTTCCACAAGTGGCTGCTGACAAAAAAGAAGTGGATAGCAACTTGCCCTCATGACAGCCATGATCATGATGTACAGCTAGTTCACCCAAATGGAATCACATATTTTATTCCTATTAGCTTGAAGAAATTGAGGTACATTTGTTGATGTATACAGCACTGAATAACATTTGAATGCAGGAATTTTAGTTGATAGTGGTATAATTCCTACTCTTTATCTGTTCATTCTGTATGTGATGGACAAATTGATGATAATCTCTACAGAGTGGTAAAAATGCTGTCGATTAAAACTGGCAAAGACAAGGAAGAAGTTCTGTTCTTTCAGAAGGAGATTCTAGTCATGGAATTATTTCTGCACTAAGGCATAATCTCCTACCAAAACCAAAAAGTACTATACTACCTAACCAATTGTGCATAGTTGTGCCTTTTGTTAAAGGGACTGAAGAGGAAGAAAAGATAAACCAGCTGTAGATTATTCTTGTCGGCAACTTTTTTTGATCTCATCATAAAACACATGCCCAAGTGTGATATTACCTTGTACAGAGACTGTCTGATGAGTTATTTATAGACATGTTGCATGAGGGCTTTCTTGCTTATTTTGCACTCTTTTGGGTATTCATATTTAGACTTCTGAAGATGGATTTTTCATGTCAAGAGATGCATATGAGAAAGTAATTTTTTTTCAAATTTAACACTAGTTTTTCATTAGCAGTCACTCACATTTCCTGTTAAAATATGTATTTATTATTCTCAGATGCTTCTTGTATGAGGACTTATTTCAGTGTTTGCATGAGCTGAGAATAGCTATGCAGGTGCATTAAAATCTGCTGCAATTGTGGGATTTCTGTTTCTTTGTTTCCCTCTGTCTCCAGCTGCTCTCTTCCATCCTCTTTGGTTCAGATTCTGATTTGTCTGTTCACCTTGAATAGCGCTTGGGATATTTGTTGGCCTGCTCAAGGGACAGGCCTTTATAGGCTGTGATATCAGGGTACTTCCCTCTGTATTGCAAGATGTGCATTTGGTAAAGATTTTTTTAGGGTTTTGTTAGGCTAACAGATACCATATATATACGAAAATTGCTAAAATCAGTGTTTGTCTGCCTTCTCAGAATGAATCTTTGTGTAACTCTGTTGAGCAGGGGAACATTTGAAAGTGTTCACCTTTAATATGCAGCATACTCTAGCTGTAACACAGAATTAATGTACCCTTGACCATGACTTTTTGTTGCTACAGTGTGAACACACCTTTCCAGCAACACCAAAGCTTAAACTCACTTTGAAATGTGCAGATCAGTTGAGTTCTTGGTCTTGAGTTAATCCTCCAAATTGCCCTTTGGTATCTGAGATGTTTCCTGAGCTTCAGCCTGCTTATTTCTTGTTTATTCAGACTGTTTAGTAGCTGATCCTGATTGTTTTTTCATTTCCCATATCTTTCTCAATTCTAAAAAATACTCTAATAAACTGAGGATGCCCAATCAAGAAGTTCCTAAATTGGATTGAGAAGCATACCAGGTTCCAGTTAATGAAGAGGGCCCCGAACTTTGAAAGTGGTAGGAGAGACCTCTTAATTAAATTAAGAAGTAGGAAGGATCTCTTGATTCGGAGTAACCACAGCATTGAGATCTGTCATGGTTTAGCCTCATCTGGCAACTAAGTACCACACAGCTGCTTGCTCCTACCCTCTGTTGGGGTGGGGAGGAGAATTGGAAATGTAAAGCTTGTGGGTTGGGATAAAGACAATTTCATAGAACAGCAAAGGAAGAGAAAAAATTATTAACAACAATAATAATAATAAAAAGAATATATAAAGCAAGTAATGCACAGTGCAATAGCTTACCACTCAGAAACTGATACCTAGCCCATTCCCAAACAGTGGGATCCCCCTGGATAACTCCAGAAGTCTATATACTGAGCATAATGCCACATGATATTAAATATCCCTTTGGTCAGGCTGGGTCAGCTGTCCCAGTTGCTTCCTCTCCCAGCTTCCCATGCACTCCCTGTCCTTTTGTTGGTAGGCCAGTATGAGAAACTGGAGAAAATTAACTCTATTCTAGCCAAGCCCAGGGCACTATATATTTCAATTGCGTAAATATGGGTGTCCAGCTCTGCTCAATATATTTATCAATGACATGGATGCAGGAGTTGAATGCACCATTAGCAAGTTTGCTGATGATAGCAAACTGGGTGGTGCTATGCCTCTCACAAGGAACAAGGTGCCTTGCAGAAAGATATTGATAGAGTGGAGTGTTGTACTATGATTAATGGGATGAAATTTAAAAAGTCAAAGTGTGGGTTTCTGCACCTGAACAGAGTAATGCCAAACATGGGTATGAAATGAGAGAGGAGTGGCTGCAAAACAACCTTGCAGAAAAGGATCTGGGGCTGCTGGTTGACAGCAGGCTCAACATGAATCAGCAGTGAGCCTTGGCAGCCAAGAGGGCAAACCTCATCCTGTGCTGCATTAAACATGGTATAAACATCTGGTCAAAAGAGATGATTATCCTGCTATATCCGGTATTGGTGGGCTGTGTTCAGTGTTGGGCTCCACAATCTAAGAAGGATGTTTAGGTCCTTGAATGTGTCCAGAGGAGGGCAAGAAAGCTGGTGAAGGGCCTGGAAAAAATGTCCTATGAGGAGTGGCTAAGGACTTTGGGCTTGTGTAGTCTGGAGAAAGAGGAGGCTGAGGGGCATCTTCATTGCTTTCTACAGCTTCCTAATGAGAGGAAGTGGAGAGGGAGGTGCCTACCTCTTCTCCCTGGTATCAGGTGATAGGATGCTTGGGAAAGGTTCAAAGGTGCATCAAGGGAGGTTTAGACTGGACATTAGGAAGCATTTCTTTGCTGAGAGGGTGGTCAAACACTGGAACAGGCATCCTAGAAAGACGGTTGGTGCTCCAAGCCTGTCAGTGTTGATGAAGTATTTGGACAATGCCCTTAGTAAGATACTTTAACTTGGTCAGCACTGGATTGGTCAGGCAGTTGATCTATTCTGTTCTATTCTATTCTTCTCTACTCTATTCTACTCTACTTTACAACGTGGAGGCAATGTGTTCTTCAGATTGGAGGAAATAAATCCATAAAGTGTATGAATAATAAATAAGCTGAGCATGGTTTTGAGAGTAACCCTTGATTGGGTAGTAGAAAAGGATATTCTATAATAGATAAGTGTCTGGGACTGCAGTAGCAGTGGTTGCCTTATTACCAACATTAGTCTACAGCATGTTGTACAGAGAAATAAAGGGAATTGCGCGTATTACCATTTTCTTCTGTAGACAACAGAAATCAGAGAGAGGGGGAGGAGGCGAAAAGTTTCTCCATGCAAATTTCCCCATGTCGGCTGCCTGCTACACTACGTTGTATCTCTCTTTCCCTAAAGAGTGGCCTACAAGGAATATTTTATGTTTGGTTGGTTGTTTTTATTTTTTTGTTTTAAATTTACTCTGAGTTAGAGCAAATAAAAAAAATTCAAATTCCTTCAAATCTTTGAAGTTCTCTGCCCCACCCCCACCTGGGAAACTGCTGTGATTTTTAACTGCCAAGTCCATAATCATGGTGTTTTCACAGGGAGGCTCCATGATCTCAGGAGCTTCCTAGGCTCTCTGCACATTTTGAGGATATTTTTATGTTGTAGCAAAGCCAGAGCACATAGGAAATATTAGAGTCTTCTGGCTTGGGACACATTGGACAGGGCATATCTTCAGTAAGCTAAAGTTTTGAAGCTATTTCTAGGTTAGAAGTGTCTTCGTGGCAGACCTCAGGGTCAGAAATCCACTATTTCTGTATCACTTCGCTTCATAACACACATACAGTAAAAGCTGACAACGTTGCCTTGAAACCTTGCCTTGAGTGCAATAAAACTTACTTATCACTAAGGCATTTAGAAAAAAGAATTTTGAGTTTGTTGAACCCATTTTTTAAAATTTTTTCTCTTTTAAAATTCCCAGGCACCTCTATTCCTACAAGACAATTTTTCTCCATTCTAATTCTTCATTGACTCTGACTATAAGAATCTGGCATCACATTTGTTTTAAATGATTTTCATGTTCCTAGGCAGACCTTGCAGATGAGTGCAGATGCATCCTCTCTGCTACAAATAATAAACGTAAATAAATTTTAGAATTTTTTTCCCCCTGGCATAGTCCAAGAGAAAGATGGCAGACACGGAAGAAAAGAGCGTGTGAGGTTTTACGTGTCTCAAAGCTTGTCTTGCCATACCAGAATAAACATTTTTCTGTGTGCTGTTATGTTTAAAAAACTTAATAGGCTAAGTATTTGAAACTTCAATGCATAGTAATGTCTTACTGTTGCCATAAGCCCATCAGATATTTGAATGCCAGATGCTTTCTTCATTCCAGCAAAGTGCTGCGGTAGCAGTTCACTACGTCAGTTGACTCAGCTCCTGGAATCATCAATGCCATTGATACAAAATATACTAAACACTACTGCAGATCCTCTCATGAATAGTAACTGGAAATGGAAATTGTATTAATATGAAAGCTTTGTGCTGTTTTCAGATTAAAATGAATCTTTTTGTTATACTTTTGCTGGTTCTATAATCTTTGATGGCTCCTAGATGTGTAAATTAAAGGCAGTGCCCTAAATTTCAGAAAGGATTAGCAACTTGGTGCTTTACTTTCAGGAGGCTCATCTGGTGCTATCCAAACCAGGCTGAATTTCTGGCAGAGTATCTGCCTTGCCTGTAATGTGCCACACTGGCTTTCACTAACGTAATTGCTTTTAAGTTTAAAACTTCTGGGAGCAAGAGATTTAGATGACTCTTTTTTAGTATGTCTTCTACTGAAGGATCTCTATACAGTAAAACCAGACAAATGAGCACACAAAATCTCTGCTGGACAGAAATAATATGACATTGATGAAATCCCCTTATGCTTATAATCTTTGATCCTCCCTTCACCCTTGAACTATTCTGCTCACCCACTTGCAAACACAAGTTGTGCCATCAGTTGATTCTTTTCCATGCCAGCCTGTTACGGCACATATGGGCATGATTTCAATGTCATTTTTGTCCCCCTTCAACCCTCACAGCTGGAATGTCCCAGCATTTGAGAAGCCCCAAAAATATGTAGTGTCACTATCTAAGATGCACTTAGTGGATATGCCTGGCTAAGAGTATGAGAGTAATATTGACAGTGTTTGTCCCAGTTATTCCTTAGGCCTAAGACCTGTAACCAGAGCCATCCAGATGATCCTTGCTGGTGGGCTTGCTTCAGCCATGTAGTTCCACATGTCCCCTGCTCAAAGCCTTTCTGCTCTGATAAGATTCATGAGCTGCAAGAGTATGTGGCTGCAGGTGGTGGGAATGAACAAGTAGAAGTGATAAAGAACCCCTTAGTGGTTCTGTGGGGAGAGCTTGGCACACTGAGGAAGGAGAAAAATGTATGCCTTGAGAGTAAGATATTTTAAATGCCTCTTTTGCAATGTCTTCTACCAGCTAAGTGCAATGCTGTAAACTACCATTGTAGGTTGCACCACAGGATGCCATGAGGCACTGGCTTCTGATAAGATCTGACAAGGTTCTGTATTTCTGTTACCATGCACCTTGGAGCACCCAGAGCTCTCATCCAAAGTAGACCCTCTGTGACCCAAGGTAGTCCTCATGTCACAGAAATTATAGAGAACCACAGACAAAAATTGTAAAATAATACCTATCATTTACCCACTGCCAAAGATGGAGAGTAAACAGTACAGTCCATAGAGAATATTTCTGCTGATGCTGACAGGTTAGACAAAAGAATGTTTTGCTGTAACTTCAAAGACTAAAGCCATTTCAGAAGGGAACTAGAAGACAGACAGGGTATGCTTAACTGGTCATAAATTACCTTTTCATTTCTTTGGCAAACATGCTGGTATATAAGTTTCACTAGGACAGATATGCAGGAGCTGCCTAAACTCTTCTAAGATGAAAGATGGTAAATATTTTATGCATAATCTAACTAATCAATTTTCAACTTTGTCGTTTTTGACTTGGTTAACCACTTCCTGATCATACATATGGTTGTTACCTGAAAGTGCCTCCAGCGTATCACATTTGATGTGTATCCAAAAATGAAAATCTGACAGTTTATCGTTAATATCCCCCCTGCCTATTCATCCTTCTGTCTCCATTTTATGGAGCATCCCATATTTGTTTTTTTGAATAATGTCTTTCACTTTCAAGCACTTAGAGAAAAAGAAAGGGACTACTACAGGGTAGTGAGAAGAAGAGTGGAAAGGGCTGCGGTTCCAGCTGATATCTGGCACTTTATTATGTTTAGAAATGTTCACTGCTCTGTGCCATTTGACTGACACCACCAAGGAAGCAGTATATTTTAATTGCCAACTGCCTGTCCTAGTTTTGTGCTGATGTAAACGCCTGCCACTAATTATCTTATTACAAGAAAGGTTTATCTCTCTCACTCTCCAAATCCTTCCCTAATTAAGACCTTGTACTTGTTAAAATCCACCCTACATCATTTATTTCCCTTGTTAGTAGCTCACTGTCCGCTCTTTTCTTCTGCAGTGCTTTTGTATCTTTTGTGTTGATGTTGACAGTATCTTAGGTTATAAATTGTTTGGGGGCAGAGAGGGTAGTGTCTGGGGTTTTTTTTTAATTTTAGTTTCTAGCATGTTGAAAAGGTTGCTCTTCAGGGCTGCAAAGACTTCCAAGTATAGAAGTTTTTCACAAATATGACTCTATGAATGACAACTGTAGTTCAAATGCAAAAATGTCTTGTTCCATATTAACTGATTTTATTTCTATTCTTCTCTCCAAAACTGAAATGTGAAAGAAAGAACCATTTCAGTAAGAATGCAGAAAAATGTATTGTGTCTTTTAGTAGTTTTAAATGAAGTCAAAGCAGTAGAAATGAAAGAGTGAAATACATTGGCATAAACAGTTATGAGATAAAGCTGCTACCTGTTATACACAAGAAGGACAATAGAAACTTTCTTGGTACTGAGCAAGTACTGGTTAGTACCTAGTGGTACTTGGAAACAGAGCTTTGGCAGGTCCTTCTAACAGGATAAGGATGATCCAGCCTATAGCATGAATTGAACTGTACTCTGAAAAGGTAGTACAAACCTAAAGTTTCTGTAACTTGGCATAGAAAATGTTATTAAGGTTGTCTCACTCTATAGAAATGGCAAATTAAATGAACTTTCTACTTTTCAGTAAGTTGTATATAATTTAAAATGCATCATTATTACTTTTATTTTTCACTGTGCTATACACAAGTACATCTATGACATTCTACTAATCCCTAGTAGTTTCTCCCCATTGGAGTTATAGGGGGACAGATCACCATTTGATTGAAATAATTTTCAAATTTAATCACTATTAATCTGAGTGTATTATGTTTATGTGGCGAGGTTTTTGTAGCAGGGAGGCTGCAGGTGTGGCTTCTACGAGAAGAAACCTGTTGGAATCCTGTGCACAGAGCCAGTTACAGTGCTGCAGGCCATAGCTGAGCCCATCAGCGATGCTGGTGGCACCACTTAGGAAAGCGTTAAAACCATTGCTCAATAGCTGTGAGAAAGAAGTGAGAAAATGTGCAAGAAATAACCCTGCAGACACCAAGGTCAGACAAAAAAGGATGAGGAGGAGGTGCACCAAGTACCCCTGTAGAGATTCCCTCGCAGCCTGTGGAGAAGACTATGGTGGAGAGGGTTGTCTCTCTGCAGCCCATGGAGGACTGCTGGAGCAGTCTGTTCCTGAAGAACTGTACCCTGTGGAAAGGACCCATGCTGGACCAGGGGAAGAGCATGAGGAGGAAGGTGTGGCAGAGACAAAGCATTATGAATGGACACAAGCCCAATTCCCTATCTCTCTATGCTGCTTGTGGGAGAGAGAGAAGGTAGAAGAGTTGGGAGTGAAGCTGAGCTTGGGACCTATCATGCCAGTACAGCCATGGTACAAGCTCTTCCTACAGTGCGCTGCCTGTAATCAGTACTTTCAAGACACAGGTAAGTTTGCTTGATGAAGTGCTGTGTTTTGAAACACAATCTTTCTGTTTATTAATTTTTAACATTCAATATTATATTTTGATCATTTACATGGCTGTAACTTTAACTTTCTTTTACAGGAACTCATGCACTGAGGACTTCATGGTGGTAACGAAAGAAATTGTAACACCAGTGTTTCATATGAGATTCTCCAGGGAAAGATGAGGACTTGTGTTGGAGACTTAATGCATCTCTCTGGTGGAAAAAAAGAAGGTATTATTAAAACAGCACAAGCCTAATAGAAGCATAATGTAGTATTTATGCTTATTTTCAAGATAAGTTCCTTTTACATAGAAATGATTGACCAGCAGTAAAATTGATGTATGTAGACTTAAAGGAGTTAAAGCCACCAGTAGAAAACAAGAGAGATGCAAGACTTGACAAGGAGGTGTAATATGTATGTACATATGTACAATGACTTCTGCCTCTTGCTAATGAGTTGGGTATATGAAAACCTTAATTAATCCTGGCATTTGTTCCCCTGTGCTCTGATCCTTCTGTTTCTCTTCTCCTGTGAAGAATAAGGATGATGATAAAAAATGTTGGCTTTTTCTTTCTGCACAGGGGGATGACTCTTGAGTAGCCTTTCATGATTATGAAACATCAAGTGTTAGTTTTAATGTGGATTTTATTTTCCTGGGATGTCTTCCAAATTGCATTGGATATTCAGTCCCTTTTTTGTTTCTTTTTTTTTTTTTTTAACCAACATTTTGAACTTTTAAATTTGGTTAAATTTCTCCAACAAAAAACTCAAAATAAATCTTTAAGCTGGTCACAGGTTAGTAGTGCATTTTTTCATGTTAGTAGCAATAGTATTAAGCTATCAACAATAGCACTGTATTCTGATGGAGCCACTAAGTTCGTTGAATAAAGGAAATATTTATTGCTTCCTTAGTATAAAGATTTATTTGACCCTAATACGACAAAATGCTGTCTGACTGGCATGTTCATCCCATTTTGGAACAGTCTAGGAAAGAATATTCCAAGAAATGACTATAGATATGTATTTTTCAACAGAAAGGTTAAAAACTTTTTCCCCTCATTTCTGAGCTAAGTATGTATGATGGTGGGATGAAGAGGCTGGTGATGCAAATTTCTCTTGTGGAACAGGAAAAAAGGAAGTTAGTATCTGAAAATATGACCTTTAGCTTCTTCAGTCAGATTTTGAAGATCATTATTTTTGATGTTATTTTTTTTTTCAAATTAGCATTTTAATATTATATAGCTACTTTTAACTCTAACCATCTGTAACTAATTTCCTTTTCTCAAAAAACCTGCTAACATCTGTTTATATGCAATTACAATTGCAGGCATGGAGTACCTCAAACTTAATATTTGGCTAAAAGCTTGGGACTCTGGAATGATAATAAAATTAACTTGCAATTTATTATGCTTAGATATAGGTTTAGAAAACTGTATTGAGTTAAACAGTAGGTTACTTAAATATTAAAGGCACATTGCTATCTTATTCTAGTTTTAGTCTTTTAGACACGTAATGGTATAAAGCAAATGATAACATCCAAAATTTATCTATGTTATTTTAATTTAAAGAATTTTCCAAAACTCAAAAACTACTTGAACTTCTGATTAACCTCTCTAATAATTAAAGCTTATTTTGGTAATGTTTTAATAATCTAGGGAAAAAAACTCAAAGGGAAAATACATAGTTACTGAAGAACAGAATACAATTTTCTTTAGTTCCATAAAAATCCTTTAGTTTGTATGAAAGGATTCTTCTTTCAAGGGATTAAAGTTTAAAATCAGTGACAGGTCTATGCAAATACAGAGAAATTACAAACTGGGAGGGCCCTGTGAGTTATTATTCTCCAAAGTAACTAAACTGCAGAAACAATTCTTTCCCCCCATAGTTTCAGTTTGCATATCCAAAAATGTTAAATTTAAATAGGCGGGATCTGGGGACAAGATTCCTACTTCTGATCATCTTTTCTGACAAAAGAGGAATTCTAGCTGGATTTGGGACAGGGCAGAAGGACAAATATGTTAACATGAGAACAGACAATGTGTGAATAACAACAACATTCTTTCATGTGAACAGAGAGAGAGAGAACATTTTGCCCCTCTTCCATTTCTTAACATTGTAAGAAAGGCTTGAAAGGGATATGAATCCTTTCTATCAAAACTTCCAGGGAATGCAACAGTTATTCCTTCCAGTACTGAAATAAGGTACAAGATTGGCCCCAGGTTCAAAGGAGTGCAAGTATTAGGTTGAAATTGAGAAGGCTTCTAATCAAAAGTTTAATGAGGTTCTGGAAGAGGCCTTGGAAGGAGAGCTCGACACAGACAAGACCTTAGCTTAGGTTAAAACAGAGCTTTAATGGAAGAGACTGTATGAGGCAGTTGTTTTAACCTGGGGACCATACCCCAGAGAATATGTTGATGAGATGAACTATAGAGTCCCACGAAGAGGTATGCTGTCCTGTGGAGAGAGGGTTCATGGGGAACAAAGTATTGGTTCTTTTTAAAATTAATTTCCATGATAGCTTTTCAGTGACTGGCTATTGAAAGCAGCTGAACAGCTGCAGAGATGGATTCCCCCCCCGCCCCATTCTGCCTTCACCCCTTTTGCATAATATTAAAAGGTACCAATACTGTGGGTTAAAGACTGGTCATAAAGGCAGTGTATACGTGGACATATTTAATTATTTTCATGTTATAGTGAGTGAGATTCTCTTGTGAGTCGTTGAACTTTGGACCAGATATGCATTCAAGCAATTCTCTTTTCTCCTGCCCTGATCAATCTCAGACTGATCACTTTAAATAAAAGTTGAACTGAGGGAGGGGGAATTCAAGCCAGTTGCCCTAGTGAATGACACTTAGCATTTAATCCTTAAAATGCTGGTAAGGCTTTCTTCCCTTGAGCCCTCTCCAGGATGCTTAAAAATAAAGAATTTGCATGAAAAATGCTGTTAGGTTATTCTGTTTCTGTCTTAGTGTCTTTTGTATTTTAAAACCAAAAATAAATATTTGAATTTACAAGTGCTGATCTGGGATTTCTGGAGTGTTGTGTTTAAACTCCTAGGAAATTTCTACTGATATTTTAAAATCCTTTAGAACTCCATCTGAAGAACTGGTGTTTAGGAGCCTTAAGAGTCTTAAAGGCTGCATGAGAATGAATCTAAAATGGTTTGAGTTCTCTGTTTTAGTACTAAATAAAATCACTGGTGATTTCCATTGATTTTTTTTTCTTCTTCAGATGGGGGTCTTGTTCCCTGTATGACATGATTCAAACCACCCCCTTCCTCTTTCCCTCTTTTCTCTTTCTTCCTTTCACCTTCTCTCTTTCATCTTCCTTTATTCTTGGTTTGTTTTTTTTTTTTTTTTTATAATGGTTAATACCAAGAGTGATACAAATCCTTTTCAATAAATAACACTCAGTGATTTTTACTAAAGGACTGATTTTGTCAGGCTGATATTTATCTCTCACCTCCAGTATTGCAGAGGACTGTGTCATAACTGCTCTCTTTCACAGGCAGGAATTTTTCCAAAGAGAGTACTCCCTGGTGCTAGATTTTCTTACTTTTGGAAGTGAAAGAACAAACTAGTCTACTGAACTTAGCAGGACTGAGTTTCTGCATGTCTTAAACCACAATCTGTGCAAGATTCTGCAATGAAAGAAGGTTGAGCTGAATTACATTGCATTTGCCATAATCTAGGAGTGTACACGTGAACAGTGTAATACATGATAATGTATTCAGCTACAAGACCTGAGCCCTGATATTGTGCATTCATATGAAAGGACTGATTTTCTTAGCACTGTGCATTTCCTGTGTGTATCTTTCTTGATATTTACTATATTAAATTTGTAATAAAATATCTGAATTTTCTTGGTTTCTCAAAACCTAATAATAATATAAATAGTTTACCCTCAGAATACATCTGATATTACAGATACAAGGAGATTTGGACAACAGTTTGCTATACCTGTAATTTATCATAAATTGAGAGAATATAAAAGGAGATTGTAATTAATCACTTAGAATCTCAGATGCACTAAAATTTAACTATTTCTACACTGAAATCAATGGGAACCTGTAGCCTTTAAAAACAGTCTGGCTACATGGTGAAAATGTGTAACAGACAACTACCATTAAGCTAATATTTTCATGCACCAAAATTGCATTCACCAGTGTAATGCTGATGTGCAGGAACAAAGACCAAGAAAAAAGGCCCTGCTACAGCAGTACATGTTTAAGTACATTTTTTGAGTTAAAACTCTAACAACTCTTTATGTGCTGAGTCAGAGCCTTAGAAATCAATATGAGTGTCAACCACCTTCTATAAACTGACACACTCTAGTTCTCCACATGGTCCTTCAGACTTAATTAGGCACAGATTGAATTGCAATAGTGTCTTTATCCGCATTCAGTTGCACCACTTAACTCTGCATGATGCCCATCAGACTCTTTTCATGTTGTAACATATCTCACTCTGACCATAACCTACATGGGTGTGCTTGCTTGGTGTAGGGGAGATGTTTCCAAAAATTGAGAGAAGACATAAGGAAGCTAAGAAAAGTGGCCTTTAGCTGGATAAGTTTAGTAATGACTGAAGCTCCTATATTGTTTCAAGAGCTTGTTTGCTAATTTTTTTGAATCAGGTAAGAAAATATTTCAGATTAGAAAGTGTTTGTATAACCTTATGAACTTTCAATTTGCCCATACATGTTAAAGTCTATATAATTTTTTATGTTTCTGAGCTTGTATTATCTGACACATAAAACCAGTCTTTCTGTTTTGCGATGTGAGTGAATGTTTCCTCTCCTTGCTGTATATGTACTACTTCTAATATTTGTGAACCTCTTTTCCTCTGTGTTACTTATTGTAGGAGAGATTGTCCATTAAGACTTCCCAGGTCAATTCAAAAGCTGTTATCTAGACTCCCGATTCCATTAATGCTTACATCAGTTAAAGTGCCTAGAAGATCATGATGAACAGTACTCCTCAAACCTGAAAAACTACCATGTGTATACTCTATTTTATCCTTCTGATGATAATTTTAGGTAGAGGATAAAATGGATGAAAGAGCTGAAGCGGTGGGATGAGATAACACTCGCTGAGCTGTATAATGCTTTATAGGCTGGTCTGTTCAGCCACAGAAAGACCCATATCCTCACTTGATAAAGTGCTCTGCAAGTGTACTTTCAGAAAGCTATGGTGTATAGGCAGGATAAATGGAACTCAAAGGTGGTGAAAATGATTGTGCATGTATATGAAAATGCAATTGCTTTCCATGAATGTTGCAAGAGAAAGTCGAGTACTGTGCACTACCTGAAGTCAATAGAACTAGTTTCTAGTAAGCTTATATTTTCTTTATTCTGCTTATGCTGAAAGGAGAGGTTGAATTTATATCTGATGTCCATATACAGCACCAAAACATCTCTCTGAATTGTTTTTTTTTCAAAAAGGAAAGGTTGACAACGACTAATTACATTGACTGGATCTGCTATTTTACCTGCTTACACTTCTTATTAAAAAAATGAAAAGTCCTATGGGTTCATCATAGCTTCTGATTAGAAAGCTCTAATTAAAAAGGAGGTAATAAAATGAGATTTTGGTGACCAAACATACAGTTTGAATACTGAATTCCAGCACTGAGTTCTACTGAATACCAAGCAATATTCTCAGTCATTAATGTCTAAGTTCTGTAAGCTAGTGTGTTTATTGTTTTCTGCAGTTTCCACCTTTGACCTTTTTCAGATTAGCCATTAACCCTACAAATGGTCTTGACAGAAATGCCTAACCATACTTTGAAAGTACGGCAATTTGGGATCACTTCCTAATGTTCTGACCAGCACTATCTCATTTTTTTCAGTGATATCCCTGCTTGTTTACATTAATTTTTATTCTTTATATTTAGATTGATGTAACAGAGTACAGTCCTGGTTCAAGAATAAGAGTACCCTGAATTATGGTAAAATAAATCATAACTATTAAGAATTAGGGGACAGACTTTCAGTGGTCAGGTAGATAGATGATTTATAATGGATTTTGGAACCTCTGGGTCTGAAAGGTATTTTAAATTTAAAGAATCAACTATATTTTTTGATCAGGCGTATGCATGTAGTTTGGTGGGTTTTTAAATTTTTTTTTTAATTCCAATCTTCTTGTGTCTTTCTTTAAGAAAAGAATTAATTAATTAATTATTCTAGTTTCAACCACCACCTGAAATTAACTATCTATTGCTAACTTCATGCTGGAGGTCACAAATGACTTCTCATAGCTATACTCTAGTGAGTTATTAAATTGTGAAATGTCCTCAGAATATTTTGTTCCTGCACACATCAGTGGGTTGTCCCTTTACGAAGGCCTGGTGAGTACTCTATGTACTAGGGACAGATGTCAAATCATGTCTGAATCGCCATCTGAATCTTCCTTGGAATTCCACTCTGTTAGGCTGAAAGATTTGCACTGTGAACAAGTACTACATGTTAAATAATTCCTAGGACCCATCCTACTTCAGATGTAGCTTCTTATTGTAAGATTACCTTATATACGGGCATGAGGAAAAACTGCATTTGACATGTAACACGAAGTAGATGAAAAACTATAGGGTCCTATTGCCCTACATGTATTTGTTGCAATTACACCTAAAGAATCAATGGAACAAAATGGAATTACTCCCTTTGGTCTTGTGAAGAAGCATAATTTGGTTATTCAGCTATCATGATTCTGAGAGAAAAAAAAAGAAGCCATAAAAGATCTATCTATAAGGTTTTTCAGAGAGAAAAGAAAATAGCACTAAAAAACATCTGGAGTGAGCATCCTTAGACTCTTAATGATGTGATGTTTCTAGGACTGATACTAAATTTCAGTATTCAGGTTTCTTTCTCACAGGAATGAATATCATTATGAACTCTCTGGTACTGGTGCTATATAGATGGATAGTACCTTGCCTACACAGTTTGCATACTTTTGCATTTGAATATTCTTTACTCAGCCTTTTTGAAAACTAAAATATTTAACAGAATCAATTCATTTTAGTTCAGATACACCAGTCAGAAGGATGCAGATGTAATCAACGTTCCCTGTCTCCCTCTTCCTCCCCTCCATTTCCTAAGAGGAGCAATGTGCTGTAGTCAGCCTGAACATAGCTCACTGATGTCTGACTGTTTAGGAGAATAAGTCTATCTTGCCTGTCAATACCTCTCTGAGCGTTGAAATGAAACTGTATTGCCACAGTGCTATTATCTTCTTTGCTGAACAACCTACTGTGTGGACCCCATGCTATATGTTGCTATCCTGCTGGAGTTTCGGTTGAGAAAATTAAATGGATATGGTAATTTAACAGGAAAATGAAATGTCTGAGAAATGCAGAAAAGGGTTTATTTAGACATGCCTTACTTTACAAAGAAATAGTAGCAGGTTTCAAAAAGGATTCTCTCTCTATTAGAATGCAAATAAACACGGTTTTTCCCTGGAGTCCCTATCTAGCTATGGAATAATAACTCTAGACAAAAGCTGTGTATTGCCATCTTTGACATTTTACCTTTATTATATGCTTAGTTTTTCCATAAATTATAATACTCTTCAATTATGATTAGATGTATGCAGTGATGAATCAGGTATTATTAATCAAAATCACTTTAAACAGTCTCTTATGAGAACAGGTGTCAGTGCAATATGGAAAAGGGCATGATGAAAAGAATATCTGCTGTCTAAAAGGTACCTTTTAGCAGGGTGCCATTTTAAACAAGGTGTTAAGAAAGGTAAGTGGGTGTGTGTATTAAGCAGCATGGCAGAAATTGAGTTCATAATGATGTGAGCCTCAATGAGCTGGCTTAAAGGTTGAAGAAGATATATTAAGCCAAACTGACGATTGAACACTTTTGTATTGCTCTTTTTAACTGTATTATGAGAGAGGAGAGGAAGGGAAGAAATAAGAGAAGAAAGAAGAGAGTGGAGGGATGGGGAGGGAGGTAGGGGAGCAGAGAGAGAACCAATAAAAATATATCAAGTATCTGATATTCTCAAGCATGCCATTCCAGATACCCACCTGCATTGACACAGTCTTCATCTGCTGAAGGAGTAAAAAGTGAAAGTGTGACTCAATACCAGTACTAGACCTCTGCTCAGAACACTGACCTGGTGGGTGATTGCTGCCTCCCAGGAGAAGGGATGTATTTTTAAAGCCATCTGTTCTGACTTCAGCTTGATTTTATCGGCTGTCATAGGCTATATAGATGCTCAGCTTCAGGCAAGTGTCTGCCTTACCAAATGCAGTGGCTGTGGTCCCAAATCTTTTCTATTTGGAGGATTCCCATAATCAAAAAGGTGTTCTCAGGTAGCCAGTCTGTCTGTTTTTAGTTTCTTGGCATCATCAGTTTATGTAAGTGTACACAATAGAGGTTTGAATACAAAACCAAGTGACCATAGGTAAAATTGTTTTAAAATCAGGAATTGTAATGAAAAACTTTTTTTCATTATCTCTATATTTTGTTCAGTGTGATAAACATTGCACACTGAACATAACTCAATTTTGTGAGAATTTAAATTTCTTTCTATTTGTCTGTGATATAGACAAATAGTAGCCATCTAGAAAGCCCTTGTTATTTCTTTTGAAAATGGCCTCTGATTTGGTCCACATGGGTTTGCTGGTAGAAAAATTGTTTGGACCCTGTCTCTGTGGCTCCATTACATTTAACATCATGTTTATTGATGCAGTAGCATATCTTTTATCTTGTATATGGGGAGCAATTAAAAGGTTGCTTTGTTAACGCACTGGTTAACCTGTGAGTTTGTATTCCATCATTCTTCTTTGTATGCACTTGAAAATTCTATTTATAAGGTAAAGCAGACGAAATGACATCTTTGAAATTCTGTTTATCCATTGATGAGGGTTTAGTATGCATGATTTCCCAATGTTCTCCTAACAATATATTCCAAACTCCAGCTGCAGGGACTTGTTCTTAAAGTATGTGTCTAAGTGAGACTGAGAAGTCTTTAGCAAAGATCTCTAAAAAAGATTAAAAGTTAAGGGAAGAAGTTAAGTTCTATACTGTGGATTTTGTTTCATGCGGAATAACCAGATTCAAATGTCACTTAGTTACTTAAATATCTTCAGAAGGGAGTTAAGAGCTTGAGTATCTTTTGCAGATCTGAAAGAGAATAGCAACTATAATCATAATTTTATATAGCTCAACAAAGCAATATATTTTTTACAGTATTATGAAATATACATATATAGGATATCTTAATATTTCTCAAAAAAGATCCCAATAGAACTATGTCGTGTGTGCTTCCTCTTGATTTTACTTGTATTAAGGTTTAGTACATATATTCATGAGAATGAATAACAGTTTCTTCCCAGATCTGCTACAAATTAGAAACTGGTGGTTGTCAACAGCCTTTAATAAAATTCAGTCCTGGGCTTAGAATCACTCCTGAGCCTATGTAAGCCCTCCTTCCAGCAGCGTTTGAGTGAGGGATTGGAACTGTGCTCTTAACTCCCTTAGCAGAATGGAGATGAGTGCCAAATCACCCTGCAGATTTGGGAGAGCTTCCTGATGAAAGGCAGAGTAGCTGATTAATGGGGGAAACAAAATATCCTTGAGTACAGAGACTGTCAGTTGCCAAGAAAACTTAATCCACTTCACTGTCAATAGTAACAGTGCTGGACTGACTCTGCTAAGGCTCTGCAAAGACTTCATGGCTTGAATATCGGTTTTCAGGCAAGCAAAGAACTTGGGCAATGTGTCCTCATTTCAGTTTTGCGCAGGTAGGGTGGGTCAGCTGTCAGATACTAAAGAGGATCTTAAATATTTGCACTTCTCTTAACTTATTAGAAAACAACTACCATAATAAAAAGTAGTTTATCTTCACTGTTATGTTTATCCTGCAGCATATCACACTTTAAAATTTGTGTAGCAAGCTATTCGTTTTCATCTTGAACAAAATGTATTCACAGTCCTAGATGCTTTTCTGTGGTTACTATACTTGTCTCAGCCCATGTAAATACCTCACAAAGGTTTAGCAGGTTTAGGCTGTGGTGTTTTAAGGCTTTTCACTGCAGCCCTCCTATCTTCCTGGAAGACCAGTAGACTTCTGCTGCCCGAGGTGTGAATTGAGATATTGATTCTGAAAAGCCTCTGGGGAGCTTCCTAAATCAGGAAAACATAAATGAATCAACAAAGTTTTTATAACTGGACAAGCTCAAAAGTGAAGTTACTCACTTTCCTGAGAACTGTCCTAAAGAAATAAGATCAATGCCAATCTTAATAGAAAATTTAAGGACTGTGGGTGAAATTATGGCACCAGCAGAGCCAGGAATTGACCTGTAACAGGCTTGAAGATAACACTCAACTGCTGAACTTTGATTTAATCTGCCATTTGGGTTTATCCTAATAATTTACAATCCGCAGTGACCTCCTTAGTGATGTCTAATATAATCATGTTTTATTTCATTGTGGCCGTCATTACCAATGACTCATTTGTGCTTAATACAAAACACTGCCTGAGTTCTGTCAAGCTGATAAGCGAGTCCCTTAGGAAACCTGTACATAAGGTACCTGAATATCAAAGTTCAGATGTATAAGGCTTGGAGTAACAAGTTTCATTAAGCATATTCTTGGGTCCACACACCTTGATTACTGGACATAGCTCTCTCACATCATTCTTATAACTGTACCTTGAAACTCCAGTAGCAGACTAAGTATTAATTGGGAATCTGGTATTTTGCATGATGCCAGACAAATGAATGTTCAGGAAAAGGTAGATGCCACAAGTAACCAAAAGCTCAATTAACTGGTGATTGCCGTTCCACCCACGTGCTATAATACCAACCTAATAAGCCAAGAAGATGATTAAGGGGATGGAGCATCTCTCTTATGAGGAGAGGCTGAGTGAGCTTGATCTGTTTAGCTTGGAGAAGAGAAGATTATAGGAGACCTTATGGATACTTGTAAATACCTAGGGGACAGGTCTCAAGATGATGGGGCCAGACTCTTCTCAGTGGTGCCCAGTGAGAGGACAAGGAGCAATGGTTACAAACTGGACAACAGGAACTTGTCCTGAACACGAGGAAAAACTTCTTTACAGTAAGGGTGACAGAACACTGGAACAGGCTTCCCAGGGAGGTTGCAGAATCTACTTCTCTGGGGATATTCAGAACCCTACTGGATGTGATTCTGTGCAACATGCTGTAGGTGAACATGCTTTAGCAGAAGGCATTGAACTAGATGACCTCCAGAGATCGATTCAAACCCTTACCATTCTGTGGCTCTGTGATTCTATGATTTACAAAGAATGGTAGCAATGAGTTTTGTTTCTTCTTACACAGTGGATAGGGTCTCTTTAAAAGGCTGATACATGCTAGAGGAGCAGAAGGAATGCCACTTTTCAAGTGCAATGATACATTTTCTGGCCATTGAGAAGGCATAAAAGATGGTGGAGCATATCAACTTTTGTTTTAGTTTAAGTTACACGCATCTAGAAGCATGGAACATGGATACTTTTCTGAATTGGAGGTTTATGACTTTTGCTGGATAATCGTTTTCAGCAGAACATGTGCTTCAGTCATTAAATAGTTGAAAATAACAAACAATGGGTGTCTGGTTGTGTTCCTGACCCAGGCTTCATAATCCTCCATTCTGTCCAATTAACGGTACACATTGTTACTTTTGTCACTAGCCTTCCTGCTCCAATAATTGAATTTGAGAGACTGATCTAGTCTTGAACCAAACTAGCAGTTTATGGTTCCTGGGGGTTAGGGGCAAAAAGTGGACTCCGTGCAGCTGACCTTAGAAAATCCATGAGTACTTTAGGACTGTTTTGAGGTAGAACAAGAGTCCGACTGTGCCAACAGGAAGGAAACTATGGATCTGGGACTGTGTTCATGAAATGTCAGTATTATTAGCGTAATTGCATCTTTCTCTCTTTCTCTGTACACACAGACTACCTTGTATTCTCATTCATTCTCAACATTGACTTGGATTTTAACTCTTCTCTGAATTTATTCACACTCACCAGTAATCTGTCAGCTGAAAAGCTAAAATAATCCAGACAGGGAAGAAAAATGTACCAAGTGACTGATATATCCAATTAAGCCTTCTCTGTGGAGATATGAGAAACTCAAAATGTAATATTGGTAATCAGTCCACAGGGCAGGACTTAGTTATATGAAATATTTTTTTAATAAATGAATTCAACTAGGGAACCCTTGATCTACTGACAAGCTTTTGGTTTTTTTGTCAACAGGAAATACGATTGAAAAACATCATTTCTTCTTAATACATTCTCATAAATTCCTTACTGGGCTTAAAGTAACAGCTGTTATATTATTTCTTTTATGAACTTAATTTTCCCATGAGTTGTTGCTTCCTTTTTCTGCTTCTTAATTTCTGTGTAGCAGGAAAACTAGATTTTGAAAAAATATTTATCTCAGTTCTTAAAGAAAATCAGGCCTTTCAGCAGAAAAAAAAATAGAGACATTAAAAAACAGTAGAAAACAAATCTACCTGGATTTTCCTTTTAACAAAATAAACAAAAAAAAGTGGAACTCCTGTTATGTCTAAGCAGCCATCAAGTCTCCGAAGACTCACTAGATTGCTTCCAATTCACGTCAACTTCCCTGAGGAACACCCTGAGGAACATAGTTTTAAGACTCCAGTCTGGGATTGCTCACTCACGACTGTCTGTAGGATCCTGGGACTCTAGAGGTGTGCACACAAGTCTTAGGTCTCTGGAGATGTGGACACAAACCTGAGGGTTACCATGTGTCGTGCATGTGTCTGGTTGCTTGGTGGACACATCTGAATGTACTGCTAGTTCCAAACTCGTGAAGTGAAAATTACAAAGCTCCAATTCATCTTAAATCCATGAAATCCTGGAGCTTTGAGGCATCCCTCTTGTCAAGCTTGTGGACTGCAAGTGATTAGACTTCTGAGTGCTTCACCACTTAATTTTGTTGGAGCTCATTTTTCAGCATCCATGCCACTAAGGGGAGTTCAGTTTGCAGGATCACACTGAAGAAAACCTGAAGCAAAGCAGCCTGGAATGCCTTGGTGTGGAACTCTGTCCATCAGTACTAGTGATGCAGATTTAGCCAGTAATACAATTCAGATTTCAGACCTAGCTGGGTTTTGCAATTACAGTCCTTTGGCATAACGAATTCCTAGGTAAAAAGATTAACATCATCACTCCAAACCACCTTTTGCAGGAGGTCAGAATGAAACAATATTTTCTGATAGCAGTTAGGGATTATTGCAGGAATATATACTTCAAATCCAAGTGCTAATTGAATACATGGATTACAGTGAAACCATTTGGTGGTGGAAGGAGTATTTGAGATTGCAATTTTTTCCCTTGTAATTTTAGCAATCTAAAGATCAGTTAGGTGTGTAACCTAAACCAGTTATCCCATCTAGTAGATAAACTAGAGGTTTAACTCATTTCATCCTTTTTTATAGCTTAATCATGAATTTACAGTTCAAAGCAATGTAGAATTACAGCTTTTGTAGAAATTAATGCAGATGTTTATGCAAAATAATCAGAGTGTAGAAATAGAAGTGATATTTAACATGAAGAATTATCATTTTCACTATGAATATCTTCATATCAACAGATACATGCTGTTCTTTACCTATCTTAACAACAGATTTACCAGCAAAGAGAAAAGCTAAAGAGTAGAGAACAGTTTGTTTGACAGAAAATGGCTACTGAAATAGTCTTTCTACAACTGACCCTTCTTGGTAGCCTTCTCTTTCTGTCACAAAGGAATTCCTTTCTGTTTTTTTCCTTAAATCTCCCTCTTAATCCTGGGAACACATAATGTTTACAAATAATACTTACAAACAAGTGGGGAAAAACATTAATTGTTAATTTCTTCTCTTCATTTTCTAATATGCTTATGGAATTCCATATTAATTCAACAGTAGGTATTTTATTGTCATTTGATATGTGCTGGTACGTTCTCAAGAAGAATAGTATTTCTTTATATGGATGTTTACTGCCTTTACCCTCTCCAACTGTAGTGTCCATGATGATGTACTTTTCTATTTCTTCCCTATCCATGCACTTTTTTTTCAATTGAAGTGTCAAAGAGAAATAGAAAGTCCATGAAGTTGACTATAGCTGCCCTTGTCAGTAGTTTAGAATATAAAGATTAGATAAAAATTCACAACTTCATTCAATTATCAGAGCACTCTGAAATACAGGGCATTGGGGAAAAATTCTCTGTCTCCCTCCATCACCTACTGCTCTGTATTTGCTGTTAGAAATGTGATGGACCTAAGCTGAAAATGCTTTTGTCAGATTTGAATCTGAGTGTACAGCACTTTGAATTCTGACTTTAAAACTGGAACTGTTATTGCTTGCCTGGGCACCTCTTGAGAGATTTTGTAAAAAAGAGTTTAAAGATTTAAAAAGCTTTTAAAAAGATCTTCAAAAAGCTTTATAATGTGCATATCTGGTTTTGGGGTTACATTTAAATATAAACTATTTAATGTAATATGGCTATAACATTAAGAGCTGAAATTCCACTACCCTAAAACTTTGTGAAATATCCATTTGTTACATTTCCAGGGAGCCAGGAAGTGGGGCCTCCATTTAGTCTGAAGAATATTTATGTGATTGTTTCTAAACTATGTTTTCTGACTATTATTTTAATTATTTGGATACCATGTTGGTTGCCTTGTGAGAGTCACACTTCCTTTATTTCACTGTCAGCATGCCTTTTTTTCAGAAACATTCATACATCACAGGATGTTACTGGTATCACAACAATGTGAAAGTTTTAAACCCCTAATATGAAATGTAGCTTCTCTTCATTGCCCCTCCTCCCTTAAGACATATACAAGTCCTGATTTCTATACTAACAGTTAACTGTCAGAATGAATACCTTGATATATAACCAGAATCATTGATGCTTCTACAGTTCTCTATTCTGTTGTGTCTTCTTTATCTGCAGATATATAACTTTTTCTATTACATCAATTTGGTGTCGTGTTTTGACCCTAGCTGGATGCCAGGTACCTACCAAGTTGCTGTATCACTGTCCCTCCTCAGCTGAACAGGGGAGAGAAAGTATAGCAAAAGGCTCATGGGGTCAGATAAGGTCAGGTAGAGAACACCAGTTATGGTGATGGGCTAAAAAGGCTTGATTTGGGGAAAATTAATATATTACCAATCAGATCAGAGTGGAATAATAAGAAATAACCCTGAATATTAAAACACCACCCCCTCAATCCTCTCTTCTTCCCAGGCTTGACTTTACTCCCAAATTCTCTAACTCCTCCCCTGAGCGGTGCAGGGGGATGGGGAATGGGAGTTGGGGTCAGATCATCACGTGTGGTCTCTGCTGTTCCTCCCTCCTCAGGGGGAGAACTCCTCACACACTTCCTCTGCTCTAGCACGGGGTCCCTCCCATGGGAGAAAGTCCTCCACAAAATTTTCTGATATGAGTCCTTCCCAAGAGCTGCAGTTCTCGACAAACTGCTCCGGCATGGGTCCACCATGAGGTTACAAGTCCTGCCAGCAAATCTGCTTCAGGACGGGCTCCTCTCTCCCCACAGGTCCTACAAGGAGCCTGCTTCAGCACAGGCTTCCCATGGGGTCACAGTCTCTATTGAGCATCCACCTGCTCTGGCATGGGATCCTCCATGGGCTGCAGGGGGACAGCCTGTCTCATCATGATCTTTGCCATGATCTGCAGGGGAATCTCTGTTCTGGCACCTGGAATACCTCCTCCCCTTCCTTCGTCTCTGACCTTAGTGTCTGTTTCTCTCGCATATCCTCGCTCTTCTGTCTGGCTGCAATTGCTGCTGAGCAGGTATTTTTTCCCTCTTAACTATGTTATAACAGAGGCACTACCACTGTTTCTGATGGCCTCAGACACAGATGGGTCTTGAAGCTGGCTGGCATTTGCTCTATTGGACATGAGTGAAATTTCTATCAGCTTGTCACAGAAGCCACCCCTGTAGCCCTCCTGCTACCAAACCCTTGCCATGCAAACCAAATACATTTGAGATTTTAGACAATAATGTTCTCTGATGAGAAGTAATCGCTATTAGTTCAAAGTGATGAGGCAAAATGACTGGCATTTACTTTTATGAGCAGGGAAATCATTTATGAGTCATTTTATGAGCAGAAGAATTTTTCTTTCTTGAGGGAGTCCTTGCAAACTGTTCTCAGATGTTGGTAGTGAGGAGTTTTTTGGTAAAAGAATAAAATGAAAATGATGTGTGGAATAGCAGTAATTTCCCTTCTTAGAGCAAGACAAAAATGTAATCAATAGTTATAAGCATGTGAAAAAAAGAAGTAAAAACCAACCCAGACCTATATTAGGCTTGTTCTACTGGAATGTTAATATTTACCTACAGCTTTTACTCTAAGTTTTTAGTTTGGATTCTTGTCTAATCTTTTTATCTTCTTATTTTTTTTTCCCATGACATTATTCCTTCAATTGTCAGATTTATATTTTTGCTCTAATTATCTCTTTTAATGACTGTCACATTTCTTTCTTTGTACTTTAAATTCTGTTTTCCTATCTTTTAACCTGGTAATTTTCTATACATCTCTTTTTGCTTCTTACATTTTATAGCCTTCCTATTTTGTCCATGATATTCAGCATATTTTATTTTTATAATGGTCCTTTTGTCTTATATGCCAATTTTGCACAAAAGGAGGTGTTCCTTCTTTTGCTGATTCCCAAAATAAATTGAACATATCAGTGCAATCATTTGGAAAAAAATCAGGTACTGAAAATAAAGAAGATCTTGACTTTAATCAGAACTGTGCCTAATTTACAGTTAATACACTTTGGTAAAGTAATTTCCTCTACTTTTTTCAGAACAGTCTTTGGCTTTCCATTAGCCATGGGCAATGCCTGTCTATAAGCATAAATTGGTACTTATAGACTGGAGATCTCAGAATACCGAGTAGATTTCTCAGTGCATATCTGAAGTGGATATGAGCTGAAGACTTTTATCAGCCTCTAATGTGGCTGAGAAAATGTGCATTAGCAGTACAATAGGATTGCATGTAATAACTTTGGACCTTCTAGATGTTTTTCATTGCAATGAAAGTTGTATTTTGATGATCTGCTTTTAAACTGGTCAGCATGGTCTTTAAGGACTCATTTTTGGTAAGCACAACTGTTTCTATGAAGTGCTATGTGCTTTCAGCTAATGCATCCAGCAGTTGCAAAGGTGGCTACTGTCCCATGATGTCACAAACTGGTAAGTTTGAAACAAATAAATATGAAAGGCTACTGAAAGAAAAGCCCTGTAACAGGTCATAACTAACAAGGGTTCAGTCATGGTTGTGAAATAAGATACTTTTTGCAAAAATACATCAACCAAACATATATATGACCCAACACCCGAAGAGGTACAAGAATGCAACAAGCAATGATATATGCATGGCAGTAATATCCAGATGTAAGTAAAAACAACATGTACATAGAAGATATATAGTTGAGGTTAAAGTACAGAGAGATGCTAGCAATTAACTTGATATTAATTAGTTTGCTTTTAAGGTGTATATATATATTTAGTGCACATAACACAGAAGTCTTACCCTATTGGGGTCTGGGATGGTGTCCATCCTGTTGGCTGATCCCAAAAGTTTCAGTGATATTTTCCCCTCTTGACTCTTTCCTTTGTTTAACCTTTTTATAGTAGATTTCACCTTCGAATGGAGGTTTAGGGTCATTTTCTCTTCTTTTTCTTTTCCTTTTCTTTTCCTTTTCCTTTTCTTTTCCTTTATTTTTTCTTTTCTTTTTCTTTTCCAATACAGAAGTTAGGAATGAAGTCTCCATTAGAAAACTCAGTAGCTCCTAGTTTTCTTTTTTTTTTCCTAATGAAACCCTTTTAATTTAGTTTTAAAAGCTGCTGTGTGCTTAGGAACTGCACTACTCCTTCACAACTCCTTCCTTGACAAAGCCACCATTCCTTAATTCCTTTCTTACGCAGGCTGCTCTTTCAAAAATACACAGAACCCTCTCTAGAGTTTTACCTCTAATAATGTCAATGAGGTGTCTCAGAAGAAATAAGAACTTTCTCATGGCATAAAACAACAATCAACTAAAATTCTCTATATCCCCAAAAATAACAAGTGTTCAAGAAGTTCAAGAACTAAAGCAAACAGATTCATTTAGCTCATCTGCTAACAGCAATCATATCAATGATATGCAATATATGTGGCAGTAACAATTTCCATAATTAATCTAAAACTTTACCTGATTTTGATACTTGACCAAATTTACCAACCATTAGTCATTACAGAATATCTAATACTGAGAGCATTATGCCATACATGATTTTCATACTGCATATAAATAGGTAGATATGATAAACCTAAAAAGAAAATTGCACTCCTGGTAGAAGTGAGAGACGATTAACTATTATAAATATTTCCAGGGAAAACCCTCTGACCAAAAGCAAGTTTTCTCTGAATTATGGGTGAAAATCCAAAGAAATGTGTCAAGTGTGAAAATGAAATTTTGATAAATTTTTAGATATGATCTTTCGTTTCCACTGAGAAGCACCAGTAAGGTAGCCCTCAAATGTATGATATTTCTGACCACATCTTGTAATTTCCTCTAGATCATTGCCTTGAAATAACTATTTCTACAGCTTGTGAACAGCAAAGGGTGGCATCCTTCACTGTAGCCATCAGGATATTTACTTAAATAAAACTTCGATGGCACAGAGCTATGCCACAAGCTATGGAGAACCCAGCGTTATCAGCCTCTCATGAAAGAGGTGTAACTGGACTGCTGGGAACCATTTCAGAGGTTTGTGTAGACAAATTTCACCCTTCACATTCTTCCTTTTAGCTTCAGGAAGCATTTTGTATGAATCTTGAACTAGACTTACATCCATAATGCTCATTATAGCCTAGATCCCCTGTAGAGCTCTGTCATGCAGAGCTACACAGCTAATTTACAGCCTAGTGTAATTGTAATGAATACTTTCTTTCCTACACAATAAATGACATTGTATGTTACACTTACATGCTGATACTCTAACTGGAAAGCCAGTAGAACTCCAGATGAAAGTGAGGAAGAAATCTTTTGAGTCTGTTTTATTGATGTAAAACTATGTACGAGGCAGTTAAATACAACTCTTGTTATATGTTTGACTGACACATTTAGAGAAAATAATATAACTCATTCAAAGGAAACATGAGGAATTTCTTATGAGGTAGTTTTGATTGTTCACAGTATTAATTATTCATTAAGTGGAAAATAGCCTTACTATTCTATGATGTCTTTAGGAATCCTGATTCAAGAAATGAGGCCTAGATTCGTGCCATGGTTTTATTTTTAAGAATTGTATTTCCCAATGGGATATTGAATTACTCTTAATGACAGCTTTCATAGAAACAGCTAAAATATTATAAACAAAATCCTTCTGATGGTGATGAAATATAAAGCTTTTCTCCTTTGATTCTTCAGAAACATGGTGACAATTAGTTCAAGTACAGTCGAACTAAACTTCTGATCCTAAAATGTTCATGTCATGTCTTAACCAAAGATAGCGCTGAGGCTGAGGTCACTTATTTTTATCAGAATTTCTCAACCTCCATGGACACATGTAGATTTTTCACCCAGAAAAATGCATGCTGATATTGGCTGCTTCCACCACTCTCATTCCAGGACTGAGATACCAAATTTGCGTGTATGTCTATACCTCAGTTTTCACAATTCAGTTTAGAATAGTTGTTTTGATTCACAGTTGTCTTTGCTCTAATTTACTGTGAAGCCCAACTTACTTCCCTATTCTAGTCTATTATATATATTGTTGCCAGGATTACCTCTACTTCTCTTATACTGGCCATATCTATTCCTGTTATTTTAATCCCTTCATTGGCTTTCAATTTCCTTTACATGAAGTTCAATCTCATGCTTTGTCTTCATCTTTAATATTTCACCTGTTTTTGGGGGTTTTGTTTGTTTTTGGTGATTTTTGTTTTTTTTTTTTTTCCCCCTCATCTTATTTACCTATCTCTTAGCTGTAGCTTGTTGCACTGAAGAGTTTAAATGAAAAGTAAGCAAGATCTGTGTCATGTGTGACCTGGGAATTATTAAATCTCACCCAATTTCAGTTCACGTTTGCATTATAATGCTGGTAGTAATGATACTCAGATTAAAAACTGCATTGAAATCTAAATATGAAAAAGACTGTAACACCTATTAATTAACAGATAATTTCAGTTGCACATTGTGCGTCAGAGTGGTAGTTATAAGGTTTAGTATTAGGTTTGTTCTATTCAGGGTTTTATACAGAGAGACCTAGATGAGTGAAGAGTCCCTTAATTAATTTCAGTCTTTATTTTCAAATTGATTTGTTCTTCCTTGATATTGGCAGCTGTCATAGCAAATGATCAGTGAACACCTGGACACTAAGAATCTGGAGATATCACAAAATGAAGGCTTTGAAGGCCAAAAGGTGAACAATACAAAATCCACTATTTTTGACTGAGAAAGTCAGTCTTCAATATCTTAGTCTGAATGGAGACTGGTTGCATGGAGTTCATCCTCCTTGAAGAAACAATCAGGAACCACATCCAGGTTTTCTTTTAGGTCACAAGTCTTGCGTTATATCAGTTTCACTCAAAAGGCCTGGCATTCTGGTAATTTGTAGTGACACTCTTAAGGTACCCATATTCTTCAAGGACACCTATGTTGATGTTGGCCGGGATTTGTAATACTGCTAGACAATGGATCACTTCAAAGGATCAGGAAAACAATTTTACAATTTCCAAGCACCTGATTTCAAAGTTGGGCATGTTTAACACTGCCAGGGAACTGAGCCTTTCATCTGGAAAACAGCACTTTAAGAAGACAAGCTACTGTTTCCCCTCCTTTGGAAGATACAAAATATTATTTCATGTATTTACTTTCTTTTCAGATCTCAGAGGAATATACATATTTTTGTAAAACAGGGTTGGTGGACAACAAAGTGGAAAAAATGCAAAGTACATTCCTTTCCTCCTAAAACCCAGTGCTGTTTTGTGAAGAGTTTTAAATGTGAAAAAACATCACCCAGTTTGGCTCTCATATGAGGCACCTACCATGCTCTGCTTGTCATTCTTTTTAGACTACAAAGTCTCTTGTATAGTAAGATAATACCTATTCAGGTACAGCTCTGCTGCTAAAGACATTGTACAAGGGCTACCTAATAACAACAACAAAGGGACCTAAATAGCAACAATAATAATAAGAGAAGGATCAAGAGGAGGAAGAGAACCTAGACGTGAATAGTGGAAAATATTTCATTTTCTTTCTGTAGCTATTTGTTTAAGGAAATTTATAAGTTCTAGAGACACAGTCACATACTCTATAGTTTTTACAAGAGTACTCATGGATTATATAGGACGATGTTCATAGACTTTCACAGAGCTCATAATATCAACAGTGTTCACCTTCAATAAATCCAGCTTTGACAAAAATGTCATGATCTTGTTGTATTTATTGAAGAATGATAGATAAACCAGATTATTACATGAACTGTTTCCAAAAAATTGCAGAAGAAACTGGATTTTTCCTTACATGGTAAAATTTTGAATTATAAGCTTTGAAAAGAAGATGACTTGACAGTTTAGTCACATATGAAATCTTAATTTTGGTCAATAGGTCACAAATGAAAGTTCCCAAACAGACATTATGGAAACTGGGAAATCATACAGGTTTACTTTTGCAGTTCTAAAATTTGGTGTGAGATATATATATGTGTATGTGTGTGTGTGTGAGTTCTCAAATTATATATGTAGTATAATAAAGAAATTATTAATTTCTACTAGCATATAGAGATTTAGTGAATTTACTTGTAACTAAGGGAACACAATCCTGAATTTTTAACTCGGTCCCATAAAGGAAAAGAGACTGAAAGGAAAAGAGACTGAAAGGAAATAAGGCATAAACGCAGCATATCTATATAGTAGTGTAACAGTACTGAGGGCTCAGTTTAGGTAATTATGCTTAAGCAGTGGACATCATTTCTGGGTCTGGATAAGGAACTGATTTTTAAAACCTTTTTTTTTTTCCAAAAAAATATATATGAGGGGAGAAATCAGTTGAAAGTCAACCAAAACCATAAAACTGAGTTAAAAGGTGATTTGTGTATAAGTTACTTCCTTTCCAATTGCGCTTTACGTTAATGTTCCGTTTTTGGGATCACAATTTTTGTCTGCTTATATTTTAAAATATAACCCCTTTCCTTCCTTTTAGCTTAGGAAATTTGTAGCTTTTAATTTTGATGTAGCATTCTTTATGTCAAACTTACACTTTGAAAATGACCAGGCAAAGAAATTTGGTGGTTTCTATAGCTGTTATTTTGCATAAGAAATATAAAGAAAATTGGGTTTAACCCTTTCTATTCCTTCTATCCTGTCTCTTTCAGTCAAAACCAATACAGACATATAATCCTGGACAAGTTGGAGAAGTGGGCCTGTGTGAACCTCATGAGGTTCATCAAGGCCAAATGCAAGGTCCTACACCTGGGTCAGGGCAATCTGCAGTTTCAGTACAAGATGGGGGACAATGTGATTGAAAGAAGCCCTGAGGAGAAGGACTTGAGGGGGCTGGTTACTGAGAAACTCAACATGAGCTGGCAATGTGTACTTACATCCCAGAAGACCAATTGTATCCTGGGCTACATCACAAGAAGTGTGGTCAGCAGGTCAAGAGAGGTGATTCTGCCCCTCTACTTTGTTTTTGTAAGACCCCTACTTGGAGTATTGTGCCCAGTTCTGGAATCCCCAACGTAAGGACATGGAGTTTTTGGAATGGAGAGGGCTTTAGTTCTTAGAAGTAATAGTCAATGAAAAGTCTTATTACCATAGAAAAATCTTTGTGTCTGTACACCTATGTGTAGGTGATATTGACAATAACTTCACTAAAAAAAAGAAAAATGAAATTACCCCAGATCTAATAGAAAATAAAGGAAAAATTGTGTGCTGGTGTTGTATGTTCAAAATGTCCATGCACAGATGAGAGTTCTTGCTTTTTACTACAGCTGATGCTATGATAGCTGAAACAATTGCATGAATAGGACTTTGTACTAGTTGCATAAAGTACTGAAGATGAATCACCCATTTACTTAAAAAACATAGACTGTGAGCAGAGCTTACACATATCTGAACACAACAAAAACGTCCAGAATTGAAATATGGGGTACTGTCTGATTGTTGAAGAAAATAAACAAGCCATTCTACAAACTGACCTATTTCTGAAAAGGCATTTTATCAGACAAGGCTGTGTTAGTAGTCATGGGATCTTTGCATTATTAAGATCTACTACACTGTACTCAAAGGTAAGTTCAAAAAACATCTCCTTCATCTTCCTGTACTTTAGAAGGCTGTGAAAAGATTGCTTTCCTGTGTAGAGTTGGTATTTGCAGTATTGTCTAATTATTTTAGCAAAATCTATATTCCCGTGGTGGCAGAATTATACTGCATATTGAAAGACAACAATATATTGAAATGTCTTAAAAACAGAAAAACTCCTATTTGGAATCATGCATGTTTGAAGAGATCTTGTTGCGCTGAGTGGCTATGTCAAGTTTCTCCATGGAACCATTATAGTTCATAAATTAAAATCTACCACTCATCTTTCTTTTATTTCATATTGATTTTTAATACAACTAAGAGTTCACATACTTCTGCCACTGCATTTCTCTAAAGAAAAAGATTTCTCGAGTAACAAATACTAAAAAATCAACCAAAACAGCATTATGCAGTCATGAAGAATATCTTCTAAATCTCCCATTTGTATATGTGTCACTTCTTAATATATCTTCACTTTTTATGGTGGCTTCAAAATCATGCCTTGGAGCACAACTACCAGCTCAGCCCTTTTTATTTTGTATCCTCAAAACTGCAGTGGATTTGTATCGTTTACTTCTGTAACACACCAATAGAGACGAAATGCAAGCCTCAGTGTTCTGGGGTTCAAGAGTATGTCTGTACGTATCTGAAAATACGTTAACCAACAACAAGACCCCAGAGAGAAACAGAGAGAATAAAGTTCAACAGCACCTACCATGATGAAATTTAAACTAAACCAATCCTTTTATAATTTTAGTCTTCAGAGTAAAAGAATGTTTTTCTAGTATCAACCTAAGTTTTTGAGCATTTTTTTAAAAAAAGAATAATTGTAGACATGTTAATGCAACTGATAAAATGAAAATAACAGAATTACTAAATTAGAGAAAAGTGGATGGAATTTGCTTAATAAATCTACAAAGTTTTAATTAACCTCTCCAGTGGCCCAATTAAGGTTCAGGAGATATCCTTAAAATAAAACCAGAAATGACTTGAAATTGCACATCAGTTGATTCCACCAACTAATTAGTTTCATTCTTGGTTTAACAAGCTAAATTAGAAACATCAAATATGTGGGGAAAGAAAGAGTAATCAAAATATTGTGAAAGCACTTTTGACTAGAAGAAAATATTCACAAGTTGCTCCAGCTGAATAGAGGTGCATTGAAAACAATTAGAAAGAGAAGGTTATTTTTGGAGGTACTTAAATGAGTATAATAATAAAGTCCATTAAATTTGGAAATTAATCTTCCTGCGCAGGATAGCTGATGTTAATATTTTCTAGATACTAGACATTTTAAAACTTTGATTTCTCAAAGAATGAGACTGTATTCTAGTGTTTCTGAAATCTGGCCTTGTGACCAAACTCTCTTCAGTTCACTGCTGCAAACTGAAATAACTCCAGTAGATTTATTTTGGGTGTACTCTTTGGAAGGTGAATGTTTCTAACCCTGGGTGCCATGTAGCCTGATAGGATTGCTTCTTGAAGTCTTTGATCTGATTAGTTCTTTCCTGTTGGACATTATGATTGCCAGTTTAATCATAAAATTTGTTATGAATTTATTATATGAGTTTGGGAAAATGTCCTTTGGTATGAGGTCAGCTGAAGGTCAGAGGGTAGAGGTCCAGCAAAGCCTTCTGCATTAAATATTTATTTCAACATGGGCTTCATCTGTGGGGAACTGGCTTATGGTCCTAGCAGTCTATGCAGTTGCTATGCAAAATCTACCACATTAATGATGTATCCAAGCTACAGTGAAATAGTTAGCTAAACTGGGGTAAAAGAAAACAGAATTATTTGGGACTGGATGCAAGATGCTTCCAATTCTTCTGGTTACTCAAAACCATCAGACATGATATTGCTATTATGTGCCTTATTTGGATCTATGACCTGAAGTATTTTTTATAATTCATTTGTAGTCTGGATTTATTCATAGAATCATAGAATCATAGAATCACCAGGTTGGAAGAGACCCACAGGATCATCGAGTCCAACCATTCCTATCAAACACTAAACCATTCCCCTTAGCACCTCGTCCACCCGTGCCTTAAACACCTCCAGGGAAGGTGACTCAACCACCTCCCTGGGCAGCCTCTGCAAGTGAGGCTAGAAAAGGGGCAGTAAATAGTAAATTTTCAGGAACTACAGGCCAAGGAAAGCAGGTATGAAGATAAACGTAGGAAGAGGACCTATTCTGACTTAATAATATTACATTATATTTTTATGTTTTAAAGTTTTTTTAATGTTGTTAAAAGGACTGAGAAAATCAAATTCACTGGAAATTAAATATTTTATGAGGTCAGGAAGATTTTAAAAACATTTGTAACAAAGCAAAATAAATTTCTGCTTTCTCCTTTAGAAAATATCAAGATGTCTGATAACATTTAAATAATTTGCATGGAAGTGATCATATGTAACTATAGCTATCTAAAACTCATTTATCTGTCTTCCTAGTTCCCTAAGATCCATTAATAGACAGTCGAGATATGGATGCAGAACATGAATAATCTCACTTCTCTGAGATACGTTTTTCAGAGTGGCATAAGTGGTTCCCTGCAAAAGCCAATCACCTTTCAATTCATGTAAAGGGAGTCTATGTAACTGGGCTTGATTATTTTGTCACTTTTCTTTCTATAGTAATATAACATTTTCCGAGTTTAGTTCTGACAAACTCAGTCCTGGCTAACTTTTAAAAATTTTGAGTTTCTTTTAAGAAAAATAGGGTGAGTCTGTTAATACCTGTTTGGGAAAGATCATGGTGAAAATCTTATCTGTCCAGACAGCAAATGTACAGTCTTACACCTTCTAACTTTTAGTTGTTTATCTAGCTTATTCATTAGAAAATTAGAATTATATCACATGTATCTGCCTTGTCTAGTGCAGGAAGAAAGAATAAAGGCAGTATTAAAAAACGCTTTTGGAAAATCACTCAGACACTCATCTTTTTTGTAAGCTGATCTAACAGAACTTGAAAGTTGTTAGTTTTTGGAATAAATTGTATAAGTCTATTTTTATGTTTTGCATATTCAGAATTTCATAATCTTTTATACTAATCTAATATGTAAGTAGATTGTGTCTATAGTATGTAGCATAAAAAATATAACAATTGCATGGATTTTAACTGAATTTATTACATAGCTATATTGTTAGATTAATGGGATGGCCATTTGATACATCATTAATCAATGTCTTGTTCATCAAGATGCAGCAAGTGAATATCAAGTACACAAAATATTGGCAAATGGAGTTGAGTGAAGGAGGCAGACGTGCTGGAACTCAGCGCGTTTCTCTCTCTGCTTCATGATACCTGGGTTTAAAATCTGGACTCTGTCAAGAGATGCAGAGAAGTTCTTTATTTGTCAAAGACCTCTCTGAAGGCTCCCTCAAACTTTGTATGACCAAGGAACAGGCAATACTAATGAAATGTCAGCATTTATCTGTGAATTATACATTTTTCTTTTTACAATGTATAAAAAATATAATTACAATACTAATTATACAGTACAGTCGTAAAGCAGTAAACAAAGAACTAATTTGTGTTCCTTCTGCACTAATCATTCGCTGACTAATTAGTTTCTCTCTCAGGTTCTGAGTGAGTCTTACAGAGAAAAATCTCCTGAGGATGCAAAGGTTAATTTTGAAGCGATTACAAATATTCAGCTAACATTATAATTAATAGTAATACTTTAAGCACAGTAGTCATCTCCCATCCCAATAAGGAACATTTGTTAATTAGCTAGGCTATTGGCATTATTCAGGATATTTAACTTTTCACTATTCAATCAACTGAGCTCATGAAGCTGAATAATACTTCTTCAAACTGTGAAGATGATAAAAAGGTTAAACCCTTTCAAATGCTTAAGCATCTAAACAAATAAGTCTTATATTTACGTACTTAACTTCATGCTGACAGATCCTTAAACACTTCATAAAACACTAGCTATATTGTAATATTACAGGGATATAAATCTTCCATAGACTCATAAATATTTCTATGCTGTTAGCAAGTAAAAATAAAATTAATTCCAGGCCTACAAATTACACAGAATGATTTATCCACCATAGAAATTTAATTTTTGAGTAGCAACAGAAATGGTAACAAAGTGAAAGGAATTGTATGATACTAGATATAGCTTAATATAAAGTGAAAAACAGTGTTTTAAGACGTAAAATACTACATCTAGTTAAAATGAGCTATAAAGAAACTTGCTTACTTAATTTGACATACATGCATTTTATTGTAGCTCATGAAGAATGTTATGGGAATTTTTTACCATACACAGTGTAGCCTTTTCAGATCTGGAGTAATTCTATTTACCATAGAAGGGGCTAAAACCAGAAAATGTGTTTGGTTCATTATGAAGTTCAAAAATGTTGTGAATGAAAGCAGGTAACCCTAAATGTCTCCGGTGCTTAAAAGTCTTTGGCAAACAAAAGCATTGCAAATTCTCATTCCAAATTTGGACTCTCAAAAAAGAAAAAACTGCTATTTGTTGCTGGCCCTTATTAGCTCATATTCCTTTTTGAAGGACTTAAAATGCACCTTCTGGGCTTTACAGACACATTACAGTAGAGCAGAAAACAGTTGCAGCCATAATTTGTAGATATTTCCTTAACAATCCATTCAGTGTGTGTTTTTGAAGAGAACTTTGTTTGTTTTCGCCCACTATCTTTATTAAAAATACTCAGTTATTTGTATTTACTTGTCATAATCTCAGTTACTAGTTCAAACTGGAACATTTTTATTTTCTGTTTTATTATTTACTTTTTATTGTTAGGAAAAATTCACAAAAGGAATGAATGTCAAAGGTTGCATACAATGGACTTTTTATCCCTTTTTATGTCCTTGGCAGAATAAGAACTGGGCATGAAATGTGCACACGCTTGACTAATATGAGTCTTATTGTAACCTTTGTGTGGAAAGGTCTTTTCCTGATTAAAAGCAAATCAATTTGAAAAGGTAATCATCTTTTTTAATGTCAAATAAAAAGAAGAAACTTGGAATACATATTTTTTGGTAAGATTTTAAAGTTCAACCAGAAACTGCAGTGAAAAGGTCTGCACAAAGCATAATTTCTTAAATTAATTTTTGTTATGTTTTCTCTGAACTGATACTGTGTATCCATTTAGCTCTTGTTTTTAATAAGCGTTTTTTTAAACAGTCATAAATTCCCGAGAATTGAGCAAAAATTTACATAATATGAAAGCAGAAGTTGAAACAGCTACTTAGAGAAATAGTAGTGTATGTATGTTAATTGCTTTCAATATTGCATACATGGGGAAAGCATCTGCTGGAAGCTGACCTTTTCTATAAAACTTGTTTTATATTATACCTTTAAAACATATGGCAATTTTTGTTAATAGTAAAAGAGATTATTATTTCCACTGGGAAATTAATAGTTTGTCTCCAGACTGAGATACATTATTATTACCAAAATAACTGTTTTGTATGTTTAGAATTGCCATGTGTGACTTTTTTTTCTTAAGTAAAGGAGCTGCTGTGGAGTGTGAGAAATGAATATTTGCTAATTGGTGCCCAGCTTTGAAATAATAGAAGAAAGAAATTGCTGTTCAGTAGCAGACCAAATATCAGATTCTGTGATGCACTCCTGTTATGGGATAGAAAAATAGTATTTTCTGTGGAGTAGGCCTTACTAGGTCATCTGTTAATATAAATATTTCCCTTTATATGAACTGAAAGGTTTAGTCTAGAACAACTCCTTAAATATCACAGCTACAGGCATTAAGAGCTTTGTACTGACTTTTAAGGAAAAGCTAGAAAGTTACCTGAGCAGAGTTGTGGGGCTGGATGTGGAAGAAAAGGATCTAAGAGTTGGGAGACTTTAAGCAAGTCCTAATTTAGTTGCCTCTTACATTTCTACAGCACAGAACTACTTAGGTAACCAAATATACAGCCATTACCTAACGCTTGGCTGTATCCACAAAATCAACAAAACAGTAACTAGCACCACAGAGATCCATATGTGAGAGGTATGTCTGTCTGTGGATGATGTTAATAAGATTGGCTCTTCACACAAAACAGTTGTGATTTGTTCTCCTCCGTCCCCATCATAAGCAGTAGTAGTGATGACTCTACAGAAACCAGGAGACAGCTATTCAATTTTCTTCAGATTGAGTGTGACCAAGCAACTTTTTTTTCTAATTAATTTACATTCCAGGTTTTTGTCTTTACTTTATAATTACTTTAAATCTGTGTACGTGATTTTACCCTGTCTGCTGTTGCCCTGTAAATTCAGTTTTATTTTGCTTTTAATAGTTTGTAGTAATGATTCATCGGGAATTACAGAAAAGAAGTAGGACAGGTTGGTAATATTTTCCTGATGAGACATACTATTCAGAAATCTAAGGCCATGTGAGAAGATTAGAGACAAATTCAGAGTGGCTAGGAGGAGGGGTGGAAATTGTTTACAGTAGAGTTTGAAGCAATAAGAGGCTAAAACACCCTGCTGCAGAAGTTGATGCATTTGTTTGACCAGTCTGATGTATACATTTATGGAGCCCACAAGCAAGATGCAAATATGTTCTAATGAAGTATTTGTAGCAGCTAGACTAATTAAGTCATATAGAAAGTGAAAAATATGTAAGACAAGTTTTTCAAAGTTCAACATAATCTTAGTGGCTTGAAATGCCGTAAAAAAGAACTAGGAGTATAGTATCAAGCTGTATTAGGCTGGTAATAACAGTAACCATGACAAGCTAAGGGAGGTTTAGAGGGTGGTTAAGTCAGAAAATTAATTGTACAAGAACTTGATTATTCCTATGCTGACTCTGTAGCAAAAATGTATGATGCAGACTGTACATTTTAGATCCCCTGAATGCTTACTTATTGGAAAAACGGCTCAGTTAGCAAGCAAGAGGAGACATGAGTCTTGATTTACTCTTTTGTTGTGCACAGGACCTGCTTCTAGAATTGCTTCAAGCAGCTGTTAGGGAATCACGGTTGTAACACATCCAATTTAACATTTGTATAGTAATGGAAAAACACATAAACCAAAGGCAGAAAATATAACATGAAAAAGGAGAATTGCAGGAAAATGTTTACATGAATTACATAAAAATGTAAGTGAACAAGTTAAAGCAGGAGCTAAGAAGGTAAAACTCTGAGAGGTAGCACAATGTTTAAAAATTCGACTTTATAGACATGGTGAAAATATAAAATAATCAATAGACTCTCTAAGGAACAAAATAATTTACTGGGGTTAACAGACAAGCAAAGGAAACAAAAGCAAAATATTTTTTCTTCTTTTTAAAAAGTTGAAGTCTTGTCTAAACGACAAAGAATCTAAAAGGGCTCACATTTTGACAAGTTGAATATAAATCCTATTTTGCTAAGTCAAGGCGTATTTTGAGCTGCACCTTAAAAAGCAAAAATGTTAGCTTGAAAATGATCTGAAATAATTTTAAATTATTGGGAAATTATGCCTATATATTAAGATGCTGCTGCACTAGAGCTATTTTTACAGGGAATGGGTATGAAGAAGAATACTAAATTAATCTCATAAAAGAGATTTTAGAAAAAATCAATACAATGACGGGTAGAAAATCACTAACAGTCAATGACATGCTTCTAGAAAGCTAAACAGAACCAATTATGAAAGTGCTGAACCACTAATGTTATGTACATCTTACTGTTTAAATCAACTTTAACAGAATTATTGTAAATTCTTCTCTGAAAACATGAGGTCAAGACTCAGTTGTGTCCCAAAAATCTAATACAATGTCAGGAATCATTAAGAAATGAATTAAGGAGAAAGCATAGCTCTGAAAATAGGTTTATAAGACAGTGATGCACTCAAATGTAAAATATTGAGTGATGTGGTGGTCAATCCATCTCAAAATTGATCCCGTACATGTGGAAAAGTTAGAGAGAAAAGCTCTTATGCAAAGAGAGATCACATAGAGTAGAACTGGGAAAACAGTGAAAAGAGCTATGACTGAAATTATGAATGAATAAATGGTATGTAGGAAGTGTATAGGGAATGTTGACAGAAAGGAAGGGGTGCCTGCCGGTGACTAAATTATCAGTTATCCAGTTTAATATAAGAACAGGAAATACTTTTCATTGGCATTATGGAACTACTATTCACAGAGTAATCCACAGGCCAAAGCTACAAAGGTACTGGAATGACAAAATTAATGGAGGGTGGCTCAGTCAGTGTCTCCTAATTCTGATAGTCTAAACTGAACCTCTAGTTCAGAACCCCAAATTGCTAATTGCTAGGAGATGCAGAGGAAGTGTTGCTCTACTATTGCCCACAGATTTAATAATCTTCCTTCATGGTACAGTATTGTCCATGAATACAAACAAGGTGAACTAGAGGGAATTTTGATCTGACAGCATCAATGTTGTTCTTACATTCTTATGAAAATACACATGAAAATAGACCCAGAAATTTGTATAAAATATAAAAGAGAAAATAGCTGGAGAAATCAAAATGTTTCATTTCAAAATTTTCTGAATAGAAGTTTCTATTTTTTTATTGTACTAATAAAATGATTAAAATTTTTAAATCCATACATCAACAAATACTGAATAATATAATTTGTATCAAGAATACTTTTATTTGACCATATAGTTATACCAATAGCTCTAAGTATAAATAACTTACAATTTAATTTCTAAAAAAATCTATTGTGAAGGAGTTTTGTTTTGGTTTTGCTAATTTTTTTTTATTCTATGTATGTCCAGTATTTTAGGAAAACAAGACCTTTTGTTGGTTTAGAACCTATATTATTACTATTTTTTCAGTGATATTTTATCAAATACTGTGAGTGCCTGAGGAATGAAGAAGCCAGATGTATTGTTAAAATCTGTATTCTGCAGATGTGCTATCCTCCTGAATTTGGCTCACTCTTGGATTTGGAAAGTTTTCCGTCTGCCTGGTTCTCGTTTGGATTGTGAGCTGTACATTTATAAATTGTTTATGTTCATGCAAATGAAAAGCTCTCTGTTTGCACAAGTACAGTTTCTATATTTGCTGTTACCCTTTGACTTCCACCAGCTCAACCTGAAAATTATTTCAGTGTAAAAGAAAGCAGGTGAATTCAGTCATTATTTCTCCTTATCAAAGCGTGGGAAATTTGGTCATTTGTGAAAGAAGACTGAAAGGGCCACGTAAATAAAACTCACTGGCAAGGTTTCTTGGTTTTAATGCCAAGCCCAGATTGTCCTCTGCATCTCTTTTACTCCTCATTTTCATATTTCTTATCTGGTGGTGGAATTGAATTGATCAAGTAAGAGAAACTTCTACTGCTGAAAACAGGAAACAATTCTTTGTTATAAGGTGCTAATTCCTAATTTTATAGCACCTTCCTGCCAGGTGGCAGAGAGGTGGGAACAGTAGACTGCTAATGTATTATTTGTATGGCTTTTAAAATCTCCATCTCATGTTATGGTCTGAGAGTATAACAGGTTTCAGACAGCAGTGAAAAAAGACCTTTTTCTCTTGCAAAAACTGGATACGCTTACATAATGACAGGTATTAAATTGCAATAATAACTTGTTATTGGAGACATATGGGAAAAGTATTTGTAAGCTTTTTTACAGAAATAATATGGTGTAAAACCAGTCTGTTGGCAGGGGGAAGTTTCACTCTCAGCGGGAAAAGAAATCTCTAAAACCTGGAAATTCTCATCTTAAGCTAAATGAAAAGTAAAATAAGACAGTTTTCAAAGGAATTACAGAAAATAATAAATACTGTAGGCAACTAGTGTGCCAGAGCTGGCCACAGTGTTTATTTTTCCATGATTTTTTTTTCTAGTTGACCAAAATGATCAGTTTAAATGCAGTTTGCCTGTCTGAGAAATCGTTCCTGAAAATGGCTTCTGCAGAAGTGTGCTGATCATATAGGTTAGACTCAGCCAATTAGGAATATGAGAAATCGTTTATAATTTGGCCCATTTCACATCTACTAATGTACCAGGCTCAGAGGTGAAATGTAGTAAGAACATCAGTCTGAAAAAGTTGTTTTGTAATGCATGTGCAAAGAAAGAGTGAAGGAAAGACAGACAGAGAGAGAGAGAAAAGGAAGAGGCCCCGTGAAAGCTGAGAAGTAAAAAGCTAAGGCATTTTTTGTAGAAAAAAAAAATCAGAAACACTTATAGTACTTCTTGAATAAAATCCGAGCTTGAACTGTGACTAGCTTTGAATATACCTAGCTTATATATAAAGCTATGTACACCTCAGTTGTAATCTTCTACTGTGGAGGAACTTCTATAGACTATGCTAATGCAGCACGCAATGTTTGCATTTTGTTGTTTATCAGAATGCCCAAGACTATGGCCAAAAAGTTACTCATTCTGAAAATAACAGTGGACACAAATACTTGATTTTTGTGGGTCTGCCACCAAAATATTATTGGTTAGTTGTTTATATACATTTGTAAATCCAACCTAGTATTCCAAGCACTTCCTATCTGCTCCTCCATCTGTTTCCAATTTGATCTCTTCAGTCTTGCATATTGTCTTTTTTCATACTCTTAGTTTCCCATTTACAACACTGTCTCCTGTTAAAAATGTTTAATGCTGTTGTAAGGAAGGCAGGTAATGTACTTTGTTTTCACGATTTTGGGCACGTTTTGATAGTAAGCTTTCTTACACATTTCCTTCAATGTTTTGGGGATTCTTTTTTAATAATTTAATTCTTCTTTAAAATCAGGTAAGTAATATTTAAATAATTGCTATGAACTGACCTCTGTATATATATGTAATCTATTCCATTTTTAAAGATGGAATATTAGTAGAAGGGGGGGAATGATATTTTGCTTCATATGAGTTCTAATGGACAACATTTTAAACATATATATTAAACCATACTGCAAAATAATTTTTGGGTTTGTTCTTAGTTTGATCTCAAATTTAAATATTCTAATGCAAAAGGAGAATAACTTAAAGGGAAAAAAATTAGAAACATATGTACAGGCAAGTTATCCAGTTCCCAGTAGTTTGCATTTCCCCTGTTCTTGTTTTGTATTCAAAAAACAAAAAAAATTTTTCCAAATTAAGAAGAAAATACATGCATTTGATGATGTCTGAATGGTCTCCTTTGAACATGATACTAAAATTTCTTCTCTGCTTAAGAATGAATGTAGTCAAGATAAAGCATTTTGCACTTCATAAACTATTTGAAATCTTCATGTTGCAGAATACTACAACCTGCTTTCATCTTAGATCCCCAAGTTTGGATAAAACCAGTTTCAAATTTGAAATTTAATACTGGCTCAAAGCTTAAGTAGCCTTTTCTGAGTTCTTGTTGTTAGGGTGAAAGTGTCGCTCTATGCATTATGTTACCTTTGTTGCTGTAGGCAGGACTTCAAAATCACCTCAGATGACAAAGGAAGGGCAGATCAAACCGTTGGTGTTGGATTATACTTGGTCCCCACAAGCAAGTTAAGCATTTACACTTCCTGTTAATTACAGTAAGGACTTAATTTTTTTAATCTGACTTGGAATCACATATAACTTCTAAGAGGTAGTGATCCTAAGCAATGCATTAGCTGCAGAATGTAATCATGGAAATGATTAAAAGTCAATGGCAATTTATTTAATGCCATTCTTTAAAATGATTGGAGTTAGTCCATTCCTTTGCCCTTGTTGTTGTACCAATCAGCAGAATATCTAAATGGTTTGCAACTAAAACACCCAACAGCCTCCAAGAGTGTTGCACATATGATCTTGTTCTTAAGAAGTATCTTTACATGTTTTGTTACTAACTACTAAAAGTTATTTGTTCCTGAGCCATAATTGATACTTCTTGTTCTGGATCAAGCAGAAATAAGAGTATACGCATTCTTTTGTTCATATTTTTTGGTGTGGTAGTATTTGCAGTCAAAGGATGGTGTGAATCTGAGGCTCCCTGTGAATAAATAGAACAAAATCTTTCCAATCTTACTGGAAAGCCATGTCTGTTTTGGTTCAATAGATATTTTAAGCATCTATAGTGGGTATTTCATGCATAATGTGGAACTGAGTAATACCTTTATTTAATTAGATTTGAAATTACAAATTTCAGAAAATTCTGAGAATAAATTTAAGTTACTTGAAAAATTTACTTCACCTCAGTTTATAGGCTTTTTCTTAACTTGTTTGTAGGACATGATTTGGTAAAAATGGGAGCATTTGTTAAGGCTTGTCAACATTTGGATCACAATCATTAGCACCTGTTCACATCTTTTGCAAACAAATTAGATAGAATTATAAAACTATATGCTACCAGTGGTTGAGAAAATGTCATTAATACACAATACAAGCTTCAGTCTTCTCATGCCTCTTAAGTGCAGTACTTAGAAACATTTCTCTAAACACCGAGAAGTGTTTTTTATGGATTCTGGGGCATATAAAAGCTGTAATATTGGAAAAGAGTTTATTTAAACAGACATTTAAATTAGCTCTTTTAAAAAAATATTTTGCTTTTTTACATAGCCCGGAGTGTGTATTTTCCCATTACTAAATTTCTCAATACTTGTATAGCATATATGCATGGTTCTACACTGTCCTGTAGTAGCAACAGAAACAAGTTATAGGTACAGGAAGCCGTCTACCATGCAATGTATTTTCTTTTATTTTTTCCACCCAGCTGTTTTTATGTTTGTTTACCTGTGGAGTTTTACAGCCTTCTACTGCAGTAATGGCATAGTCCTATTTAACTATAACCATAGGGTCTTGTTCGTGCAGGAGTCTTTGGTACCATACATTTAAAAAGTGCTTCAGTGTCTGTGAAATTAAAGTTGAGAAGTCTTGGCAGGAAACTTCTCCTGCAACCCTTAACTGTTGTCTCCTTAGGACAAAAAGTGAACGCACATATCTGTTGTGCTTGGAGGATTACCAGCAAGGCATAGTGGTCCATTTTTTGCTTATATCATAAAGGATGGAACAAATCTGAGGCTGCGTGTGAATAAATAGAACAAAAAGTGTAGGAATACAAGGAAAAAATTGTGGAAAAGGAAGGTATGCCAGCTTTCTGGAATGAACTTCTGAAAATGGCATATGTACTTGTCCAAAATGTGATCCATTTAGAACGGATGTTGTGGACAAGCTGGATTTGTGAAAGCATTTACTGATTAAAGAAAGGGAGAGATAGTGTACAGAGTTAAGATTTTAGGGCTTTTTTAAATAGCTGAAATGTTGGACATGTTTGTTATGTATTAGATAGAAAACTTTCTCAAATATTACTTCAAAAAAAATTCATTAGAGTTAACTGTATGGTGTTCTATAACATTAAGACTATCTTCAAGGATACATATAATTTAGAGTTAGGTTGAGCTATGAAAAGCAGCAATTATTTCAGTCCTTCAGTGTTTCTAATCTTATGTCCAGCTTAATATGAATGCCCTGAATAAGGACATGGAACAGTAAATAAAATAAAAAACTCACTAGCTTTGATCTTGACATAAAATACAAATTTTCCTTGGAAGCCTTTAATCTGATTGTCATTTCTTTTCATTCACAGCAGAGAGCCTGTAAAGAGCTCTGCCTCTGCAGTGAAATACTACTGTATAGAAAAGGGTTATCAAAAAGCAGTGCTTGTTTGTTTATTGAAATCCCTATCAACAGACTGTCAGTGCTTTTGAGAATCAAACGTTTTTACTCTGAATTCTGTGTTTCAGCAAACGGTTTCTATTAGATTTGGAAATGATAATGTCTGCTGTAATAAGTTCTTTCCTGTGCGTGTTTTTACCCCTAAGGATGAAGAACCGTAGCAAAAGAAAAAAAAGCCTGCCTAACTACTGCTACCAAGTCTGCTTTCAAAAATTTCTTTCTTGTAGTATTCCCAAATCTCCCCATTGAAACTAAGCGAGACTACTTTTTGTCTAATAAAATATGCATTATTTATGCTAAGAGTCATCTATTAGAACATGTTTTACATATTAAGAAACACAAGAGCATAAAACCCGACTTCTGACAGTAGTCATCTCATTCAAGCTATCAATAAGCAGCCAAAACGTCTTGCTGTTTTTCAGCTTTCTTTGTAAATTCCGTTTGAACATCAACCCATGGGTACAGGAATAGATGTTAAGAACAGTTTAAACTGATGCAAACTGCTTATGGTACAGAACACTGGAGTGAGATTTGCAAGCCTGAAAAGAAAATAAAGTAAAATGCAAACAACCAGAAAGCTTGTTGTTACATGAAAAGCATTTGATGAAATACATTAATTCATTTTCATATATCTCTTAGGTAAGTGGAACAATATTGCCCTGTTAGTGAAAACATGTTGAAGAGAACGTTGCCTTAAAAACAGTGTTTCCTTTATTATTCTATCTAATTAAGCACCAGTTGGTCTCCTAGGTTGCTCAAGAGAATGATCTTCTTGCTTTCCATTGGGGTTGCTCATATGAGATATGTTTCAAGACAAGGTTCTCTGTTAATTCCTCAGCATTTTACGGAGTTTCTTAGCAATTCTTAAACAACTAAAGGGACAGTTTATTTGTTCTTACTCCGAAGGCAACACTTGTGAGTCTTTGAAGTTTGCAGCCTCTGTAACTTCAGAACAATTAAAATAGAGAGATATTTGAGTTCTCATGTGCCTGATGTAGATATCAGTGGGCCTGCATTTTGGTTGTCCCACTCTCAGAGGGAAGGAAAGATGACCTTGTTCTCCTTAGATCAAGTACCTATGTTTCCAGTAGTCAGTTGAACAGGATAGGTGTCTGTGAAAATTCCAGTTTGTCTATCTGAGGTATCAATTTAGTGAGCAGGAAACAGATGCTGTTTGAAGACCACATATTCTGCATAAGTCATTCTATTACAAGAAAAAAAAAAAAATGAAGTAATAGACGTTTGCATACACTGTGGATTTAGTCTTGAAGAAAGGGAGATGATCAGGCTCCTAAAATAAATATGTGGTTACAGTGTCTATCCCTTGACTCCTTTCCACTAGAAAGGATCCTGAATCTTGTTGGGACACCTTGAATTTGGTCCGTAGCTTTGATATTGGAGTAGAATCCCTTTATCCTTTCTTTTTGTGATGGATGCACACTCTTTTATGAAATCAAGATCTGACATATAACCTCTGGACTTTTGTGTTGTTTAGAGGAGATACCTTGAATGTTTACAGGGGCTTCATCAGCTGAAAAAAGAATTGCTATTACTAAATAATTTGTTCCACCAAAAAAAGAAGGGTTGTTATCTTCTACTCTGTTAATACACAGGTGACAGGCTCAGTCATATACGGCCATGTGGCTGATAGATCTGACCAAAGCAATGAATGTAAAGTCGTCAGTCTTCACAACCAATCTCACAAAATTTTTCTATATTTAGTTTTATATATTATTAGGGAAAGAGTGTTTTACTAATTTCAGTGATGTGAATAATCCTCTCTGCTTATAAGTAGGAGATGTATTTGGCAGGAAATTTTAGTAATGCTTCTACTTATTTAAAATCTGATGAATCTTTTTGAGGATGCTATACAGCCTGCACTAAAACGTCAAATTATCATTGCACTCCTTGGTAATTAAAATTGACTGTAAGTTTCTTTGGTATTGATATTTTTGTTTATGGCATTCATCATACTCCTATTTTTAAATATCTTTTTTGTGTTGCAAGTATAAATCCTACTCATTAAATCAGTAGACAATCTATTTACACTTAGAATAAGAAAGGACTACAAGATTCAGATGAGAGAGTTTACTGTTTATGCAAATATTTGTCTTCGGAACCTCTGCATGCAAGTAGGCAAGAAAGACTTGAAAACTTATCTAGCAAAGACAAAGAAGAGCAATATGAAGAGTAGAACTGAATAAAGTAATTGAAATAAGAGACTTTGGATCATTTCCAGACCAAATCTGAATCTTAAATGACTACTCTGAAAGTTCACCAGGTTTTGACAGTCTTGTTGAAGCTTCCATCTTCCATCTTCTCTGCTGGCACTTGAGATTGAGGTTGAAGGTGGTGCTAGCAGACAGAACAGCATTCAGTGTTGGAAGAGCAACTCTCATTCTCTGGCTGAGAATGTGAGCAAATTTCTCACTCTTCTACCTTTTAACCCTTAGAAAGAAGAATGTGAAGTAGGGCAAGGTTTCTTTAGTCTTTCAGAAAGGTGGTAGAGTTAATTTGCATCACATAGTAACTGAAGAGCAAAGCTGCATCATAAAAGAAAGAAGTATTCTGGTTGTCCTGTAATTACAGATTTTGGTGCTTATTTTATAAAACTTAAACTAAATTCTAGTTGAAAAATGGTAAAAACAACTAGTTCACCTGTGTCAGAAGATATTCTTGTGCATTATAATCTTCTTGGTTACTATGCTAGGTGAGACAGAATTCTGAATGCAAGGTAAGGAACCTTAGTGCCAGATGATTGTAAAATATTATTCTAAAAACTGTATAATTTAAGACCTAATAAAATAAAGACTTCCACAGATTTGTCATACTGGGAAATACCGAGGAGATAAAATGCAAAACTTTGTATTCTACCACCTGTATAAAGGGTAGGGGATGAAAACCAAAGTTTTATTTAATTTTTATGAATTGCAACATTTTCTTGACAAGAGATTTCTTTGCCATTCTGCTCCCAATTCAAGGATAAGATCTGGTAAAGAAGAAAGGCTAAGATATCCTTATTTTCATTTTAGTTTGTCTGTAAATAGCTTGCCATGTTCTTCGAGTGAACAGAACATAATTTCCACAAATAAAGATAGAAACCAGACCAACGTGTCAAGAAAATATTGCAACATTTTTACTCTAGAATCATAGAATTCTTAAGGTTGGAAAAGACCTTTCAGATCACCCTGTCCAACCGTCAGCCCACAACCACCATGCCTACTTAACCATGTCTTGAAATGCCTCATCTACACATTTTCTTTAACATCTCCAGGGTTGGTGACTCCACCACTTCCCTGGGCAGCCTGTTCCAATGCTTAACCACTCTTTCAGTAAAGAAATATTTCCTAATATCCAACTTGAGGCAATATCCTCTTGTATTATCACTTGTTACTTGGGAGAAGAGACCAGCACTCACTTTGCTACAACCTCCTTTCAGGCCATCATAGGGAGAAAAATGTCTCCCCTCAGCCTCCTCCAATTACATTTTAACTCTTCTTCTCTATTTCACAGTCGTGTTACTTTCTTCTCTTTTTCTTTGCATATTGCATGAGTTATTCATTTACAAAAATGTCAAAGATAGGAAAACATACTACTTTTTGTTGCTTCTAAATATAACACATTTTGAAGACAGACTTAGAAGCAACAAAAAATACTGTTGAATATTATTTACTTGATTTCTGCTTTGGTACATTTATTATTATTTTGTCATAAGGATAAAAACATATTTGGCAAAATTAGATTTTAAGGGGGAGGAGAATCATGTAGTGTAGCATTCTTTTCATTAAAGAATTTGTCTATGTGAAATTTTGGAGAAAAATGAAAATTCTGTCAAATGTGACCCTGTTCTAGTAGTATTTGCTGCCAGTGTAATTTTGTAAGCTAGACTGATAGTATTATCTCTTCATCAGGATAACACTACCTTCCAGTTCCTTATTTTAACTGACTGAATCTCCAACCTTGTGTGTTTCTGAATTTTTTTTTTCCCTTGGGAATATTAGAAGAATTCAGATCAACTTCATGTCGATGTAAGACAACTTGCCTTTGAAGGTAACGTCCAATATGTTTTGCAAGGCTTATTCCCATAAAACAAGAACTTTCAAAATGGCTGGCTTTTCAGATTTATGTTTATGCTTGAGAATTTCTGCAGAATTCCATATCTTCCACAACTATTAAAGCTTCACCCAAATTAGTTCTTTAAGAGACTGGAGGCCAGGGGATAGGATAAAATAAAATTAAGCTCAGGAAACACAGAGCAGTGCATTTTTTCCCCTCTCAAATTGGCAAGAAAAATAATTTTGTTTTTCTTTCCTGTATGTGAATGCATTTATAGTTTCATGTTTAGTTGGCAGCTTTCATTGTGCAGCAGCTTCTTTTTGTCTTTGAAGTGGTGGAGTTCCTTGATATCTTGAATAATGAATCTACAGTCTGTCAAAATAAGCAGGGTCATTTTTTCATTTGTCACATCATGCAACTGTATGTCCACTTGCTGACATACTGTGGGAATTTCTGTTCTCTTCAGATTTTCATTGCCAGTTGATATCAGAACTGCTGTGTATCTTCCCTTTTATTTCTCCAGTTTATCCAGATAATGATTTTTCTACTTTCAAAATAGGAAACTGTCCAGTTGCAAGTTTTGTCTTTATAAAAAAGGTTTTATATTGTTTTTTCTAATAAAGATCACAGTGGTTTATAATTGTAAATCCTCTAGCTCTTGGAGCATTGATTTTTCATTTTCTGTAAAGCAAACTGAGGATAAATGTTGGCATAAAACCATCATAATCAACAAGAGATAAACTTAAAATCTGTCCATTCAATGGGTATTAAAAAAATAATGTTTTCCTTTTTTTCGTGCAGTTATGATCAGAAATTGGAAAGCACTAGGAGAGGAAGTTCTTGTACTGCTTCTATCTGCCTGTACCTTCATTCTCTCATTAACACATTCAGCTGTTCATTATAATCTTCCCAAAGTCCTAGTGTGGTCCTGCAGTTATGTCTACTTGTCCTTTCAAAAGATTTTGGAATCAATTTCTCTCCCCATCAGCCAGTGCCAATGCTGTTCCTGGGACTAATGTGCAAATCTAAGGTCTCTGCTGTGATCAGATGCCACAACCCATGCTCTGCTCCTAAAAGGTGCTGTGTACAAGCTCCCTTGCTCTGCTGTAGAATGCCTTCTGGCACTTTTCTTCATTGGAAACTTGCAGTCCCTCCCGCCTTCTCCCCCTCAAGCCCTTTCATACAAACATGAGGCCTTGATCTGTCTCTAACCTGCTCCTGTCCTCTTTCTGCCACTCTTTCAAGCTCCTTTCCTGACCTTTTCATCCTTTCTTTCCTTGTTCAATAGGTATATTCAAGCTTAGTCTATTCAAGGATGTGCATCGATAGATTCATTTGCATATTCTGGAAAGAATGAATGAACAGTGTCTGGAAAAACCATCTGAGTTGGAAGGGAACCACAAGAACCAAGTCCAACTCTTATATGGGTTTATGTGATAAATTTACCTTTATGTTCTTCAGGATTCTGAACACTGTCATCAAAACATCTCTGATCTATGTTCTCTGCCTTCTTGTCTCTTCACATTTTTCCTTTACTTTTCCCCAGCAGTAGGCTTTTCATTCTTCTTATCTTAATGCCAGTTTTGCTAATCTTCCTCTTCTCTAGGCTGCAAAAGTCAGTGGCTATGCTCAGCTCACTACCATTACATTGTATTACATGCATCTTGACATTTTATGTAAATAATATAAGCAATGTGATGTCCGAGAACACAGGATTCATTTCAAAAGTATTTTTAAACCTTTATTGTGAAATTATAATTTAAACCGATTCTTCTGTCTCTTACATACAATCTCAATTCTACTAGAAACTACTTTCAAACAATGCCACATAGAGGGAGAAGAACACCTTATTTAGTTAACACTCTAAAATGGTATTATTATACCTAACTAAGGCACACTTCAAAATGAGTTTATGAAAAAGGAAGGTGGGTATAAATACATTATATTATGTTGCAACCCTGGCATCAGTATCCAGAGTTTCAGTCTTAAGGTGCTCTCATTTAAATGATTTAATCCAGACCTTATGTCTTCTCTCTTTTGACCCTAGATCTCAAAATCTGCTGCTTGCTAAGACTGTGGTTCACTTAGAAATTCCGTTGTATCACAATGGATAACTCTGCCTCAGAAAGCTGGCATCATTTTTTTACATCAGTATTTTCTGTGGTTGCATTAGAAGAGTAGCAGTATACAATGGAAAATATATTGTAATAATTCAATTACACCTATGTGCAACAAAAGATCTGTAGTGTTTAGTTAGAACCATAAACATCTAGGTACTATTGCTTGATACTGTTCAATGGTACTGCAATAGTTACTTTTTCAGGATTCAGGCTGTATCTTTACTGGGGTAAGGAACAGAAATATTAGAGACTAAAATACAAAAAACAATTACTGAAGAATCAAGTCGTAATGGAAGTTGAAACAAATTTTAAATGGAAATTGAATTCTTAGGTACATCTTTGTACCTCTTCATTACTTTTTTTACAACTTGAACAGGTATTCACTTAGTGAGGTACTTGTCTTTTTCTGAAAAAAACGTTAAAATGTTTGATTTTTATCTCTTGTATCTGTTGAAATCTAGACAAATATTTTTAAAGCCAAATTTGTTAATAGAAAAAACTGTGAAAAAAATAGAATCTCAGTATGCAGAAATTCAAATTCCACTAGAAAATGAACATGATGGAATACTTCATAGTTCTACTACATGAATGTCATTTGAGGATGACACAAAACCCAAATGGTCTTAACATAGTAGGAGGGTCTTCTAAAGGGATCTGCCATTAAAAAAAAACAAAAACAAAGGAGCCAAACAAAAAACATCCAGCAACAACCACTCCAAAATATTTAGGTTTGAAAGGTTAAGATTTTAATAATTGTGTGCTGCAGTTTGAGAAATAGAGAGGTTACTTGATAAAAGAAGGACAGAATGTAATTGCGATAAATCTTTTTTATCTCTTGTTTGAGGCTAGAGGTTACATTTCTGAAGAAGACTCCCAAATTACTGATAATTCTGCAGAAAAAAAAAATAGTTACAGTCAGACTTGTAGGAAATAATACTGATATTTGTTGGAAGTCTTCCTGTCAGGTTACAGCGACAAACCAGGATGCTGATCTTCTGAATTGTACTGTTGCAGTAATATTTAAGTCTGCCTACAGTATTATGTCACTCAATGGGCAGTTGGTTCAACCTTTACAACTGTCAAAGCCACAACTCACTTGATATTTGATTAGTAATTACTTATTCTTCTCCCTCTCCGTTTTGAAACTCTGAAAAGCAGTTTCAGTTTCAATTAAATAAATTCATTCTGGTTTCTATCAGAAGGAGCTGGATTCGTGCACATTTTACTTTAAAGACCTGAGGGGAAATGATTTATTGTCATATATTGTGAAAATATGAATGCTGACTTTGAGCTGCTCTTAGGAGGTTTATGTGAAGTCTGACTTTGAGCTGCTCTTAGGAGGTTTATGTGAAGTCTGAAGTGTTAAATATCAGCTGACTTCAACTTCATGAATTTTTTAACTCACGTAAGGAGTTCTAAAGTTTTATTACTGCGTATTTTGCTTGTGATCAAAACCAAAGAGAACAGTTTGACTTTTGATAGACTGAAGATTAAAACTATTTTGAAATTCTGCCTTTTTCACTTGAAAATTATTGATTGATTGATAATGGGATCATATAGGGGAAAAAAGGGGGTTAGTCTTTTACTGATGTGCAGAATAACAATTGACTTAATATGTTAAATAAAATTAAGTTTTACTGGGGTGGCATCATAAATTGAATCTAATTGATGGAACTAGCAATTTCATTCAAGTTTTTCTGTTAACTTCTTTAATCAGAAAGTAATTTAAATTATATTCTTTATAGATAAACAATGAAAATTTCTGGAACTCTTTTAAGAGATTTTAGTTTTTTGTTCATTTGTTTTAAATTGCCTTTGTTCTGTGTGATTTAAAATGGGGAGATCTGAACAATCTCTTCTTAGGGATATTCTTTAGGTGATGTTAATATCAGGGATACAACTTCATTAACATTTGTATTATATTAGAAATATGAGCCAGAAGAATAATTATGTATTATGCAGAAAAATCGTATGCAAAAAGATTGAACACAGTGGTCAGAAAGGATATAAAATGGATGTCTGCAACTTACAGGCCAGGATACAAATAAATTTCTGACTAATGCTCTCTGACTCAGCCTGTCAAAATATACAAGGCAGTTACATTTTATCATCTGCTAGTTGGCTTTATCATATTGATGAACAAATGCTCATTCTCTTCAGTTTATATGTCAGTAAATTTCCTAGTGTGATATGACCTTATAAAACATGTATCTGTAGGGAAAGAGTGCTTTGAGTACTGCCATAATACTCTGTTGTCTCACAGAATTGGTACAGCTATTTAACGGGCTGCTATGCTCAAGATATTGTGTCTTGTTTGTCTCACCTGGGAAAATCAGGTTATACACAGGTATGGGGATGCATGGTCTGGGTATCTCTGTGCATAACACACTGCACTGAGGAGACTAACCTAGAGAAGCTTTTTCAACTTGCTCTATGAGAAAATAAACCCAAACCAATGTTTCTCATTCTATCTGGCACCTGGAATCTATTAAGGTGTTGTGAATCCAAACAAAAACCTGTAAATTGTCTTCTTTTCCAGGGAATAATTTAGATATAATCACAGCTGTTTGCTTGAAAGTAAATTGTCGGGGAGTTGCCATAGTGAACTTAGCAATTCAACATAGCTAGCGACATGAAGATATGGAGATCCTATATATTAATATAAATGCATTTATATAAAATAGAATTCACATCCAGAGTGTTTGCTGCCTGTAGGTTGTACTGAAACAGAAATAAAATATTTTAAGTAGGAATCCTTACTACTTTACAGGTGGAATTAAGGCGATGCTCCTAGTACTGAGTCTGGTCATTATCAGACCCTACATCAAGGGTAATGTTTCAGCATAGAAATCTATCACTAGCTCTGCTCCACCACTTAAGAATTATTTTCCTGCTAGAAAGTGAAGGAGCAGGATGAATTAGGCCATGTTACTGACTAGAACATTATTAACAGAAATATTCCTTAAATATGTAATCTTTATCATTGATAAAACATGCAAGAGAACACATCAACTCAAAAATGAAGCGCACTATGCCATTTTCCTGGGACTAGCAATTATTTAGCAAAATGCAACACTGAGAATTACCTCTAATAAACCCATTTTTTTCCTCACACTGAAATTTCCTTTTAACTAAGACTGTGTTTTAAATCCCCTCTTCCTCAAGTCCCACTCTCAGACTAATTTAGCTCCGGCTGATCTTGTCTGCTTCTGGTACATGAGCCAACTTGTTAAGTGTGTTCAGTATCTTTATACTACATTTCAGACTACCCTTAAGTGAATCAGGAAAAGCTCTTTAGACTTTTCCCTGCAGAATCAACTCCTGTAAAAATTGCTAGGGTTTCAGTCACTTGTGTTTTTAATCTCCAATAGCCATGGTCCCCATAACATCAGTTCATGAATGAGCAGTTGGAAAAGCTCATTATGGAATAAAGGAAGGAACCAAAATAAAATCGTAATTCTTACTCATATTTTCACTACTTTGTACTGTACACAACCAATATTAGAGATCACCTCCTAAATGTTCCTGAAGTTTCTCAAACTCCAGCTACTTATATTGCTCCCTCTCTTTGTTAACAGTGATATTCCTTGTTCCCAAATCTTACATTTACCTTTCTGCACTCCCCACCCAAATTCTAACTTTTGCCTCTCCTCCTTTCATCCTCTTACTGATGCCCACCAAATACCATTCCTCTGTTTGCAGAACATAGACTCATCAATTTTCTCCATTTCACTCTCCCTCCAGTAATGCTTTTCCAATCCTTCCACTGACTCCTCCGTCTCTCACAAAATCTGTATTCCCTATGTAAGGCTCTCTGTATCATCCAGTTTATAATCTTTACTACTCTTCCTCTATGAGAGACTTGGTTATATTTCTGCTACGCCTCAAGCAATTTCCTATCACCTATTCCAGGAGCAGCTTTTGGTGTGCCTTTTCCTCCTAATTTTTCCTAAATTCTTTCCATTTCATTACTTGTCGGCAGCAATCCTTCAGCGGTTGCTGGCATTTCACAGACAATGCTTGTTCTGAGAACTAGTAGAGCATGTCCTTCCAAACCATGTAAATGATCTCATGTGCTTTGGTTCACATCCATCTTGCTTATCATAGGCACAGGACTGAGACACCTAAACTATGAAAGGAGCTGACCTATGGGCTCTCTGTCAGACAGCTGTGAGAGAAAAAGAAGCATCTTCTTTAGGATCTGAATTATCATGTGAAGATGTCTGTTTCTTTGCACTGTTAGCAGCCATAAGCCGGTTAGTCACTGTTTCGTGCTTAAAGTGAGATAAAATGAGTCTTGGTCTGACCTTGACATATTAAAGTACCATAAATAATTATTGCATTGAGCTAATAAATTCACTCTGTAAAAACAGTCTAAATACAGTTCAATGTGAACTTCATTACAAGGAAAAAGGAAGAGGAATATTTTTCTAGACAAAGATTAAACATAGAAATATCCTATTGTAATATTAGCCAGCTAGTATTTTGGAGTAGGCATATTCCCAATTGTTCAAAGTAACATGTGAAGTTAGAGTTTCCCACAGTGAAGTAAATGCTATCTGAATTACCCACATGTTGTGCTTGATTTTTTCCCCATTAAAATAAGTGTGGAAATTTAGCTTACAGACATTCTAAATGTCACCTGGAAACAACAGTGCTGTGAGTGAGACAGTGGCAGAAAGGGCAGGTTGAGTACTTGGAGGAGATAGCTGGAGGGTGAAGTCCTATCAATGAAAGAAAACATCTGAATAAATTAATTTGAAAGTTTTCTTTCAGTTTTTGAACGCATTCCTCTCTTCACCTAAGGCTGGTTTTAGTATTGCTTCTAAGTTAGTCCTACAAATGCTATTCATATAATTAAGCAACTTTTTCCAGAGATGTTTGAGGGAATGACTTCTGATTCAAGTGAACCATGAGACCGTGGAAGAGACAGGGAAGAGTGAGAACATATTTGTGTATAGTATCATTTATTGATTGCAACACACTGTTTATGTTAAGGGTTCTGCACTATGCCTCCAACATTATTTTGCCTCTCAGTTGCTTTTTTCTGACTTTGCTATTTGCTAAGGAATACCATGGAGAATGAATGACTATTTTTCATATATACTAGGTATAGACTCTCACTCTCAACTTTCATTTTGAACTGTCTTCTCTAGTGAAAGACACCAATAGTCTTTACAAGACTTACCGTGTAAGTTCTGCTATGTCCACAGACTATTTAGGGACTTGAGTGATCTTTAAAGTTTGGAAAAAATCTTTCATTTTTCAACTGCAAGCATGATGATCTAATTCAGGTCTGTTTAGCTGTTGCCATTTCAGAGAGGAAAAATGGATGTTTAGAGAGAATTTGCCTTGTACTTTTTAGTTACACTCAGTGCTATAGTCTTTTGAATGATACAGCATAAAATACAGTTATGTTGGTTGTATTTCAGGATTGATACTATATTGGCCTTGAAAGGTATTTGCACAGATTGATCAAAAGTGAATGTCAGAATCATGTGTCAGTCACAGCTAGAGATGTCATGCAAAGGTTTTTAAACATTTTAGGTTGATAAAGACTTTACATTTCTCTCTCATAAACTGACCTGTTACATGGATTTTTCGGATATCATAGTTGGATTGCTGCAGTGATCTTGGTTGTGTGCTGTCAAAAGGTTCATCAATCACCTGCAGCCAGAGGAGGTTGCAGCATATTGAGTGTTTGCAGGTGAGGAGTCAGAGATTCTGCTTCTCTTCAGCTTTCCTGTGTGAACTGACTACCATGAGTTTAGTTTCTTTTGGTTTTACACAATGTTTACCTTTAAAATCCTCTCTGCAAAAAGACTAAGGCTTCACAAGTTTTCCCCACTAAGGCTTGTTCTGCTGGCGAATCCACAGAAGTCATAGCTCTCTGTGGGAGTTTTGTGACTCCCTTAGCCTAGTCTATCTACAAACACTGCATGAACACCTAGTATGAATCTTCCTAAGCCTCCCTCCAGCAGGAACTGAATCAAATTGGCCCCTCTACTGACCTTTTTGCAGGTTTTTGTTTGCATTATGTCTTGTCTTCTTATCTCTTATTATCACAGTGATTACTTCTTTTAATAGGTTTGAGAAATGGTTTTTTGAAGGTTGTTACAGGCAAGAAACCTGTTCAGTTCAGGTAGTTTAAAATGCATAAGGAGAGAAATCGTGTACTGATTTGTTAATGACACATAATCGATATAAGCAATACTACAGAAAAACACTATACTAGACATTTAGAAAATGTTAATAAGAAAATGTTACTGTTGTCCACTGTGTATTCATAGTTAACTGCTCCCCCTACACAGGCCACGTGGGTTAACAACACCCTTCCCCTGTCAAGGAGTTCAGGCCCTTGGGGGAGATGTGGTTGCCCCAGATTTCACAGAATTACAGAATCACTAGGTTGGAAAAGACCCACAGGATCATCGAGTCCAACCATTCCTATCAATCACTAAACCATGCCCCTCAGCACCTCGTCCACCAGTCCTTTAAACACCTCCAGGGATGGTGACTCAACCACCTCCCTGGGCAGCCTGTTCCAGTGCCCAGTGACCCTTTCCGTGAAAAATTTTTGCTTATGTCAAGCCTGAACCTCCACTGGTGAAGCTTGAGGCCATTCCCTCTTGTCCTGTCCCCTGTCACTTGGGAGAAGAGGCCAGCACCCTCCTCTCCACAACTTCCTTTCAGGTAGTTGTAGAGGGCAATGAGGTCTCCCCTCAGCCTCCTCTTCTCCAGGCTAAACAACCCCAGCTCTCTCAGCCGTTCCTCATAAGGCCTGTTCTCCAGCCCCTTCACCAGCTTTGTCGCTCTTCTCTGGACACATTACTCCAAGCTATCCATGCACCAATGAGCGAGTACTCCATAGGCTGTGTAGGCAAAAAAGTGCGGCTCTCTGTATTCTGTACTGTTGCTCCACTACCTGGATGCAGGCTACTCATGGTGTCCGATGGAGTATAAAATATTGCTGTCTTATTAACTAATGATTTTAATTTAAAACCCTTGATATCTGAGGAAGATTCCCACTCTAAAGGACTGTGCTAAATGATCCTCAAGTTTCTGAGCAGCTTGATTGTGAACGACATTGTTCAGCGTCCTCAGTAATCAATCTCCTTTCTATTATTATTGGATAATCATTTTCACAGTGTTGCAGATTTAAACTAGAAATTCCTGAAAGGACATCCTTTAAGAACTTCAGCTGAAAATGTGCTTTGTGTTCTTGTTTCACTAACCTTAAAAAAATACTGAAATAACCTTCCTTGTAAGGCAAAATCTAAACATTGCCTTTATCTATTTCTGATTAATAGAACATAATTAGCTGGAGAAATTCTAATCTGACCAAGATTTTCTACAAGTAAAGAAACTATGTTTTAGATGTGTAAATGGGCAAAATACTGGTTTCTTTTAGAACAGATTTTTATATTAGTTGGAAACAATTATAGCAAATGACTTCAATCATGTCCAATATTTGGAAATCCAGAGTATTTAATTCATTAAGTTTCAAACTTAAAAAAAATCCGGAAATTTAAGGGCTCAATCCGTCTCTATTTTGAGAGGAATACTCTTATAACTGGCCAAGTACCAATAAACATAATTTATGCATGATACCGTAGGTATAAGTTTGCAATGATGTGATGATATGGCAAATGTAACAAACAGCATAAGATGTATAACGAATATGTGTATAGTAACACTTTCTAGTACTGGGAAGTAGCTTTCTACTTAGATTTCTTGTCCATACAGGTCTACTTTTTGTTGGTGTGCGAAACAGATTCTGGCTATTCTCAAATTAGGATGAAGTTCAGTTATTTGCCACTTGCACTGGTATTTGAAAAACTCACATTCAATCTAAATATTTTTAAATGTTAAAAAAAATGCTTCCTTACCTCAAGATTTAGATTAATGAGGGAAGTCTATGAGATCTTCACTGATTCTTTGGAGACTGAATTTGACACTGTAGACCAGGTTCAGATGTGTTGTAATCGAATTTGTAAGTCAGTTGTGTGGATACAAATTGAAGCAACATATACACTGAGACATGTGCAGAATTTAAATAGAAAAAAGAATCAGCAAACAGGTGCAAAACATGATTTGTGGAATCAAGATATATTAGTATATTTATTAACGTATATAAGATATCAAGATCTATAAATATATATAAAATTCTTCTCCTCTCTTATCTCGTCATAAGTGTTACATACCTTGTATATCCTGACCTTGATCTTCTTAGAAACAAACCAAGTGACTTTAAGGCAAACTCATCATTTTCTAGGAGACAAATATTGGGGAGACTGTGTTTGGATCAGAGAGAGACCTTGTGCTAAATTTAGATGAGCTGAGGTTAAATTGTATTGATCAAACATTATGGCTTGAGAGAGTGCTTCTGAAAAGGTTTCATATAATTAGTATGATATAAGCTTAGTAGAAAAGACTGTTAGTAATGAAGGTGTCAAAGGTAATACTAACAGCCTTCACAAATGCTATGCAGATCTTTGATTTGCCTTTGCCTGACTTTGCCCATCTCTGCAAAAGAATTCTCTGATGCTGAGAAGAACATTATGGCATCCTTAGTAATTCTGAAACTGTTCTGGAAAAATGCTTGCAAATAATCCTTGTCCATTATGCACCATCTCCACGTGGGGTCACAGAAATAATCAATAATAACAAGACAGATGTGTAAGATGAGAGGTGGACATTAGGGGTAGATTTTAAGAAAAAAGATCAAAGAATAATTGACAAATTAGAGTGTAAAAATCTCTGTATGGTATTACTGTTAAACTGTGCTATTTCAGGAATATAAAACATGACTAACTACATCAGCAGGTGTGGTGTAGGTGTACTGCAAGTATACATTGACATTTTAGCTGAAGCCTATAATGTATTATTTTATACTGGATACTGATCTAGACATAGACCTGATTAAAAATAATTGAAGGATCTGTTGTCTATTGAAAAATGTTTTTTCTGTGTAATTGGAATGCTTAGCAGGAACAGACTGATTCTGAAGACAGTTTGGACAGAATAACAGTCTTCATCCTGAAAAGAAGTATCATACTAGTTTTAAGATTTCTAGTTTTGCCTTATGCTTGCATTCTTTGTTTAATAATAAACATTTCTAGGTTTGCTACCATTTGTGTTTTACATATATTTACTATTTGATGTTAAATTTAAGAATTACAGGCAAGCAATATTCTGAATACTGTTGATTTAATGATTTTCTAGAAGTGAAACATCTTTGATCATTCCTATCTTTGAATTGTTCCTCATAGTCTGTGTAAACATAAACTCACATTATCAACACAAGACCTGTTACTATTTTTCAGTAATATTGTCAATCCTGCTACAATATCAGATTATTCCTGATTCCGTATCTTATCCAATGTAGTTTGTAATGTTTCTTTGTAGAAGATTTTTGCACTGAGGTGAGAAGAGAAAAATTTTACATTCAAAGTATGTTACTGACTGGAGTCTTGTCTTGATTGTGTAAGTATTTAATTCTTAACAACTTGCTGCCTCATCCCTCCCATTCAAATTCTTTCTGTTTGTTGCATGAAAAGATATAAAACCTTATGTTGTCATGTTTTGCAAAGCAACATCAGAAAAGATTTTCCTAGCTAAAATTAACCTCCTAACTAAAACTAACATTCTAACAACCTTCCCTAAATATTTTCCTATAATGAAAGATAGTTATAGTAGAATATATGGAAACACTTTCAGAGCTGTTGCAAAGGATCACAAAGTGATACCAAAAATGTCTCTTACTGGAGCCAAAAAGGACGAAATCTGTCATATATAGTTGTGAATAGTTTTGCATTGCTAAATGCGAAGAATTGTTGTTGGTTTGAAAGTGTTGGTTTGAAAATGTAAAAATAGATAAAACTTCAAAATCCCCAAAACTGAAACTGAAACCTTTTACCACCAAATATCAGTCTATCTCTAGATTCTGCAGCACTTCACCTTATGTGCTAGAGCAAAAAATCATCTTATAGATATAACTTGAAAGATAACTTTAAGTAAATGATCGTAGATGTTAGCAATGGTAATTATGCAGTACAACTTGTCATGGATCTAGATATAATCTGTACAATCAAGTGTTCTTTAAAATAAAGAATAGTAATACATAGGAATTAAATGAACAAGGAATTCTTCATATTAATTTAATTTTCTATGTTCAGTTTTAAAGTAAAGAAATAACTCTAAGCCATGCTGCATCTGAATAGCTTATTTCAACAAATTTTCTACATGGGTAATTCTTTCCTACGTGTCAAAGAAGTAAAAATTAACTCTTGGCTAAGAAACAATGCTTTTTCTCAGCTGCGGTTTCAGAAATCATTGAGAAATACACTTGACCTTGTAATAACAAAAAACATTGTGAAAAAGAAAATTTCTCCTCTTCTTTTGCATTAAATGAAAGAAAGCACACAAAGGTGATGGCTGCAGAACCGGTCAAAGGGCAACAGAAAAATGTTTCCAGTGTGAATAATGTTTCTCTTGGTGGGACTGAGACTCTTTCTGACCTCTACGCTTATGCTGCAGCTACTGTTATGTGATGCACACATAGTTATATCAACTAACATGAATATTGGCGGCAACATCAGTACAGAACAAGACCACAAAAGTCTTTTAAATTGATGACAACTGGGTTATTAGTTGTATAATGCACTGTGCTTTCATGGCTAGATTTACTGGTAACTAGGTTTAGAACAAAGTTGGTCATGTGTAAACTATTTAGTGGTCACTACTGAAGTAACATACTTCTGTGGATGAAGAATGATGGGATACTGTCATGTTGTGGTTTGGTGCAGATTTTTAAGATAGCCCAGCACGGTGCAAGAGCACAGCTGAACAAGCCCAGGTGGGTTGCTCCCTTTTATCCAGTGTTGGAGGGACCATTTTCTGGAAGTTATCTCAGTGGAGTTCCAGGTGAGAGCAGTGGTGGTTGTGAATTCACCTCAACAATTCATTTTACTCTGGGTAGTTTTGTATGCAAAAATAACCTTTATATTAGTAATGATCATAGCTACCTGAATGACAGAAGAATAGATAGAAGAATAGACAGTAGAATAGACAGAGAATAGTGTAGGTAATTTACAATTGCATGACTATTTAACACTAAAAATAAATCTGAGAAAGAGGAACAGTGAGGAGGGAAGGTGGGACATGTAACACAGAAAACATGTTTTGGTTGAGATGCTTTAGTGTCTGCATGGTAGTGCTGCTTTGCAATTCATAATTAGGTCTGGTACAAGAGAGAATTCAAGCATGAAGCAGTAGCAGAATGGAGATGGGAACAGAGAACTTTTCATGTAAGAACTCTCAGAAGATCTTACTCTAGACAAAAGGCCTATTAGCAAGGTTTTCCAGAAACTTTTCAGATGCTGGCTGTCATGTAGGAGTTGTATGACTTACAATGAGTGTTGTATGTTGACTTGATCACAGACCAGTAGGATCATCTGCAGCAGCAACTGGACTTGCCGGTGAAATTGTATGATGATGTGCCAGAAGCAGCTTAATCTGGGACAAGATGATGTTACTGGAGTGTGGTTGTCAACGCCTTAATAAACCCTAATTGACAAAAGTAGAATGGAAGGAAGAACAAAAGTATATAGTTGTGGGTGTGTGTTGTTGATGTGTCCTGTTAATACCCAAATGAATTGGCTTAAACAGTACAAGGAACTGGATTGTTCGAAGGTGCTCATCAGGGGTAGATTACAAGTGGAAATGGAGAGACTATAAGTGAGTGGTTTGGAACACTTCGGCCAAAGGGCCAATGCATTGTAGACCTGCATTAGCTTATCAAACAGGGGCAAAACACAAATGAGTGTGCACTCAGTCTGTGATCATCCTTGTTAGCACATTCTCTGGCATGTATTTCTTCTTTACCAGCTAGCAGCATCCCAGAAAACACTCAGGCATGATCTGGATTACTGCAGACCGGGTATTATTTCCAGTTGTTTTGTGCCTGGCTCAGGTTTGGAAATCTGTTTTGGGGAGGAATAAAATTTTAGTGTGTGGATGTGGGCCGTGCTGGGCTAACTGAACTCTGGACCAGACAGCAGTCTCCCAAATTCTGCTCTTTATCACAATCCCTAACCGAGCTGCTGGATTTTCATGTTTTCATAGCCACGGAATGGATGAGAGAATGGTACTCACACCCCAGACATAATTTCTTCTAAAAGTATATACGTATATATATGCGTATATATGTACATATGAGTTACAAATTGTGCCTGCTATTTGGGGCTTATTACATCCTTTATCTTCTGTCAGCAAAAGAGTGGACCACTGGAGAATTAATTTCCTCACTTGACATATATTTATTGTGGCTCTATCCTGCACACTCAGAACCGTCCTTCTAAAAGAAATTTAGGCTTGTGAAAGGTAATTGAAAGGTAAAGGAAAAAAAATTTGTTATACTTGAGGATGACTCTATCCAAGTCCCAAGCCCAAAGACTTTAAACAGACTGACATGCATTCCTTTCAGAAGATATCTCTATAGAAGAGATTGTCTTATTCTTTGGAATGTCTCTTTAAACTGCACTTACCCTAACTCACCACAAATATTATAACACACTTGTTTTTGTTCAACAGCTGGCATGCTGTTTCAAAAAGTTTCTTGTCTAGTAATTAATGATTTTATTTAATAATATATATAAAAGCATTCACTTCTCCAGTAGTAATTTTTTCCTGTATGTGCTTTCACAGCTCATAGTAAGTGCTTACTGTTTTAAAACCTGACAGTTCAAATCGAGCACAAACCCAAGTGGCACTAACAAGCAAATTGTTTCTATTTCTGAAACTTATTGTAGTAATTGCTACTGACTCCAGAGACATTCCTCAGGCAAGTGCAGTAATGATAATTTGGTAACTTTCTTTTAAGAAGACTTCGTTTATAACAGCTAGCAGATATTTCTGCCTTCAGGGCCAGGGAGAGTTTTATGGACTGCAATAGTAGCTTCTCACTTTTAATTTTTCAAAAGAGTTTGCTTTAGTAGTACACAAACAACCTTAAGTTTTCCAAATGTTATTTCTTAATCGTTAACATTAATATACATTTTTTAAAATCCTGGTCTGCCATGAAAACCCCAAAATTACACATGACAAAACCCTTGCTAAAATTTCCTGAGACAATTAGGTTTCATACTAATAAACAGGAACAGCTTTATTACTTTCAGGAGGACTGTGCTTTATCATGTCGCTGTTGTCAATAGCAACAACTAGATACTTTATTTTGCACTGCCTAGACTGGAGAATCAAAGAGACATATGTGGGGAGCAAGGGAAAATTGTAAAAAGAAGTGCAGACCAAAAGACAGTCTCTACATTAAATAGTTTACAAGTCAATGCAAGTACCAATAAGAAGTCCACTGACATTTTTACTTTTCTTTACTGTTTTGTTTTAACAGACATCTACAACAGACTGGACTTTTTAACTTTAGTCTAGGTTCATGTTTAAAAAATTAAGAAAATAATTGGTTGAATTGACAAAGGATCTCAGCATAAAGGGCAAGTTCATAAGTGTTCATAAAGAAAATATGAATTTGAAATCTGGCTTTGAATTTATGTGTAAATAATTTTTAAATTTAAAAAAAGTATTTTACAATTGTGCAATATATAATAAGCTCCTATGGTTTCTGGGAAATCTGACCCTGGATCATCTTTGCCTTCCACAGACTTCTCTGACAGTAGGTGAAATGTTTGCAGTGGTCAGTTGCCCATTCTTGCTGCAATGTCCAGTAAATACTTAAACCCAGACAAGTAAATGCATCTAACCTTTTCTGTGAAAGCTAAGACCCTGAGTTCTTATTTTCTATGCACACTTATTAATCTAGCAAATGAGAAATATTTCTGTGGATAGTGTAAATTAATATGAAGATGTAAAACTAAAGAAAAGCGAGAACAGTAATGTAATGCCTAATGTAGAATGTGATTTGTTTCATCAAAACTACTACACCATGAATTTTGACACTGATTTATAAGAACTAAATTGTGTGTTGATGTTCTACTGTGTAAGAATTAATAAAAATAGTGTAGGGATAAATCTCAGTAAACAATTATAATACAAATGTGGGTGGCTCACAAAGTGGTGAAATGTTTGTATTAATAGACTGAAATGTTAAATGTCATTTGTTCTTTTCTTCTTTTCTCATGATGCATGTAAAGCAGAGATCACTTCCCAGCCTGTTGTGTTTACTTGTGTTCTATACTTAAATAAATAAACTGCATGAGTTCTTAGTTGAGTAGATAACCTGTAAAAATATTTTGAGTATCCCAGTATTTTCTGCTGGCAGTACTGATTATTTCTTGAAATTGGAGCAGGTATAGCAGGGATGCTACCTCCTGCAGACCTTTATGTAAAGCAACTACTGGAAAAATAATCCTTCCAGGGGAAGTGCATGGAAATCAACCCTTGTATCTTCACATTTGAACCTCAATATTTCTTGAATTGTTTTGCCTTTTGCTACATTCTTTCAAGTTTAGTATATTAAGGGCATAGAAACTAGCATGGCAACTGAAGAAGTTATTAAGGCCAAAAAAACTAACATTTCTCAACAAAGTTTGTTGTTCATGTCCACTTAGAGGCAATTGAAGGCAACCTTTGAGCTTTTCAATCCCTTAATACATACCACTTTCAGAACTACTCAGAAAGACACTTCAGATTAAATAATCTAATTCTAGAGAGGGCCTTTATTAAAACTGTCTCCATCTTCTCATTTTTAACTAAATGAGAGGGATGTAATGAAGAACTTTTGAAACAGATCGCATAGTATTGAATGTTACCATGAACTTACTAGAAGCAATTTTTTAAAATACCTTTCTTGCCTATTTTTTATTTTTCAACCACACTCTCTCATTTTCCCTTCTCATTTTTGAACAAGGTATTTAAATGGTAGCCTCTTACTCACAGTGACTCCAGTTACTTCCTGGGAACTAGTGTAATTTCTGAGGGAGAATATCACAGAATAATTCAATTTTCTACTTTCCTTCCTGTACTCAGTACCTCAGGGAATTACCCAATTGCCCTTCCTGTTGAGTGGAAATCCTTAAATGGACTGTTTGTGTTGCAGTCAAAATTATTCTTGGTAAAACCAGAAGCCTTCAAATTCAGCACAGTGGGATCAGCAGGACCTCATTTTCAGAAAAGATTCAACATAATAATATAAAAAAGTGGCTGATATATTTAACAACTGAAGGAAAAACTCTGCCTGACTTGAAACTGAATTCTGGAAAATAAGTTGCTCTACTTTGCAAATAAATGTAGGACTGGATATCTGTTGTTGATGTTGACTGCATTTCATGAGAATATGTTTTCTGCTTATTTCCTCTCAGTCTCCACTTCTTTTTTGTGTACATGTGGGCCTATCAAAGAGAAAACAGGTAATATCTGACTGATTTTTTTTAATTGGGAGTAACTACCACAGAATTATGAAAGGAGAATCATGCTTAAACAACCTGAGAGCATTCTGCAATGAGATGACCAGTGTTTGTCTTGAGTTTAGGGAGCCTTTTGGCATTTACTCTAGAACATCCAGACTTAAAAACTGGTAAAGTATGGGCTGGAAATATGGACAGTGCGATGGACTGCAAACTGGTTCAACTGCCAGGCTCAGAGGGTTGCAATCAGTTGTACAAAGTTCAGCCGGAGACAAGCATGGTGGTGTATCCCAGAGATCGATACTCAGGCTGGTACAGTTTAATATTTACAAACACAGTGATTTTGTGATCTTTGACATTCTTGAGTTGTTATCAGGGAAAAAATTGTTATCTAAATAAAGAAACTTCTTTCCATGCTGGGGACTTCATGTTTGTTATGTAAGCAGGTGCTTTTAATATGAGACCACGAAGTAATTTGCAAAATGAATAATATAACCAATGATACCTATTTTAAATAGCCGAAATACATAGCAACCTGTCAGAATCAGGCACTTACAAAATTGAAAAATTCAGTGAGGTTATCAGAGCAATTTTAAATTCTTCAACTTTGTTAACCTCGGTGCACACACATGTATTTGTATGATGTGTAATTACAAGTTTATATTCTGTCAGTGGGTGTCACACCTGTATTGGACTCTAACAAAAACAATGCATGTACTTGGTACAGTAAGGTGCAATTCCAAAATTAGAAGGAAAATATGTTCAGAGACTGCTTTCAGCCTGTAGCTTTCTACTGTTCCTACATACTCTTTTTCTTTTTTCTCCTTGTTTCTTTCATTTGTCCCACTCAGATTATTTCAGTTACTCTTCTGTCATAGAGTCATCATGTGGACTGGCTTTATGTATTGTTGCACTCTTATGAAGTTATCGGGGGGATTAGGAAGTCAAGAAGACAATTTAGATTAGAATCAACTTCAAATTTAGACACATCAGTGTCTAAATTTTAGATGTACAACAGATGTACAGACTTTGTTTGTAGTCAATGCAAAAATTGTTCATAGAGTTCACAGACCCTGCAATCATTGTACCTGCTGTCTGGTAATTTGGGGCCCCTCCCTAGGTTTAGTGAGTATTTATATAGACATCCATTGCCTATAATGGGATCTTAGATGGTGAGACCACCTAGACAGAAAGGATTACCATACCTATCTTATTCATAAACTGCATCCCATCTATGGGGGTCATATCTCAGAAGCCATAACTCTATATTAACAAAGAAATAAAATTAAAATAAAATCAGGATTCAACTGTTGTAATCTCTGCTTCCTGAGATGGAATTATTAATAAGTCATTTGCTTTATAGTCAATAATCTAATCATGTCTGTGGTATTCCCTTTTACTTCAAATTTCACCTATGTCCAAATCACCCACATTCCTGAGCGATATTCTGTATTTCCTTTTATTTATCTCCATTTCATTTGGCATTTTTGTCCAGGAGTATTAACATGTGCTATCTCTGGCATTTTCTCTCAATGGATGAGGAGTTATTTAGCACAGGCTCCTGCAAAGAAAATGTGTAAAACTGCCAGTTTAAAACCTTCTGTTCTGTTTCTGTTTGGACTTATATATTGTGGGTGGCTCTTGGGGAATGGTTTGATGATGCCTAAAATAAGATGTGCCTTTTACAAATGAGAACACTGCTGTATGACAACATATTGAAAGATTCAAATGAAGATTGATTACTTATATTGTTATCATGAAATGTCTTTGTGACATCAGCAACAGACAGGCTAGCTTGCAGGGCTGACCTTATTCAGCTGACCTCAGAGTGAAATGGCAATTCTTGTCCCTCCCCAGGCTTCTGTGCTGGTAAAAATAATGTACACTAATACATTTGGAGTGAAAAATTCCTACACTTAGTTTTTAAAGTAATGAAGACTAATCCTCGGTGTTCTGCTGGGAGACACTGGAATAATGACAGGGATATTGTCTGACTTTCAGAACCTGCAGCCTCTCCCAGTCAAAAATGAGGGAATACTTACAGATAGGTTTGTTATATATTGTGAAAGGGGCAATGCATACCTGGAACAAAGTCTGCTTTTCTTCTCCTTCCATTTTTCCCAAGAAATACTGGTTTGCTAGTAAAAGTCTTCAGTCAGTGCCAACAAAGGCTGAGCAGGAATTCCTTCATGAGGATTATGCTTTAAACTGTTTTCTTAGCCCTCAGTATCTTGGGAAGGTCAGAATACCTCGGGAGATTATTAGAGCCCTTTTGTTTTGAACTAATCTTGGCAGATCTACCTTATGAAGTCATCCTAGACACTGAAATATGGCTAATTTTACTAACTTTAGGCATTTTTTTCCTAAGCTAATTTGCCTTTGCTTCTACTTGCAACAAGGTACTGAAATTTCTTGACATTCAACTCCTCCAGACTGAGAGCTCAAAGCATTAGATCATGATTATAGGCTAATTGCCATAAACCAAAATAATCCCTGGAGATCAGGGGAACCATGACAGATGGAGGGACTAAATAAGTTGCTAATGGAGTACTCTAACCTGGCACTCCCAGCACCATCCATGGGGAGCAATCAGGTCCCAGGGCCTTGTCAGAAACCCATGAAACTTCTTCCTCTGAATGCCCTACAGACTAAATGGGATCGCTGCCTACAGGGGACAGGAACTATTACAGAATGCAAGGAGAACAGAATTTTGGGATTGTGTAAAATTCATTATCAGGTGCTTTAAAGAGAATTTTTGAACTGTATGGCCCTCATCGTAGGACTTAAATGGGGCTTCTACGAAAGACGAGGACAAACCTTTTAGCAGGACTTATTGTGATAGCATCAAGGGTGATGGTTTTAAACTGAAAGAGGGTAGATTTAGAGTAAATATAAGGAAGAAATTTCTTACAATGAGGGTGGTGAACACTGGAACAGGTTGCCCCGAGAAATTGTAGAAGCTCCACCCATAGAAACATTCAAGGTCAGGTTGTACGGGTCCCTGAGCAACCTGATCTAGCTGAAGATGTCTTTCTGACTGCAGAGGGGTTGAACTAGATAACCTTTAAGGGTCCCTTCCAACCTAAACTGTTCTATGATTCTATGATCCTATGTTTAATGAATGGACAAAAGGCAAGAAAAGGAAGGGTGAAGGTTTATTGTAGAGCAACAAGTGTGGGAAAAAATAGGGGAAAGTGTAAAAGACTCCAAACATATCAACAGGGGCTGATCAGGCCAATAGTCTGGGTGAATCCTGTGGTTTATTACTGCAAGATATCATCTACTCTTACTAAATCCTAACTGTCGCTTTTGTGGCTGTATGTGAATGCTATGGAAATTCAGCCTTGACTACTTTGTCATAACCTAAGAGATAAGGTGACAACAAGTCAGGGAAACCTAAGTCTTAGCTACTGGGTAGATGGATTGTCTAAGACCACGTTCTGATCAAACCCTAATGTGTGTATATTCCACTAGCATGTGTTGATCTTGATCAGCTGGAGAGGTAGACCAGGGCTGGGCCATTCTTGTTGTTCAGGGTTGTGTGAGTGTTCTTTTAATTTAGATGGATGCCATAAAGATGCTGTTTTATTGCTGTGTTGGTTCATATATCTGGCCGTGTTCTTAAAGCACGTGTATGTGTACAAATGCAAGTGTAACCATCAGACTCAGCCTTGTCACTGCCTGCAGCTGGGAACGTAACACCAAAAGCTTGCAACCTACAACCCTGAGAAAATACAGCCAAGTCACAATTCCCACTGACTGTAGATTAGGCAAATGCATTTCACCCACATTTCACTTTTTTAGTCCACCTTTTTTTTTAAGATGGGCTCTACAAGTACTTTAAATAAAGCATCATTTACTCTTGTTGGGCACAATTCTGGTGATAAGGGCAAACAGGAGTAATCCCATGATCTGCAGCAAAGATGAAAACAGGTACACAGAACATACGGTATTATTTTTCAAAAAGGTGTATGCTACTTCTCACAAGCCCATAGTAGATATCAATTAGCTAAATGTCTGGAAGTTTCTCATTGTCTTTTATAAATTGTAGATAAAGTTGAGAACATTCCTTCTTAGATTTTTCTTTTTCTTTCTATGTTGAGCTCATAGGGTCTGGAGGTCATGTTACCAGTGTTTTTTTAAGCTGCACACAATTACGCTCAACCCTGTAAACTGTTGCGCAGCAGGAGAGTATTTATGACCTGTCACAATGAAAGCCACTGTCTTATGCAGCCCAACAGGAGTCCAGGTCTAATGCAGTGGTTATGAAGAATATGAAGGTACAATGTGGGGATAACATATTTAAACATCACATTACTACGCTTTCCAACATAACTTTTTCCAGCCTACATTTTCCACTCAGAAGTTAAGCTGCATGTGTCCTCGGCAGGTTGCTGAAGTAGAAATTCTATTTATTTGCTACCTATTATTTTCTTAGCAAAATTATCCTACATCACATTATTTGGAGGGATTATTAACCTTAACTACTGAGATCCAAGGGCACTTCACAAGACATTGCTCACTTGGTCTATATTAAATCTGACAATTTATTTTTTTTTCTTTTAAGAAACAACCTATCACACAGTTTTACATTGACTTCGAAATAAGTCTTCATGTAAAAAAATTTTGTTCAGGTCATATATGTAATGAAATGAATATAATATATATTCACATCATGTGAAAATAAGAAATCAGTATATCAGAACAAGATACTTTGCTTAACAGCAGACCCCTTGCAAAATATTACAAACAAGTGTAGGCATATTAAATGCAGAAATCCAGTCTCATTTAATGACTTTCTGAAAACCCTTTTTCAATAATATCATTTTCGTTCCTCCAGTATGGAATGTGAACAGGATTAAAAATAAAAATTATAAAAATAAAGTGGAATATGGTGGAGTGTGTTCTCAATTTCTTTTCCCTCATTTTGATGTTATCTTGCTGATGCCTTTTTATGTTTATAATCTTGCAAATTTTCAAAAATGATTTTTGGGTTCTCCATTTTTTCTACTTCATATGAAACAACTTTGAAGAAGATCTTATTTCTCCCTCTTCCTCGACCCTCTTCCCCTAGGAATCTAATGAACACCCATTGTCTGAAAATCCACAATTTTAATATTGTAATCCCCATATTATGACATAAACATTTCACAATATGTACATTTTTTACATCAGTTCTGATATCATAGAAACTTGTTGTTTTTACTACTTCTTTATGCATTTGTCTAAAATCCATCATGCCCATGATTAGAATCATGTAGAATCAGAATGCTTCACATACTGGTAGTTTATCTAAGCTGTCAATGATTTACAGCCAATCAAGTAAATATCCTACAATGCTAAACACTCTCTTTAATTTATGAGGACATAGAATATGTTTTAATGATTTTGTCTCAACAGACTAACAACTTTGGATCAATGTCAGCTGTCACTTGATTGATTACATATATAAGGCAGCTGATCACAGAAATTTTTCACCTTTTCCCCTTAGTATTTGTATTTGTTCTTCACAATTAGTCAATGGCTGCATATGATGAAGTCAGCAAAATAAACCTTAGCAGGGTGCTAAATATTGGTCAAAATAGAATTTTTTTAGAGTATTATATAGAATCAAGATGGCAAAGACATTGCAATTTTTGAGATTAAAGTTTTTGTCATTTTTTTAACTTGGGAGAGGTACTATTTCTCCTTTAAAATGCAATTACATTATTTTTGTTAATACTTAATGATGTTGATCCTTTCATCTTATCACAGCCTGATTAATAACCTTTTCCCATTTTAATTATACCTAACTTAATTTAGCAATGAAGGATTTGGTGATGCTTTTTTTCCCAACATAGGTATTACGCTTTAAAACTGCACTACATGTTCAGTGATGAAACTCAGCATTTGTTCTGTTACTGCAAAACTGACTAAATAGCATTTCGCAGGTCACTCCGGTCCTCCATAGGTAGTTCTATTCTGTGATTCTTTGGGGCACTCTGTATTTATTGCTGATCAGATATGTTGTCAAGAGTAGAGGGAAAAGTGTGGATGAAGATAGCAGAGTCTTCAGGGCTGGTGTTTTGCAGCACTGCAGTATCACAACTAAGCTGCATTCCATCCCATGGGGAGGGCTCAAGCACACATCCTCTATCTGCAGAGCTCACCTCTTCCAGGATATCATGGTCTCTGTCTGCTCAGAGAGATGCAGTGAACCTTCAGTTTTAGGTGAAGTGCTGATTTCCTGAATGCCTGGCCAAGGTGTGCCTTACAAGAAAAGCAGGCTGCTACAGTAAAAACCTAGAGAAGCTTGAGGTAAATTAGGCAGAAAAAGGGGTGTATTGTGAGAAGGCATTTTTCTCTAAAATATTCTCCCAGCTGATACCATGTAATTTCAAATACTTAAATCAACTGGCTGGCATCTATAGTTTTGTAAATCTGTTAGATAATGATAGCCATGTTAGCTGAAATCCTCATTCAACCAGTCCAGCTCCTGGTGACCAACGCATGACCTGTTGAGTGGCAGCTCTCTTTTGTAGACCATTTACAATAGATGGTAGTTCAGTCCCTTTTGGCTTTCCCTTAAAAAATGAAAATTTTTAATCCCTATATAGGAAGGATGAACATCCTAGACATGCATCGTGAGTACATATCCAAACACATTCTCAAAATCATCCAGCTGATAATTTTCGGAGGTGCTCCTAGTGGTTGGTCCAAGACAATCATAAGCGCAACACATTTGCTTTCTTTCCATTCCTAGATGTCACTGAACTATCTGTTGCTGAAAGTCTCCCACAGACTTTTTCCTACTGTCCCATCTTTCCCTCTGTGAGGATGCCAACAGAGGTCAGAAAATGAAGATATCAATATGCAGATGTAGATGACTGCTAGTAATCTGACTTTAACAAACAGGTACAAAACCAAAGAAGACTATGTCTTCAACTATTTGTAACAAAGAAGAAATACATCTGAGAAAACAGGATGGGAAGACATTCTTCAAACTGGGGTGATAAAAAATAGTTTAGTAATTTGGTAATATATTATTTCTCACTGTAAAAGAAAAAAACTCAGCTTAATTGTACTGGAATTAAAATTAAAAGGCAGATAACAAAAGGATTAAAAGATGATTTTACACTTAATATGCAGCCAAGTGATAGAAATCACTGTTAAGGGCTTACAGAGGGTCAAGAGCTTAGAAGGAGTCAAAGGAAATTAGATACTTTTATGAGTAAGGTTATCTATGGTAGTTACGCTGACTGTGATAAAAATACGCAAAGCAGATGAACCTTATGGCTTAACGTCAGGAGCTGAGCTACCCACTGCACGGATTTCAGGACCACAGAGTTTTAAAATCCTTGCCTTTGTGGGAGTTTTGTGCTTACTTTGATTGCCTGGCTGAGCTAGGAACACCACTGCTTTGACTTGCTGTGTCAAGTTTTGCACAAGTTTTACACTGTCATGGTGAAGTGAGGATGACCAGTGGCTAAGGAGTGTGAGGGAGCAAGTTGTGGTGCATTTTCAGGTGGCTAAACGTGCAACAGCTCTCTGAATAGCAGGCAGCTGATGCCTGCTTTTGTGATGCCAACCAAAAATTAATCATTTGCCATTTGGACTAAAACAACATGGTGTTTATTATTGAGGTTTTTTTAACACTCTACAACTGCTACAATTGCTTTAAGGGGTTTTTATAACTGCATTTATAAGCCAGCTTAAAATGAGTAGTGACACATTTCAGTTATAAATGAGTGACCTAGCACTTGTTTGTTGGTGGCATATAGTTCTATATTATTTTAGCATTATTTATTATGGCTTTAGTTCCAAACATTTCTTTCCTTGAATTCAGATTATTTTTCCTTTGAATAACTTCCTTTCTTTTCAACCCTTTTCTTTTGTATTTTTAAGTCAAGTAGTATTGAAGTCCTCCATCTCCCTTATGAGCTCATATAACCCTTTTTATAGCACCATGGAAAAGGTGAGTAGTTTTGCAATATATTTGCTTTTGACAATTACAATATTGCTACAAACACTATGATAAACATTTTGAAAGCTTTTACTAGGTCTGCTCTTCTTTCTCCCTGGATGAACAGGAACAGGTAGCACTAGTACAAAACTAAAACTGTCAAATACAATTTTTGTAGCACAGATTTGTACATGCTCTTTAAAATTTCATTTGTTGCAATGGATACTGAAGCTTTAAATATTAATGTGATTTTAATATTGCATAGAAAAAGACAGAAGGTTGAGACCTTCATATATCTTAATACAATTCCTACAAAGTAAGTAACAGTTATGTATTATCAAGACTTGATTTACCTAGTGACACGTCAATGAAAAATAACAAATCTGAATGCAGTGCCATGAAGAATGTTGAGATACTCTTTCATTATTCACTCCAATCTCATAACATCAGTGGCATGCAAGGCATGAAATGCATTGTCAAAATATATATAGTTCAGAATACAGTACCATTAAATATTTTATCCAATTGGTAATGGTGTTGCAAAAAGACTGAACATTAAACTGAGCCCAGTTCTTTAAAGAAATAATATTGCACTGTGCTTTCCAGTTCTGTTTCTACAGATAAAAGTTTTCTGTCAGCAAAATCTTTTTAAGCAGAGTGAAGAAAGTCTCTCTCTTTCTCTTTCTTTTTTTTTTTTTTTTGTGTGAGTATACTGAATAAACTCTTTACCTCTGTGGTGATGCTGCTGAAGTCCCAAAAACATGAAAACGAACTTCACTCTGAATACTGGCAGGCACGTTTGACCCCTAGTTAGCAATTGTTTTCTTATAAGGTAAAATTGTAATATTTTCTTAGATTGACAAATTGTCCTTTTGACAATAAGGAAATTCTGAGTTACAAAATGTGACAAGTAGACCATGCAAGGGAGAGATTATGTACCATAATTAGAATTCAGGGTTTCCTTATTTCCACTGACATTTGTGTACATTATGATAAACAGCACACTTCAGAAGACAGTCCAAAAGCCTTTTAAATTCTACATTGCATCCAATACAGGCAGAGGACAAAAGAATATTCACTGCTCACACAAGCGAATTTTTCCCAAGTGTTAGGGATAATGTGAGAGAAAGGATTTTGTCTGAATATCTGGCAAGCCAGTACCAAAGGAAACTACATAGAATGTCCAACCTTGACTCCTTTGTCCAGCTGAGCTGACGTTACAATAAGTGTGAAATTATATAATTTAGTACAACCTTATAATATGAACTCATATAATCTTTCAACTTGTGTCTGGAAAAAGAGTACCTAACTTGCTTAACCGCTCATATAACCTCAAGTGTAGAGGATTAATGATTGTGGGCAGGGGAAAATATGGCAATTTTTTCAGTCAGATAGGTGGTCGTCACACATAAAGTACATGCATGTGACATATATTGGACAGATAAAAGCTGTCAGCATGCATGGTCTGGGGAATTCTGCCTGACTGGCTGAGGACGCCTCCACAAGGAAGCCTGCAGAAAAGACCCCTGTTGTCACGCCTCATACAGTGACTGCTGTCCTGTTCAAGAGCTTTCTAATTGATCTGTACCCTCTTCCAAGGATCCAAATGCATTGCTGCAGTTGTTCATGTAATAAAACTGCAACATGGTGGAACATGGATTGAGATGTCTTCTTTTTTACTGACTAGATGCTATCTTTTTATAGCTTTGAAAATAAAGGTTAGTATCTCAAACCCATGATTTCTTTCACTGCTCTCATTGACTGAGTTTTTGTTTCCCAACAGGCAGCGGTGACGTAAGATTCGATGAGTTAAATTAGTCCACATTACAGATGATGAGGATTTTTACAGGGATTTTTTTGGGTAGGATGCAGCTGACCAAATTTTCATAAAACTAAGGGTGTCTTGGTGGCAGACATACTTTTTGTTGGGAAATTATGTTCTAGGTGGTATATTGTTCTCTTTAACAAACCACGTGTTGCTCTTTCTGGGCTCAGGAGCTCTTGATTAGTAGGACGTTAGTAAAAGACCTTTTTGAGGACTTGGGGGAGAACTTAAATTCAAAATTATTGTAAGACTTTTTGCTTGTACAACCTTTTTGCAAGGTCAGAAACATACAAAAGATCACAGCAAGCTGACATTTGTGTTGTTTATAGAGAGATGAAAACTAGTTTTAAACAAATATCACTCCAGCCTTTGTGCATGAATCTATTGCCTATGCAAGACATATTAGGTGCATGGGGCAAGGATTTCATTTCACTACATCAGAAGCAAATAATTCCTACCTTGTCATTGCAATTTTTCACACGTTTTCAAGTTTCTCTGTTTTCAATATCCAAGTAAACTCATCTCTTCAACCTACTGCCACAGGCTGCAAAAGATAGCAACAAAACTCAGCTGAGATTCACACCTCATAAAAACACAAAAGGTAAGAGTTAATAGCCACCACCATTCAAAGGGGTCCTTTACCCATGGGCTTTGCATGGTTCAGAACAAGCTGAGAGAATGACATGACATTACTTCTACCTCACTTGTGGTCTTCGGGTAATTTTCCAGCAAAAAGTATTCTGGAGGACATTACACCTCCAGTATCACTTTTGAACACTTCCAATAGCTACTGTTCCTAGGTAGTGAGTGGTTACAAGATTCTTACACTTTCTGATCAGGGTTTAGACAATGGGCTAGATGACTTATTGTAGCACTGCAAACAGTGCACCCAAGTACTGATGCACTTGGTATGATTGGAATTGTGAAAATGAGTGTTCTGAAATAAACATATTAATTCAGTTTATATTTGTGCCTACTGTGTATTTGGCTTCTGCAGCACCTCCTGAAATTTTGTTTGGTCACTCTGGAGATGTGAAAAAAAAAAAAATGTTAAGGCTTCCTACATGTAGATGTTCAAATGGGCTTTCTTAAGTAACTTATTCTGAGTGTGTCTGTGCTCACATGACTACACATAGTGTTGCTTATAACTTTGTTTGCTTACCTCTGGATGCCAAGGTGGGCTAGCTGTGTGCTAGCAAATAGCCTGTGCGGTGCTGCTGCAATTAGTGTGTTCCTCATACCAGAGGCTGAGCAGACCTATATTACAGCAATAATTTCAATAGATTCATGCCCTTAGAAATTTAGAGTTACCTTTAATCAGTCAAGCAACAGAGAGAGGGGATATCACATCACATCAACAGCTGTTGAATTGTGTCCTGATAAAAAGAATAGCTTGGAAAGAAAGATGCAGGGCAGGGGATGTGCTTCTCAAGCAGCTCAAGAGATGCTCCTATTCTAGGATGAAGTAACATAAAAATGACAGTGACATGTTGGCTTGGGTATGGTAAACTACTGCATTTGCTCACATAATTAGGTTGTCCTAAGACTAAACTCCTTGCCTGGAAGGAGAAGAGTGAAGCCTTGTTTTCTTTCTTGAACCACTCTAGAAAAGACAGGGCTTTCTGACATGTATGCAGTCATGTGCTGATTTTTTATCCAGGAAATTATTTAAGCAGTTCAGGAACAAGAAGTATGGACAAGTCACCTAGAGAATAGTCACAATTAATGAAGAGTAGCACTGAATTAGTAGAACTATACTTTTTTTTTTTTTTTTTTTGCAGACTGTTTGCAGGAATAAGGCTCTGTTAGTTTCAATCAGAGCAGAGTTAGGCTGGTGCTGAAAACTTTTTTTTGAAAATGTTGTCTGGACATCATTTCCATCTTGTATATGCAAGTATTTAGCAGAGCATCTACTCTTCATCTGGTAGTATGAACATCTGGTTGCAGACAAAACCACTGCTGCTCACAATGCAGTTTGCCTTCTATTTACACTGTTTTGTCAGGGGATATTACTGTCTAAGCCCCCCAAAAGAACTAACTAAATAATTTTTCAACACGTTTTGCTGATATCCATGAAGTAAAACAAGAATCAGATAATTATTTTTACAATATATTTTTATCACTAGTACAATTACTTCAGTGATTAAACATAATGCAATGCTCAGGGGACTTGGGTATATGGGTGTTAGCAGACAGAAAGTAGTTACCCTTTTACCCTTACACTGTTCAACTCAATAAAATGAAATTAGAGTTGTAGGAGGATAACAGGATTATTGTAGAATCATCATTTCCTGCAGCATTTATCCTTTAAATTTGGTCTTTACAGCAGGAGTTCATTATGCCAAAACTGATAGATCGTGTTCATAGGAAGAAGTCATCTGGAATACCTGAGAGCTATTGAGCTAACTAAATAGCAACCAGACAGTGCATTTATAGATTAGAAATAGGTTGGTTTGTGTGTGTCTGCATATATATTATACACATATTTATGTATATAAATGCTGCAAGACCTGTCACAGTAACTCTCTGTTAATTTCAATTTAGTCCAGCTTTAGTCATAATGGATACCAGCAGTGTTACAAAAGATAAAAAGAAATGACAGACATACGTCACCCCAACGTAAAGACATGTCACGTAATCTTCATAGCAGTGAAAAAAAAACATTTTTCCTTTTTTTTTTCCTCTATTCCTGCTCTAGATAATTTATGGGGTGAAAAGCATCAGGAACTAATGAAGAATGATGTGATACCTTCAGAGGGATGGAAATACTGTAGAAAAACAAGGCTCTCAGTTTGATCGGTTTCAACAAGGGAGCTGCTTCCAGGCCTTCACTGGGTCCAAGCCTGATCTCAGCTTCAGAATTTGCTTCTGAAGAATTTCAAATTCCCATAATGCAAGCACCTTCCAGCAATTGTAATATACCCATCATAGAAGCCAGTGGTCTGCATCAGACATTGCATCAAAGTGGGGTTTAAAGGCAAAATGAACTCTGCCATGCCCATCCCAAGATATCTCAGCTCTCTGCAGGAATACTGAATGTTATACGTAGATTCTGTCATCCAGATTCCAGCTTATGTAAAGAAGCATAACACTGTCCAACATATTGTAACTGAGCTAGGTGCTGTTCACTTTAATGGTTAAATGATTTAATCATCTGGTTCTCTTGTGCGACTTAAGAGCCCATGTTGGATACCAGCTTTTGGAGTTCAGTGACCTATTCAGCTGACTCTGTATTAAGAACGCTAATAACTACTTTTTAAATCTACTTTCTTGTTATTCCCTGGCTTTCTGTTCTGAGGTCAAAATGACAATGTCAAGCTGTAGCATAATCCATCAATTTATATTAAAGGATTGAGGGAAAGTTGTAAACCAAGAAAAAAACTTCAAATCTTAAAGAGTTTAAAAGTTCTGTGATCAAAACACTTTTTTTGGTCTCTCTGCTATCCTCCTCTTCAAGTAAAAGACAAAGTCCATGCTGGTTCTGTAAAATGATGGCAACTGGAAACACCCCTAACACACTGAGAAGATACTGGATGCCTTGAAGTAGAGGTTGATGTATCTGAATATTTTGGAAATAGCTTTGGTTTTGTTCTTTAATGTCGCAATCAAAAAGAATAAACTCAAGTGGCAGTGTGCTGATTAGAACTTCTTAAGCAGAGAGACGAGAGATGGGACACACTGAGTGCTCATTTGCCTATCGTGAACTGGATTATTCAGCAGATAATCCTATGACCACTTTATTTTCAACTTTTTTTTATTTTAAAATTTGCTGATGTCCAACAAAATTCATTTATGCTTATTCGTTGTGGAAACTATTATCGTTTCGCATTTGGTAGATGAGTAACTTTTATAAACTCAAAATGTACTAATTCATTATGTAGTAAGTACAACATAGCTCGTAACTCTTTTTAAAGACATGTGTTGAAAGATGTAGTGGATGTCTGACTTTGAATTTGACATATAACATTAATCTGTTTTAATGCTCTACGTTTTCCCATCAGTATATACAGGTTATACCACAAATGAAAGATCCTGTGTTAATTCCTGGACATCACGTATTTCAGATTCTTATTTGCCTGGGTTAGGGTACTTCTCATGAAAATGATTTGTAAAACTGAGATCTCTGACAGATTCATTCTTGTGTTAAAATTAATTGTACTGCAAATTTCATGTCCTAACTTAGCTGGAGTAAGACTGGTTCTAATAAACATCTTTGCAGACTTGCTTAAAAAATGTAGATTAAATCTCTCATAGCAAACTTTAAAATTTCTTTATGCTCAGACTTCTACTGAGACTCTTTTAATTTCTAATTTCTTTTTTTTCTTGTTTTATAATAAAATACATAATTAAAAATTATTTTGATTAAAATTAAAGGCAGTTTTAAAACTAAGATGTCTGAAGATTACAGAATGACTGAGGGTGTTGAATATTAATTATTATCAGAGATAATGGGCTGTATCTTGCGGCTATGCCATATCAGATGACATCGAGTAATTCTGATGGGAATGCTATTCTGAAGAAAACAATGTTGAGAAGCATCATTGATGGATTCCTAAAGAATTTTCTTATGCAACTCAAGATTTTTCCTGTTTCTTCTGTTACTTGAAAATCTATGTATATTAATTTCAGATGAACACAATATAGTTTAAATAAATAATAAAAAAATGTGTGTAAGTATGTTTTAGTCACACTTACAGTTTCTCGTACATGCATCATAATGGAAAAATTATTGTTACTTAAGGAATTATTTCTTCATTACACCAGAAAACAGTTGAATTGATTCCTCATACATCATAACATTTTGAAGTACCACCAACCAAAAGTAATACTCATACAAGTCTAGCTACTCTCTTGCTGATCTTAGGATCTTCATTTTCTTGCAGGGAATAATATTGCACTGTCTGAAGTTAACCTACTATTCTGAGAGTTAACCTACATACCAGTAACAGTATAGATCACTAAAAACTGTCAGAGCTATCAAAACCAACAGCTTGTTTTATATAAGGTTGTCATATATTTGAAAAGTTCAGACTGAGTTTTCCTCCTATAATTAGTGGGCCAAACTCTTCTTCATTTGGAGTTTCTTAGCTGTAATGGAAAGGGTGGCTGCTCATATGTACTGGGCTACATCAGCAAGAATGCAACCAGCAGACTGAGGAATTTATTACTCCACGTTTATTTCTCCAGAATATCAGAAAGCCTGCACTGACAGTGGAGAATTTGCCTGGATTTATTTAATCTTAGTGTAGTGACAGGGGTCTAGGGAACACATGTTGTAAGAACAAAAGTAGGGCATCATTGTACATAGTGAAGACAATACCCAAACTGATACTAACTGGGAAGATTTACATCCTTTTTGGGAATGCTCATCTACTGAAGCAAAATCACAGAACGAGGAACTCAGGACTTTAATTTATGTCTTCAAGTCTTTCCTTCCGGGCGAAAAAAATAGAATCATAGAACCATAGAATCATAGAATTGTTTGGGTTGGAAGGGACCTTAAAGATCATCTAGTTCCAATCCCCCTGCCATGGGCAGGGACACGTTCCACTAGATCAGGTTGCCCAAGGCCCCATCCAACCTGGCCTTGAACACCTCCAGGGATGGGGCAGCCACAGCTTCCCTGGACGACCTGTTCCAGCTCCTCACCACTCATAGTGAAGAGTTCTGTCTAGTTTAAATCTGCTTCTTATCAATTTATACCCATTGGCCCTAGTCCTGTCACTACAAGCCTTTGTGAGCAGTCCCTCCCCAGCTTTCTTGTAGGCCCCCATCAGGTACTGGAAAGTCGCTATAAGATCTCCTCCGAGCCTTCTTGTCTCCAGGCTGAACAAGCCCAACTCTCTCAGCCTGTCTGAGACATCAGAAAAAATCTGGACATCAGAAAAAAATTTTACACAGAAAGGGTCGCTGGGCACTGGAACAGGCTGCCCAGAGATGTGGTTGAGTCACCATCCCTGGAGGTATTTAAAAGACTGGTGGATGAGGTGCTGAGGGACATGGTTTAATGGCTGATAGGAGTGGTTGGACTTGATAATCCTGTGGGTCTTTTCCAACCTAGTGATTCTATGATTCTGTGGCTCTGTCCTCATATCGGAGGTGCTCCAGCCCTCTGATCATCTCTGTAGCCCTCTTCTGGACCTTTTCCTACAGTTCCATATCCTTCTTATGTTGAGGATTCCAGAACTGGACACAATACTCCAGATGAGGTCTCACAAGAGAGGAATAGAGGGGCAGAATCACCTCCCTCGACCTGCTGGCCACACTTCTTTTGATGCAGCCCAGGATGCAGTTGGCCTTCTGAGCTGCGAGCTCATATTGCTGGCTCATGTCAAGCTTCTCATCAACCAGCATCCCCAAGTCCTTCTCTGCAGGGCTGCTCTCAATCATATCATCCTCCATCCTGTACTGAAATCAGGGATTGCCCCAACCCTGGTGTAGGACTTTACACTTGGCCTTATTGAACCTCATGAGGTTCACACAGGCCCACTACTCCAGCCTGTCCAGGTCCCTCTGGATGACATCCTGTCCTTCTGATGTTGCAACTGCACCGCTCACCTTGGTGTCATCTGCAGACATGCTGAGGGTGCACTCAATCTTGCTGTCAATGTAATTGATGAAGGTATTAAACAGCACCGGTCCCAGTACGAACCCCTGAGGGACGTCACTAGTCACAGATCTCCAGCCGGACTTTGAGCCATTGACCACTGCTCTCTGCATACGATCATCCAAACAGTTTCTTACCCACCGGACAGTCCACTCATCAAATCCATATCTCTTCAAATTAGAGAGAAGGACGTTGTGGGGGACCGTGTCTAAAGCTTTATGGAAGTCTAGATAGATCACATCCATTGGCTTACCTGTGTCCACTGCTGTGGTCACCCCATCATAGAAAGCCACTAGGTTGGTCATACAGGACTTGCCCTTGGTGAAGCCGTGCTGGCTGCCATTAATCACCTCCCCATCCTCCATGTGCTTTAGCCTGTCTTCTAGGAGGATTTGATCCACGATCTTCCCAGGCACTGTGGTGTGCAGACAGGTTGGTAGTTCCCCAGGTCGTCTTTTCTACCCTTTTTAAAAATGGGCACAATATTATCCTTCTTCCAATCACCAGGGACTTCTGATTGTCATGACTTTTCAGATATCATGGACAGTGGCTTGGCAACCATATCGGCCAATTCCCTTAGGACCCTGGTGTTCAACTCATCAGGTCCCAATAGGAAACTTATCTTTTGCTTTGAAGTTACTAATGCACATATAGCTAAATGTAGCTCTTTTCATGACTGAAGCTTAAAAAGGCCTATCTGATGCAAGGAACTGGATGACATTTGTCACTTTGCTGTCAATGTTGTCATCTTTTCCTCTTTTACATATCTGTATAACTGACAGCAGCTGTGGTTTACATACATATTTGTATGCAGAATTGTGAAGTATTCAAGTCCACCTTCTTTTTCAGCTGGTAGCTGCTATGACTTCTGCAATTATTTTGTGTCCTCTTGTTATTATTTTACCTTAATGAGTACAACTATCCTCCTTTGGGAATGGGAAGAAGAATCTGTTAGAGTGAAAGTCAGTGATGGAAATTATCTGCTGCAGGGAAATCCTAACAAAGATTCTCTCTTACAGTTTACTATACTGGACTGCTATACATAGCTATTTTTAAAAAAGGAGCGAGAAGGTGTTGTCCAAGCTATGCCAAGGTTAATACAAATTGGTGAGTATTTTTCTATGACAACAGTTCTTTACCCAAAAAGCACTGCACTTCTAGCAAAGCAGAGCTGTTGCTGAAATTTTTGCAGTTTTTTCAGCTGTGTGGAGTGCTGCCATTCTATCTTCAGTCTGTTATTCATCCAATTCTGTTTATTTTTTGACTCCACCTTTGTGTTATATATGTTGGAATCACCTATTTCTTTATTTAAGGATTTTTGTTCACATTGGAAAGAGGACTTCTCCCCTCCAAAGGGTAGATCAGAAGAGTACCAATATTCTTTTTTCCTTTTCACAGAACCACTCTGGCCTCTATGAGTTTGTAAATCTCAAATCATTAATTCTGCTTCAGGCAAAAATCCAAACTCTTGATGTTGTCAAGGCTTACATAAACAGCCCCACCAGAAGCAACTATTTCAGTGCTTATATTACAGACATTTCGGGTGGGACAAGGCCTTTCAGGTATTGCCTTTCCCTTAAGGGAACTTAAAGATCATCTAGTTCCATGGGCAGGGACATCCCACTAAGTCAGGCTGCCCAAAGCCCCATCCAACCGGGCCTTGAACACCTCCAGGGATGGGGCATCTACAGCTTCCCTGGGCAACCTGTGCCGGTGCCTCACCACCTTCATGGTGAAGAAATTCTTCCTTATGTCTGGCCTAAATCTGCCCCTTTCCAGTTTATACCTGTTCCCCTCATCCAGAAAGACCTGGATGGCTGATTTAAGTTAGCCACAAAAAAATCAGATGAGTGGCATCCTCTCCAGGTGCTTCCACTGCTTCTGGAAAGGGAAATGGTCCTGGGAAGGCTGGATGCACCAACAAAGTTAAGTGAGAAAATCTGCACCTAAACTAAAGCTTTGAGCTAATCTCATTGTATCTGAGCCAGATGACTATGAAACTGTTATGTGACAATTACTGTGAGAGGAATATTTATAAAAATTATTTTCTTCTATGGCTTAAAAGGAGTAAGTAGGTCAATCTATTCTCCCAGCTCTGCTTCGTTCTCCCACTCCCACCTCCCTATTTTGTATGTGATATGTTCCTCAGGACCAAGTGGTTTCTTTGGCTTGAAGGAGTTCATGGACTGCACTTTCTTCTTGTGGAACTACACCAAAGGCTCAGCATCTCCAGTCCTATTTAATTCTTTACAATGTAGGTAGTTTGACATTGTTGCTACCTTATTATTTCAGACAAGCTTTTCCTTCTGACAGGTAGCAAAATAGGCCATTCAAAGTTGCTAACAATTTCAGAAGTCTTAACACAATACTGCCTTAAACAAGGGATGCTTTTTCACAGCTTCTCTTTTTCTTCCACCAAAACTATTTTCAAAACACAACTAGCTCAGATGATTGCCCACATTCACAGCAATTTTCACTTAATTTGCTGACAGTCATGGAAATTAGTGTAGCCCTAGGAGGACTTATTCAGCACCATTTATTAGGATGCTTTGCTGTGGAATACACTGTAGCCCTTCCAGTTTTGTAGCATGAGGAGTATGAATGTACTTGGAGCTGAGAATGCTGCTAGGAATACTAATAGGAGAATCGTATTTCTGATGCTCATCTTGTCTGAAATGTGAAAGCTATCCCTAATATCTATAAAGCATAGATGCCTGCAGTTTCTATATTTATGCTTGATGTTCTTCTGATGTGAAGTGCGTCAGTGCAGCAGGACTCTCAGACCTTTCCAAGATCTTGTTGCAATTAAAAGGATATAACTTTAGGTGACTGATGTGGCTCATGAAGTTAGCTCACAGCAGACAAGTATATTTTAACTGTGGACTGTCTTTAGACATGCTAGCATTTTTTATTTTTTAGTCCAATGACAGAAAAATACATATATAGTAAGCCAGTAAATGTAAAAAAGAAAACATAGTTAATATATATACATATACTATATATATATGTGTATATATATACACATATACATATATGTGTATATATATATACACATACCATATATACCTATATATACCATAGTTAGTATGTAATACATTCTTTCTATTTGCCTCTAAATCAGCAAGGAAATTTTTAGTTTCATAGAATCATAGAATCATAGAATGACCAGGTTGGAAGAGACCCACTGGATCATCGATTCCAACCATTCCTATCAAACGCTAAACCATGTCCCTCAGCACCTCATCCACCCGTGCCTTAAACACCTCCAGGGAAGGTGAATCAACCACCTCCCTGGGCAGCCTCTGCCAGTGCCCAATGACCCTTTCTGTGAAAAACTTTTTCCTAATGTCCAGCCTAAATCTCCCCTGGTGGAGCTTGAGGCCATTCCCTCTTGTCCTGTCCCCTGTCACTTGGGAGAAGAGGCCAGCTCCCTCCTCTCTACAACCTCCTTTCAGATAGTTATTTATAGAGAGCAATGAGGTCTCCCCTCAGCCTCCTCTTCTCCAGGCTGAACAACCCCAGCTCTCTCAGCCGTTCCTCATAAGACCTGCTCTCCAGCCCCCTCACCAGCTTTGTTGCTTTCTTTTTTCTTTTTTTTTTTTTTCTGCTGATTTGCAGAGAAGTTCTGCTTCTTGTGGTAGAGGTGAAGCTTGAGCATTTAATCTTCAGACAGACGAGAGACAATGTAAGGTCAGGAGCCTGGGTGAGCAAGCAAAATCATTTGTCTAAATCTCTTTAGTAAGATATTGAAAATGAAATTAAACATCCTTCTCACTGCTTTTTTTTTAATGAGTATATTTCTGTACTGAAATATTGCAAAGATTTCTCAGTCTAACGATTTTGTTATCGTGAGAGTGGCAGTCTTTATGTAAGTAGTATTTTGATACTTATTTATTTCATTAGTTATGTTACTGTAAATCTACATGGTCATTTAATACATTCAGTAATCCTAGTAGTTCCATACAGGACCCACCTCTCAAAGCTCAAGTAATTGCAATAAAAGAGGGACTCTTTCTAGAGTACCTATTGAGTTCTTAATTCCCTTAAAAAATTTGGAGAATAACTCTCAGGAAACTGTCTTTTGTTGGGGCTTGGACACGGCCTGTAAAAATGCAGAGTCACCAAGTTCTTTCATGGTTAATGGAGAAAGAGGTGATTTCTCAGAGGTATTGGGAGTTGGAACCTAATTTTAGGAGACCAGTTTTGCCAGCTAAAACTGACCATGGAGATAACCTCCTGAGGCTTGTAAATCACATAGATTTTTTTTTTTTAATGTTTCAGAGGATGCTTTTTCCCCTCTATCTGTAGCACATCTACCAGATGATCATTAAGCATTTATTTTAGGATTGAATCAATATATGTGTTTTTGAGCTGTAAAGTTCTAAATACTGTTACTATCTCTATGACATTGAAAGAGTTTAAAGCTGATTTCAGCTGTCCTTTAGAATTTATGTATTTGCATAAGATTAAGATGTATAGAAAAAATTGTCTAAATAATTTGACTTTAATCAATACTGTCATTCCTGAGAATTATTTTTTGAAAATGTTTCTCTATGATTTAAAGCTTCAGAAGAACTTTGTTCATAGAAAAATGCTTCTTACATTTTTAAGAAGTATTCATATGATGGTACAATTCAACAGAAGCAGACTTTCAAAAAGGCAGAAAAAACGTAGATTTTTGAATAAATAACGCTTGTTCTGCTTAAGAAAAAATGTTTCCAAGTACTTCCTGATCTTGAATAGCATCCTGAATGTCTGCTTCAGGAAGCCAAAATTGTACTAAGTTATAGTAAATGCGAAAAATCTTGCTTTTGTGATATAATGTGAATGTGTCTCTTAAGAAGCAAATTTTACTATTTCTGAAGTGTGGACAGTGTGAATCTGCCAAGATAATTTAACATAGAGGTGAATTCTTACAAAACTATTATACTTCTCTTCCATTTTTACCCTGTTCTGATTATCATTTCTAGATGCTTTGAGAAAATACGAACACTTTATACACTGCAGATGAAATATTAACATCTGGAATATATATATATATAAAATGAAAAAGTAAAAGCAGAGACTTAATGACCAGCAGTATCGTTGTTTTAGTCAGTGTTGAAGATGGAGACAATTATGAGGACTTAACCGAGAACATAATTTTGGGTGTAAACTGAGGTCATATGTCTGGAGTAGTAAAAGTAGGTGAAAATACCTGTCAGGAAGAAGCATATGTTGCCTCCTGAATTTCCCATGGTTTCACTTGCTGCCAACAATTGCTACCTATCATCTGTCACCTAAAGCTTATAGATCCAAAACCACTGTGCCCCCTTCTTCTATCTACATGTTTCTTACAAAAAAATTATTTTCTAATTTAAACACAAAATTAAGAAAATTTGGTGTCTGAAATATAAATGCTACACACTGGTATACAATTAAATGAATTTTTGGCAAATCTTGCTCATACTTTTCTGTGCCAATTCTGTTAGCGTTTTTTTTGTTACATAGAAACAGCAATTGTATACCCAGGCTTATTCCCATTTTGCATCAATTTTCTTTCATTTTTTAGTAAAGTCTGAGTTATTGTAACCTCAGTGAAGAAATAATAATAATAATCCACTGTCTTCCATATTTTTACAATAATGTTTTAATCAGTCTCTTTAATGAAAGTCTCATTTGCACACACCTCTGAATTATGTATTCCTAGATGAATGTATCTTGTTTAATTATTAGAATGGAGTTGATCCACATGTTTACAGCATATTTAAACTCTGATTTACTATGTTTTTTGTAGCTCAGGTAAACAAATACTATTAGCAGTATTTTCAATATTACTATTAGCAAATACTATTACAGTATTTTCACAGCAGAGCAGGCATTTACTTTTGTTTTGCAGGTTAGGCTTTGCAATTGCTTGCCACACTTCTAATACAAACTCTGGTGAGCTGAGTAACAGCAGATCTGCTGGACAACTGATAGCTAGCTGAGAAAAGAAGAATAACAGCAATAAAAGGAACAATAAAAATGTTACAGACTGATGACTACTGCTTTTTTCATTTCTACAGTAAAGTGTATAACAGCTCTGGATATAAAAAATAAAATAACTAGAGTTTCAGTCCAGCTGCAATTCCCCACACTGAACTATTCAATCCGTTATAAAAGCACACCTCATATTTATACTTTTCCTTATTTATCTTTGCAATGTCAAGTAACAGCCATCGTGGTGCATAGCAAGGGTATTCTAATAAAAATTCTTCATTAAATGGAGCAACTTAAGCATGACCAAAGTCAGTGAAGCAGATTAGGTGATTTTAATGAGACAAGAGGAAAATAGTGCTTAAATACTTATATATATCATGGTGCATACCAGGATCCTAGTCCAATGACCACCTAGAATGACATTTTTTTGGGATGTGCTCTTTTTCCCAACTGGATGTTTAGTACTAGGGAAATAAGGAACAATCATCACTTTAGCAGGTCTAGTGAACTACCCACTGCTTATCACTATCAATAACGACAATTATAGCTGTGAAATGCAGCAACTAAGTCCAAGGATGAAAACAATAGGGATGCAGTGCTCAGCCAGGACTTGCAAATGAGACACTTAATACAAAATAAGTGAAGACTTCTTGGGACCAATATTGCACAAAACTTCCTTGGTCTTTTTTCTTACCTGTACAATTTCATTCTTGCCCATGATGTCACTCCAGAACACATATTCGTAGAGGATTACTTTTCATGCTGAAAGAAAACCTCTGCAAAAGGAAGGGTTCACAAAAATTGCCCTCTAATTTCCTTGCCAGGTAATGAACACACATAACGCATACTTTTGACAAGTTTAATGTTTCTGGTTTCCGTAATACTAGCATGAATGAGGTTGCAAAACAGACAGTTACTGGAGAAGACTAGGAGATGTGACATTAAGTTAGGTTTCATTTTCACAAAAGAAAAAGAGTATAGTTGCAAGTTTAAGATATTCCCTTCATTGTCTCTCAATTGCCTGGTACAGGTCATGCCTCTCAGGTTAGGATTAGGCAGAGGGGAGAACTTCTTTACTACAGGATAAATGTTTTCCTCATTTACTAAATCTTTTTGTGTTTTCTTTTAGTTTTAGGTGGGCTTAAGATGATATGGGCATGTGTAAGAGCTTGAGAGGACATGTATTGTCAGAGATTACATCTTGGGGTTTCTTAAGTAAGGAAATGCAGTAACATTAATACTACTAACAAGTAAGGTACAAAGTGTTGTATTCCCATTATTTCTCACTACTCTACATTTGTACACTGTTGTACTTTATGATATTTGTGCCAATTTGGCTCTAGATATTGACTCCAATTGAGTCAGTTTGTGTTGACATCGTTTAAGAGGAAGAAGGCGATAACTTGATGTATTAATTTGTGATATGTATGTAGAATAATGGCTTTAAATTGGAGGGTGGAAGATTCACATTAGACATTAGGAAGAAATTCTTCATGATGAGGGTGGTGAGGCACTGAAATAGATTGCCTAGGGAAGTTGTGGCTGCCCCATCCCTGGAAGTGTTCAAGGCCAGGTTGGATGGCGCCTTGGGCAGCCTGATCTACTGGGACATGTCCCTGCCCATGGCAGGGGGGTTAGAACTTTAATGATGATCTTTAAAGTCCCTTCCAACCCAAACCATTCTATGAGTCTATGATAATAGCATTATTTCAGAAAAAATGGTTTCATGTCCCTGCATTTTTCTCATTGCACACTATACCTATTGTAGGAATATATTTGTTTTAAGAGGATGCACTATGTTTTGTCATGTGGCATTGTAAAGTGCAATTTGCAGTTTTTTAAGAAAGGTAAAAGTTTTTGGGTTATCTTACTATTATTTTAAAAAATATTATCTAAACTAGTTGTGGTCATAAGATAAACAATCATCATTTACCCCATAAAAGACATGAAAATTCAAGGGGTTTTTTGTTTCCTTTTTTTTTTGCGGGGGGAGGGGGGTCTTTGCTTTGTTATTCTTTTTAAATTACAGAGATCAAATTAATTGTGAAATTTTTCTTTCTTTCCAAAGTAAGAAATCACTGTCTAAAAATCATTGTTCCTAGTATTATTTCGTGTAATAGAAATTATTCTTTTAAACTACAAAAAGAAATTCACTACCTAATTGATAGATTTACAATTTGAATTAGTTGTGAAATATTAATGATCAACCTCTTTACCCAGTTTTTAAACTCTGAACTATTGGTACCAAAAGGAAAGTTTTCTGTATCTATTTGTATGTTTGTGCAAATGTTTCTATATATACTTGGCAGGTAGGAAATGGGCCATAATTATATGGGAAAAGAAAGAGTTTAGAGAAAGGTATGATGGCTTTGGGCTTTGAGTTGAAATTATTGTGTGTCCCTAGGTAAGCTAACCTTTGAAAACCATCTTCATTTTAAGATATACAAGTTTCCCATAAAAGAGTGAAAATATTTTGAAAAAGAAGGCAGCTCATTAAAGTGGAGTGCTGAAATACTACCATTGTGGGAGACCTCACGTGCATAAGGAATATTGTGTATATTCATGGTTGCAGCATTTCAGTGTCCGATGCATACAAATCGATGAAATCTGAACTGCCCAAAATTTTCCTCTCAGCTTTTGTGTCCTTCTGGGACATCTATTGCATGGTAATCCTGGGGTACAGAAGAAGGATGTTATATAACCGGCACACTTTGAAAGCATCAGCAGTAGGGAACTTAGAACATGTATTTCCATATTTCCATGTTTCAGTAGTAATACTGTCTGAGTATATATGTAAAGCTGTATTGTTGATCCAGCTCTGCTAGTAATCCCTTAACTGTGTTTCAAATTGAAAGTGAGACTGGGAAAAATGGGACTGTCTGTAGGTAAATATAATGTCAATGAAAGAGCTGTATTTGATCGTCATATTATGCAGAGGCTCAAAGCCATGCAGTAATGAATGAAATACTGCTGCTGGACTCCTTCCTTAGGGCTATTTTAGCAGAATAAACTATGTGCAGAGTGCAGTCATCTGTGCTGCCGAGCTGAGAATGATTGCAAGCCTGCTTTTTGTTCCCGGCGTCAAGCACCCTCCCAAATGATTTCTGGGCATAGTTTGGGATTTATAACATTCCAGGGGCCATTCACAATAGGCAGTTTGCACATAATCGCTCTTTTTTGAAAGTTAAGTTTAGTAGCGATTACAATTACTCTGCCATAAGGGTGCTGTGCCTGTTCCTGTGAATGTTTAATTCTTTGGTTTACATGTGGACGTTTGATAATGAAAGATACCATTTGACAAATTTCATCTTATCTAGAAAGCAAGAGGAGGATGAACTGGATTTCATTCTGATTTGTGAACCACTTAAGCAAATTCCACTTCTATATTCCAATTCTTTTCCTTATATTCCTGTAAATCTACCTCCTGCTAGTGCATTTTGATACATCAATAACATTATTTTTTCAATGCTTTTAATGCAAAAACTAAGCATATTAGGTTCTTACAGGTGTGAGACAAGAATGAACAAGACTATTAACTTGGCTTTTGCTTTTCTAGACTTAGTTTTGCTCACTGTTCCCTTAAAGAGTGAAGACATCATGCTTAGCTCCCCCTTTCTCTTTTTCCAAATGAAGCTGAAATTTTCACATGTGTACATTGCACTGGGACTTAATCAAATCCTTTGGGCTTTCAGATGGATTTGTGGGAGTGGGTACCATTATAATCCTGAACAGCTAGGCTTCATGATGAAAGTGTCTCCACGATGTGAAAGTCTGTTTCTAGCTGACACAGAAGAAAAATTAGGCTTTTCTAAACATCAGGCTTTCTGTAGGATCTCAAAGCTATTGGTTACGTTATATCTCACTGTTTTTCAACATTTGTTTTAGCTGATCTGTGGATCCCTGAAAGAAAATTATCAGTGAAAAAATAATTAGGAAAAATTTAAATTTATTGAATTTAGTGTAATATAAAAAGATGGGCCTATTTGTCAATGCATATTCTGAAGTTACAATACGTCTTTAGAACTGCACTTAGATCTGTGGTGGTAAAGTATCACACATTCTGATCAACTATGTAGAGACAACGGTAGGGAGGAAAAAGAAAAGAACTTTTTGTTTCTAATGTCATAGATAAAGTTTTAAATATCTACAGGATTCAGATGAAAATGCTGTACACATTCATATGCACTTTACTGGCTCATGCAGTAGCATTTGTCCACCTTATCTTTCTGTTTTTAACAATACAGAGGCTGTATAGGCAATTTTTGTGTGACTTATTTATTTCAGTGTATTCCTGATGAATTTGTTAGTGTGAAATGGGAAGGGGTGTATAGATTTTCTTATCTTGCTTAGGAAAGAAGGGCAGTTTGCTGTTATTCACCCACTGACACAGAAATATATATCTGCGGGCTTCTGATGTTCAATGGCAATGTTTGGAGACTTTTTAAAGCTTTTTTATTAACATCACTAACATAGGTTTTCATTTTTTTAAGCCGATAATGTCACACAGAGGAATCAAGGCTCATGATTAAATAAGGGTTAATGTTTGACAAAAGTTTAGGTACATACGATAATATCTTTCTTGAATCTCATTACATTTTTTTGTAGGACTTTGATTTTTGTGAAATTACTGGAGGTACAGAAAATATACTGCTCAATTCATTCTCCTTCCTTTCCAGATTTATAATAAAATTTAGAGGAATTAATAACAGTACACCTAATTGTAAAATCATATAAAAATTACATTTACATCCTGAAAATTGTACTATGAAATATAGCTTTTTAGTACCCAGCTCCTACTGGTTTAGTACTGATAATATAATACTAGAGGAAAAAATAACACTTTCCAATATTTGTCAGATTCAAAACTCTGACATTTTGAGGATATACTAAGTTATTTAAGTCTTGAGCTGTAAAATCATACAGCTTCAGTATCAAATTTGTATGAATTTTTTAACCTCTTATTTTCTACATAACACATAGGAACACCAGGATTAAAAGAAATTGAATTAAAGGATTATTTTTTACAGCTTTATCTTTTGTTTTTCATTTAATAGTTCTCTATTTTAAATGAATTTTTGTCTTTCCCTTGCACAGCTCAGTGGATAGAAACAAGAAAACCCTGAGATAAAACCACTGTGTGGGATTGTTTTGCAGAATTTAGTGGGGCAAAATTTTAGTTTGCTATATGAGTACCAAATTTTAATAGCAGCAGATATATTCTCATTAATCACAGGAACATGCATGGCTCCTGATGATTTCAATGGGATTCATGGGTGCTTTGTACCTCCCAAATGCCATCTCTCAATATGGATTAGGTTTATCATTGTCAGACAGTTGTTATTGTTCAGCTTTCAGGAAATTCCTGCTATTCTTGCCACATTTTAATGTTTTGTAAGAATTCAGATGTATTTTTTGGGTGTTCTAAAAGGTCAGAGCAATGTTGACTTTTATTCTGATGTAACCCTTCTTATCTGACAGGAGTAAATGGATCATAGCAGTGATCCAGAGATACATTGATTTGAATTTCATTTCATTTTTCTGTTCCAGTAATTGTATCTCCATAATGCATTTAGGTAAGCCACAGTTGCTATTATCTATTTTGCTGCATCTATCCCACATACACTAGTGTCAGCTGAAGTCAGCAGAACCTTTTCTCTGTTTTGTTTCACAGAGAGAAAACATATTTTATTTATCTCTACTGATGAAAAAGTCAAGAGAATAGAATGTTTCCTATTAGATTATAATTTCTTAATTAAATAGATATAGACACTAATATGCATTGTTATCCATTCATTGCCATCTTCAGTGAGATGTGTGTATTTTTCGTGAAATAAGATTATACAATTAACATAAATATCACTCATAGAAATTCAGCACATTTATGAGAATATTGCTTGCATGACTTGAGAATTCTATATGTATATGTGAAAAATACTACTATAATGTTTCTTTTTCAGAAATAGGTCTAAAAATAGAGATGACAGAAATGAAAGGAAAAATGATAACGAGACAGTGGTCGCCATCAACATACTGAATCTGACTGTTTAGAGATAAACTTGGGTAGACTTACATGATTTCTGATTTCTTTTACTAATACTGAGTGAAATATTTCCCAAGATTGAACTGCAGTTTTTCAGCTTTATTCTGTTTTCTTTCTTCTTGCAATACTTATGCTCTCCCTTCTCTAGGAGTAACATCTCATCATTGTCTCATTTTCTTTGTGGGAGCATATTTTTCATAGTTTTTACTGAACTTAATTGTTAATCTTGTTTTTTCTTCATTTGGACCATCATGCATAAAACTCCACTGTTTCTTTTGAAGATCCAACATAAAAAAATAAATAATATAGAAATAAAATGCAAGCTTTAACTTGTCCTTGTGGGAGACTTTAATCTACCAGATATCTGCTGGAAGTACAGTACAGCAGAGAGGAAGCAGTCTAGGAGGTTTCTGGAGTGTATGGAATAGAACTTCCTCACACAACTGATGAAAGAGCCGACAAGGGAAGGTGCCCTCTTGGACCTGCTGTTTGTGAACAGAGAAGGGCTTGTGGGGGAACGTGACAGCTGGAGGATGCCTGGGGCAAGGCAATCATGAGATAGTAGAATTCTCAGTTCTAGGTGAGGTGAGGAGGGGGATTAGCAGAACGGCCACCTTAAACATCCAGAGGGCAGACTTTGGATTGTTCAGAAGGCTGGTTGATGAAGTCCCATGGGAGACAGTCCTTAAGGGCAAGGGAGCCCAAGAGGTCCAGGTGCTCTTCAAGAAGGGAATCCTAGCAGCTCAGGAGCAACCCATCCCCATGTTCCAGAAAATGAGTCGGCAGGGAAAAAAAACAACAGCTTGGTTGAGCAGCGAGATCTGGGGGGACATCAAAAGGAACAGGAATGTCTATGAACTTTGGAAGAAGGGACAGACATCTTGGATGGTCTACAGGGAGGAAGTGAAATCATGCTGAGATAAAATTAGGAGGGTTAAAGCCCAGCTAGAGCTCAGACTGGCCAATTCTGTGAAAGCTAATAAGAAAATCTTTCTATAAATACATCAATAGTAAAAGGAGGACAACTGTGACAAAGCATGAGGACAAGGCTGAGGTACTTAATGCCTTCTTTGCCTCAGTCTTTAATAGTAAGGAAAATTGTTCCCTGTGTGCGCATACCCAGGAGCTAGAGGAGCAGAACAAAGCTCCCATGATCCATGAGGAGGTGGCTAGAGACTTGCTTGGCCAATTAGACACATACAAGTCTATGGGGCTGGATGGGATCCACCCCAGGGTATCGAGGGAACTGGCAGACATGCTTGCCAAACCCCTTTCCATCATCTTCCAGCAGTCCTGGCTGACTGGGGAAGTTCCAGTGGGCAGGAGGCTGGCTGATGCAAACGTTGAGAACTGACTGTATTCTCAGGACAACATATATCTATACTGATGACCATACTAATAAATTACTTGGCACAGAGAATATACTGTCTCCTATGTCTTTGAAACAGTGATTTGGTGTTGACTGCTTAAAGGTGAGGTGCCTGCTTAGTTGAAAGTATATGTCCATAATGGGCCTTTTGCACTTACAGAAGTGTTTCAATGGTCCAATGCATTTGCTAAACAGTTCATGAAAGTATGGTAAATTATCACTGGAGATAATTGGATCCTCTGAATCCAGTGTGGTTGCATTGTGATACAGCTGAGTTTGATTCCTTTTGCATAGATTTGTATCTGAGTGGTTGTGGAGGTTTGTAAGCTACACTGTCTTCTTATGTAGTGCATTACTTTGTAGAGACAATAGCTTAGATCTCCAAAGTGATATTGCTATGATACTGTACTCCCTAAGTGTGATGCTGGGTTTTGATTGATACTTGCAAGGTGAATTTCTAAGAAGGCATGTGCAATGTAACTTGGACATTTCCTTAGTTATTCTTTCATATAGTGTACGTCAGACAACGTAAGTGCATTAAGTGCAATATAAGTGCACATAAAAATGTTTCAGAATAGGAGTGGTATTTTTTTCCAAATCTAGACTAATAAAGTATTTATTTTACTTCATTTTATTCATCATCTTTAGAAACGCATTCTTAATCTTGTTTTTATCAGGCACAGGGCCCAGCTACTGCTTTGGTAGGATGATGCTTTGCAAATAACAGGAAAATTATCATCAGAATGAATTAATTATTTGTATTTCTGTTCTCCCCTATTTAGCCCTCTTTGCAAGTGATGTAATTTAGATATTCTCTGCCTTACATTTTGCCAGGTCTTTAGGACTAGTAAGTTCCAGTGTTATAACACAAAGCTGACCTAACTTGAAGCAAATTGACCCTCTCCCACCCTGCATTGTTACTATGGCAACTATAACCAGTGATTTGGGCTTAAGGGCAATTTTTCTCCACCCCCTCTTATTCTATCAGCTTGACAGTTTTACGGTGGATTGTCTGGTCTGCATTATGTACTTACAGATTCAATACAACTCAATACAACAGAACTGTGAATGCTAATGGAAAAAAAATCTAGCCAACACCAAAAGACTTCTGTAGTGTTGAAAACTGATCAAAAATAACATTTTAATTTTGAAGCTACACTTAGTCTTTTGATCTGGAACAAATTTCCTATTTTTAAAGAAGACATGATCAAAAGTCTTTGGTTTCAGTTGTTTATCTTGGGAAGGATGAGCTATGCCCCAAACTTTTCACTTTTCTAGGAAAGTGTGTGACACAATATAGCTGAATTGTTAGGTCTTCCTTGTACAGCTGTGATACTTTGCAGATTTACTAATCAGTTCCTCACCTTCTTTATCAGTAACTGAGTTCAGTAAAGCATTTAGAGCTCCCTTCACCCACTCCTCATGACTGCCCAACACTAAAAAGCAGATACCGGGAAGAGGTCCTGCAGCTTCAGCAGGCTGCCAGTGTCTGGGGAAGCAAATCCTTTTTGAGGATCAGCCTAGTGGAGCATGAATAAAGGAAGTACATCATTCTGTCTGCTTACCTGGCAGTTCATACAACCTTTAAGGCCAGCTCTTCAACCCTCCTTATCTCCTTTATAAATAGGATAAGTATTCCAAATAGGCTCAAGCTCTCAAATAGGCTCTTTCTTACACCTGGGGATTTAGCTCCTTTCTTTGACTAGGCTTTGCTCTCAGGTCACCACCAAAGTAACTCCCCTCCCTTCTCAGCAGGGCTTGCTGCCAGGTCATCACTTAAGCACTCAGAGATTCCCAAGTGATATCTACAATCATATTCTTAACTTGATCTTATCTTTTTTCTTCTTCTAAACTGACACTTCTCAATCCTTTTTGAAAAACCTTGTTACCCTACAGTTTGTCTTTTGCTCTTTGAGAGCATATCCTGTCTGCTTGTTAATATTATTCACATCAGTTAAATATTTCGAGGTAGAGCTTGTGTGGTATAAACTGCACAAAGTAAAGCCATACTATATAGCCTGTGCTTTGCCATTGAATGCCTGAAAGGAGAAAGCAGCTGCCAGTTTCTTAGCATCCATAGTTAGCATCTTTTTTGCTCAAAAGTTACATGTTGAAAAAAGAAATATAACTGCTTAATCCATGGATATAAAATTCTAGAAGTAGAACTAGAGCAGTGCAGACATGCAAAATCACAGTCTGAATATCCTGCTCAGGCGATTTGATTCCTCAACTTATTCTACACCAAAATCCTGATTTATTAAAGTTTTTTTAGCAAATACTCCATTCTTGGTTTCTGTATACACCAGCCTATCAGTTTACCAATAAGGAAGCTATTTAATGAGGAATAAAGGCATACATTCTGTTACTCAGATTTACACAGGTGTCTTTGCATTCATTTAGTAAGAATGCTGGTTAATGGGCCTTTTCCTTCAACTGGCAGAGGCCTGCCACAGTTTTCATAGTTTTTGGTCATTCAATATGTAAGATCACATTTTTATTCTTAATAATAAAAAATAATTCTTATTAATAAGAAATAATCTTAATAATAAAAAGTGTGCTTTACTATAAAAAGATATAATTAAGCAATATGCTACAATAAGAATTTGCAATATATTCAGAGATGCCAATGTAAATTTTTAGTATTGACTCTGAGTTCTGTTGTAATATCCGGACCATGTATATTTATACAAAACTTCCCTAGTGTATAGTTATCCACAGGTTCTTCTGCTTTCCTGAAAAGACATTAAGGAGACATGACAACTCCTGATGGAAAGTGATTTTTACATTAAGAAACCACCAAATTTGAGTAGAAAAAGAGGTGGAACAGTGAATTAATTAGCAGCCTAATATTTAATTTGAGTACATGCAAATGCCAGAATGATTGAAGAAAGTATGCTGAAGACCAAAGAGTTCAGATAATACATGGAAACCAGGTATTGGTATTAGAAACCTGGGCAATTTCCTTTATTTATATTCCCATTATTCCTGAAAGTATTAGTTTTGTATGAAAGAGAAGCATACCCGAGCTTCTAACCAGGTGAGTAATTACCAGGTAGTGGCTGGATTAGCCTGGGCAGGGTAGCTGGGTTCTGAGTAGCACATTAATTGGGAAGAAGGTCTTTAGGAACTAAAGGTGATGAAGTTTGTCATGGAGAGTCAGGGGGAAGGGCTGTAAATGATGCCTTTGACTCAAGTATTGGGAAGAGCTGACTAGGGTAATGGGTGAAGGTGATGCAGAAGAGGCTGCAGAGGCTGGGTAAAATGGACACTGGTCTTGTGGGATATTTTATGAGGTGCATACGAGGGCCTTTTGATGTGTGACTTCATTCTCTAGAAATATCAACATTTTCTAAGTGTACATGAATCAGAAATGCATTGCACTTGCATATTTAATCTGGTAAATTGGGGAAAACCAGCTTTCCATCTCATGAAAATTTTGCAGTTTTTTTTTTTAATGCTTTGAATTAATATCTTCTCACAACAGATAGGGTTACTTTTGAGAAACAACACACCATAGTAAATCCCTACAAAAAATCAGACAATTGTTCACCTTTTCTCTTTGTCTCTGCCATCCACTGGCTAATCAGTTGTTCTGGGGCAAGCTTTTTCTCTGTCTCTGAACATTCCTCCTCCTCTCCTACTCCCTCTCCTTCATATACATTAATAACTCTTAATTAGAAAGCTCATGTTGAACCTGAGATAATTTCCAATGAAAGTTTAAAAAAAGTTAATTATTCTTTATGAAAAGTTAAGTATTCAGGGGACAGCAGTTATATTTTTAAGTAGAAAAATGTTTTCTCCAGAATTTTTTTGTTTTCCTTAAGAAAATTAGAGGGACGCGATGACTGCTTGTTTCACTTGAAGGTTCAGGGTTTCACAGTTATTCATTAATGTGACAGGGCTCATTCAAGAGGAAAGATGTTACAGCATTTTAGATATACCAGTTAATTCAGAGAAGCAGCTGCCAGAGCAGACTGTTGTGTGCATTTAAGTTGAGCCATGCTTATCTATGTGGACCCTGAGGGTTACCATGGTCCTGACTGTCTCTGACCTCTCTACCCTAGGGCCTCCCCCATCCCACCTATGTTCTAGAACCCCACTTCAGCCCCTCTGGAGCCATCAGCCTCTGCCCCAGTGACATCATAGCAGGGCTGGTCTCCACTTCCCCACAGCCTTGCCCTGACCAGCCATGGGCCCCATTGAACTCACAGCCTGGCTTCTGCCCATTCCTGTCCCCACTGCCCTCCTCAAACTGTCATAATTGCTGTTATTTACTAATCCCAAAGATGTACAAGTTTTCTATGCACAAGCATCAGCTTGAAGTTGACTTAAATGAGGGAGTTGACTTGAATGGGGCAGTTCTTACAAATGAAATATTTAAATTATTTGGTGCAAATAAAATTTCTTCTAAAAAAGGTTTTCTGAATTTTCAGTTTAAAAAACTACCATTCTGTATTTACTGTGTAAGCTCTAGACTTGGAAGACCATTATTAACATTGTGGGCTTTGTTTCAAAAAAATGAGTGCACCTCCTTTGTTGCTGTGCATCCATGCCTTAGTGCTCACCAGTTCAGGCCCAACAGGCACATTTGATACTGCAAACTCTTGTGTCCATGACAGATATGTTTCAGACTTATAAAACAAGATAAGTGATAGATTTATCCTTTATTTCATTACCATTTAATGTTCAGGAAAATTCTCCAGGTAGGTATGTCCTAGACATTGTGGATAGTTAAGGATTCATACAAATTTCATACTTACTTTTACAGGTTCTGCTCTGGCTTGTGACTTAAACTGTGCTTTCATTTTGGAAACCATCCTTCTAGTGCTTAGACATACGTATGCTGTCTAAGGACATTTGTTTCTCAGGTATAAGGCCTTATTCATTCTCAGAACCTACCTAAAAGCTTGAGTGGTTCAAGCTGTGAATAATTACTCAGTGCACTGGAGTCCTTGCTAGGAAGAGGTTTTCCAGGGTTTCACTTCTACTTGATGTGGTTGGTGGTTTCCTACTTCTGATAACTCAGCAAATGCTCTAATTGTCAGAGAACATACTATCCTTTATAGTGTGTGGACATGGTAGTATACAAACCTATGTTTCCAGGAGAGAGAAAGCAAGAAATGTGACTCTTTTGCCCAGTAAATAAGTGAGTTTGGTGGGAAGATAGGTGGGAAGCTATAAAACAGACTAAAAGGATGGCTTTTTGTTATCTTAAAAACTTTACAGAGAGACCACTACCTCCCCAAGAAGCTGAGATAATTCGAGTAAATTAAGTTTGCTCTGGGATCCACTGGAAAACAGTGGATGTTATTTATTTTAAGTAAGTTTCTTGCTTAAGAAATTACAGGAGACAGGATCCTATTCTATTTATCCTTTTAGATCACGTATTTCTAAAAAGTTTAAAAAAATTGCAGAAGACCAACATATTCTGGAATAGTAGAAAAAAAACTTGTATGGAAAAGGACTTCACAAGCCAAATGTGGTTTAATTTTAGTTTAGACAAACTGCATCAAATGTATGTGATAGGCACTACTACAGGAATTTATTAAGTTGCATTGGGTAATTTTCATTAGCTTTTAATACTGAGATATTCAGCACTGTATAAAACCAGTAGTTTCATTTGGAAACTGAAAGGTTTAGGAATAAACTTTTCTTATGCTAGGGTCAAAGCGTAGTTCAATTTGAAAATGTGGCAATACTGACATTAGATTGAATAAGAAGAGAATACAGTCCTTAAAGAAGTGGCAGTGAATGAGAATTGCTCTTGTTCACACATCTGGTGAAGATAGGCATATATCCAGAGCTCTGAGCTAGTGGCATAGGGACGCTTTGTCAATACTGCTACAGTAAATGTTGAAGTGAAATGACAGATTTTCCTCTTGGGGCTCCCATGAGAAGCTGATGTGTAATCATTATTGAGACTTAATTCCTTTCCTGCTCTTAGCTGAGGGGAAAGTGCAGTTTAAAGCCAGAAAGAAACCTGCAGTCGATCAGTGAGTAGGAGATTTGTGTAACTTTCAGAATGTGACTTGAATCTGTTTGCATCCTGAAGGATGGTGATGATTGTCTTTGTTACAGTCCAATACATTCATCAATGATTTAGGAGTTCTTTATACCTTGTTGTAACAGATAAATATGAACAACTGTAGAGGTTAGCATCAGAGTATATGGTCCCAGGTCTGAATTCTGTAGAGGCAGGGGTAATAAAGTTATTAAACATGAACAGATTAAGTGACTCATCAGAAGACAAGACTGAGAAGAAAATTGACATTATGGTAAGTAAAAGAGGACTGATTTGGGTAGGAAAAGAAAGAAAGAAGGTGACAGTTGCACAGACAGGAGAGTGATCTGTTAATTGGGAAGGACTGTGACAAGAGAGAGATGTCTCAGTGGAGAGTCGGTGGCGTGGCATGGCGTGACAAGTATGCAAATTCAGTATGGAAGTTATAATTTCTTCAGTTGTAAGAAACTCAGGTTGGGACAAACTTCAGGTAAAGTAATCATAAAGGATGTAACAAAGTCAATATGACACGGTATGGTAGCATGATATAAATATTAGTAGTGGAATATGTAATAGGCATCTAATACAAATAAGTCAATAGTTAAATGCTATATGGCAGTATTTGGCTGCCAGGAAAAGTTTGACTACATGGAATGGTTATGACCTGTGTCTTTCCTCAACAGAGTATGAATGATGTACCTTTTGATTTCCATGAGGAGACATCTCAAGATGTAGAGCTCTCCTGAGTCCAGCGCAGCCTCACAATTGATCCCAGGTCCAGATATGTAGTCACATTCTAGCAGTCTTTGTTATTCTGATAGAAAAGCAGCGTTGTTCACTTTCGGTTGTGTCAGATAGTAGTTAGTATGGACAGTTAAAATAACCTGTGTGGTAAGGAAGACAACCGCAGCAAAAGGGAAATAAGCTACATACTAAGTTGGAAACAATCAATTTCTAGAATCTATGATGTGTCTTTTAGCTCAGGTCAGTTTGTTAGTTTGTTATAATGGATAAATATAAACAAATGCAAGGGATTGCATCAGAAGATGTTGAAGACTTTGAATATTACTTAAAAGCTACAGTACAGATTCTTTCTTTATACCCATATTCTGAAAGTAAGGCAAATTTTAATTTCCCTGTGCAGATACCTAAAACTTATTGTTCAGCAAATTCCCCTGTATGTGCTGCACACCTGAGTCTCAATGCAAACACCAGCTGTTAGTCTTTGAGCTTTTATCCAATCAATCAGAGAAAGAATTTTAAAGGTGCTTTTCAGTTGTTGGGCAAGAAGTCTCAGAGGAGAAAGAGCATCCTGACTTCAAGAATATTATTCCTGCAGCTGTTAATGTATTTAAGGGTGATTCCAGGTTTTGACAATGCATTACTGTACAGAAGCATTGAGTGCTTGCTCTTGTGATATTTGTTTGGTGGAGTTAAATAAATTGCAGCCTGTCCAAGAACAAGCAACATATAATTTTACATGCAGGCATAGATGAAACTGTGGTAGAACAGATTTGTGGTAGAAATATTAACATTTCCTTTAGAAAATAACCTGCAGTACTGAAAATGCTTCTGCTTTCAAAGACAAAGGGAGGTTAAAAAGACATATATACAATGAATCATAGCCTTTGAACAAATATCTGTAAGCTAATTACGCAACAAGAATTCCTCAGTGTAATTCATATCTGTATCCATAACCATATCCATATCCATACTTCAATTCTATCTTTAAAATAGAATCATAGAATCATAGAATCATAGAATAACCAGGTTGGAAGAGGCCCACCGGGTCATCGAGTCCAACCATTCCTATCAAACACTAAACCATGCCCCTTAGCACCTCGTCCACCCGTGCCTTAAACACCTCCAGGGAAGGTGACTCAACCACCTCCCTGGGCAGCCTGTTCCAGTGCCCAATGACACTTTCTGTGAAGAATTTTTTCTAAATAACTGCTAAATATCCCTTTTGGTGTTTATCTCAATACTTAGTCTTCTGAAGATGAGTATCATGCTTGATACCTGCTTTTGCTTTATACTTGCTACCAAAAACTACATGTGAGTGATCAATACTTTTTTACTTGGATCAGTTTGTATATGGTCAGCGTGAAAAAAAAAGAAAAGTTTCTTTCTTTTTAACACTTCTGATTCACCACAGTGCTTTAAAAGAATATTGCCAGATGAAGTAAATATGTCATGTAGCGCAACATGGTATAATACAAAAGGAGATACCAAAGATTCTTTCTGTGCAGAAGTAATGTAAGTTCGATTTCAAGTAGTAAGTCCTTTCCTCCTATTGACAGATAGCCCATGAGATTCAGGTATTTCTCGGTATATTCAATTGAATACTGTTAATATTTCTCATCATGAGCCTTCCTCTGTCCTCATTTTCCATTGTGAACTAATAAATGCTATCATTAGAAGAAACTTTCAAAAGAGTTAACATTTTTGAAAGCATTTAATGTGCATTTCTGGGTGGATTATTGCTGCTTTTGTATTATTATCTAGCATATAGAATCATACACCAGATACACTTAACATCAAGCTGTTTAACTAAGATTACTCCTTTTGGACTTACACTGTGCATAATATTCTGTACCATGTAATAAAATCCAAGAAGTGAAAGCCACAGGATCTGAAACAAGTTATAACTTTTTGTTTCTTTCCTGATTTTTCAGTTTCAGTACACAAATCTCTTTCCAACAAACTAAATCACAGAATTATGTTTTTTAAAAATTACCTGAAATAATGCATTTTTTTGTCATGCATAGAAAGAAAACTCATTTCTTCTCTGTTTTTTTCCAGACTTGATTATTTCCAGTTAGCAGACTGAAATGATTGCTTCTATCTCCTGAGTCTAATAAAGCAATTTGGCTCTTTAATGGTCCTTGTTAGGGTTGAAGACCAATGTCTTTCAGGTACTATTTTTTGCATTATTGGTGCACTACCTGCTGAGTCATCAGCACAGAAACCAGAGGTTAATTTCACTTCTACTAAATGAAGCAGATAATAGGCCGTCAGAGGATGGCTCCTGCGCTGTAAATAAATCTTGACAAGCTGAGGGACAGCACTGTGCATCTCTCAGCCCTCTTCACACCATCTGTCCACAAATTAAGATAAAATAAGGATATTAATTTGTCACATTTCAAAAGCTGTACTGACAAACCCACATGGACATTTTTAAATGGTGATGAATAATTGAAACATTTTGCTAATATTCCATTGAGTTATAGTTTTTCAAACTTCTTTTCCAACAATGAACGTGTGGAAAGTGTTTGGACCAGATGTACAACTAATGACTATCAAAGCAGATTCATTGTGAAGTATTATACTTCAGAGCATTTCTTTATTTATGTTGGAAGTGGTATGGCACAAGAACCTGATGGCACAAGAATCTGTTGGATTTCCCAGAGATGTTGTATGGAGAATAAACTTTCAGTTAATGGGAAAGCTGTTACATGGTTTCGGGAGCCAGAAACAATCCTCAAAATAAAAATGAGCCCACCGAAGTAATGTATGGTGGAAAACATTTCCTGGAAATTGCTGGGGCGAGAGCCTACCTTATCTATTTCACTGAATCCATGCAACATGAAGGCAGAGCAGTGGTTCAATTGATCTTACACTAAATCACACCAGCTTGCTGTGGAAGTGGGAATGGGTGTATCTGCAAGAGAATTAGTTTTACAAATGCAGTTTAACTACTCATAACGTGATATGTCTATTCATGTGCAACTCTTACTTTAAAATAAAATAGAATTCAGAAGGTTCAGAGGTCAAGTATATGTTCATGACTGAAGTATATAAATATCACAGAGTTATTCTAATAATCTCCAAACTAAGGACTGTGGAACAGGAAATCCAGTGCTGGAGTTGAACTGAAAAGAAATGTAGACACAAAGCAAGTTTCATTTTTCTCTGGAACAGTGCCACACAATAACTACAAGGCTATGATTAATGAGTAATAATGCTCCCACATCCAGATGAGGCTAAACAGCTTTTTAAAGACAGTGTTTTTAGTTTTCCTTCTTCATTACAAGATAGAGATAAAATTGGGCATCTAAACATAATTTAACAAGAAATTTTTTGTATAATGATTTTGAAAAATGGCTTTGAGGTTTCAGATAACAGGTTCATAATGATCAAGTATAATGGGAGCTTGGTCATCCAATTTACCTGCTGACACCTAAATTTTGATGTCATAGTCTACAGTTGAATCCTACCCCTATATTGCAATGCCTTTCAGTGATGCGCATCTCTACATTTACTCTATGGGGGTCAAAGGTAACAGGATTAAATTAAGGAACTAATATTCCATCTGCTAAACATAGATGAGATAAGAACCACCTGTTGTTCAGAGAAATATTTTCCAAATATTTTTAATTAATGGTGATAAGATTCTCATTATAACCAGAGGAAAATTTGTCACTAATTGTGTCCTCAGTAAGAAAATAAGGAGTGAATGGAGCTGTTACACTAGAGTTTTGGTCAAGGTTGTTATTGAAGTTTCTTTCTGTGAGAAACTTCTACATTATTAATTGCAATTGCATATTAAACTTTATTTTTAAAACCACCCAGTAGCTATATGTAGTGGTAAGGTATAAGAGGCGAACGCTTTTAAAGTCCGTATGATTCTTAAGAACTGTGGATGAAGTACTAATTAAATTGTTATTAATTTAATGACTCAATTTTGACTAATTAATCCATAGCATCACATAAATAATCAGATTATAGATTATTAAAATGCTTTAAAAATGAACTCATGGCAAAATTTTAAAATACATACAACTAGAAAGATTACAGAATGTATAGATCTATATACATCAAGTTAAAACTTATTTCTAATTAAATGAAAATATGTGGCTTCACAAGAGCTAACTTATCCTGCATTTGGCTGCTGCCAGGTTTCTGTGCTTTGCAGTGAAACATTTGATACTGATGACTTCTTGGAGCCTAGTGTCTGCTCTCAGTTGACAAAGTGATGAGTCGTAAACCAGTGGGTTTTTATTTTGATCCATGCTCAGGTGCACTGATCCTCTGTAATCATCCCTGCTGACAGCACCTTCTAATACCTTCTAGTATCACATTCTTCCTCTCTATTCCTAGTACTTTCTGTTCTTGCCTTCCATGTCATTGTCCAAGCTAAGATCCATCATATCCAGCACCAAAGTCCACATTTTACTTAATTTAAGCATTTAAGGTTAAGCACAATTAAATGGTCAGGTGCAGAAGCTGTGAAACTTTCATTCAGTCACTAGGAGATGGGAAACAATACAGTTTTGGAGGAGTTGATTAATTTGTAATGTTTGTAATGTTTACCTAGACTATGCTTATGCATAATTATTGTGTCTATAGTGTTGCTTGCATAACAGTATATTCTTCTTTGGGATAAATGTTGAGGTTAAATTGGATACGTTCATTTCAGCAACTCAGGATGCAGTTCTTGAGCGTAAAATTGAAGGTTCAGAACATATTCACTTCTCAGTTTCATGGGTAAGAATCCGTGAGAACTGTTTTTGCAAAGCACTGTTCCTAGCATAATAAGAGTATAAAGAAGAAAAAGTAGGAATTAAATTGTTTTTCAAAATAGCTGAGTTGAATGACTTTTGAAGTTCTGTTACTGCATGTAGTTTGAGTAGCTTAGCTGATTACAACAAAGGAAAGGTGTTCTAGATTATAAAGTTTGGCTTAAGGCTACGTTCCATTGAAAATACTTGCTTTGCTTACCTTCTCTTAGATAGCACTCTACAATAAGGGCTCCAGAAAAGATTTGTCATAGTTTATCAATGAGAAGCAGAATACTCTCTTACAGGTTACTTCATGAAGTATCCCTCATCCTAAGTGCCAACAGCTTTAGTTCTGGAAGGAAAGAAGTGAAAAAGTTAGAGAGGACAGCATGGATGGCTTTTGCTAGTAATGACCTGTGATGTTACATATATTTCCTATTTGAAATATTGAAGGTGAGCTATGCTCCTCATAAATTACTGCAAACTAATTTATGTTGCAGAAAAGGAAATTAAATTTATTCTTCAATACCTAGTGAATTTCTTTCAGTAAGTTTCTCCTTAATTTCATAGCACTGATATGAGAGGAATTACATTACCTTACTTAACCTCTCTGAAAAGATTAGTTTCATTATCTATTAAAATATATTTTCCTATAGTGTTCTCTAAATTGAGACTAAGACGTAACATATAAGTCCTAGGTAATACTTAAAGCTTAGAACTGCTCTGTTTTTATGATGAGCTGATATTTGAGAAATACTGCACTGTTTCAGAGCTATGCCTTTTTTTTAGTAAAAATTATTTAGGAGCTGCAAGCCGAAGTAGTTTGTTTAAGTTTTGAAGCTGCGTGTCATAGTTTATGAATTGGAGCTTGCTTAGAGTCTCTCAATATTGACTTGAGAGAAAAAGAGAGAGTTGTATAATGAATGTTGTTTTTCTTTATTCTCACACTCTTGGCTGTTTTTAATTTTACTTTTAAATGTGCATCAGTATGTAAACCTGGAGGGCATTTCCCAAGTTTTCTTGTACATTTTCTTTATTTTCCTTTTTTCTTTCCTGCCTACTTAGATTATCAAGATGAAACAGAAGAGGTTTAAAATAAATTAAAACTTAATTTGCATGCAAGCATTGAGCTCCTTACCATGGCCAGATATCAGCTTCATTTGCTTTGAGAAATCTCTGTTATTCTGACTTTGAGGAGTAGGTGCTTGGTGGTCCTTGGAGTCCTGTACATGCCACTTTTCATTCCGTGTAAGTTTTAGAGAAGCATTAGGAAGGGCTGCTCACATGCTGTTTAGAAAAGTCTGGTCAAAAGTGAAGCTCCTGTCTATTTTTTCCTGGGTAACACATCTGCCCAGGTGTGAAGGATTGCTTTGCTCTTATTTCTAGTATCAGTATACTGTTGTGATTGTGACCTGGCCATTACCTGTATTAAAGCTGAGATAACAAGTGGAATCCCCCAAGAGGTAGCAGGACCACCGGAAAGCATAAGATGGCATTTGGGAAGTTCACTGCATTTCTTCTGGCTCACATAGCAATGAGGATTTACAACCTCTGAAGGCAGACCAAAGGTGAATTATGGGAACCCCAGCTCTCTTACCAGCTGTTCGCCTACATAAAAAAAAATGGCTTTGAATAAGTCCTTTCAATTGGTCATTTTTATTTGATGCAGGATTAAATAATTTATTCCTGTAATCTTCTTACTCTGTGATATGTATACTACCTCTCTTTAATCACCAGTGATTTCATTAATCAAATAACTTTCAACAATCACACTTTTACACTAATTTCATTTCTGCTAACTATATTTCCTTCATTTATCCTGTTTTTATTAATAAGCCAGTGAAGCTGCTTTCATTTTAGTTTGAGACGTATTTGGAATGTTCAATGTCAAACATCCCTTATCTGCATGTATGAACAAAATAGTAATATTTTTAATACATTAATATGAGAAGCACCTTTGGTACTGCTATAAATGACTGGCAAACTGGAGACTTACCCTCTGTAACTCAATAGCTACAGAAACACACAGTAGTGAGATGTTGTAAGTACTTCCTATCAAATGAGAAATGGAGTTGGCACTTGATCAGTGATTTTCAGATCTCCACATAGAGAAATCCAAAGGAAATCTTTGCCTCAAATAATTTCTTTGGCACAGTACAAATGTATATAGTTTTCTTAGTAGGTGTATTTTGCAGAGTAATTTTAAAATGCATCACGAATAACTACGTAAGGAAACATGATTAGCAAACTAGCACTCATCTTTGCAAATGACTTGTTATTTATTGAAAGGAAAAAGGATTATTTCTGTTATAAAATTTTTTTCCTTAGTCCTATCCTTATGAAACCAAGTTGGAAATTTTATCCTCATTGTAAAGACTTGGGAAAAGCTTATACTGCTCGAGTTCAAGTGGTTTAAAGCCTTTTTCTGTCTGCCTTTATACTCCAGATCTGAAGTGTTAGGAAGTTAAGTTCTCTAGCCTTATCTACTATGAAAATTACCTGTTGCTAACAAAAGCTATTGGCAATGAATAAAACTAAAGAAATGTTAAAAACAGTTGAAAAGCAAATATAGGCAAGAACGAAGACTGTTTCACACTGTTTCAGAAACAATGTGTAATTTTATCTCAGAATCAAATCCTGCATTCTACATTACCTGGACACATCAATGATGTTTAATGTCATACAGAAACAGTGAAAACAAAAAATAGTCTACTTTTCTCATAAGCATGAGTCTTCAAGAGACAATGCCGAATGGTTTGTTTATCCATTTAGGATTTTTTATAAGTGCTCAGCTTTAAACATGTATGCATAGTAGTCTTGGAAGAAAAGAACTTCCCCTCACTCCCACATTAGCACTGATTATTTACATTTATATTGAAAAAGCAAAAGTATTTCTTCTTATGGAAAATATGGAAGATACCCTAAAATTTTTCATGGTCTTTAAAATCAGTGGGCTTTTAAAATCATTTGATGTGTGTGGAAATATACATACTCATCCATCATCTAGTCTAGGACTGGGGATACCATTCTTTCACAACCAGAGATAAAACATTTATTTTTCTTCTGAAATGTCATTTAGGCCAGCATCACCACGGAATATGTTTGGATTTATATGTAATAATGGCTATACTTAATAAAACCTTGTGTGTTATGTTTTTTACTTATTTTTTCATGCTGTGCTCAACATGAAGAGACAAGAGGGACAGGATTCAATTGGAGATTAAGACAGCTAACTCTAGATGTCTGTGTTGCATGAACTGCCTTTCTAGTCAATAGTAAATACAGTTAGTGGAGCCTAGAGGTTTATTTGCCTGCCTAGCCAGTAGACATCAACCTTTATACTGAGTTTAATCACATTATTTAAGCTCTGCTGTCTTTATTGACTCTATCTCTAGCAACTTCTGTGGCAGCTGAAAACACTTAGCTCACCTGTAGACATGCAAATTTAAGTACTTTACACAGTTTCTGTGCAAGTTGTTATTTCTACAATGCTTTCTTATGTTGATGTCCATCTGCAGAACACTCTTAAAGATGATGAAAATTATCCTCCATTCAGGAACAAAAAAGGGCCTAGAGAGATAGAATAATCGGCTGAAGTCCACTTATCTGAAACAGACTACTAGGAGTTTTTACATGGGATTTGATGATCAGATTTGATGTTCAAGTAATCATATTTACCAGCTATCCACAGCATTAATGCTCTAATGACTTACAGGTAGTCATCCATTGACAGTTTCTGAAAGTGGTGGAGACAAATGAGGAACTTCCCAAATTCTCCAAACACCTAAGCTTTTGCTCCTCATTGGATGGATTCTGACTTTGTAACACTTGGTTTGTGTCTTTATATCTTCCCATGACTGTGTCTTCAGGTGCCTGCTTTATGGCATATTTATGTAAATAATTCCTGTAGTGCTATCGTTGGGATTATTAAGCTTGTTGCTCATGAGATTTACATTAGACTTTCCAGTTTAAATTCAGCAAGCATTTAAATGAGTTTAATTCATTCCTATTTAGGACATCTTGTGATCCTCTTGTTTAATAAATATTTAAGTGCTTCACAAAGGATGATGAGAGATGGCTTGTATCAGAAATGGTGTGACCAACAGGTCCAGGGAGGTTATTCTCCCTCTGTACTCGGCACTGGTGAGACCACTCCTCGAATCCTGTGTTCAGTTCTGGGCTCCTCACCACAAGAAGAATGTTGAGGCTCTGGAGTGAGTCCAGAGAAGAGCAACGAAGCTGGTGAGGGGGCTGGAGAACAGGCCTTATGAGGAGTGGCTGAGAGAGCTGGGGTTGTTTAGCCTGGAGAAGAGGAGGCTGAGGGGAGACCTCATTGCTCTCTACAACTACCTGAAAGGAGGTTGTAGAGAGGAGGGTGCTGGCCTCTTCTCCCAAGTGACAGGGGACAGGACAAGAGGGAATGGCCTCAAGCTCCGCCAGGGGAGGTTTAGGCTGGACATTAGGAAAAAGTTTTTCACAGAAAGGGTCATTGGGCACTGGAACAGGCTGCCCAGGGAGGTGGTTGAGTCACCTTCCCTGGAGGTGTTTAAGGCGCAGGTGGACGAGGTGCTAAGGGGCATGATTTAGTGTTTGATAGGAATGGTTGGACTCGATGATCCGGTGGGTCTCTTCCAATCTGATTGTTCTATGATTCTATGTGCATAAAGTATTATTTGTGAGGTCCACAGCTGATGGCATAAGATGACTTCAAAGCTACTTGTGGTAGAGGAATTCAGTAGAATAAGAGATTGAGAGAGGAAAATATATAAAAAAGGAAAAAGAGAGAGAAAGAAAATGGGAAATTCTCTCCCTGATAGCTAGCTGGGAAACGAAGTGATGTTGTCCTGAGAACATTCTCTTCTCTTACATATCCTCTCCAGTGCAACAGTGCAGCAGGTGGTGATAGCCATGATGATTTTTTCAGTCATGCTTTTTCGCTGGTACTTTGAAATTATCCTCAGGACCTGGCCAAACTTGCTGTTCTTTTCCTGTTTAAGATGCTTTTAGCACTGATGGGAGGATGCTTAATCAGGTGCAAGTGCTACACACTGATTGATTCTTAAGGCCCTGTGCAGTGTAAGTGTATGTGCCTAAAGACAAACACTCACTTAGGTTTCCTAAGAAATGGGGATGTTTTTCTGAGCTGAGGCTGGTGTGAGCTGTATTACAGAACGGGCTCAAATTTTAGTCAGATAAGCAGTGACCTTTTTCATCAAAAAGCATCTAACATTACCTGTTGGTTTGATATTGACTGTTAGGACTGTACAAAATGTATCTGATTGTAGTGTTAATACTTGGAGGTGTAGCTGGAGCAGAACACAGAATACAGTTCTGCAGGTGCAGGATCTTGTCTACAGTTTTATTTCTGTGAAGTGCAAGACCTTGGACAGGGAACATTAGGTGGAAATTGTGACTTAAATTTTTTTGCAAAAGTAGCATGCAGGAATTCCCCCAGAAGTCCTTCACAAGCCTGAAATACTAGATGCCTGGACATTTACTTCCATGTTTTTAGTTATCAGTCTATTTACCTGTGATTTCATTTATCAGTCTAATTATTAATAAAAGAAGCATACTGTTTTTAATGTGATGATTCTAAAGTTTTGCTGATTTACTGGCTGATAATAAAGCACAAATTCAGTAAAATAAAAAGTCAAAATCATTTACACTTTCTAACAGTAATTTGGGATTGCATCACTTTTTAACTCAGACAGCGTTACATTTTACCCTTTGCATATAATTCTGAATCATTTATTCAGCTGGAGCTGTGCATACCTGTGGCTCTTAGTAGCTTCACCAATGTACAAATCAGCAGAGTGTTTCTGAACATACCCCTGTTAGCGCAGACTGCTTTCCCTTGAGCTGCCTGATCCACTATAGTCAGCAGAAGGTTTGGATCTGTCTAATTCCCTGTGTTTAGACAATTATTCAGGCAGAAAAAAATGTGTGATTCTTGTAAATATCAATGATTACACTTTGAGAAGTGAGGCTGGGAAGATTACAGAGGTTTATGGAGACATACATTGTGAAAAGAAATGACTTTTTTTTTTCATATCAGTTTGCAAGACATAATGGAATATCTACATTTTTTCTCAAACTTCCTTCAAATGCTGCCAGTGGTTGTAAAAAGATTGCAGTTGACCTCTAAACTTTAAACTGTTTTTTAATTCACTAAGTGTTTTTCTTCTAAATCAAAAAGTTTGCTGTGTAGAAAGGTAGCAAACAAAATGGACTTCGGCTCTATATTGCTATACTGCCTTTTTTGTGGAAGTTCAGTGATACAACTGAAGGAATTTACTAAGGTGAGAATAGCATGGTTTCAAAGACAGGGCACACTTTGAGTCCTCACAGACTTCACCAGATGGGTTTGCTTAGGAGAGGCTTAGGTGGGCTTCTAAATGAAAGCAGAATATTTAGTCACAACAAAATTTGAAACCAGGGTCACCCTTATAGTACTTTGCTGCAAAGTGGTTCTCCTGCTTTGTGTGAATCTCAAGTAAATATGACCCAATGCATATTCTTCCTGTCAAATTTGGAGTTGCAGCCAAAATAAACTTAACAGAATGCTAGTGAAGTGATACTTTTTTTTAGCTACCCATAGGAGAATTCTGTAACAAATGATCGTCAATATTTTATTTTTTTTTTTTATATCATGAAGAAGAAAAAAACCCACAGTTTGGAAAAATTATCAATCTTTAAATGAGATTCTACAGTATGTGTTACATTCTGCATTTTTAATTTTTAAATTTTTGCCTTTGCAGTATGTGCTCTGCTTATATTTGGCACATTAATAATTAACTTCCTTTTTACTGTTAGACCAATAAATGCTCATTGACTCCAAACTTAACCTAAAGTACAATGTATTTTCATGTTTAAATGGCAAAATGTTTCCGGTGGAATTTTTCTAGTTTAGCTTTACCTATGTGAAGTACAAACTCCTGCTATAATGTGAGTCCTCTTGCTAATGAAGACAGACAGACACCTCCAGAGATTGCTCATTCCTAGGATAAGTGATATGAACTATCCTTTTGCAGAGGATATCTTTTTTTTTTTTTTTTAAATGACTGAAGTGACTGAACCTATCCTTAAAACACAATTCTCTATACAATAAATGAAAACATGTAGGCACATCTGGAGTCAACATAAGTATACTTGATTCTGAAAGCTGACAGTTTCTATCTACCTCATTACATGAGTACTGAGAATCAGCCTAATCTGACAAGTTCAGTCAGGTGCTGCTCCTGATTTACCACCAAAACAAGTAGTAGGTCCTCCTGAGATAGCTAAGGATCACAGAATTTCAGAATCACTACGTTGGAAACGACCCCCAGGATCATTAAGTCCAACCATTCCTATCATGTCTGATTAAGAGGTATAATGTGTAAATATAATATGAATAGGTGAGTGCATGCTCTCACTTTCTTCATTGATTATTGGGTTATAGAAGCATCTTAGGCTTGGCCATTGACCCTTGGATAATGTAATGATTTAACAACAACTACGACCCACCCAGCTACTTGCTCACTGGCCCCTGAGGTGGGATGGAGAGACAATTGGACAGGCAAAAATAAGAAAACTTGTGGATTGAGATAAAGAACATTTACTAGGTAAAGAAGAAGCTGCATGTACAAGTAAAGTAAAACAAAGTAATCACTCAGTACTCTTCACCAGCAGGCAAGTGTTCACCTATCTCCTTGAAAGCAGGACTTCCTTATGTCTAATGGCTACTTGGGAAGAAAATCACCATAGCTCCAAGTGTCCCTCATGCCTTCTTCTTCCCCACAGCTTTTATTAGTGAGCACAATGTCATACAGGACATCCCTTTGGTCAGTTGAAGTCAGCTGTCCTGGCTGTGTTCCTTTCAGCTTCTTGTGCACACCCAGCCTCGTGACTGGTGGGGCAGCATGAGAAATCCAAAAGCCTTGAACCTGTGTAAGCACAGTTCAGCAATAACTAAAACATACCTGTGTTATCAAGACTGTTTTCAGCACAAATCCAAAACACAGCCCATGCAAGCTACTATGATGGTATTTAATTGTACCGCACCCAAAGTTAGTAACAGATGGTCAAAGTTAACTGAGATGAAGCTTTGCATTAAAGTTTAGTTGACATTGAAGCACTTTGTAGTACTGGAATCAACAGAAGCAAATGTGGGAACGCTCCCCTGCCTTGTTCAGATCTCTTAAAGTTACATGTAAATAGTCACTTCAAGTACCCGTTTTTCTTTTTTCAAAACAAAACTAAGAAAATTAGATTAAAACATACATGAAATTCAACATTAGTAAAAGAAAAATATTTGCAAAATCAAAGTAGAAAAAAGATATTTACTGTATCTGTTAACTGCATTTAGATAAATATACTGAAGCTTAAATGTTAGTGAAATGGGATTCATGGCAAATGATGCTTTGCATTTGTTGTTGAAGGTAAGGATTAAAAAAAAACTAAATAGAAATTTAAGCATGTAAATCTTTCCATATGTGCAAAATTGGCCTTGTATTTGCAGTATGTATAAATTTCTATGTATGTACAACATTTAAACTATATTTTTCTACTTGATATGTATGTTTTTACATTGAAATCATCTTTTATTTTGAGCATCAAAGACATTCTTTATGACAACCTACTGAAATATCATAAATATGGTATGTAAATGCTTTGCACTGAGTGAGCTGGTAGAGCTGTTCTATTTAATTGGCAGAGAAGCAAATACTATGTAGACTATAAATGAAAAACAGGTTTCTAGAGAATGACATTATGGGTAGGTTTGTAAAGGGGTTTAATAGAATTCCACAAGGGAAATTACCTTTTATCAGCTGGAGTAGAGGCCTGTGGAAGATTATTTACCCCACTAAAAAACATTGTCTTCTTCTGTGTTGCAAAGGAGACAATGTATTTCTCACATTTCTCATGTTGTTGATTTGTGCGTTGTTTTTAACCAAAGGAAAACAAAACAGATTTCAAAATCCCTGATGTTCACATTTACAGTAGACACAAGTAATTGATAACAAAACATTAATGTCTTTATCCCTAGAAGTGTGAAATCCTCTGGCTTTCATGAATTAAAACTGATAAATTCCAAACAAGTATGATTTATATGTCTGCATTTCCAAATAGGTAATTGGAGACATACAGCTAAGGGGCTCTGTTTTTTGAGGATTATTAAATTAAAGTATCCAAAATATCTTTATGATGTCTGAAGATCATCAATCAAATTTAGTACCTTTATGATGTCTGAAGATCAATCCAATTTAGTATCTTTATGATGTCTGAAGATAATCAATTAAATTTAGTAATGAGGTAAGACATGCTCAAAACTATTAGTTTTATCATGGAGTGTTATCTATATGTGTGTGTGTGTGAATGTGTATATTTCATGTGCTAGGCAAGATGATTTTTTAAAGCGATTCAGCTTGAAGGTGTTTTCTTTTTTTTTTCAGACTAGCATAGATGGTCTAATAAAATTTATTATTTTGCCTTGTTAACATTGCCTTGCTAGTTGAAATATACCAGTAGACAATGTTGTTAAATTATTTACCCACATGCATAATACAGTATAATATGTTATTGTATGTTATTTAACATGACTTTAATTTTCAAGGCAACATTCTGTCCCTCCACTTTGCATGTTAAACAAGAACCTTCTCCCACAAAACTTCCAAGTCATATTCAACTTATTTCTAGTGCACACATTATTTGTAAAAGTCTCCAAATGCCTTCAAACCCTTGATTTAATGTTAAGGCTAATAGTCTATATTATCTCTCCATTTACTCTGCTAGTTGTCCCAATAACCATTCAGCTCTGCACAAACCAATGTGAATATAAAGAATAGAATTTGAAATCTTAACACTTCATCAAAGTCCTAATATTATTAGGATATGTTGCTGTCAATACTGAGAAAGAACAAAAGAAGATTCTTCTAGTTCTTTTGATGCTTCTGATGCTATTTCTAATGATGAACGAAGTGAATATCATTTGTATTTATGTAATCTGTCCCTTTGTCTTCCAAAATGCATATACTTGTGTAGCAGGCATTGATACAAATGATTTACACTGTTTTCTTGCAGAGTAATGATACAATATATTATATGTACATATTTATTTTGAGCATCTTTTTATTTCTTTGTATTTCTTCTTCTCTCTGGATTTCTTTTCTCTTGTACTTTTTTTCAGATATCAATTGACAATTTGAGGAGATGTTGATTCCTGCTGTTTTTCTGAAGAAATCACTTCCACAGCATCTTGTCTTATATTCTTTCCAATCAACTTCACTTTGGAGATGGCACTCTCAGAAATGACATGTGGGGTAGGAGCAGAGCTCTGCTTGAGTTATTCTGTAATATGCCAATGCATGTTGCCCTACAAACATCAAATGACATAAAGCAGACAGCTGAAACCCAGTGAAAGAATATTTGGACAAATTTCTAAGGCTAACACCTACAGAACTGGGATGTAATAAAAAAAATACTGAAAACTTTTAAAACTTATTTCTGAAATGTAGCAAATGTGCAGGACACATAAGATAAAGTTCTAGTTACTAATGAAATCTATGCTTTAGTAGGGTACAGTTTACAATCATCAGCAGGAAAACCTGCAACATTTCTTGATATTACACACTTTCTAGCAGTATTTTACTGTTTCCTTTGAAATCCATTTTCACTTACCAGAAGAACTACTATATGAAAATCTTGTCTTCTGAGCATTCTGTTTCACATTGTGTGTTGTGTTCCTTCTTCACAGAAGGGCAGTAGTGGAGCGAGACTTAAAGCATGAAGCAAGACAAATATCTATAGAATTGCAGTACAGCTTATTTTAATTCCTTTCTTCTCTGAAGAACTTAACATTTCCTAGTTTTGTACTTGGAATCCTGGGTGAATATTTTACCAGGTCATGTATGTGGATATTTTTCAGTAGCTGAAAACAGAGCACATTTTATCAAATACATTCCAAATTATACTGCAGTAGCTTAAGGCATTTTGATCTGAAGTCAGCATGCATGAGCCATCTCTGTCTAGTGTGCTTCTAATTCTATCATCTGTTTTTCAATTAATTTAATTATTATTGTGTTTTTTGCTTCAATCTTTCCATAAAGGAATACTATTTGTTGTCACTTTCCCTTAACCTACTCATGGATTCAGTTAGTTGTGATTTGTATTCACCTTTTGTTTTCTCATTGCCTTTGTTGTCCATAAAGGGTACCTTTTTTCCTGGCCATTCCAAAGCTGAGGTATTGTAGGAATTTAGATAACCTAATCAGTTGCTATATCACTCACAGCCTTTGCAGAGACAGTCAGAACAACTGGCACTGACTTCCTGGGGGTAAGCCAGCAAAAAGTCTCCTTTGCTATGGTAGCATCTAAAATTTAATGAGGTCTGTTCAGTAAAAAGGAGAACTAGAGATGGCTGTTCCATCAGATTAATGCACTCTTACCACTAGCACACTAACTTCAAAATTTAGTTCTTGAGCAATGAGGAATAATGCATTTCCAGTCTTTGGGTTTTTTTTGGTTTTTTTAAATTTGTTTTGTTTTGTTTTTTCTTATTTTAAATGCTACATCTAGTTCCAGAGATGCAGAGATGTGATGGTCAGTGTAACTGAACTGCAGCAGGAGCTGCAGCAAATGGGCTTGGAGACATTTGTTGAAAGCCTGCATACACTTCTCATGCTGATAACATTATTCTTTCAGTTTCTCAAGTAGGAAATTTCCTCAACGGCATTAATATAAAGAATGAAAAGCCCAAATTATTTTATGGTGTAATTAATCATGATGACGGCATGGCATCATCACATATTTGACCATACTCCTTCCTAAAAGCATTTTAACTAACATCCTGGACTGTATTTCAGTGTACTTCTTAATAAAGCCAAATTTAAGTGGTCTTATCTAATTCATTCCTTCAGCTCACTTTTGTTCTTGTAAAACATGATTGTGGGAATAACTAAGGGACTCTATAATATCGTCTGTGAAATCATGTAAAATGTGAAATACAGACATACCAAAAAATTTATACTCAGAAATTTCTGATATTGTATTAATACAGCAATGTAGTATCTGTTGAAATAACAGTGATGTTATACCTATTCAGCTCATTAGGAAATGGCTAAGGCCAGCAAGGAGACACAACTTAGCTTACCAAGTACATCAGGAGGATGGATCCTGTGCTCCTCAGAAACAAATAAACAATAACCTCCTTGTTTTTTCAGACAAATTGCTCTTATTTATTTATTTATCAATTTATTTATTTAATGAGAAGTCTTTTTATTTCTTAGTCTTAAAGGGAATATTGCCTTTCAAATCTTTTAATAATCCAAAATAATACTTTAAATTTTTACCAGAGCTCTACAATTCTATTCAGTATGATATTATGCCATGCAACTGCATATTGTTAACTACCTGCTTGCTGTTCTACTGCTGAGAAAGAGCTTTCCTGGCAGACAGTGGCAGTGACTAGGGGTTTGTTCTAACTTGTCTAAACTTTACTTTGTGAATGAATGCAGCTGCACACCCATTGTGTTAGGCTAAGTGTAGTCAGCCAGAGCAGAGCAAAGAAGCAGCAAGTAGGGTCATTTTGTGTAACTGTTGAAGAAACACATCCAGTTAAAATGTGTAAGAAATAGGAAAATCTCAAATTCATAAACTTGAAAGTGCCAGGTCTCAGATTGAGTTCTCGCAGTAAGACGCTGAATATTTAACTGCTGTAAGCTGTGTACTCTGAAAATAATACAGGAAAAGTTTTTTGGTTATACTGAGATAATCTGAACGAGTTCATACACAGATCTAGGTGAACTTCTGCCATAGAAAGCATATTTGAAGCTTCAGCCATCATCTATTTAAAGTATATAGCGCAATAACATTATTATAGGTGATGTATATCATATATGTATGAGCCTCATGGTTACATAAGCTTAATAGGTAGATACCATTAAAATACATACAATCTGATTTTTTATTAAGAATTTTTTGAAGTGTGTTGGTCAGGGGTTAAGCCGATGTGCATACCAGTAAGGGATATTCAGTGGCAGCAGATTTTTATTTTTTTCCAAGAAGTGTCACATGTATCAACCTGAACATGGAAATATTATTGTATCTCCCATAAAAATGTGTGCAGAATAATTCAGAACTGGCAGAAATTTCTATCTGTTGAACCTGGAACAAGATTGAACTATTTTTTTCAGCTGGGAATAAAGGTTACTGTATTGTTATTCGTTACAGATAGGCTGTCTCTAGAACTGCTTCACGGGCTTTTCTTGATATTGTATAATCTGTTCTGTCTTTCCAGACAAGAAATAAAATTCATTGGAGAACAAATAAGTGAAATAAAATGTATGAATCGGGAATTATTGCCCTGAACCTTGTTTTTATAGTGTAGATGTCTAGCAATCAGATCAAATCTGAGCTATATTAAATAGGGATGTTATTGTGGACTGGTTGCACTGCATGTCTAAATCTGAACAACATCCAGAATTTCCCATTGCTTTTCCTTGAACTCCCCCACAACAGGATTTTACATTTCAGAGATGGTTCAGTGTAGAACACAACACAATCTCAACCTGAAAAAGACTTGGCTGGTATAGCTCACATATCCTTTTCTCCTTACCCGTTACACTCCAGTCCTTTCTTCATGGTCTGATGTGCGACTGCTCTGTAGGTTAGCCAAGGACACTGGCTATATACTGAAAGGTGGTTAACAAACAGGTTTCTACCAATGCAGAGTCCACCATTTCACAATGACCATGAGCAGAACTGACACACAATCTAATACTTCTTGAAGAATTCTTTCTGTGAAGAAACAAATAAATTATTTTAGTATTTCTAGATACTTATCATTGAAATACATTGAAGAACCATTGAAAATGCTTATAGAGCATATAAAACTCTATGTATCTTGGATGAAGCTGTTGATCTTCTACCAAGTGCAGGTTTTGTAATAATTGTTTTGCATTTTCTTTCAATATAAAATTAGCAGTTAATAAGGTAAAACAATCTTGTGTATGAAAACAGGTGTTTAAGGAAGGTGGCACCAGTTTTAGTGTTATCATAAAGATTTTACACTTAAAATTCAGTAGAGAAAGTAATTGGACAGTGGAGTGGTGCAGGTCTGTGCAATGCTGTGAATCTGTGACAGCACCCTGCCAATTCTTTTTAGACTCATGTTGGTGTAGCAAACCTATGAATTGCATTCAAGGGGGTTACAAACAGACTGGCAAATTCAAGGAATGCCCTATGGCAAATTTAGGATAATAAAAAACCTATCTCTTCTTATATAATTAGTTTCAAACCCTCTGAACCAATACCTCTAGGCCATTTCAACAATTTATTGAAACTGTTGCACAGATTAGTCAATTTAAAAAAAATCAAACAAAACCTGAGGGTTGCCCATCCTCTTCTATACACATTTTAATGACTAGTGTGGAATGCGTCACTGTGAACAGTGATTAGCAGATAAATGAAGGACATCAGGTATCTTCAAGAAACAATCACTTATAAACCAGCAATGGCATCCCAGTTTGCAAAGTAGTTGATCTAAGTATTCATATAAATGTATCAGCAGCAGCATCTTGCCATGAGCAGATGACATATATATTTACTAACGGCCCTGGATCTTTTACAAGGAGTAGTCCATATTCCAGGGCGTTTGAAGGACTAGAAAGTCAGTTCATAAACTCCAAGCAAGAATGGAGGACACTGGGCCATTATAAGATTACACATTTACAGGCTCAAAAGAACAGGGAACCTTCTCCTTTCTAAAATATTTGTTAGCAATAACAGTATTTATACTCCCTTTATTCTGGGAGATGTTTCCTACTTCCTTCAACTGGCTTCCAAGACTGTGTCCCTATATCCTAGACTTAACAATAGGAAATTTGGTGGTTTGCCCAGAACCCACAGGATAAGGCAAAAGCTTGTATGCAGATGGCAGTAGAAAAAAACATGGAAAATATTCTCCAGTTGTGGTATGTTTTGTCCTTCAAGAGACTTTTAGAGCATAAGATGTATATTTATAGCTTACATCTAGGACTCTGCTGGGCTGACGGTCCAAACAAACATGCTTCTCAGGTAGGCCAGAGGTTCAAGGTAGAAAAAGTACAGCCACACATTCCTGTGCCCTGGAAAAATAAGAACTTTCTGGTGACTCAGCATTCCACACTTATTGATTAAGAGTGACACAAAGCATGGATGTGTTCTCATATGCTTTTTATTTTTAATTTTTCATTTTTATTTTTATTTTATTTAACCTTAATTATATGTTAGTTTGTTTATAATACGTGCAGTGGGTGGAAAAAACAATAATAAAAAGTTTCATAAACATTTCACCCATGTCTTCGCTATAGTTTTTTTTGATCTTGCTTTTGAGGTCTGTAGTGATTAAATAGAAAGTGAATTTGTGTGTGTAAGTGTTATGTGTTCTGTCAGCTTCTTCCATATTAAAACTACCAGTTATATGAGTTAGGTATTTATTGGCGTGCACTAAGAGTCTGGTGTACAAAAAAAATACACACCTTACTCTTCACATGAACAAATTAAATGCAGCGTAAAATAGCAAACACCTTATTTGGCAGCAACATCCAGTGATGATAGCTAATATTCCCATTGGCCACATTTTCCTTTCTTTTGGTAGCAGGCTTTTGCTTATGTTGCACTCTGCTACATAGGAAGGGTGCAGTTTGTATAGGAATACCAGCTGCTCAGCCCCACTGCTAGGTTTGCCTATTATTAAAGCAACTAAGATGTTTCTAAAATCTATACTGACTGAAGTTTCATTCTGAGATGCCAATCCATAAGTGCATGCCCTTATACCACAATTAAGAGTGTCTATATCAGACTGCCATCCTACCTCTAGCTTGGAGGTCCTTCCAGTCTTTATTCCTTTTTTTTTTTCTTCATCTCACTTTCATTCTCCTCTCATGTAGGCCATCAATTCAGGCAGTGTGATGAGGGTTGAAATGCCTGGCAATAAATTGAAAGAGAGCATTGTATTTTTCTTGGATGAAAAAATGTGCAAGTACCTACTCCTTGACACAAAGTCACAGTTTACTGGTTTCAGCACCTTTCTATAGGCCTCTGTGTTTTTATTTCTTAGATCATTTTCTAGAAATAACAGATGAAAGCTGTGAAAGAGGACAACTCAATACTTCACACAAAGATTATTCTGCACTCCAGCTGAAAATATACAAATCTGTCAGAATTTTCTCATAGTAGGCTGGAAGAGAAAGCACAAAGCTTACAACACTTGCACCGAGATGATGAGTTCTTGCATACGAGATGCCATGAAGAATAGGATTTTTTATGAGATACCCTTGAGAGGGAGTAGTTTCTGCATCCCACTAAATTTTGAACTGACTGTAAGAGGACAGTTCTCTGTAACAGAAACAAAGCTCTGCTGATACTCCATAGCAAGTTTTCCCTCTTTGAGTCACAGAAGTTGCTGGCTAATAGCGTGATTAAATTGTTCATTTCTTGGGAAAAGGGAAATACAATAACCCCCCCCCCCCATTCCTCATGCCCTCTGCACTGCTGGGAGTGAATAGAGAATTGTTGCCAGGTGCACTGACCCCAGAAGATCAGCCACCCCACCAATTAGAACCAACCATGAAACAGACTCCACTGTGTATAAATGGAATCCTGCTGAAGAGGTGATTCTAGTCTGTTCCTCTGCAGAGCTGCGAGTCTGTTGTCAGAATCTTTCCACCTGGACTGGAGCACTGGCCAAAGTAACTTTCCTGGGACTGAGAGTCCTCATCTTATGTGTGAGTGATCGTGCGTATTTCTGGTCATCCTCCTAAACGATTGTTCGCAAAACCTAGGAATTCTTAAATCAGTCGTGTAGTAACATTCCTGCCTGACATATGAACTTGTGGTTTACTTTGTTTGTTGGAGCACTAAGTAATTTTGTTTGGGATGAATATTCATCTTGAGTGGCTGGTTGTCTGTTTTGTGGGTGCCTCTGCAACATTCAGGAAGACAGCTTATCCTTGGTTAAAGGGAACTCTTGAGATCCTACCCTACCTCATTCTCTTTGTTTCACTGTTGCAAGGCAGAAAGTACCAAAGCATTTATGTCATCACAAACTGAATAGGGAAAATATTTTTTTAATCCTCTTTGAATTATTTTTAGTTCAGCTACATATGTGCTGAAGGGAGTAAATAAAACCTCTAAATGTCTATTCTCTACACATCTCTAATGAGAACATACATGAAAGTGTAAATTTACATAGTACTGTCCTGCTGTTTTGTCGTCACTGGGTAATTTTCACTAGCTTAAACTAACTAAAAGATTCATGTTTGTATTACTTCTGCATTTTACTACGAAGTTTTAATCTCATATGTTCATAATATTTCTTTTTATCATCTATATCTGTCTAATCACAGATAATTTCTTATTCTAGAGAAGAAATATTGATGCCTTCTGGTAAGTTTCTTTCTTAACCTGGTGTAAATGATAGGAACTTATGTGTGCATTTAGCTATATTGTCAATAGTTGTCTATGAATTAGAACTGATGAACATTCTCTTTAAAATATTTGATGCTTCTGCTTGGTCTACTTATTTGAAAATGAGATTTCTTTCATATAACTGTATAAATTAAGATTTGGCAGAAGTTAGATAGAAATTTAGATGGGAGTTTCTGAAATGGTCCTGGGTAAATGTCAGAATGTATATGTAGTTCGAATCCAATCTACTCTGAACACATCAGGCCTACAATTCATTTATGTAAGGTACACAGCAGATGCTCTGAGAGTTATTCGGTCTGACATGTATGGAGAGCACTGGGCTCAGGGAGTGTGTGCTACAGGTTCATAAGCCTGTGGTTTTTGCCTAGATTTCTCCAAAAAGAACACAAGAGCAAGGAGTGTAGATTGTTGGACGTGCAGTGCAGGAGTAGTAAGCGGCTGCTTAACGCTGAAGCGTCTGGACCAGGACTGCAACTCTCCCAGCTTTAGCTCCAGCTGTTTCACAACAATGCAGAAGTACCCTTCTTTTAGAAAACATTAATGGGTGCCAGTGTGAGAAAGCATTAAAAAAACCCAACCAAGCAAAGAGAAAAATAGAACAGAGGAGATATGAAGCATCTCATATCACATTGCTTGCACATTTACTTCTTTAATTGGAAACTAAATATTAAGTGAGAAAAGTGACTACAGGAAGAGATGAGAAAGTTAAGGCAATTGGCTGTTGATATGGAGAATTCATTTTTGTTCTGCTGCAGTGAGAGAGTTCTACGGGCAAGTTGTTTGATCCAGACTTTGCAAAAACAGCCAATAATTGTGTGTTTGGGTATCAGCTATACGCCCAGCTTAAAATCTTTCATCTAGGTTTACACAATTGCAGAGCATTTACAGCAGCAACTAAAATCTCTGAGAGCTGGACTTGTTACAACTTTTTTCACAGTGAGAAAAGAAAACCTAAATATCTCAAAGTGAATATACCTAAATATCTCAAAGTGAAAACTCTTGTCTTTAGTTTTTCCTCTGCCTTTCTTTAAAGGGAATATTAATAATCACTTATTTTACTAAGTAAAATAAATGAATTAATATTTGTGAAACAGAATTACTGCAATGAGGACTCCTATAAGGGGCTATGTGGGAGATCATAATTCTGTCTTCAGAACTGGCTTTAAGTAATGTGCTGGGCAAACCCATGGGTTACAAGCTGAGCAGTAAAGGTAAATTAGAACGCCGAAGAACTGCCCATTAATGTACTACCATACACTGAATGAGACAGAGGATCTCTTCAAAATCTGAACAGAATAGAGTTAAACTGAAAAAAATATATGTTTAAGAAAACAAACAGAAGTTAAACCTAATTTAAACCTGGTATATTCTATGCTGTAATCACTTGATTTAACAATATTTTTCCTTCAACATGAATGTCTGTGAAACTAATAGCACTATAGATATGGAAAATGACTGTCAGCCAACATACATAAGAAAGTAATTGGTATGCTGGTTTGTAGGAATGAGTTTTGGAGGTGTTTTTAAAAACATATCAAACAGAGGAAGACTTTGTAATGTAATATTGTAGCTTTGACAAAGCAGGAGGAGAGAAAGATATAAAATAATGTAATTTAAAGAAAAAACATGGGGAACATGTTAGCAAATGCTGGTAAGAAGGAATAAATCTCATTTCAGCTTTTCACTTGTTTGGGCTCTTTCCTGTTGAAAAACTGTTAGCTATGCACATAATTAGACATTCATGCTGCCACAATAAATCACTTTTCTGTACACACTGATGCACCCTGACACACTAAGCCCAAGCTGGCGGGTCCGCTCTAAATAAGGATCTGCTGAGTTGCTGACATGAACTTTTGATGCATTTCAAATAGAGACAGTGAGAATACTTTAACAAGCATCCTCTCTGTTTTTCAAAGACTCCCACAGAGTCTGAATATTACTGATTTATCAGAACAGTCCTGTGCATATACCATGCATCAGTGGAACTATGTTCATCACAGCATTTTGCTGATGAACTACAGATCCTGTTCTCCTAATTTTCAGGCATTTGTTTTTATTTCCTGTAATGAGTTTGGAGCATTCATGCCATGTTTTTATAAATACAAGTGCTTTTTCATGCATGCAAGGAGCTCTTTGACCAGGTAACAGTCAAAACAAATAAAATATAGCTCTGAAAAAAAACCAGGACCAAACTAAACCTCTGAAAGCGAAGTCTACCATCAGAAATGTTGAGTATGATTACTTTCGGCTTAGTTAAATGAAAATCGGTTCAAGTCTTGCTCTGGAAACAGAGAAATACTGAAAAGTACATTCATATGGTAAAATAGAGATCTAGGAGAAATTCTTAATTACACTATAACAATTAAAGGTATTGGGGACATCTAGGTTGTCAAATATTTTGAATGCCTCTGTGGAAGAAGAGGAACAAATATAGTTCAGCAGAACAAAGGCAGTATGTGTCTTTGCGTTCACAAGCGTTTCCTTGACATTGTGTAGGTGAACAAGTGGAAAACTTGCGGCAGAGTCACAGGTATAGCTGATTTCACCAAAAGTGAGAAGGGAAGACTAAATATATTTACCAGCTTGGCATGTCATGTCATATAATCCAGTTGTACTGCTTACTGATTATGCATATAATCAACCAAGGTGTGTCAGTTGGTGCCAGGGAGGTATGGCTACAGGACTAATAGGTGAAGGAGGAGGCGATAAAATGTAATTGCTTTAATTTGGAAGCACACCTTGCTATGTGCTGTTTTGTGGAATAACTCCAGATTTGTATGACAAAGTGTAAATTAGATAGACCAGTTATTCTGACAATCATTAACCTACTGGTGTTTCAATATTACTATGAGAAATGATGGTGCATACCTGTTTTTTTTTATATGCTACACTGCTATTTCATCTCTCTGACCTGGATGCAAAGAATTATGGAACAGTACTAGCAGTGTGCTACACCATAATCCAGATTGTGGGCTTTTGCCCCTTTTTGTCAATGTTCATCATTCTCAGTGTTTCTCAGGACAGTCTCTCCCTACAACAGTCTGCAAACAGGCTTGTAAGTTTGTAAACCAGGGTGCACAGGAAACAGATATTAGTAAGTTGATAAAAGAACTAAGTAGCAAAAAAAATGTAAAGCTTAGTTTCCATAAAAGAACAGAGAGGCCTGTAGGCATTTCCAGAATGATATTTCATCTGATAATAAACACTATTATTTCAGCCATTACATATCTGGTGGTTCAAGTCCCATTATATTTTTATTAATTTTAATTAACACCTTACCTAGACATCAGACTGTATTTTGATCTAGGTTTTGAAATAATTTTCCAGAAATTGTATGTCTTCCTTATCAGCTCATATCTGACTGGAAGGCAGAAAAAAGTGGTGCAAATAATTTAATAAAGAAGAAAAAAAAGCTACTAGCCCCTTTTCATCTCATAATCTACAGTCAGATGATGACTCATCAGTGTTGGCAAGAAGAAATGAGACTGACAGTTGATTGATTGGAGAATGCTTTGGCAGTTGGACTGTTCTGAGGCAATGCAGCAAGTAGCTTTGGCCTTAATAACTTTCTACTACATGTACTTCTTCTGGCACAAGTAAAAGAAGGTTTGATTTATTTTTGATGGATCTTCTCCATACCAGTTTTAAAACTCATTGTTGAGGAACACCTGAAGTTAATTTATGCTTCCATAAAAACATTAAATGCTTTCAGGTGCAGAATCCCTCCATGTTTTACTGATAGTAAGAGAAGTCTCTTGTAAAAGGTGTTTTTCTGCTATTTTAACTTCTGACAGACACTCAGATAATTTGTGTTTCTCAGACTCTGGGAAGTAAAAAACCTGAAAGCGCACAAGGGGCTTGATGTTATTTTGGCAAATAGCTGCAAAGATTATTGGAAATCTTTGGTTTACAATAAGGATCCATCACAATATACTGCTATTCTGTCTCGAATAAGATGCCTTCCAATGAGCCATCTGCTAAACTTTTATTTTTAACCTAATAAAAATCTAAATTCTCAGCTTTGATATCAACTGATCTATGTCAGTTTATTCAAAAAGAGAGTTTAATCTTAGTTACACTATTGTGAACTGATGGGTTGCTTAACTGTCTGCATGTAAAATTCACATTCATGTCAAATGATACCTATGTTGTATAGCCTTGTTGTAACCTTACTTGTGTTTATGTTGAAAACCAGAAAGGATTGAGAAAAAGTGCAGAGAAGAGAAAAGATTGGGTGCTGTTAGACTGACAGGGAGAGAATGACAGAAAATAAATGTGGATAAACCATTAGACACATTTGCAGCAAATAATGAAACATCCTCCCTGGAGTGTTGCCATGCAGGGTGAAAAAGGATGAATGGCTTTCATTCAAAACAAAGGCTGGGGATGCACAGTCTAGGAGTGGAGATGTTGTGGGAGCTCCTTTCCCAGCAGCGATGTGAGAGAGAATCTGATGGGGATATAGGAATGAAAAGACAAATTTGTTAAGCAGGAGGAGATTATTAGTGGAAGACTCTGGAGCTAAACAGCCATAGAAAGCATAGGAGCTAATGCTGAAGGTAGTATACAACATGATAGGACTGACAAAACTATAACTCAGAGGACCTAAGCAGAAATATATTTATGGGAATAAGGCCAAAAGAATCTTACCTATTAATCTTGACTGTCATAGGCACCTGGATAGCAACATGCAATCCTGAAAATACATGCTTTGATGTAATCCCCTAATTTGCAAACACACACCAGTTTTTCCACTCCCACGTGGATTCTTGGAGTGAATTGGGATAAGAAGAAAGACCTAGATTTGTACCCTTCACACCTTTTGTCAGGTAACAAACATTTTCTGGGTGTTTTCACTAGTTGATGGAGGAAATTAGGCATCTCTTAAAAACAGCTCGTATCTCAGGTGAACTAAATATCCCTCAATAGATGCCTGTCACCACTGACAGTAGAAAGTACTTTACAGACAGGAGGCCTCTCTCTTGGCTGTAGTTGTTACATAGCTAAAGCTAGGTGACAAATCCTGGATTTCCCTCTCATTCGTGAGAGAATTTGAAAGTAAGGAATCACCGCAGGGGAAAGGATATAGCCTGGGGCATTAGACTATTTACATTCATAGAGATGAATATTTATTTATTCCATATTTTTACAGTTGGACACTGACTGTGTGTCTTTCTGTCTGTATGACCAGCAGAAATGTCTTCTTACTTGCTCTGTAAAAGTACTGAGAAGCTGCAATATACGTAAAATTGTGCTGTGAAAAACCATCCTTGATGAGTCTCAAGTGGGAGAATCTATCATTATGGTATATTTCTGACAGCTAGAGCTTTTTAGGGTCTGTGTTTGTTAATGGGCACTTATATAGCTGAGCTTTGTTCTAGACACTGCCAATGCCTGGAGCCAACTGGATGCAGGGTTTATGTAAACAAACCTCAGCAGCCACGAAGCAAGTGGCTAACTTGGTAAGAAGAGCACAGAAATACCTGTGGAAAGGCATGTATATTTACTTCTGTCTTGTGTGAGGAAACATGTAAGAGGTGAAATATTCTTTGGTGAAAAAATGAGGAGAAAATTAATCTTTAATTTAATTACAAAATTGAAGATTTATTTTCACAAGTATATAAAATAAACACTATGAATACACACACACGCAAGAAGATTGTCAAACCTCAAACAGGCAGTCCTAGTTGAGAGTCTGAACTTTCACCTACTTGTCTTTATATCAGTATGATACAGGAAATGTTTATGATTTTAATATTCAAATTATTCTGAAAATACAGCTACATTACAAATTTCCCACCATGGTAGCTATTGCTAGATTCCTCCACAGTATCCTCCACTTTATATAGGAGAAATTTTAAAGGGAAGATATTTTTCTGCCCAGTTCCTTATTATGATATGTAGAACACAAGGCTCTGCTCTGGGCTAGCTATGATAGAAACAGTGGATACAGCCATCAGTAGTGAGGCTGTTCTCATAATTGGGATCTTAAATAATATCTTTTATTGGTTATTTTTAAAAATACCTGTCTGGTTCACAATTTCCCTAGTGTTCAATTGATTTAATTACTTTTATTTATGCATGTTTTGATGTCAGATTAGAACACTCTTTAAACACATTTGATCCTCAAAAGTTTATTAAATGACTCTTCAATTGATTGAATTAAGTTTTATTGTACAAGTAACTGCTTTTGTAAATAAAAATAAATATGCAATCATTACAATCAAGATAATATGGACCTATTAGATGAAAGACAAAAGCATTGACATGCTTAGAAAATACTCTTCAAGTTTGAAATTTGTATAGGGATAGATTTGAGTTTGATAATAGGATTTGTCTTTATTCTGTGCAGGCAGGAAGAACACAAATAACAGCCTTAATTTAAGATAATTGGTGATGGTGCAGCAGGGTGGCTCTTTAGATATTGTGACAGAACCTTCCTTTCAGAATGCGACAAAGAAGATGTGTCATAGAATTAGAATTTGTGGACTTCGATTTATTTTGTGTTCTGCTGAAGATTTCTTTTTGATTTTTGACTTGCCATGTACACCCATACTCTTAATACCTATCCCAGATATTTTCAGTAATCTGGTCTTCAATTTGCTTACCTCTTAAAAGAATAGAGACCATCCAATATCAAGGTTAATCATATAAAGAGGTCAAGGCAGGTTAAATATTATAAGAATGATATAAATATTGATTAAATGACAGAATGGAAGGAAATATTGTTGCTGAGAGATTCTATTTCTCTGCATGAGCTGGAAGGTCAGCCATAAAGTACTGTACCATTGCTGCATTTCGCATCATCCTTGCTCTAAATTAGAGCAATGTAAATGTAGATCCAATGTTTCTCTATTCTCCCAAGAGCTATCACAGCTGCTGGGGGCTAGGGAGTCAGTCCTAGGAAAAGGTGATCCAGTACTTGCTCTGATGAGCATACACTTCCCAGACAGTGGCAAGTATTTAAATGACTTGTCAAGGTGCCATTTGCCTAACAGAGGCACAAACCAATCCTCACACAGTCTAATTCCAACTGACATTTGCATTCTAATCAGTATGAACTTCATATTTAATGTCTGATTATTCGTTTACTCTGTTAACATCCATATGGCCTTTGAGCATCACTTTCTGTCTAGCATTTTGAATAATCATGTCCTATCCCTGACCTGAGCATCTCTCAGCGTAGCTGCAACTGTGGCCATGTCCACAGCTTTGCTCCTGTTAACCTAACTAGCTTCTTTTATGTTCTTATCAAGAAAGGACGGCATATTATTTTCCCTTGTGATAAGTATTAATCACTCTGTGGTAAAGTGGTTACGGTGTGTGAAGTTGCCTGCTGGCAGTCCTTGTGAACAATTTATCACTTTGGTTCCAGCTTTGTTAAATGTTGAAGCTTTAAAAAATAAATTAATCTCTTTTTTATAATTATACATTTACATATTTGACTTCAAGACTGTAAATTCTGCAGGGCATGAGGAAAGTAGCAGCTTGTTCAGCACCCAACACATTTTAGTCTCATTTTGTACTTTGTTTGATGCAATGAGTATTATTTCTGGACAGGGCCAACTGAAGCTGGCACACAATGCCAGCCATTGCTCTGAAAGAGAAAAATTGGCATAAAGTAAGCCTGTTCTCAACTAGATCCATGTCTAATTATGCTAAAGGTTTGACAGTTTTAATCTCCAGAACTTGAGTGTGAACATTTTCATAGAATATGTAGAACTTCAGGGTTCAAATACAAATAGAATATTACAAAATGCTTCTATGCATGTTGGCAGTAGATACAGGTGTGTAGATACTAGGAGAGAAATGAATACGAGTAGAATGTGATCAAACTAATGGAAGTAAGAAATGTATTTAATTTAACTGAAGCATTACAAGTGAAAATTGATAGATATAAGTTCTTAAAAAATTACTATATTAATTTTTTCACAAACGAGTTTAGGGTTTAGAGACCATGCGAAACTGTCTCCAACTGGCAAATCTACTAACACTCCAAAACTGAACATAGTGATTGACCTTGATAACACATAGTTTTTTAAAATTACCGGCAATATTTTCAAGAATCATCCTAAAATGCAGAGTTAAAATACATAAAGCCTTGAGGCTGTTGTCTGACTTGAGCTAATGTGATGGATTCTCTTAATAGGAAAATCATCCTTGTCACTACTAATCTTCAGTGACTGACACCATGATTGATCTTGAAAGTAAACATAAACTTTTTATTGATACCACTGTTCTCTCAGATAGAACACTGGAGTCAGTAACGTTGTTTTTTTTTAATTACAAATGGATATGGAACAATCAAAATTTTTCTGTTTAGTTTAGTTTATGACTTAAATATGTTGCTCTTCTGTTGTGATACACTGTAAATCTACAACTTACTGTAGTATAAATCTCTTTCTTGACTAAGTATCCCTGTAATTTGTTTGCTATTGTAATTTACATGCTGAAAAGTACTGTATTGAGTTATGCACTCTATGTGCTTGCAAAAAAGAATTGTTGTAAAATGCAAAAAAAAAAAGAAAATATAAATTTATGTAATAAAATGTAGTAAATTATGGTAAATCAATTACAAAATCAGGCAAATAGTCACAATTGTTCAGTTAGGTACCTACTGCTTTTTGTATGCATGATGCAGGATGGATCATACCATCCACTATCATCCAATGATGAGAGCAGGATAAATGGATTTCAGTAAAGAGATCCCTCTCTTTTTCTCCTCTCTCTCTTTCCCTGTCAAAACCAGCTGGAGTCTCATTTAAACTATAACGGCTTCCTATTTTACTGGTATTTTCACTTGAGGTTGCACTATCCCCTACTTAGTTGTATCTTCAAATTTTTTGCAGATGCGGAATTTGTTTTCAAGCCTATATCAGCTAAACCTCATGGAGTTTGATGCCAATCCCCCTCTTCTCCCCCCTGCCTCTCCTCAGGGGTTGTGTTGGGATAAGGACACGCTGGCACCACACCCTTGGAGAAACATGGGCAGCCAAATTGTGCGTGGTTGACCCTGGCTGGTTGTCAGGTGCCCATCAAGCCACACTATCACTCACCTCCTCAGTCAGACAGAGGAGAGAAAATATAATGAAATGCTTGTAGGTTGAGAGAAGGACAGGGAGAAATCACCCACCAATTACTCTTAAGTGCCAAATAGACTCAACTTAGGGAAAATAGATTCAATTTATTATAAATAAAATCAGAGTAAGATAAAGAGAAATAAAAATTAATCTTAAAGCACCTTCCTGCCTCCCCTTCGTCCTGAGCTCAAGTTCATCTGCAATTTTCTCTGCCCCCTCCATCTGCAGTTGCTCAGAGGGAAAGAAAATGGGGATTGTGGTCAATTCATCACATACTGTCTCTGCCACCCTGTCCTTCTCAAGGGGAATATTCATCAGACTCTTCCCCTGCTCCAGCATGGGGACCTTCCCAAGGTATCAGGACCTGGGCTCACAACAGGCTTTTTTTAAGTCCTTGGTCCAAGATAAGTGTAACAGCATACCTGACAGCAGCATTTTGCTTTTAATAAGGCAATATTTGAAAATATTTGATTCTTTTCCAAGTTCTTAAGTAGCATTATAATAACATAATGCAGCTTGGAAACATTGATTTTTCAATGTTGTATCTATCATTTGCTACAAGAGATTACATTGTCTTCATAATTATTCCTATATATCAGCTTGTTTAAGACAAGTTTTTGAGTTTTCTCTAAATATTTATTGTTTGTGCTGCAGATGGTTGATTTCTTATTTTACCTTTTGAGCAAAAGTTAAACTTGTCAAACACACTTTCTGGTTTCTCTTCTGTTTTTTGAAACAAATGCAACTGATCATTTTACAGTTAAAATTCATATTGACAATTCTTGTTTAGTCCATTTTTTAATGCTGTCTTCCACTTGCACTGTGAAAGCTTTCACCTAAGCACTTGCAAATCTGCAGCTGTTGTTTTAGTATTTTTGTCTGGTTCCCATGATATTCTCATGGCCTTGACTCTGAGCACACCCAGACAATGCAAAGGGCTTCTCATGGCAAATGATTGGCTCTGACATGAGCCTTATCCCTTCTCTCTCTCCCTTTTTATACTACTGGTTTTAGAGTTTCTAGTTTATCCTATAGGAAAAGGAGGACTAGTGAACAACATCATAGAAAATAGCCATGACAAAAGCACACTCTAATCACCACCAGCAACATCATGAACAAGAACAGGAGCAGGAGCATGAAAGGAACAGGAACAGGTTCTCCAAGAGACAGCCTGGGCAGGCCCCTGAGAAAACTGTATAGTAGTAAGAAAAAATTATTGTTGAGGACCTCCTGCGGCACTGGAGAGAATACTCACCATCAGATTGCACCCTATCATTTCTCTGTCCAGCTAGCCACTGCAGAAAGTTTTCCATTCCCTTTTTCTTTCACTCTCTCTCCCTCTTTCCATTGTTTTGTTCTAGTCTGTTTCATTTTCCATGAAAATAAGTAACCTCTACTTACTATCCATGGTCAATGTGAATCTCCCAGTCTGAAGACTGCAGGGCAGGCTCCTCCATCATCCAGACCAAACCAGAGCATGGTACAACCTCTCTCTTGGTTGTACAATCTACCTCCACTCCTAAGAAACTGAGGGAATAAACAGAGGAAGCAACACACACGATGCTTAGCCTGTGGAAATGCTCCTACATCCCATAGCTCAGACAGAGGTGAGGCATTAACAGCAGCTGAGGTGTGGTAGCTGTACTAAGCCTTTTCACAGTTTCAGCTATAATACGGGCTGCAAAAAATTTCTATCCAGAATGCCTGGGCTAAAAGCACCTGTGTTCCCTGTATTTGTAGGACTGCTGACAGCAACTGTCAGTTTTCTCTTGCAGTACTCAAACATACACATTAGCTTTTAAGGAAAAATTAAGTACTTTTTTTCATTTTTTTCTTTTTCTATTATGTAGAATAGTCATGAACATGGAAATCAGAAGGACATGATAAAACTTGACATGTGTTATTAAAAAACTGAGTTTTACACTGAGATCCAAGTCAGTTCCCTTAGCTAATTTTTAGATTGTTAGTTATCTAGTACAATTTAGTGATCTGACATAAGGAGAGCTTATAATAAGTGAGGTGAGAAAGGCACCCAGTAAGGATTTCTACCTGTGTGAAATACCTGCTTTATAATACGACAATTTAAGACATGATGATCTAGACTTTAGAGGCCTGAAACATAGCTGGATAAACCAAATCTAACAGCAACAGAGAGTCCCTAGGAAACGTGGAAATTAACCGTATTTAAGCCTTGCTCATTAATTTAAACTTACTTCACAATGAAACGTAAGAATCTATTTAATTTCAAATCAGCATGGAAGCGGTCTGACTTTTGCAACTCATTTTGGAACCTTGTAACTTCTTACGAATAATATATGAGATCATCTATCATTAAGGCCACCTTCAAATTCTCCGAGAAAAATCTTAAACAAAATGTTAGACCTATGTGGAAAGCCTAATTTCTGAACCTGTCATATTAATTTATTTATTTGTTTCAAGTCCTTGATTAATTTTTAATGAGGTAAAACTTCATTTAGATTATACATTTAAACATCAAGCTTGCTGACATGATTATCAATATTTCCTTCAATACAATTAGTTAAACTACATTAAGTTACAAGGAAGTAATGTCAATTCTGTCACACTGCTATGGATCACACTATTAGCATTGTCAAAAGTTTTCAGTCTTGCCTGCTTTTGTTAAAAACTAAAATAGAAGGGAGTCAGCATTTTTAAATATGAGTGATCCCTATTTCTATTTCCCAGTCCTACCACATATTACCAGTATGTGAATTTCTGCTACTGTGTTAAATGAGAGTAAGACCATGCCACATACTAGATATACACAATAACACACTCTAAAGCAGCCAAAATATCACATTGAGTTTTATGTTGTGTTTTCTACTACATGATTAAGATACTCTGTCCCTTTACATACAAACCAATCACACAACAAAACTGCAAAAAGAGGGACTTGAACAGATGGGTAGCTTTCAACACTTCCTGGCTTCTGACTGCAAACATTCTAGAGTATTCTGCTTTAAATTCAATCAGTTCTCATGTGCACTAACCTCATCTTCCGAAATTTTAAAGATAGAAAAAAAATGCATAGTTGATGGACTGGTGATGTACAATGAAGATATACTGAGGGAAAATCAAGACATATCTATATTTCATTCAACTCACATATTTTCTCACTTCATCTTGGGTGTTCTGGAGAACTGGTCCTTTATACAATTCTTTGTTTTCAACTAAAAGCAGAAATATGACTTTTTTTTTTCACTGGAGTAGTAAACAAGATAAATATAGATGGTGAGACAGAGACAAAGAAGATACAGTGATATTCAGATGGCAGTTTCTATTGTTCTACATGGTGAAACAAAATCTTACTTATATATGAATTTTAAATTTAAATCCTTAATAGAAGAGAGCAAGGAACGCTTCTCCAAATTTAGTCCAACAAAAATGTCCTTGGGAATGGGGAAAGAAACCCACTAGTATACTGGCAAACATCCATATAAGTTTGGTGAGGACTGTAGAAACAGTAGTTAGAATATGAAGTCTTGAGGTGCTTTTGGTCACTTCTACAGATCCCTAAAGCACCTTGCTTTCTTTCCCCATAGAATTGCACATTATCACAGTAAATTTTCAAAAATCGTTAGCTGGATGATTGCACAGTAGCTCTGATATTCCAATCCTACTAACTCACCAACACATTCAAACAGCAGTACCTCTAGGCAAAATATGTTTAATCATATTTTTTTAAGCTTATGTTGCAAAGCCCTAACAAACACATGCAACATTACATTTTCTTCCCTCCAGCGTCAGCTAACATAGCACAGGGAGGTTTTTATCAGTACTTTTAAATGGCTGGGTTTTGACACAAGGATGTTATCAATCCCCATTGAAACTAACAGGACACAAAGTCAATCAGCTCTTTTAAAGTTTGAATCTGCACAGCTGGATTTTGTAATGCTTTATAATTGAATTAAAGACACTGTTTGGCATCGGTGTAGATGATAGGAAATAAGAAAAAAAACAGAAGATAAGACAAGAGAGCTGACAATAAACATAGAGAAATGATGAAGAAAAGGAAGGCATCCTGATTTTATTGCTCCAATTTATGCATTGCTTACAGCAGTGCAAAGTGAACTTCAAAGCAGCGAAAATAGTGAAGACAAGCATCAATTTACTGTGGTGTATCTTGCCGACTTACAGAAAAAGAACAACAAATCTGATTTGGAATTTGTAGTGAAGCTCTCAGACTGACTTCTTATTTTCAATATATTGCAGTCTTAAAGAAGAAGAAAGTGATTATTTTGACTTATACTGGGCATTTTTAAAATCAATGTATTTTTTTAATTTCAATGGAAAAAATGAATTAATCTTCAATTCCAACTGGACCCACAGAAGAAATACAGAAGAGCATGATGATTACAGAATGGTAGAATGTATTAATTCAACTCATCTTCTTTTGTTTTAAACAGAAATTTCATAAATATTGTGACATATCAGTAATCCTAGAAGGAAAAAAATCTTTTCTAAACTACTCCCACAAACACAAATTAGAATAAAAGTTTATGCAGTTATCTTCCAGGAAGCTTTGCTGCCAAGCTTTATGCTTTGTGATCATAAAACATCTCAGTAAACTGAATTTTAAGTAGCTGAATTCTAGTCAAGACTTTTTTGTCCTACTTAGGAATTGGTTCATAGTGACAGAATTTATTTCCCCGTGAAGTCAGACATTGTCAGAGAGAAAAGGGGTTTAGGTTCTGCTAATCTGGGTTTGAATATAAAAAGAAAAAGCATTTACTAAAAACTATTATCTGAGTTCTTTAAGATATATAGCCTTTGCTGCTAGAACTTCCTTTGGTTTTCTTTCTAAATGAGAATAATTGGAGAGCTGCTTTGGTCCCAGTAAATCCACAAATGTTTCTGGCAAAAACAAAGCTTAGCAAAAGTAAGGAGGGAAGCATGTTTATTCCATTTTGATAGTAAAATAATGAACATTCAGGGCAGAGACACTAATCATCTTCTTCTTTTTCTGGGAGAAAGGAAGTCTCAGTCTTTTCTTATACTACACCCTTTCACATTGTTTCGAAGGCTAACAATAATACTTGCAAGGATAATGTTGTTAAGATTTCCTTCTGTATAAGAGCTTCACAAAAGATGTAAAGAAATCTCTAAGTAAAGATTTTTTTTAAAAAAAGAAAGTAAAACAGATTAAAAAAAAAGGAAAGAAAAACTTGAATGAAATGTACAGGCTATGAATAAACATCTTAGGGCTACCAATTTATCACTTTATTTTCCTGCTCCAAAAAACTCTGAAGAGTGCTGCAATTTACTAGCTAGGGAGTAATTTATTTATTGTCAGCAGCTAGACCTGAACAAAGAACCAGCACAAATAACAACTCTAACCGGCACTAAATAAAGATTACAGGGATATTACATCTTCCTTCACTGTATCTGAGGGTGACTAGTCAGGAAAGTGACTTGTGGTAGTGTTTTGCGCTGGAGGAACCTGCCAGCAACACTGGGTATAATGAGCTTCCTGATGATTCTCACACAGCCTTGACTTTCAGACAAGAAATAACTGGTGCTCAGCTCCTTCACCACAAGCCTATGGCAGCTGCAGGAGGGCAATTGGCTCTTTGGGAAGACAGACGAAAATGTCAAGAAGGCAGACATAATTAAAGCACAATGTAAAATGAAACTACATACAAGCAGAGAAAATACAATGAATGACACTCAAAAATAAAGTTATTTTCTCCTTAACGTTTTAGTTTATTCTGGTTGCTTCTTTCCTTCATTTCCTTTTTTCTCCACTTACAAGAACTTCAGTTGATACATAGCTTGTGCCACGCTATGAGCGAGCTCTGATTTAAAACATATTTCCTACATGGTCAAGCTTTGCTGCACTGATAACCCTGAAGCAAGCCTGGCTGGGAGTCCTCAATCATGTCTTTTTTATGTTGGATATCAGGAAAGAAACTTCTGAGAAAAAAACTACTGGGATTGTCAGGACTGATACCTTTTACTACCTGCATCTTTGTTTTGGGACATATTCTGTACGTATATAGATGTAGATAGACACAAGTATTTCTTTTACTTACAGAATTTTCAATCTATACATGCATATATGTGTACATCGGTATGAGAACAGAAGAAATACGTACACATCTTTGCACATTCATGTGAAAATATAGTGTGGATATTTTTACAAGTATAAGGGGGAAGGAGAATCCTAATATTTTACTGTCCTATCTCATTTTCACTCAAGGAAAAGCAACATAGCTGCTTACCATTTCAACCAGAGTATATGCCTGAATGTATGCACCCATTTGTTAATGTATGCAAGCATATATATATATGTGCATAAACACATTATGTGCACTGATCCTATTTCTCCTTTTCTCCAAATTGTCGTATTAAAATTTTCATCTTTCAGTCCAGTACCTGAAAAAAGATCAATTATATATTTATCTATTTATTTTATACTATTTTATATTTTGCCTCATAGTCAATTTAACAGAGCATCATCTAATTTTGCAGCAAGCAACATTAGCATTCTATTGTTCCAGACTCAGTCACTGTCTTTGTATTGAGTATTGTCTTATTGCAAGATGGAAATATTTAATACTACAAAGTAATAATCCTTGCAGGGTAGTATATCTAAAAATCAAGACAAAAAGATTAGTTGGCTAGGGATTTTACTGAAAGAAAATACTAAAGTGTGCAGTGAACATTTTCTTTGAAAAGTTGTGAGGACCCTTGACAAATTCTAATTAATTTTTCAGATTCATAGACTTGGTTTCAACACATCTTTTCTGGGATTTCCAGAACATATTTTAAAAGAAAAAATAAATGTTCTAAAACCAATACAAACAGACCTGAAACTAACCCAAATGCAACTGGATTTCAACAACAAAAAGAAAAAACAGGGAGAGAGAGAAAGCATCTATACGGAAGAGCGAAACCTGTAACAGATATACTTAAAGTTTGGCTTGACCGAATACAGGGAGCTACTCTTCACTGGAAGAAGATTATATTGGAATATATCAACGAGTCAAAAATAAAATGTCTTTTGAAAACATAGATAGCAGGTGTACAGATAGAATAGAAAAAAAAGGTCACTGAGACCGCACATTTAAACAAAGTGGTTTTAGATCCAGGAGAGAATTTCTGGTTAGGTCCTCTGAAATTCACCATTTCTAGATATTCCATTCCTTAATCACGCAGTCTAGAAAACTGAAACACGATGGAACAAGTTTCTCCTAGCCTTTCCTGTTGGACCTTTATACAAATAACAGTCATTGTGATAGTAACTTGAATCTCATTTTTTCCTACTGCAATGTTATATCTACAAGGCTACTGTTTCTTCCTTGAGAAGGAATAAGGTACAGAAAGTCAGTTACGATTTTTTTATATAATTCTTCCAAATACAAATTTTTAATTTCAGGTCAGAACAGATTTTAGATTTCACTTTTCTCTCCACTTCACATATTGTTCCTTAATTAAAGTGAGCATGCTTAGTTACTCAGCATAAAAGATGGTTCTATAAAAACTGTGATCATTATTCTTAACAGTTACTTCAAAGTCTGCGTTATCATGAAGTCCAAACTATGATCTTGTTCTTGGGTCTTTTAAGCACTTCTGAAACATTATAGAAATCTCGCACGAGGAGTGGATGTCAAGGATATTCCTCACCTTTTATTATCGCTTTTTTAAAAATTAACTTAACACTTCAGACACTTGGCCTTCCTGAGGTGTCAAGTGGACCTTTAGAAACAGCCTACCAGAGGACCAAAATCTGAGAAATAACATATGTGTTTGACACTGGAAAATGTACTTGAACCCTAATACAGCAGGTTCATCCAGATCCACTCACTGTATTTGCTGAGGGGAAATTGTGAGCCTTCAACTCATAAGCAGAAGTGTGGTTTCTGCTCCATGATCAAAACTATCTGAAGAGCGGGCCACCATTACAATGTTTCTGAAGTCTCAGAAAAACAAAAACAAAGACTAAGAAACCCCAAACCAACCAATCAAAATCAACAAACCAAATGAGCAGAATCGCTCCCAACCTCCTCAAAAAACCCCACATAGATGTTGCTGAATGACATCAGGTCTATACTGTGTCTCCAGTGAATGAATCACTGGACTCCAAAACCGGGATTAAAAGATTCATATCTATGTGACTTACTGGTCTCATCTAAAAGTTTTTTCTCTTTTGAAAAGAGTAAAAGGTACACAAGGCCAGGGTATAATCATCACTGTCTATCATGGAGATAATTAAACATTCCTTCTACAGGGCACTCTTTTTCTTTTGACATGGACCTAGAAATACGTTATGTCATATGCAGCTAGCGGATTTGAATCTTCATCAGTATCCAAGAAGTCAAGTACCTTTCTGTCTTTTGATAGTTTCTTTTTAGAAGTTTTCCTCTTTATCCATATATGCTTTGCAGAATGCATTTAAATTGACAGTGAACCTCTCACACATTTCGTTTTTTGGCACATATAAATGAAAATTACCAGTCTGTAACAGAAATAACTTTATTCAATGTTGGTGTTTGTTCAGAAGCTAAGAAAAATCAAAATTCATCACAAGAGTGGAATCTGCACTATTTTCTCCTTCATCTACATGTACAGAAATTCGTGATCTTAATTTTCTTTCCCACATCAACAAGAAAATACTCGGTGCTATTAAGCCCAAGGAATGTACGTTTCTGACTGTCATAAAAAAAGGTAGACCCTTGAAGTGTAATTAATGCTTTAGACTTTGGTCAGAAAGGATCATTTGTTGGCCAAATGGAAGCACAAGTGACATGGAAGAGTGCAGCTGTTGATATGATGGTCATCCTCTGCTAAGTGCGAATATAATGGATCCTAGGAAGCAAGGAATAAGTTAAAGGAGCTGTGAAAGTGGCCTGATTTTTGCCAAGGTCTGCACAAAGTTGTTTTGAACACATTTCAATTCCCACTCCTGTTCTTGAGCTCAGTACAGGATTACAAGAAAAAATTGTGAGCTCTGTGGTTTCAGCCCTAACAAACAAACAAAAAAAAAACCCAGTTGTATTTTTAAACTATCACAAACAGTTAATTTCTCTCATAAGAGCACACATACTCATCCCTTAGGCTTTTTGGGGCTTTTTTCAGATTATTCAATCTGAAATCACAGTGATTGTGGCTAGAGATTTGATGGTGAACTTGTTAGAAACAACTTTGCATTTTATTCCTTCATTAGATTACTCAGACCCATTAACTGACCAACTCAGTCTACAGACCTGCTATCCCCAGCAAGGAAGGGCATATAAAAAAACCAAAATAAAAAAATCCTTATCTATCCACATAGAACCAGCAAGCAGGAAAAGCAAACTTCAGCATGTATACCCCAATGGAGCTTAGTGGGACCACCTCACCAAAGTTGATATGGAAAAAATCTAAAATTCACAGACAGACCCTACAATTCCTTTTTTTTTTTTTTTAGGTTGTATAAATAACAAGTCTTTCTGGAGTTCCAAGAGCTACAAAAGCAACTGGTAACAGGTATAGGGGAATCAAAGGAGTTAAGATAGTTATTCCTGCATAAAATATATACTTTAACATGTAGGGTACCAACTGTACTCTTGCAAGTTGGTTCTTTGGATTTTTTTCTCTTGTCTAGAAAATCTTTTATCAGTACAAGAAATCATGTGTTGAGTAAAATACAAAACCAGTTTTGCTTTGGCAAGACTAAAATATGCCCCAAATGTTCTCTGGTACTGCAATAAATGTAGACTTGCCACTGTCACAGCATGTGTGTCCTCATGGCTGCTGTATTATAGAAAGCTGAGCTCCAAAAAAAAGGCCATGATTTGGTTAAACTAGGAGCTCTCAGTTACAGTTATTTGGTTTCTATTGTTGATTAAGCAATATTTTTGTATTTTACTCGGGAAAAATGAATGAAATCAGTGTAACTTGTCAACATTGTGTGAGATATGACAAATAAAAATAGAGATGTGTAGCATCTAAAGTGGATGAAAAATTTAGTGGTGTATGATTGTTGTCTGCCACAGGGCATGGCCTGGCAGCGTACTACATCTGAAAACTGGACATTAGGCTAGTCTTTTTATGTCAGTGTCAATGCCTTCAAACCTGTATCTGGATATATATTGGATATTTTCATCTTGGTAAGAGGAAATAGGTTACTGATAGGATATTGGGCTTTATATATTCACAATTTTTTACTTATCAAAGACAGAAGATGTATTGCAAATGCTTTTCAAAATCATAGAGGAAGTATTTACTGACTCTGTGAATCCCTTCCTTTGAGGGAAAGGCAGATGTTTTTCAGGTAAAACTTCAATAGAGGAAAAAATATTTTCTTCTTCATTCTAGAAAAATAAATATAGCTTTAATTTAGAAACACATTATAACATTGTCAGCTAGTGAAAAAAAGTATAATTTTAAAGCTAGATAATGAATAATTTTAAACCGGAACGTGCTTGTAAAATAAGGATAAACAATCTGTTCCCTCATCCAGATAAAAGTACGTCAGTTTGTGATAACAGTAAATATAGTGCATTTAGAATCTTGCTGATATATGAGAGGTTTATTGTGAAAGTTCTATTTATAGGAAGTAGGAAATCTTTTAATAAATCAGCTTTGAAATTAGCCTTAGATATCACGTGCGTAACAGGGCAAACTGCTGATAATATAGAAGATTTTTTAGTCTGTATCAGCAATATTTTCTGAAGTTTAATATCAAACCAGAAATGAACAGGTGTTTGTGACATCTGAAATGATAATTCTGTAAATTCCCCACTTTCAAAGAAAAGGGAAAACAATGTAGTAGTTAATGTGTGTGCTGTGGACATAATTTTGTCTACAGTGGTTTTGGTGTGTTTTTTTTTCTTATTTGTTTCACGGAGATTTGGAGCCCTGAACAGCCTTTATATCACCTCATATTATGTAGCATGGTCACAGAGTGCCACATACATGCAGGCAACTGAAATTATATCATCAAGGCCGATGTTTTGTGGTTGAACTAGGGTGTGTCTCTTTGGAAAGGCATACATGTCTCTGTTAATAACTTTGAACAGAAGAGCTCTGGATAACACTTACTCATTGTCATACATGTTCTCTACTTCCATTTGAATTTTACTTTGCAGAACTTAGCAGACTGAATTTCCATGAGCAGAAGGAATGAGGTGGAAATTAATGTCTTCTCTCCCTCTCGCTGTCTCTAATGTTCCTGCTGCCACCTGACTTTGTATGCCATGGCTGTTATTTATATCAAATCTAGAAGGAAAAGAAATCATTTTATAATTTGGTAGTCATTCTCCACCTATTGCATTGGCAGATTTTTGCAAATGTAGTGTTATACAAGGACCTTATGTCACTTAAGTGGCTTTTTCTCTATGCCCTCCAGCAATGTAACACACCCTACCCACGTCTGTAGCATAACATGTCACTTATTCACTTTCCAACTGGAAGTAACAAGCAGAAGTGCTTGATATCCTGCTATAAGAATGCACTCATCTAGCACAGCATTATAGATCCTTGCCCATAATGTAACTTTGTGCACCAGATATGCATACAACCCACAAGTTCTGTGTAATTGGAAGAAGAACTTGAGAGACATATATTACTTTCCAGAAGAGGGGAAAAAAAAAAAAAGGAAAAGATATTTCACAGGGGAAATGAGGGTAAAAATGCTGACCATATTCCAGAATAAAAGGTGAACATGAGAAGATTACGTACAGAAGTAAAGAGAGTATAAACACTTCTAGAGCTTTTGCCCTGAAGGGAAATACAGTCTTGACAGACTTTACAACTGGTCTGAGCATAAAAGCTTTATTAACTTAACAACAACAGCAAAGATTTTAAAACGTGTACTGTTCCCTCTCAGATTTTTTTTAGAAGAAACACTTTAATATTTCCCCCAGGTAACTGATAGTCATTGCTTAACATAAATAAGTGATGAGTTTTGGATGCTATAAGTTGTAGTGATGCATTTTATGTGATAAACCAATTTCTGTTTCTTACAATAAAAATCTTTTTATTTTCTAAGTATTTTTTATTTCAAAATCCTTTAAATGTTCTGTTGCATACATTCTACAATCCGTAAAATACATATTCTATTAGCATTTTGTTCCAGCCAACTGCTTGATGTGACTTTCCTGGTGATACTTCTGCATGGGATTCAGTTGTATTTTTATTATATTAATTTCTTCATCCACATGTCTTTGAATGGTCAGTAGTAGTTTTACCAAAGGATTAAGATATGGGGTGATAGTGAAGGCATTGTTCAGTGCTGCTCCCTGAACCATTTAATTCTTATCTTTGCTTTTAGACTGTTATAAATATAAGACTTTCTCTCCTATGAAGTCTGTCTCACATTCAAGAGCAGTATTCAAGAAACTGCTTGCTCGTCTAATTGACCTTGGCACAAGCCTTGGCTTTTCTGAACAAAAAAATCAAAACTTGAACTTCTGCTTTAAGTGTGGTGAGGTTCTTCCGCCCAGGTTCCTGGCTGAGCTGCTGACCAAAATCCCAGTTCTACATAGCAACAGCCACATAAAAGGAGACACAGCCTTCTTTGCTAAGACACTGGTAACTTTGGTACCCCGAATCAGTCGGAATGAAGAGACCATTATTGAAAAAATCAAATGAGACTGACGTACACAAAAGCATATTTTTATAGATAGGATATTCATTCAAATATATGCACATACATGGCTTCTTTTCTATAATCTTATTGTTTTATAGCCTTAAACTGTTTGGCATATAGAACAACAACAAAAATAGAAACTAGAAAGATCTTTGGAGGGACTTGTTCTGTTACATAGTGTGTGCTAAAAATCAGCTATTTTTCTTCTTCTCAACAGTCATGAAAGTAGATGCTGTTAAAGCTTTGGACCAAATCTGAAATTATCTTAAATCCATGTAGCTTTATCAAATTAAATGCTATTACCTTGCTCCCCATAGACTGAGAATCTGTATCACTTTCTAGAACAAATCTCATCAGTCTAATTTGATACGTGTGCAAAGGAGGTTATAAAACAGGAAAAGCTTTCTAAGCTGCTCTGATCTTTAGGTAAAAGATCCTTCCATAAGTTACAATTGTATTATTATTATAGTGGTGGTAATTGCAGCGTACATTTTATTTGAAATTTACCAATTTGATTGTAGTTTTGTTTTCTTAGTGAGTTTTTTATTCTGCAAATGTCAGCTTCTTCCAAATCAGAGTCCCTTCCGTAGCTACAAACTTTTAAAACCAGAAAGGGGTATAGTTTCAAAGTAGTGCAGAGGCGGTATTAGCACAAATCCTGTTATACATGAACAGATTTTAGCACTTACCTCCCTTGCAGTGCTTTGAAAATGTGTACCTTAGTATAAAAATACCTGCATGGATGATAATATAGTGAATAGACTTTTTCTGTTTTGTTAGAAGAGATTTTCATCTTTGAAGTGCCTAAGCTAATTACAATTAACCCTTTCTGTAACAAACAATGGAAAAGCCTGTGATTATACAAAAGTTCTCCAGATATTTATGCAAAACCCTACGTACCTTAGGGTGATTGTTTTCCATCTTGATTCACTAATCTGATAAAAATTTCAGAAGCAACATTAAAACTAACAAAAAAATCAGCAAGCCACAAAACCTCAATCAAAATATAGCAATACAAAGTTAGAGATTGATATAGATGTGGAGGATACCCTTTTTACTTATAATTTTTGGTTTTGATTTTATTTTACTTAAAACATAGTTACCTGTGAACGTTTGATGACATATTTTCATCACTTGTGACTACATAGATGCATGAGCACAGTAAATGGGATTTTTATATCAAAATTGCATCCTATCAAAGGCATAACCCTGTCTACCAAATCCCAAAATAAGATGCTGTGGAAACAAAGATTTTTCTTTACATTAGAGTTAAAGGTGGCACAACAGCCCTCTCTGACAGACATTTCTACCTGACATAATGTCTAGATTTCCTCTAAAGCATGAAACTTCTGGAAATAAACTTACTATATTTCACAGTGAAAAGCCTCTGTAATTTTCTCAACTGCCGCATACTTCTATCATCTATTTTGTGTTCTTTTAATATTTTTCCAAAATAATATTTATTACCCATAAATTATTCCCATACATAAATAGATTTTATATGCATTTTTATATCAAGGTATTTATTATTTCATCCATTTTACATAGCTATCTTTCAGTTGTGTTAAAGTTTGTATCTTGCATTCTTAGAAATGAGAAAAGCTAATTTATTTTTCCTGTGTTATTTGTTTCTTTATATAATTTTATAAGAATTTGTCTCATAAGGTCACCTTCATTGGCATTTATGATGAAAAGAAGGAGAATTTAGACACCCAGGTAAGAAAGAAATAGCTAAACTATTTCAACACTAGTCAATCCTGTCATGGTATTTCTATTTCATAGAGCAATTTTTTGTTTAAAATAAAACAGACATCCATACAGGCTGGACATCCTTTCCTGAGTAGCAGGACATCTGCCTCCTGCATCAGCTCTGCCACAGTTCAGAAATGCTCCAGGTCTGTGTTTATGAAACACATGCCTGTCTTTCATATAACAGTGTTGGTTATCGTGTTCATCATACAGTATGAGGAAGCAGCTCTTAGAACTTATATAGAATCACTGCATTTTTAATTGATATTTAATCAAGAAGAACTACTGATTGTTTTGGAAAGGACAGATTTTTTAATATCTGCACACAGTCATTTCTTTTCCTTGTTTAAGAAACTTTGGTAAAGAATCAGATCATAGAAATGGGGCAAAAATGGAAGAAGACTGCCACCAGCAGAAGCTCAGCTACTGTCCAAAGCTGACATTGTTTTGTCAGAAAAATGGCTTTCCAAGCAGATAGGAACATATTGATTCTTCTAATTAGGCATGCCTGGGGGAAAAAAACACTTGAGAACTAAAAAGCAAATGTTCAGAGGAGTGCTATACATATTTAACTGCATCTTAACAATCTCACGTGCATAATTTATGATGAAATGAAATAAAAATATTTTCTTCTCCTTAGACAACAAAGTATGACATGTAAGAGAGAAATCAATGTTTGTTACAGTACATATGGTATCCAAGCATTTTCTGGTTTTCTACATCTTTCAGAAGCTTTTATTCATACAATGGAATACTGTACAGTTATATCCCAGAGAGGAATTAGCTAAAAAGTTGAACAGCTAGTTTAAGGCGGTTTTAGGACTAGCTTTGGAACTAGCTTTGGAACCTGACTTTTGTTACAAAAGGTGAGATGAATCTAACCCCAGAAGGTTTATTATATGCTCAGCTGTAAGTGTGTGAAGTGGATGTCTGTTCATTAGAGCACTTAAGACTCTTGAGCAAGAGCATAAGTACATACCTATCTTGCTTAGTAGAAATGGGATTTATGCTTGTACTTGCAATCATTAGAAGGATTATTCTAAACACTTTTGTAGGAATATAATAAGGTTGCATAAAAACTAACCAGGAAACACATGAAAATTTAATAGATTGCCTTTTAAACTAGGCAATAGAGTACTAGAGAACAGAAATAATTATCTATTAATGTATTGCAGCTGATGCAACACTAAGTAAGAATAATATTTTACTTTCACACTTTTATTGTAAAGCAAGACACAGGGGTTTATTTCATTTCTCTCCTCCCTCCCAGCTCCCTGTAAGAAGCTTGCGGGCTTATCAAATTCAGATATGCAAACAGACAAAAGCGATCCTCCCAGCCACCTAATTCTAATTCAAGCTGCTTTGCAGAGCTACACTACTAGACGGCCACACTCTGCCAGAATGATTGCCTTTTCTGCATACTTATTAGCTAGCTTGGTGCCTGGAAATGCTTTGTCCTGTATTGTGCAATAATTTCTGGATGTGCTTCTTCAAAAGAAACTGCAGCTCAGCTGCATTGCTGTTGTCCAGCCTAGCATATCATCTAGGTCAGGCACACTAGAGAACGGTGCAGAGAATTATGCAGAATCCCCATGCCCTTTAAGGGATGAATCTCATGTAATTTAGCAGAACTCACCTTGCTGCTGAAATAATAAAATACTTTTTAGATATTTAGGTATCAGGATAACAATTAGATGTCATTAATTATAAGGGAAAGAGAAAGAGAAAGAGAAAGAGAAAGAGAAAGAGAAAGAGAAAGAGAAAGAGAAAGAGAAAGAGAAAGAGAAAGAGAAAGAGAAAGAGAAAGAGAAAGAGAAAGAGAAAGAGAAAGAGAAAGAGAAAGAGAAAGAGAAAGAGAAAGGAAGAGGAAAGGAGAAGGAGAAGGAGGAGAAGGAGAAGGAGAAGGAGAAGGAGAAGGAGAAGGAGAAGGAGAAGGAGAAGGAGAAGGAGAAGGAGAAGGGGAGGGGAGGGGAGGGGAGGGGAGGGGGAGAGGAGAGGGAGAGGAGAGGCGAGGAGACATTAGCTATGAAAACCTATAATTTACTTAAATGATTTCTGTAAGAACATTTCTGATTTTCAGTTCTACCTAATATTGTACAAGATTTCTATAAGGAACATATAAAGTCAGTTCATATAGAAAACTACAGAAGTACTCAATCCATAAGTACTGTTTAAGGGTATGAATAATTTTGGATTATTACCTCTCTAATATGACTTGGGGAGTAATTTGCATGAAATGGTACACTGAACAAGTTTGGCCTCCTTGGCATGTGAAATGGCAGTGAGCTGACTGGGATTTCCTCTGGCTTATACAGTATTCATATTTTCTGATCTAGTATGTGTGTAGTTAGTTGAAATTTATTGTTTTTATTCCCTGCATTGAAATAATGGAAGGGAAAAACTACTCTTTGTTTATATGGCCTAGCTGAAAGACAAACTGCTTTCCCTAGTGCACTGTTTCGATTTTGTTTCTCTTGGGACTCTGACTGCATCAGCAACAGCTTTGAAGTGTGCTTAGAAAGCTAATGCCTAACTCTAAGTAGTCACAAGTATTCACTAGTTCTTTCTTCCCTTGCTGTGATTTAATCCTTGCACCTTGATGAATAAGATTTATGATTACATTTGCCAGCTATTAGTCTGATCATGTTTTTAGGACCCTTTATTCATCTTATCTGAAGTACCTTATCTGGCCACATGATATGAAGAACTTCAGAAATATATTAATAATTATTGAAATTATTGAAAATGTTATCACCAAATCATTAATTCATTTATTAAATTTCCTCTGAAGTAGAGTTCTGGAAAATACTATAGCAATATCCTCTTCTGCTTGGTAAATATCCCATCATGTTTGACTAGTGCCTTTGTCATGTTCCTTAAATATGTGCCTTGACTAACCTTTCCTGAGCTTTTCCATACATTTCATATGAATTGAGTTCAAACTGCAACATTTTCATCAGTGGACAAACTAATAAAAAAAACAGTGCTTCAAATAATTTGTTGGAATTTAATATCTTTGAAGTTCTGGTTTCAATGGGTGGAAAGGTTTAGAAGTCTTTGAGCACACGTGTAGGAGAGAGGCAAATACTTAGGTATTCCTGCACAAATGAAAGCAGAGTGCAGTTTTCTAAACTTTGCATCTTTGGAAGGTTTGATGGCTAAACTGCTGATTGTTACAGCACATGAGTGGAAGTTCCTCTGTGTCAGGCTACAGAAAAAGGATTTCTACCACATGCCTCTTATGTGGAGTTATTTACAGATTGTCATCAAGCAACAGAATACAGAAAATTCATCACAACAATGGATTTATGAGATCTATAGCAATCCAAATTCTTGCAGAGACCACCAAGCATTTCTGGTTTGAAATCTAAAAGGCAGCACCATAGGCAGTATTTTGGAGTAGCAATGACGAAGTTGCTCTACATGACATTTCATTTCTGGATGGCAGCAAAGATCAATGTACTTGCCTACAACTCCTGAATTAATATCCCATGCTACCAAGGAATAAAATACTGTTGCAAACTTCCTGCCCTACACTGCAAACCACTCACCATGATTAAGTAATAATGCGTGAGTTTCAATGAGGAAGATTCTTAAAATAATTTGACATTATAATGTACTGTCAGTCAACATTACTGTCTCAAGGAAGATTTTTATTGCTAAAAAGCTCAAATACCAAAAATTGATAAATACAGTGCTGTAATGTATTTTCCCTTAGTAGGTTGTTATAGTTTTTTTGGTAATTAATCTGAAATCTCTTAGAATAAAGGCCAGGCTTTATATTTTGACAAAAGTTTTGTTGGTGAAAGATAAAGATGCTGCACTTGAGAATTTTGCAAAACAGCTCCTCTTTTGCCATATAATTCATGTAAGAAGTTGAAAATCCTCTTTTGAAAGTGTTCTATATGATGAACCTATTATGTTTTTGTCTTTGTAATTAATTTTTCTTTGTAATTCATTTCTCAGACTGAGATTTTTTTATTCAGATATCATTAGCCTAAATAAATTTTTTCTATATTTTTAAACCAAAATCCCTGTATTTAAAATAATTTTCTCTAGTAAAACTCCTATTTTTTAAAAGATTTATGCTTCCTGAATATAAGAAGGGTATAACTTTAGATCTTTACTGTTTTATATTTTTTTGTGACTTGACTTTCAGACCTCCTGATGAACACTGGTACACCAAGTCATGTGAATATAAAGCTGTGTTGTAAGCAGTAAAACACTAACAATTATCTAAGCTGGTTCTCTAATTGTTGCTTATTTTTTATGATGATCAGGGGAGTAATGCTGTGTTTAAATATAGCAGGAGAGAATGTTACAGAACAAATACTGTGCTTTTAATTGAGCATCTTCCTACACATCCACAACACTTGAACTCCTCCTCCTCATGTCACATTTAAGCAGCCTAAATTGCCAGAGCCTGGAGAGAAATAGCTACTCAGCATCAACTCCCCTGCCTCCTTTAACAAAGGATTTGACTGTTAGATTTTGTTTAGTACTTGTGTTAGACAGCTAGCAGGCAGTGAGTAAAGATAATGAGACCTGGAAAAGAATCTTCAGGTATGAATGGATTCTGTTAGAGCTCAAAGAGGAGTAGGCAAGTTTCAGAAGTCATAGAAAGAAGGGAATTTCCCTTCTATGGCTATGGCATGGTTTGTTGCTACTTGAGCAGCCACTGAAAATTGCTGAAAATTGAGAGTAAAACCACAGCAAAGTGTCTATTCTTTCAAAGATGGGGTGAATAGGGAAGACAGTTCTTTTTAATTTTTAAATCTTTCTCATCCCCCAAAATGGAACCTTTTCTGTTTAAAGAATTGGTTCATTCTAGCACAGTGTTTTGTGACCTAGGGAAACCTTCCTTTGGAGATGGTGGACAACTTTAATATCTTCAAGTATTTTGTCTTTTGGTAGCTCATATTAAAAATATGCAAGTAGTCCAATTTACACATTTTCTGGAAAATAGAAGGTCTTTTCCATCTCCATTGCTTATTGCAGGAGTTCAAGGACCGGTAAACTCACACTTTTCCTTTCCAGAACTCCCTTTGCTTGTCAGACTGGAAAAGGAACAGCTATGAGATGGAGACTTGAACCCAGTTTTCTTCTTCCCCTTCTTCTGCTCTATAAGTGCTTTGAGCTGTTTTCAAAGTTACTATTCAATCCTAAAAGAAGTTATCTTCACCTGGGATATTGTATGGTTTTGCTGTTCTAACAGGATAACCATCAGCATGCTGTAATTTCTTTTTCATAATCCAGTGGAATCTGGAAATTCCTCCCATAGGTTTTAATAAGGTCTACATCAAGGCTTCAAATGATATCAAATTCAGCATTTTTTGACATGTGCAGATTATGGCAGTGTTTAGCTGGTTAAAGAATATTCCAGTATTGAGAAGCATATAGCCAAACCAGTGAATATTCATTTGTTAGTAGATCTTACACAATGTGAAGCAATATAATCTAATGAAATATGATCTGAAACCACAGCTTCCTAATATTACATCATAAATTTAAAAAAGCAGCAAGCGCTCTGTTAAAACCCTCTGAGTATCCTTACATAGCACAGTTAATGCCTTAGGTACATTAAATTACCCTGAGCACGTTAGGTTTTTTCAAATTCACTTTTCTATGAAGTTATTTAAAATGGCATCAAAGCCCTATACTATAAAGGGATCAATTTAGACAACTTCAAAACCAGTAAAGTTTGATTTAGACTTCAATTGAAAGTTTAGTTCTTTCCCCTACTCTTACTGATACCAAATTATTTCCTATTAAAAAGAGTTTTTAAAAACTTGCCATGGTTTAACCCCAACTGGCAACTGAGCCCAACACAGCCACTCGCTCACTCTCTCAGGGTTTGATGGGGGAGAGAACTTGAGGAGTGAAAGTGAGAAAACTCATGGGTTGATGTGAAGACAGTTTAGTAGGTAAAGCAAAAGTCCCCCAGGCAAGCAAAACAAAATAAGGAATTCATTCACTGCTTACCATCGGCACCCAGGTGTTCAGACAGGAAAGCAGGGCTTCATCAAACATAGAGGTTACTTGGGGAAATAAACCACCATAACTCTGAATGTACCGCCTTCGTTCTTTTTCTCCCATCTTAATATGCTGAACATGATGTCATACGGTATAGGATACCCCCTTGGTCAGTTGGGGTCACCTGTCCCAGCTGTATCTCCTCCCAGCTTCTTGTGAATCCCCAGCCTACTTGCCACTGGGGTTGCAAGAAAAGCAGAAAAGGCCTTTACTGTGCATAACACTGCTCAGCAGTAACTGAAAAATCCCTGTATTACCAACACTGTTTTCAGCACAAATCTGAAACACAGCACCCTAGTAGCTACTATGTAAAAAATGAACTCTCTCTCAACCAAGCCAACATAAAAGTGAAGTAAGAGCTAATGGATATGTATATCCAGAATTTTTAAAGCATTTTTTAGCACGAGAACAAAGGAGCAAGCAAGAAAAAGACACAATCACCAACATTTCTAGCACTGTCTATTACTGTGGCCACAATAGGCTCATCCTGCTCATCCACAGCCCAAAGTCATGGTGCAATGGTTGGCTGCTAAGGGCAAACAGGTGGAGCATGAAGGTTTTCATATTCACTATTCTCTTGGAGTGTTACTATCCTATGACAGCTGTTTGGGAAGCACTGGCCTACAAGAATGGTTCACATCAATTCTGAACTCTTCAGAGTGGCTTCAGTCCTTTTGTTCTCACATTATAAAATCTCTAGCTCCTGGTTACTTTACCTTCCAGAATTGCTATTCTCATGAGGCTGGATGGAAGCTGTGGTGCCTCCGTACTGCTTTCTGTAAATTTGGTGAAACAGAAGAAAAATATATTACAAGATCTGTCTATACCCACCTTTGTGACTTACGATCATTTTAAACTTCATTTCAAAGACCTGAAGAGTTTAAAGGCTTCTTGATATTTTCTCTCCTTATTATTTACGAAAAGAAGATTCTATTGCAAGAGCTTTAAGAAACACTTTTTTCCAAGGAAGGTTTAATAGTTGCATTAATATGTCACCATGGCAGAGTAATTTGATGTTAGTATGATGAAAAGACTAAGCACATCAAGGATAAAATCAGCATACAGGCAAAGATGTTAACTGGGGATAGGAACAGGAAGAAGTTTAGCGTGAAACAGAATAAAAAGTATTATGCTAAGGTGATCAGTAGCACAGCAAGCTATATTACATAAAAATAATCTAGATGGCTTACTTGGACTAGATACCTAACTTTGAATCAGAAGCTGTAGAAATCATGATTTTTAGGAGATAAGCATTCGAGAAAGTTTCTTCTTGTTTCCCAATGAAGAAAACAAAAAGATTCATTGGTCTTGTCAATGGGCTGCACAGGTCAACCTTTATTTCATGTAAGTTGCAGAAAAATAATTTGTCCTACAGATGAGTTTAATTTATGATAAATTGTAGATGGGAGCATATGGACTCAAAAACCAGATGAGTTCAACGACACTGTGTCATGTCGATCCAGAAATAACACTTCCCCCCCCCCTCCATTTTTTTCCTTGGTATAAAAACTGCACATGACCTATTTTTCTCTACTAATGATCTAGTTCTGATCACTTTGTATGTATACTGGCAGCATGTGCTGAAGATATCTGACCACAGTCCCCTTCAACACTTGTGAAACTCCAGTCACCGCACAGACTTCCAACGTCTTAAAGACTATACTAAATTTAGTCTGGGCAACAGTAGGCCTCCCACAAGAGTCAGAGGGATCCTGCTGGGCACGCCCAAAGGCTGGTATCTGTCTCAGCAGATTATCTGCAGGCTGCTGGTAAGAAGGCTTCTAAAAATGAGATGGATGTTTTCACTTTGTGAGAATACTCTTGGGTTCTGGTCTTGGCTTCAGCAAGGTAGAGAAGCAAATGCCACAGTTATGTCCAAAGACATAGAGAAGAAGACCTTAAAATGTTGTACTTTGCAACTGGGGAATAAGCCAGGATATTGTACTTCACTTTCAAGAAAAAAAAAAAAAATTGAATTAAAATAAAAGCAAATCCAAAAATTATCTCATCAGTTATTTCTCCCTTCTGTTTCTTTGTACTTAGCCTCTGTCTTGAGGCTTATTCTTAACTTGAGTGGAAAATTCTAAACAAAAATGAAAGCTTTGCCCTCAGAGGGTTGTTTGCAGCTCATTCAACCGTGGCAATCTGTACAAATCCAGCAGCAAGAGAGAAGGACCAATTAAACCAAAGTACATGTGTTGTGATTTAGCACAGACATGTACAGGATCTATTGTTTTCCAGTATAATTCCACAGTTTTGCTGCAGTCACTTCTGTTGTAAATTCAGCCAACTGCAGCTGCCTATTTATCGAGTCACACAGACTCTTTTGAACATGGCAATAAAATAATACTTGAAGAGGTTCTTCATCTGTGTCAGAGGAGGCTAAGGAAAACAAACTGTCTTCAATATCTCTTAGCTTACTTTGGTGGGACACTGCCCCTTAATTCATTTGAAGGGTAAAGAGCTGACAGAGAGATGTAAAAATCCATAAGCTATTTTTTCCATTATTCTTATGTATTTTGTTGTATTTGATAATTAAACACACTTTTCTATAATCACTGACCACTTTTTTTTGTGTTTTTTTTCTCACAACAGCCTGAATGGAATTAAAGTACTTTGGACAGTCCTGTCATCACATTAATTTTTAAACATCTGTTGAATTCATTGAGGTATTCTTATGTTCTGAACTTTAGCTGCTCTTAATTGAATTGAAATTTCATAACTTACTGTAGAAGTCTTTAAATCCTTGCAGGTGGTCACCTCATCTGCCTTCAAGTCACAGAAAAACAGTACATGCTTGAAGCAAGCCAGCTATACTCCCTTTACAGCAAAATGATTTTACTCCCAGAGGGAAATTTATTCTTGAATGGTTGTAGAAAGCACCTAAAGATCTGGAATTCTACATTTGACCATGTATAGGAAGGAATTTAACTTTTTTTCCCTAACCTGCAGCAAACTCTTAACTGTTGATTCTCTTTTAGTTTCTTTGCACTGCTAGTGCACAAGAAATACTTGTGCTACAATATTTGCAGTATTCACATTGAATACATGTAACACAACAAGAACAAAATCACAAATTCTCCTCAGTAGGTGTATGCCTGGTCTCAAGCGACAAACAAACATCTAGAGCTGACTGTACCTGTCACTAGTGCTATTCTGATGTGGAGATGTTCCTAATACCTTCTTTATGCCTAATGAACTGAAAAGACAGTAAGGCCTCAGATGCCTCTCAGTGACCTGTGAGAAGACAGGAGAGATTGTCTGTAGTTTTTGTTCAGAGCTATGACTAATGGAAACAGCTCAAGATACATGCTTTCTAACCACCAAATGAGACACTAAGTAGTAGTATTCCTTGCAGCTGCTCTTTCCATTAAAGAAAACAATGTTTGCCCTGTTAAAATGACAAGAGGAATGAATATGTCTCTGTCTGCCTTCCCCAACTCCCTGTTGATGAGTTTCAAGCAGAGATCTTCAGGAAGTGAAAATTTTCTAAGAGTAGGTGACAAAAATCAACCCAGGTTTGTACCTTCTGCTTCCTAGAGCTTCTGTACCTTTCTGTGCAAGGCTGCAGATCCATTTCTTATTGTGTATCCCCATCGGCACTTTAGCTTACTACATCCTTGTTTTCTCCAGGATGCTCAGCTCACATACTCTATGTATGCAGGCAAATTTGCATCTGGGCTTACTTAGGGAGTAACTCACTAGCTCCCTATGAGATTAAATTGTTAAGTACTTGCTGATGTGAGAATCACTGTTTAGCACACCTTGAATCACCTTAGTGATTCCTTATCTGAATCACTGAAAGCTCAGCTTTCAGCAATCATTTGCCTATAGTCTCAGATTAGTTTCTAACAAAGCTGCAATAAGTGATAAATAGTTCTCTCAGGAAGAACCTCCCTACAGTGGCTAAGATCAGTTGTAAAGTTATTAGGACTGGATCATGTAGGCTTATGATTAGGTGCAAATCCATTATAATACAAATTTTGCAAAAGAAACAGAGGAACCCCTTTGAAGAAGTGCATGTGATTTGGTTTTGTAGTAGTCAGTGTTAATTACTATATCCAAATGTAATCCTATTTACAAAGTTAAAAAAAGCCAACGTGATGGTTTCCCGAGTCTGAAGGCCTGGAAATTGCACACCAGTTTTGGGTCTCATATTCATGGGTAGCAGCACAATATTGTTTAGCTCCACTTGCAATATCTGCAATTACAAGTACAAAAACTCAGCTGTCAAACAAATTAAACTAAGCCTTGCTGCATAAAGCATGTTATTTAATCTCCACAATCTGCTTGCCACCCATTGCGATACAGCTACATTAATGCATTAAATTAAGTGATTTTATTTTACGGCTTGCATACAAATCAATACAGCAAGTCAACGAATATTAACTAACCTAAGCCCTAATTAAAGAGCAATGAGAGACTGATAGTTGCTTTATCATGGTATTTGAAAGTTAGTTTTTTAATTGTTAGCTGAGGTCAGGCACTCAAAATCAACCAGAATATCCAGCTATTTGCATTATTACGGTGAGCGCAGCAAAAGCCAAGACGTGAGGAGGTGTCACGGTGAGATGTCATCCTGACTAAAAACCCCTTTCCTTCGTTCCCCAGATTCCTGTCTTGGGGTGAGTGGTGCTCGGTCCTGTCAGGAACAGGCTTAAGGTTCAACACCTCCTGGTTTTGGAAGGGTAACAGCTAGGATCTTGTCCGACAACAGTCAGAGCACGTGATGGGCACCACTGGAGAGCTTGAGATAAAGCATTTAACTGTGTGCTAAATTTCTTAATAGCCTTTTGATTTGAGTGTAATCATTCTGTTGATTTTAAATGCATATCTATTTTGCTAGATTGTTCATATACTTCCTACTGTCCTACAGTTTTTTACCTCTTTAACTAACATATAACAAGTGCCAGATGAAAATGTGATTCAGCTCTGTGCAAAATTCACGAAGATAAATTACGACTGCATTTTATGTGGGATCCCCTATCCTGTGGACACAGTCTTCATTGGGTTGCACAGACTTTAGGAGTTATGATGAATGGGGCAGTTTGTCAGTCTTTGCGGATTTCAGACTCTCAAGAGAAGACAACATGACTTTAGTTATACAGTTCACATTTAAAAGTATTTCTCTGAATCCTTGAGAGGTAGGAAGAGTATAAATGAAACAGGGACTTCCATTTTTCTGAAACTGAGTACTGGCACACTCCTGAAATGCTAATGTTTTGCTACTGTCTTGGAAACTTCTGATTATACCACATGTCCTAAACTTGAGACTGAAGTCATTTATGTCACAAAAATTACCTCACTTCTAAGACATTTTGACAGTGCCACTGTCACAAGGTTTTACCATAATTTTCTGATGCTTTTAGAATCATAGAATCATAGAATCAACAAGCTCAATATATCCTTCTTACAAGTATAAGACTACCAAATGCCACAAACTTTCTGAGAGAATCTTTATGAAGTCACTGAAAATATGTTAGGAGGCTTGTCAACTCTGCTACTCTTGATCTCTATGCACCTCATCTCCATGTGCTTTTCCACATGGAAGGTTCCTCAAGTATAGTTTAGGACTCCTTGAGCTGAAAAAACTCTACCATTGAGTTGGCTGAGCAAAATGAGAGTCTAAGGATAGATGTATACCTGCAAAGATGAAGCAAAAGAGCACAGTCTTTTCTATGATTTTAAAAAGAAGATTAATATTTTCTTCAGGAAAAAAATAATCTGTTTAGTAGTGTTAAGGCTACAGAACATAAATCAATAGTTTTACTGATATCCCTATTTTTTTCAAGTTACAACAACAAATAGTTATTTTTACACAAAAACACCCTCTAGTCTCTCTTGATTTACAGTGATAAACTGATATACTATATATCTTCCACAGTAAACTGCAGTATTTCCTCAGGTTATCATTTTGTTGTCTCCTGTGAGAACTGAAGTTTCCTTTAATCTGCTGTTCAATCACATTTCCCTTACATGTTAGATCTAGTTCTGCTTACATATGTATCTTACAGTTGAGCTGAATACAGAGCAAATTAGTATTACAATGTACCTTTAATGAACTAAATTCAGATAACAAAAATTCTGAAAGCAATCCCCTTCTGAATTCCATATCTATTTTTGTCAAATTATGACTCAAAGCGATACCCTTGATAAAGTCATTAGGTCAATCAAAACATCTCAAATGGGATCAGAATTTCTCCCATATTTGATATTTAAGAGTGTTATGCTGATTTATTTAATCTGCCACAAACCAGATTACAGAAAAACTGACATTTATATTGAACATGTCTACCTTTCACTATGGCTTTTGTCAAACCATGTGTAAGGCAACCACACAGTATCTGGTCCTGGAATGAAAAGCTAATATATGATATATAGATGTAAAAGGGAGAGAGAAAGTTACCATAACTTGAATTTTCTTCTGGTACCTCAGTGCCAGATTCCTGATTTTTTCTATTTCTCTGAGAGTGGGGATAGAGGGAGAAAAGTAAAGACTGCAAGGAGAAAAGGAAGGAGGGGGACAGGGAGAGGAGAGAGGAAGAAAGACAGAAAGGGCAAAAAGATAAGAGAAAAAGAAAAATAATGAAAGAAGGAAAGGAAGGGAGGAAGGGAGGAAGGGAGGAAGGAAGGAAGGAAGGAAGGAAGGAAGGAAGGAAGGAAGGAAGGAAGGAAGGAGAGAGAAAGAGAGAGAGAAAGAGAGAGAGAAAGAGAGAGAGAAAGAGAGAGAGAAAGAGAGAGAGAAAGAGAGAGAGAGAGAAAGAAAAGAAAGAAAGGAAGGAAGGAAGGAAGGAAGGAGGAAGAAAGAGTTCTGAGTAATGCTTGCTGTGTCACATAGTGAAAGTGCTTGTTGATCAGTATTTTTGCAGCAGTTTACCTCTGTAGCTGTGATTACACTTAGTTTATTGTATTGGGTTTGTGAGGCAAAATTTTAGTAGAGTGGACTAAATGGGGCGGTTTCTGTGAGAAGCTGCTAGAAGCTTCCCCCACGTCCAGTAAAGCAAATGCTGGCTGGCTCCAAGACAGACTTCTGCTGGCTGAGTCTGAGCCCATTTTCAATGGCTGCAGCATGTCTGTGATAACGTATTTAAAAAGGGGACACTCCCCCCTGCAGAACAGCAGCTGGAAAAAGGAGTGAGAATATGTGACTGAAACAACCCTGTAGACAGGAAGGTCAGTGAAGAAAGCGGGAGGAGGTCCTCCAAGTGCCTGACCAGATTTCCCTGCAGCCCACCGTGAAGACCACAGTGAGGCAGCTTGACCTCCTGCAGCCCATGGAGGTTTATTATTGCCTTCCATAAGTACCCCATGCTGGAGCAGAGGAAGAGTGTGATGAGTCCTCCCTCTGAGGAGGGAGGAGTGGCAGAAATAAGGTGTGATCAACTGACAGTAACCCCCGTTCCTGATCCCTCTGTAGTGCCAGAGGAAGGAGGTAGGGAATTTAAGAGTGAAGTTGAGCCCAGGAAGAAGGAAAGAATTGGAAGGATGGTGTTTTAAGATTTTTTTTTTTATTTCTCACCCTATTCAGATATGATTGGTAATAAATCAAACTAATTTCCTCAAGCTGAGTCTGTTTTGCCTGTACAGAAATCAGTGAGTGATCTCTCCCTATCCTTGTCTCACCTTCAAGTCTTTCATTACGTTTTCTCTCCCCTTCCCAGATGAGGAGGGGGATTGATAGAGTGGCTTGGTGGGCACCTGGCATCCAGACAGAGTCAACCCACCACACTTATGAACTCGGGGAAGGCAATATAGTGGCAGATCTATTTGTTACTGCTTCAAGAAACCTAGCCAAAAGGAGTGAAGATCAGTTCTGGGATCTGGCCATTACAGTTAGTATCAGGCCACGGGAAAGCAAGGTCAGTCCAGAGCAAACCTCTCCCTCCTCAGTGTCCATCAGGGTGCAGAAGACGCAGCTGACAGCCCTACTTTCAGGCACAGAATCTGTATCAGCTCCTTTGGCTGCCCCTGGCAAAAGAAGCAGTGAACTGTCGTTCAAAGTGTGATTCAGAGGGTGCAGGTGAGAAGCCAGCACGGCACCTTGCCCACTGAGGAGTCTTGGTAACTGTGGTAAGTTAGGTGAGTATGGGGATGAGCTTGTGTTTGCTGCTCCGCAGACACCACCAAGACACTCTCTGCCTCTCCTGGAGGGATTCGGGGAAATGTCTGCGCTGATCTTCCCTGAAGGCCTCTTTTTCATTATAAACAGAGAGTCCCTGGGATGATGAAGGAGGTTTGCCTTTATCAACTTCATTTTTGTTTTGGAACTGTGATTTTAAAACAAATTCAGCTCTGAGATTTAAGGGTTACTTCGTAAGTCTGCCTTTCTGGCTATGACTTAAGACTTCTTCAGTCTTTCCATGGCTTGTAGGAAGGGGAAAGAGGCTGTCATTTAAATATAAATTAGTTTCTGAACCAAAACTGAAAACAAGAGATTTCTGTAAGCAGAGTGTGTGACAGTGTACGTAGAACAATGACAAATTTTAATTGGCGGTCTATTACAGGATCTCCAATTTTTCTCCTCACTTTCTATACCACTAGATACGCCTGAAAGCTTTTATCCCCTATTTCACCCTGTAATACAAAATTGTCTGACAAAGAGTGATAGCCACTATAAAATGTCCTAAGCCTCTGCTTAATGTTTCTAATAGCAAATAATTTCTTTTGAAATAAAAGGAGTTGTCAAAGTATAATGAGCATTTCCCACACGTTTTGATTGCATTGCACGGGGAAGACAGTATTCTATTTATTGTATTAATTAAAGAATATTTCCTTCCACCATGCCACAGTGTTTCAGTAAAATACATCAGAAGACCTCTTTTTTTTTCGAGTAGGGGAAAGGGGAGGGTAATTCATTATGTCAGAAAGCAAGTAATCTATGACATTTCCATGGTGATATCTATTTTTTTCCATATTACTATGAAAACATGACAAATTTATTTCATGAGATGGGATTTAAACAGTAGCTAGTTTAATTATTAAGCTACTTCTTGGAATAGATCATTCCTGACACCCTATATATTTTTTTCTGAGACACTCTGGAGAGTAAGTGTTAATCTTTTATCTACCGAATGACTGAAAAGAAAATATTATGTAGTATAAGCTAGTAAAAATGAGCTGTCTTTCCTCATGCCTTGTTGTTTTCTTTCTAAACTAATTCCAGTATGGCATGAGAAGCGAATGCTGACAGATGCAGAAAATCTCACAACTACAGTGTTGTTTTGTTTCATTTAAGAAAGGGAAGGCACTGTGCAGCACCAGCACTGCTGCTGCCTTTAAGGTCATCTAATTGACTCTGTTTCACCCAAGTGGCTGTTAACTCCTAGCATGTTGCCATCAACCTGATTACCAGAACGGCACGGTCACCGCTGACAGATAACACTAAACATATCAGTGGCTGCAAGGTCAAGAAAGTAGATTAAAAAATCTAATTGCTAATTGCAGCAGAACCTTTTTTTCCTCTATTATTATCGCTATACAAACAGTTGCAACATTGTTTCTCCGCAGATTTTTTCATCTAGCATGAAAGTCAATGCCGAAGATAAAAAATAATTACTATTGGACTGTTCTGCCATTGCATGTAAGGTAAATTATTGGACTGTTTAGGACATATGACACACGGAAACTGGCAGAGGTGCTGAGTATTTAACCATGATTAAGAGATCCATGTAAGGTGAATTTGTCACTATTCCCACGTCCCCTTAGCTCATGACCTGTCATAAAGCTGGATAAATGACATGCAGAGAACAACTGCATAGCCACCAATACTAAAATAAATGAAGATAGCTCAGAGGAGAAAAGCTATTAGAGTATTTAATAAATTGGTTTTTTTTTAATTAAACAGAATATAACATTACACAAAGACTTGTTTACAAAATTTAGAAATGTATAGAATAGTAATAAGTGTAATCCAAGGCACTATGCATTGTTTCCTTAGAGGAGATAACTGGAAGGTTATAAATGTATGAAATAAACTGCAGTATGACAAGGCTTTGTGTTCATATGGTGATTTTTACTACTTATTTATATTCAGGCTATCAAGATCCACAAAGCAAAATACGTTAAATAACAAAAAAAACCCTCAACCACATGAAAATAAATAGAAGCTATCTTCTATTTTCTTTCCACCAAAGTGAAAGACAAACATGCTGTTTTTAAGAGCTGTGAGTTTTGCCTGGCGTAGCATGGTTTTGAATATCTTTATAAAAAAGAATTCAAACAGCCTGACAAGTATTTGTTCTGGTGAAACACAGTACATGGTCCTGAGGTCACTCACCAAGGAACTGAGCTCCTTTTGTGTGTGGCCAGATTATGCACTGCTGGTGAGAGTTCCACTCCAGACAGTTAAGAGACTTTGTTTATCTGATCTAGGTATGTTATCCCAGTCCAAACATCAGATAAAATAGCAATATCACTAAAAGGCGAGTTATTCATCTGAATTTAGGCACCTGAAAGTTATGAGATTAAAATTTTATTCTAGTCTAATCCATCATCTTTAATTGTTGCTGCTTTGACCAGCGATGTGGGGCAATCTATGTGCTGTTCTCAGGTTGTCATTGCTGAACCTTACACACTGCCTATGAGTGGCAGCCGGCCTGAGTGAAAGGTTGTTATTAGGCAGAACTCAAAGTGCAAAGAGGAAGTGGGTCCTCTTTGTAAGCCTTGCTCTATAAACTCTATATTACAACTATTAAAAGCTATTCCTTTGTCAGTCAGGCAAAATATTTAACACAACTTGACAGGCAAAAGAGTGCTGTACAAGTTATATTCAATATTTTAAGTCAGGCAATGGATTTGTGGAACAGTAGTGGTATGAGATTTAATAGTTTGGTTGCTCTGCTTATTCTAGGTACAGCTGAGGCAGCCTTTCAGAGTAAACAACTGATAGTCAAGTGCCTCACTTTTGTGGTGCTCAACCTGAAATACTTGGGCAGGGTCATTGTGGACTATAAAGTGCGGACCATTGATGTCACAAGACCTGTTCCATCTCCTAACAGGGAAGTAAATATTGTACCTTCAAATGGCATTAAGCATGTAAAAAGCAAATATGTTGAATAAATCGGATTTGGACTTAAGACTGCCTGCTGGGAATTGCAGGGTAGTGGGATAATACTAGCCTGATAGTAGATGTACACTTAAAAGTGCACTTAATATTTCTTAGGCTTTTTTCATTTGAAAACTTAAAAGTTTCATATCTACCCACAATCCTCACTAGCTTAATAATAAAGTTGTAAGAAGATGCAAATCCTTCATTCAAATCCAAGGATTAGAGTAGGTTGTGGAATGATGTGCTACTCCACATACTGTTAGAGTCAATCTGACTTAACCCATTTTGGCATTAAACAATTCAATAAAAACCCTTCAGGATTTATCCTTGCAGGAATTGGATATATCTGGGGATTTAATGTTTGAGCAAAAAGTCAAACTTGCCATGGCAGACCTGAATAGCTATTAGGTAGTTATAAAAACTTAATTAACAAAATAAATGAGACATTTCCTGCAGCACAAGAAATGCTCACACAGGCAGACAATGATAATTAAAGTAGACTGGACATTGGAACTTCAGCCATAATTCTTAATCCAATATATATGCTGCAAAGACCACAGAACCTGTTGCTGTGTTCACAGCATCAACTAAGCATGGATTTATTGGGAGGAGTTAAGTGGGATGAACTTGGGAGATATACACATTCTAAAAAATTCACGTTGAAAACTTTAATTTCCCTCAGAAGATGCTGCAGACAGAAAAATTGAACCAGAGAAATAAGTTAGAAAGATTAGAGGAGAAAGGATATGAAAAGGGAAGCAATGTTTGAATACTTGTAAAGAAGCAAAGGCAATGATGAAGAAGAACTAGTCATAGCTTTGTGAAGAGAAACTTTTCTGTTTTTCTGATTTGTATTCTATGAGTGACTAAAAAAATTTCTACATGGTCACACATGAAAAAATGTGATAAAGTTGGCTAACTTTTCTTTCAAGAGAAGAAACAAATCTAATGGTGTCAGGTAAATATTTTTAAAACTAAATGAATGAGGTTATAGGTTATATACATGTCCTACAAAAAGATGATGATGCAGGAAATTAATGTATAAGTCAGATACAAGGAAGAAAAGGCAAATAGGAGGTGAATAAAACAGATATGGAGAAAATATAAATCCTCTATACCTAAACATTTCAGTCCTCTTGAGATGTACAGATTTGTCTACAAAGCAGTCCAAGAGTTCCAAAGTTCGTGCTTTATCTTGAAAACCTCCCCGTTACATGTATGGCCTATTTTTTTGTACAGCTAAGTCTGACTTTAGGAAGAAATATGTGGTGTTAAGCGTCTAAGTTCAAGCAGAGTCACTTTCACTGACTCATCATAAAATGTTTAGCAATTCCATGAGGTACACTCTGAAAAATGATTGCTACTTGTTAAAACACTACTAAGAAGAGCAAAAGTGAACAAGTGGGAAGTTTTATGAGGTACTGAAAAGGGACCTAAGAAGAAAATGAAATTTCAGTTTGATATAAAAAAAGAAAATACCAGAGGAACTCAGATTACAGTGTTAAAGTAACAACATCAGTGGTGAACAAACGGGGTGGGCAGCACCTACATGTTGCACATCTCAGAGGGAGGAAAGTGTATTAGTTTCTGTACAAGAAAGATACCAGATAAGACAAGGTTATGCATAAAAATCCAGATGATTACAGCTGCAGCAAAAAGTATCTCTGTATAGACAGAAAAAAAGATCAGGCTATTATGGACCAGAAGCCCAATATCTAGGTACATCAAATTTAAAGACATTAAAGGAGTTGAAGTTTTTTTTCCCAAGTTATCTGATACAGAAATCAGTGTTGTCAATGGTGAAATTATGAAGCCTTTGGTAGCATTTGGCAACAGTTCTTTTTATAAAAGCCTCCTAATTCATGATTTGTATTTCTCTTCTTCCTTAGATGGGAGCTGAGGATGACGAACTAAAAAACATTTTCTTTAGATCTGCCTAGCTAAATGTTCTTCTTTCCTTTCTTTGTTATATTTTTTGGGGAATAAGTTCTTTAAAAAGCTTTGTAGCTTTTTCTCAATGCCTTCTTCATTCCTGTATTTAGTCTTTAATTTCACCAGTCTCACATGCATGCCAAAAACATTTTATATATTATCTTGATGCACTGATCATGTTGCTCAGAACAGTTGCTGACATTTAGATAAGTCTGTTGCATGCACTGCTGGTTAAATTTGACTTTTTGCTGGCTCAGTGACACTGATTTTAATTATATTTTTATAAAGTTCATCTGTATATTGTTAGCCTAATACGTATCTTCCAGTTTACAGAAAAAAAATTATCAAGTCAATAGGACAATGAAAATCCTGTCTGGAATGCTGAGTTAGCTACCTTTGCCAGAATAGGTGACATTATGGAGGAGGGGGTGACATCCTCCCACAGAGTTTGTTTGTATTCTACTATCCCTTTTAAAACTGAAAATACTTCCCTCCCTCCCCCTCGCCTCCCCCCCATCACTCCAACTGCTGTAATTACAATAATAACAAGGGCAGGAGTTAAACAGGAAATTGGGGCTCCTTATTCTTTCCCTGTGTACATGAAGGGAAAACCCCCAAATATGTGCTTTTACAAGCCATGTGATGCTCATAGTAATATAGCTTGGGTTTTCTGTGTCTGTGTAGAAATCTTAAATGAAATCTTAATTCCTTTCCTTTCCTTTTTCATGTCAATTCATCCCTTTTTTGGCTTGGCTGCTAACAAATACTTTAAAAAATAGTGGCAAATCAAAAGAATTTTTTTTCTACAAGCTTAACCTATGCAGATTTTCACTTTTTAGAAATAAAAATTCTCTCTATGTGCTTCTGACCAGTTTAGTGATTTGTAAATATTCTTGGGATAACTGCTTGCCTTGGGGCAACGTCTAAAGTTATAGTAGCAAGTTTTTCACAATAGTAACTTCAGAACTTCCCTCCTAGGTTCAACTTACAGTTTTTACTTTCTATATCACAAACACTGTTTTTGTAAAAGCTAAACCATTTGTCCATAGGAACTTTCCTTCCTGTTGGGTTTTTCTTGCTTCCCCTCCTATCTTCAACATTCATTTAAAATCGCTATTTAAAAGACCTGTTTATAGAAAGTAATTGGATATAATAAAAAAATAAATTGAAAGATGAGCATAAATCATGCTTCTCTGGCTGGTTCTCTGTGATTTACACACATTGAGAATCTGACTCATGTTTAAAAGGAAATTCCACTGTGGATTAGGAAGAGAGAGTAAATTTATCCACTGAAAAGATTTTTATAACAGCCTTTGTCTTGCAATGATGTTTCACTTGAAACACTTCGATAGCCAGCACTTTCTCCCAAACCTGTTCTAACCCTTTCTTCAAGCTTACATGGTATTTTAGAAGTTTTGCATGGATTTTGCCTCTGAAAAGGGCAAGGTGGGAAATAGACTATGCAATTAGAGGCTGACCTGTCATTACTGACCTTTTCAGGGCAGAAGAGAAGGAAACACTCTGTAATGACAGGGCTGTTTCTTTCTTTAAAACATCACAAATATCACATACATGGAACCCAGGATCCAGGCTGACTAGGATTGTGGAGTGTATGCTCCAGTTATATCAAGATGATACCATTGTGGATCCATACTACTATCTGCTGTCTTGGAAATTCCAACTGAAAAGCTATATGCTAATCAATTAATTAAATAAAAAATTAATATCGCATGTTCTCATGTTTTTTGTTGTTGATTTGTTCCCTCCCCCCATCCATTCTCATTGCTTATGATGTTGCATTCACACACAGTATGGGATTAACATTTTAAGACTGTGGACTGTTAACAGTACATGTTCGTACCTCAGCCTTTTCCCTCTGACTTCAGGATAGCAGCTGGAAAAAAAGAAAAAGAAAATTTGCAAAAAGGACAAACAAGCAAAACCTCTCTTAAATGGTCTGGTCTACAACAGAGTAAACACACTGTAAATCTTACAGGAGGTTGATGGTAGCCCTTTTTAATTAGTCATCCATTTTCACATCTGTTTCAAACAGTGGATACTTTTGCAGTAATGAGTGCCATACTAAGAATGCATACCAAAGATGTTAAAATATTTTAGAAAGTAATTGCTCTTCCAAGGCAATGCAACTAAACCAGATTGAAAGAGACTGAAAGAAGTAGGAGGCAGAAGTAATGAAGAAATTTGAAAGAGATGTATAAGAAATACATTAGGTTTTGTTCTATGGTTTGATAGGTTAAGGCATGTTGAAGTAGAAGGAAGCATGGGATCAAATGAAAGTGATGATACATGGGATTGACAGTAAAGAAGAGCAAATAGCTCCCCCATGTAGGAAGGTATTGTTATACTGTAGCCACTGTGACTACATACAGGTATGCATATATCATACAGATACCTAAATTAGTTTTGAAACAGCTGGGTCAGGAGATGCTTGTATGTGATGAACACACATAGACAAGAAAAGAATTATGGAGAGTTTGAAAAAATCAGGAGAAAACCAGCTATGTTAAGTATAATAATAAATGTAATTTGCAGAAGTGATAAGCATTGTAAGAGTATATTCTGGGGTCTTCAACTTCTGCAGAAACATAATGTGCATTTATTAATATCAGATAAAAAGAGGTGATAGTTTCAGTTCTGGAATTTGCATTTTGGAACTTAGTCACTAAGCTAAACTTAGATACCTAAATTTCCCCCCATTTAAATACAACGTTCTGTCTGCCACTGTATTTATGTTTGATTTAAAGCATATAAATTAGAATACAACTTATATTAATTAAAAATATATAAAGATACTTGAGTTGAAGCATACACTGAAGTGAACTCAAGTGTCACATCTCTACTCTGTTTCTGTGTTTGTCCAGACCAGCGTGATTTTTGCAATTTCTTCATGTAGTCATCTCCAGACGCCCAGAGCCACTTCATGCTATATTCATCACTATGCGTTGCTTAAAGACACTAGACAAAACAGTGATGGTGTCTATCAGGCTTGCATGGGCAATGCTTTGTGCTCTTTGTATTCACAGCAAGTCATGATTATCTAAGGGCAACGTTCCCGTAGCAGTGCCGATCTTGTTGAGCCTGATGAACATCACTCAAAGATTGTTTTGGCATGAGGCACTGTATAATTTGAAATTGTTGCTAAACAAAAAGTTTCATTTTAATTTCAGCTTCTTTCTGAATTCTGGATAAACAAAACTAAATGGGAAAAGGATAGTTTATTCACAGTGATTTCATCTTTGAGAGGTCATTACAGGACCCAAAAGGAAAACAAAAATTCTAAGCTAAAATACTTGACACTTCACATTTCTAGTAAATTTACATCAATTAAGTAAGCTTAAGCCTGCATGATTAACTAAAATGGGGACTGTGAAAGGGATGGTGCTGTGAAAGAGGCAATGTAAAATTATGCCTATTTTGTAAAAATAAATGCCCTTATTAACATAATTCAGAATAAATTGGCTGAGAAGGTCTGTGTTACTGGGAGGCTCTTCCATGACTGAAACAGCAGGGGTGGCTGAAGCAAAAGCTGTGCAGAACAAGTTCTGCTGCTGGAGACTGGTGTGTGGCAGTCCTCTTAGAAAGTTATGCAGATCAGGGCCTGCTGTGATCACATTTACATTTACATCTGCCTAACACCTGTCCTGTGTGACATCTGTGTCAGAATCAAGGCAAAGACAGCAGCTCTGCTTACATATCTGAGCTAATATTAATGAGTTTGGAGAAAAGATTCCTTCTATGAAAATATTGAAAAAAATATATAAATGTACCCTACAAATGCAGAAATCATAAAGTAAATCAAATGCAGATGGAACTATTTTATAAAATCTTATGGCTTTTTAAGACAGTTATAAGCCTGATTATTACTTCTGAATGCCTGGAACATTCAATATTGTTTGGAAATACTAGATGAAATTTTGCTTTGAAAGCAGTTCTCTGATGAAAACTGCAGTCAAGAACTCTTTGATGAGGATCCATCCAGAGTTCTATGGTTTAGATACAATTGATTCCAACAGGCACTAGTGGAATCAATACAGCAATTGGGTATTTGCCTTCATGAAAGGCCCTGATTACCTTCTTTTATCACTGGTATTTATTTTGCAGACAGTATTTTATTCTTGTCAATTTCAGATATGTTATCCAAAAAGTCTGTTAACTACATGAAAATCTCCTGTGTTGGTCACTGTGCAGCTGCTTTGATGTGGCTTAAACATTATTTTGATATCTGAAAAATAAACTTGGTTATCGCACATTGTTCTCCCGATAGGAGATAGGATGCACTTCTGACTTCAAAAATTGCACGGGACACTGTCTGTCTAAGGCATAGCAGTAAATGTCAGATCTTGCTATTAAACAAAGGTTGCCCTTTATGGATCTCATAAGATGATAAAGAAATAAAGATGGCTATAGGCAATCTGTCAGATGATTATTTTAAAGCAATTGTAGCCTAAGTTTGTAATTAAATTAGTGTTCTAAACAGCCTTCTCCACTTTCCCATGATTTCTGATATTGGGATCTTTAGATTAAGCAGTTTTAGGATGTCATATGTTGACTTTGGCCATATATCTTTTAAATGTACCAACTAGAAGAGATCTGGGAGCTATTCACCCATCAATTTATTCCATTGTTTGAAATGTTTAGGAACAGGGGACATATTCAGAATCTACTGCTACTTCTGTGTACGGAGATCACTTACTCAAGGAGGGCGAGGTTTGGCAAGGTGTTCTTCAAGGCACGAAGAACAGCAGATTTCGTTCTATGTAGGATGGGGCTTAATTAGTGGTAAGCTACTGTTAGGTGTGGGGTGAGGGGACAGGCTTGTTTCATGATGTATTCCTCAGCCCATTGTTAAGCTGTAGCGGTATAATGAAAACTGAAGTGGAATGTTTGAAGTACCTATCCAGGCATTTTAAAACACAAACAAAATGAATTTTTGAATGTGTACAGAAGATATGTTTGCAATATTATTACGGGTTTAAGTCCAGGTCTGATCAGCCTGGACAACATAGGGTTGCTTATGGACCCATTAGCATAGCACTGTCTAGGACATACAGATTTAAGGCACAGAAGTTGTCTTTGACTTTGTGTATATGAAGTGAATCATATAAAAATCTTAGTCTGTGAACAGGACTAGAGGGTTGCAATTTTTGCTAGCACTAGAATTAGCACTACTTCTAGAGCTACAGGCATAAAATTATCTAGAAAACTAGTGGTGAAGTAAACTACTAGGGAGTAATGCTTAAGGAGGAAGCAAACGAGTCCAGAGAAGAGCAACAAAGCTGGTGAGGGGGCTGGAGAACAGGCCTTAGAAGGAGCGGCTGAGAGAGCTGGGGTTGTTTAGCCTGGAGAAGAGGAGGCTGAGGGGAGACCTCATTGCTCTCTACAACTACCTGAAAGGAGGTTGGAGAGAGGAGGGTGCTGGCCTCTTCTCCCAAGTGACAGGGGACAGGACAAGAGGGAATGGCCTCAAGCTCCACCAGGGCAGATTTAGGCTGGACATTAGGAAAAAGTTCTTCACAGAAAGGGTCATTGGGCACTGGAACAGGCTGCCCAGGGAGGTGGTTGATTCACCTTCCCTGGAGGTGTTTAAGGCACGGGTGGACGAGGTGCTAAGGGGCATGGTTTAGTGTTTGATAGGAATGGTTGGACTTGATGATCCGGTGGGTCTCTTCCAATCTGGTTATTCTATGATTCTATGATTCTATGAAACATGAAATCTGTTCTCCGTCTCCATTCACAGTGATCCATACAGTCTAAGGAATAATTTCTAAGCCAGTTTTTCCTGACTTCAATATACATCTAGATATTATTACAAAATTACATATTATTATTACAAATTACATGTTATTATTACAAAATATTGCAGACTGATCCTATTAAAATACGTTTTTAACTGTTCTCCATTTTAGAATTTTAGTGAGGGTTATACACAGTCCAAATAATGCAAATTTCTTCTTACCCGACTTGATTCCTTATAAGCGAGAAGCAATATTTTTGAGTTAAGAGGATTTTAATTCTATACTACCAATTATTTTCCTGATAATACATAACTTTGCCTCACAGTTCCAAAGAAATGGTAAGCTCTGTAAAAATACATGTTGGAAATGAAAGACAAGAAATCCAGTGTCTGTTTCTTGGAGGCATCTGCATTGTAAGTTGTGTGAATGCAGATTTTTTTCATTGTTTCTGCTGCATTTCTGATGTGTCTTTTGTTTTCACTCTTTATTTGTGGTTTGTCTTTCTATGTTGTAAAATCTGTGGCAAAGCAGTGTGCTTGTAATTTTACACAATACTTACAACCATGAAGATTCTGTATCAGGATAAGCAACAAATAATACAATAACACCTGTTGTCAGCATTCAAATAGATGCACATTTTAAAATATAAACTTGTCAAAAAAATTGGAATTGTTATTTAAGGAAACATCTCTTTTACTCTTTTAGAAATAATACCCAAGCCCTCATCATATACACTTTGTTGTTTCAGTTTTTTTTCTCTGGCTTACAAGCGTTCATTTATGTCACACATATAATCAGAACGTCTGATAATTCTGTGACAAGGTTTTATAATAGCAGTTTAGATTCACTGAAGATTTAGATTCTGTAAAGTTATTTTTGCATTTTACTACCAAATGTGAACATGAATACCAAATGCATGTGAATGAGAGCGACATGAGCAAATACCTTTTTCATTTATGATTACAAAGCATGGAAAAATCAATTTTTGATAACTTGACAGGAAATTATATTTTCAGTCATATTGTCTAAAGCACACACACAAAAAGTTAGATGGGTCTCTTTCCTCGTTTCTATTGATGAGTATTTACAGAGTATTAGATTGATGAAAAGACTGATATTTAAGTAGATGATTAATTATCTGGCATGCAAACTTGCGTATTACTGACAAGACCTTCTAGTAGTAGTGTGTTCATTCTGATTGATTAATGCCAGTAAGACAAATGTGACTGCTATCTTTTAAATGCTAAACCATTCTTTTGCAATTCTCTCATGTAAAATTTGAAAATTTTTGTACGTGTTGAAGTGGAGCTTTAGATAAACATTTTTAAAAGCATTATATATAAAATCAGACTGAAAAAAGAAGTACACCAAAAACATTTCAGTTTAATCACGAATTATTTTGGGGTAGCTGTGACCTTGGGAAAGACTGAACTTCCTTATACCAGCTCTGTCACTAAGCCTAACTTGCAAGTAAATAGGACAGAAATGTCTAATTTTATTGCTCTGTGTGATAAATGTGACAATTCCTCCCTCTCCCTCATTTTTACTACTAATTATTTGTGAATAATGGAATTTTTTTACATTGAAGTCCTTTTTTCCTTCTCAGACTATCAAATCCCTGTGCATGAGCTTTAAGGCTGGGAATACAGCCAGACTTCTGGCAGATCATTCCAATGTAGTTGAACAGGAAATTGCCATAGCGAATAATATGGCCTCAAGTCTTTAGTTCTCCTAATTGGGCCATATGAGATGGTAATGCCTTTCTTGTCAGGGCTTATTATTTAAAAATGTGAATATAAGGGGAAAGTCATCAGGATTCATTTTGATTTTATTTAATTTGTCTTGAGTGTTGTCAGAGAGCACTGAATAATTCAGTTTTAGGTCCTCAGGGAACAGACCTTATCATCTACATAAGCAGAGAGTAATTTTTCAGATACTTATGATATTAAGCATTAAAAACTATGGGAAAGAAATGTGAATATCAAGGCATACGGAATTTATAAAGGATTCTTGATTTATATAACTAGCGCAATGAATATTACTTTGTATTTCTAGGTAGTCACAACTAACTATTGATTTCTTATGTGAAATAAAAGAACAGATTTTAAGAATCTACCATTATCACCAACACTGGAGATATTCAAAAGATGTGTAGATGTGGTGCTTAAGGACATGTTTTATTAGTGGATTTGGCAATGTTAGGTTTGTGGTTAGACTCAGTGATCATAAAGGTCTTTTCCAACTGAAACAATTCTGTGGTTCTCTAATTTTAGCTAGAAAATATTTGTATGATGAACAATATGCATTTTTCCTAAATTAATTAATAAGAATCTATATTCCACCAGTAAGTATTACATGAATCTGTAGCAATTTCCCTCTTAACTCTTTAAAACAGCTATGCAAATCACCTCATATGGCATTTTCTTCATTAGAACTCATGTATAATAAATACAGGCCTGCTGTCTCCTTGCTGTAGTTTTATTTTGGACAAAAGTGTGAGTAAGGATGTATATTTATTCCCTAAACTGTGATTTTTGTTTTTCCTTGCAATTTCTGATCAATGTTGGCAACATCTTGGTCACAGAGGAACTGCCTGTTCATGTTGGCTTTTGAGGTGTAGGTGCCTCATGGTGCCCTTGGTGCAGCATTTACTCACATGTTGCTGCTCATCAGGGCCGAAATATACTCAGTCAACTCCACTGGTGAACATAAAACAGATAAAAACTGTTTCTTGGAAGCATCTTGCACTTTGGTAAACACAACATACTCTTGTCAATAATTATAACATTGTCCTAAAATCTCACAACAATATATTTTGTTTTGAAATCTCTTGAAAACCAAGTGTTGTCTGAGGGTGTCTGCTTATATGAAACGATACCAATGAAGGATTTCTAGTCTTTGTTGTTGCAAAAAAAGAAGTTCTTTCCTTTTATTGGTTTCTTATATAAATTTGTTTAATATATATGTAAAATAAAGAGCCCGGAAATGATGTAAGATAACCATTGAGCCATCGACTATTTATCAGATAGTCAGATATATAAAGGAAGGGCACAATAGGAATGGAGTGACAGAACACTGGAATACAGAGCCCTCTTGACCGTTCAGAATGGGAAAATTAATATAGATACTATCCAACATTTGAATAAAATAGAAAAAGCTGAGTGCTGCACAGCCATTTTGTCATTCAGTCCAGGGGAAATAAACCAGTAAAAGTAGCAAAGGAATCCAGTGAGAATTTCAGAGATGAGGAACTGTTTATGGGTTGCATAAAACAGTTGTCATGGTAGATGGGGTGAAGATCACTGTACTGTCAGCAAAGTGGATTGTGGAAAAATGTCTGCCAGCAATCCAGAGTTGGCAGTGACAGCGAAGGTCAAAAGAAGACTTCTGAATTTCAGGCTAAGGGAGACAAATAGAATAGAAAAGTGACAGGAAGCCTGCTATGATGGCTAACATTTCCTGCTTTTTAATTGAGCAGGAGTTTTGGTGTGGTGGCTGAAAGAACAATGTACTCTAAGCAGTCTTATTCTGCCTGAAAGAAATAGATGTGCTGGAACAAGAGGTCACTCATCATATAGCTGGGAACATGTTTTGAGCCAGAGGAGTAGCTGGACAAGTATGAGGACAAGCATTAAAGAATTGTTAGCAAACAGCAGATGGTCTTGTCATACAACTTCAGGGAAAAATCAAGGGGTTTTATATTTCTCACTCTACAGAGAAAATAAAAATTGGCATGCTTAAACACCAATTTTTGTAACAATGAATAAACTGGAAGTGGAGGCCTCCAGCATTTCTTTTCTTCAAAAGATGTAGGTGTGTGCTAAAAATTAATGTGTTTTACAGTTCCATGCATAATAATGCTTTAAACATTAGTCTGAGTTCTGGTGACTGTGAGAAAATTAAACCAAGCTTGAATATAAAATTTAATTCAAACAGTTAAGTCTTCTCTCCTCCATTGGCGGGGAGGGGAAGAGGGAAGGATTTCCAAAATGAGAACAGGAACAATTAAGCCACAGTGTACAGAGCTATCACAATGGCAAGTAATTTATTAGGGGATTTAAGGAATTGATAGCAGGGAAGTGAGTATATGGAGAATTTAAAAATTAGAGTGTTTTCTTTAGTTTAAAAAATAAGTCTGCAATCTTCAGGCAACTGGAGATTAAAGAAAGTAGCTATTGTGTTAACTATATCTTTAGATTAAATAAAATAAAATTTATATTTAAATATACAATCATTAAATACAAACTGTTAATGCATCAAAGAGGACTTCACAATGTATATGGAAGCATACACATCTTCTACCGGACCAGTAAGCATTGCACCTAGTCCATATCTCCTAGCAAGCCTTGATAGAGGGTCCCTCTCAGACTACTGCTGCTACAACCCAAGATCTCATACTCTGGCACTCAGGGTGGCACAAGAGCATTACAAGTCTGGAGCAGGTGGCTGTGGTTTTCCTAATATGTCAATATCCATCCTGTAACTCCATCTGTGTGTCTGTATCCACTTTCACGAGGTGGTATATTCCCCTGGAGATATTGTCACAGTTTCTGCCTTATGCTGGGCTAATGGCTGCAGTCAATACTTGGGTCACTACAGTGGCTAAGCTTCCCTTTGCACCTAGCACCGGAAAGAATTTGAGGGCTATGATTTCCCCGAAATATTATCTATATTATCTCTATTAATTATAAAACTAATATAGGGTTATGAATTTTCATGGCACTGTACAAATTTCTGTTCCTGCCAAATAAAAGTACCCTGAAATGAAGATTAACAGGAAAAAAACAATAGATGTGGGCTAAGTACACTTTCCTTACTAAGTGAGAAAGTTGAAAAGAGAACAGAACAGAAATTCTACAGCTTTGTTTTTCACCTGCCTTATTTTTGCCATACTTATTAGTGGCCACCTACCTGTTCAATATGATAAAGGAGGGTCATCATATATGTTTCAAATTGTTGTAAAGGGTAAAGGCGGTGATATAGCGTGTTTGAAACAGACTTTGAGGCAAGATAGGGGTGAGAGTTTGGTACCTACTGGTTGGGGAACCCTTGGACATGTCACCTGTAGCACAGATTGATGGACATTCAGAGATATAAGCAGTACCAGCAGCATTCACAGCAGCTGTGGTCTACAGTTGTGGTCTACAAAACCTTCAAAGAGTGCTATGCAACTAATGATTTGCTGTTGGGGCTACTTTCATTCTTGTAAATAATAATAAGGTGAACTTTTACCAATTTATAACTAAATGTCTTTTAATTCATACTACTAAACAACTGCATTTTAGAAAAAATAAAAAGCCTTGAAAGTTATAGAACAGTTTCAATTCTAATAACATGTATGATTAATATTATATTTGGGAGGTAACACCACATTAAGGAGCAATCATAAATGCATGTGGGCACATTTTAAAATTATCTCTAATTATCTTTCTTTAATGCTCACTAGAATTAGCACTATATAATAATTTAATAAATTTATTTTTAGTGCTGGGTTACATAATCACAGATGTACTTGGAAAATCCTCCAGAAAACCAAAAATTCCTCTACAAAAAAGTGCATTGATTTAACCTAGTGCAAATACTACACATCTGATTTTATTGCTATGGATACCAATCCTATACAAGTGCAAATGGTGGATCATAGTGTTCTGTTTAACAAACTGGTATTTAAAAGAAAGAACCAGGAAGGATTTCAGCATGTATTCTGAGCCAGAATTGTTTGATAATTTTTTTTCATGACAGCATCTGACTTTAATTTATGGCATTCCACTACAATCAAGAGAATACGTTTGTGTTTTCTTTAGCCATGCTTCAAGAACTTGGAAAGAGATGGTCATAGACATCCACAAAGGCAACACTATGTTATTTATAATTTTTCTCCTTAATAGGCTGCTCTTTGACAGAATATAAAAAAAATCCTGTATGCTGTTTTGCTGACCACCATGATGACAATCATTATCATCCTGTTGTAATCCTGTGCCGATTGATTTGTTTGTATGAATCCAGACCTGGCATTCTTTCCAATATTAGGAATGTAGGATTACTAATGGTCTGAAGTGCTAATCTGGTTCAGTTTGGACATAATGAGATCCTGTCACTATGTTCTGTGTAATAAATAATACTAAAATAGTGTTAATTTTGTAAATCTAGTTCTGACAAACAAGTAATAATAAAAATTCCCACAGAAAGTAGTGGTGGTGAAAGGTGGTGAGAAGTGTTCTTCGCAATACACCATTGGCCACTATGCCATTACTGAAGTGTACCCTTTATGTTGTTTGTCAGCACAAAGTTGGACTCAATTTTTGTATATTTTCTGTTGCTGGGTCAGCAACTTGTTGAAGAGAAATATGATTGTGTGAATGGAGGCAGACTCATTCCTCATTTCAATGTCCTTTGAGGTTCTTCTTTGCTGAAATAGGGATGTAAATCTGGCATATTCTCTTTTATTATTATATAAAAATCAAACTGATATTTACACAACCATCTTTATACATTCTAGATGTATTTCATTTTAATGTGCAGTGGGAAAAAATTCTACTAGGTTGTGAATTAATGAAAGAGTTAGCCAGTAAATCTTTTTCAGCCCAACAATGATGCACTTGACATATAGCAAGATATTTGACATTATCTTACATTTCTTATCATTTTGGCATATACATGGTAAGTTATCTAAATTCCAAAATATGGTAGTGATTTACTGAAGATGATACACTTGTTGCACCTCTCTTCTCTATAATGTAGTCTGAAGAACCCTTGTGTGGACCTCCTGAAAAAAAATTCTGGCGGGAACACAGAGGGGTTGAATATGAATGAGAAAAAGATCCCTCACTGCTTGGCTGCAAAAATATATCCCAGCTAAAGTTCAAACACTGAGTCTTTCCTGATGCTTTCTTTTGTTAATTTGCTGGGAAATTGTACTTCAAATAACACTAGGAGTGGGGAGACAATCTCTTCTTTATCTCTGAAAATTTACATATAATGGGACATTTGATAAAATCCTCGTAAGCAAAATACAATTATTTTTATGGATTTTTTTTGGCTAATGCTAGAATATTCACAAATGAAAGAACTGACTTGAGCTTTAATAATCTAAATATCCCTTATCCCTCCCTATATGACCACAGCAAATCAGAAAGAGCATACCAAATCTACATTACTGTCTATTTAACTTAATTTAAAGATATCTTTAACAAGAGGTTATGAATGGAAATGTGCTTAGATCGCTTTATGTTCATGCAATGCTCATATATCACAATGGGACAGCTTCTGAGCATAATATGGGAAATACTAGATTTTTCATTTTTTTTCAAGTAGATATGTAGATATTCCAGGAGGCAGTAATCAGCCTTTGTTATCTACCATTTTTATACTTAGAGACAGTGATTATTGATGATTCGGCCATCACTTCTAAGACTCCATGGAGAAGAGTCAATGCAGATGTTTAAGTGACAGCTTTTTAGACTACAGAGCTGCAATGGGAGGAAGTTTTACTTTAAGGCATCACCTTTTATATCCCTTGGAACAGTAATATATGCAGCTATTACAATGATTTAACCTCCATGTAAACCTTTCTTGCAGTCATTGCGTAACACACTTCTTCCTGACTTTCCAATCCGGTGAATTATGGATGTTAAAAGTAAATTCTCTCCTAGGCTAGCTGTTTGTTGTTTGAATATTTGAGCTTGTATTTGTGCCATAACTCCCTGAAACAGACATGCCTTGACTTGAAAACTTCCCAGAGCTCTAGGAGAAATTAAACAGTGTGTGAAGAAGTCTTTGGTTAAAGAGATTAATAGGTTTATGGAACAAACTTACTTGATTTATGCAAATGATGCAAGAGAAGAGTGTCAGAATTCAGCTCCAAAGCAACTAACATTATAGGGTTTTTTTTAGGGAAGCTCATTCTGAAGTACAACCATAGGATTCCTTTTTTTAATTACATAATGGTTCATTTGAATAATTTAATATGTCCTTTCAAGAAGCACACAGAAACTCAGCAGAGGGCCACATTCTGTTCTGTATAACCATGCTTAGATTTTCTGAATGTGCATAAGGGAATAATTTTGTCACTTATTTATTTTAAATTCTCAATATGGGGAATGCTTATGTACTTCTGACTTAATAAAAGAATCCGTATGTTAAGTAAAGTTTGTTTAATAGGTCCCTCTTCTGTGTTTAATGAAATGTGAAATGAATTGCTCACATAATCTCAGAATAACACTAGGACCCTTTTTTTATGTGTCTGTGCACACCTGGGTGCATATAGACACGTGTTGGTGCTAATGAGATTAGATATGAAAATCACTTGTTTCCAAGCTTTCACTTGCTTGCTCTACTTATTTCAGTTTCCACGTATGACAGGATGATAGATGTTCCTTGTGGATGTGGGCTCCAATGCAGGCTACATTTTCTGGAACTGGAACATATTTTTTCACCCTAAGATGAATTTTCACTCATTCTGAAAGTATGTTAGTATGTGCCAATTCAGATTGAAGCTGTGGATGGTATTGACTGCAAAAGTATCCAAGCCTGGAAACTCAGATATTAAGATAATTAAGGTTTTTATTTTTTTTTTTTCACTCTCAGAACAACTGAAGGACCAAAGATTTAATTTTCTTCTTCCTGAGAATTTTTTGATCTGCATGTCTTAGAACTATGTTAAATGTTGTAATCATTGAGATATCAGGAATTTTGAGAGGAAATATGCATACTTCGTGTAAAATATTGGAAAAGACTTGTTATCCAGACTGTTATTCAAATCACCCTTACAGGAAGTTATATACTCACTGATCATTCCAGTCCTTGCTGAAGTAAATTCATTATTATTTTGAATGTATTGCACACTAAAAGGACAGTATTACAGGTGACAAAGCTGGTGACAACATACCTTGGTAAGCTAATGGTAATATGAAATGTTATTGTCAAAATGGGGAGCAGACACAAAATGCTAGACTGTAGAAGCTAAACGGAAAAACAACTGGAAGTGGCTTTATAAAGGGAAAGATAGTTTTATCAAGAACTTTATAGGAAACACTGACTCAACCAACTTTATTGTATAATTGATACCTGTCTTCATCACCATCACTACAGACCTCCCATGCTTGACTTGGAAGTTCAAAAGCCAGTCGTGAGCATCTTTTACAGTCATATCATCATGCAAATTGTTTCAGGTTTTGACTTAATGGAACATACCTTAAGGCACCATCAAGCTGGTGATGACTGCAGTTTACTATTGCATGTGAAGTCTATTACAATGCCATCATCTCCTGAAGATCTTCATCAGGCTTGGTATTAAAGATTTTGAGTCCTTTATTTTCATTGTCTTCACTGAATAGGCTCTTCTAAGGAAAGCTGTTTCTCTGTAGCCAACCCTTCCCAGTTCTGGGATCATTCTCTCTCTGTCCCTAAGCAAAAAATAAGGACAAACAATTCCTTTCTTTTCAATTTTGGTGGTTTCTCTTTTATTGTTATTGTGGAGAGAATGGAAGGGAAACTGCAGCATGGGATGCACTTGGCAGAGCATCACTTGTCCACAGCAGCTGTGTATGTAATTGTACTGAAGATGTCATCAGCTTCATAAAAAAAGAACAAGCATTTTTCCTTGTTGCCAGCTGAAATTCATTTATGAGGAAAGCAGCTGAAAGACACCAACAATAGTAGCTATTCAGCACAGGGAGCAGATTTGTAGGGGACAGAGTTTCGGCACACAAGACACGTTGCCATCAGTTATCTGGAAAATTTTTACCAGCTGATATTAGGCTTTATACTAATTGTGGGATGGTTTTGTTTTTTGGTTTTGCTTCCCTTTCTTTGCATTAGATGTGTATAATTACCCTACAGTGTTCTTTGATATGTTTAAAATCTAACACTATTACCTGCAGAAGAAACTCATGTGTACACCAATCCTTGTTTGAATTTACATATGTAGCTGTATACAAGGCACAAATAAACTCTCATGCACTGCCTACAGAGGAGGTGGGAATATTTCTTTGGCTATACATAGACTTGGAAGTCTCGATTCAGATCCAGATGTGAGCACTGAAAGCTTTGACTGATATGATCATGAGGCTAATATAAATTATTGTTGAAAAGGTATGAGACGTGAGAGAGATTTCACATCAACAGCAACAAAAAAGCTAACTGTATATTAATTTTTATAAACTGCAAGAATTGGACTTGGGGAATGTGGTCAGCCTCATGGCTCTCCCTAGAAAGGCCTTGGAGTGGCTTTGCCTGCTAGGCATGCCTCTTCCAGGCATGTAAGGGTCAAAGGAAGCTGGAGTAGATGACCTACAATGATCATTTACAGACAACGTTTCTGTGACTTGATGGTTATATGAGTGCAAGAGATGATAGGTTCACCAGGACATATATAAAAGGTTTCGTATGTATCTCTTTGGAACGTGACTCTCTATGGTACAGGAAATTGCAAGTATGAGAAAGTAGTGGAGTCCAGTTTTCTGTCTTTGATCACTTTAACTTGTTTTGTACTCACTAAATTCTTCTAACTGAGAAGTTCATTTGGGAGTGAGAATTTAAGATGAGTAGGAATGAGCAGTTGTTTTATTTGAGCAAAATGAACAAGCTTATTTTGTTAAGTTTACAGTTGAGTGTGTAATTTGTGATATCACAGAGTAAATTCAGTGGGAATGCAGGTGCCTCAGAAGGAATCACTTTTCCAAACACATCTGCTTATTTGGGTGTTCTGAAACGTCCTTTCTTTTTAGAGACAGAAATGTAAACAGCTTAAAGAAATAAATTCTTAAAGAAAGGAAATAGTTTATATCAGTTTGGTTTTAGAATATAATTTCATAGTGTGGCTTTTATAATATACTAAATACTGTGTAGTTTTGGAAAATTTTTAGAACATTATTGCAAAGCTGTTTAAGCAATTATTCTCTTTATTACATTTTTACTGGAATCATGAGTCTACACAGTGTATTTTCTACATTAAAAGCTGCTTTTCACTCAAAATATGACATTTGCTGGTGTGACTGGGGCAGTGTAAATCTTCTCTTTCACTAGTGAGCTTGGAAGGTATATATTTCACCATGTCCTAAAGCATAGACAGCATGATACTCTTGAGTATTTCATGCTTTTATAAGGAAAGTATTATGTTGATTTCAACATATATTACTCATGCCTACTGATTTTACTTGTTCTCCATTGTTTTTCCATTGAGGCTTTTTGTTAACATAAGAAGTTAGAACTAACAAGTAGAATAATCTATGCTTAGGAACGTATAAGAGCAAGAAGATGCAGTGGCAATGCAATAGAACATGCAGTACCAACAGGAAAGCTCAGGGACAGAAACGGTCTTCACCTTACTAACAGAAAAATTAATGAAAAAATGGCTCTGTAAACACTTTTTTCCCATGAATTAACTGAATTACGATTATGAGGCTTATATTTCTTTTTGAATAATTTAGCGAAGAGGAGGGATTCTTATAACCTGAAGAAATCTTGATTCAATATACTCTGTGCTAGCCTCAGAATAGCAGTTCACTGTGTTCTGAAGACACACTTCAGCCACTGAACAGAAAGCTTCTCCCTTGTTATGATAGAGAAGTATCTGCTCAGCTAGAGCAATACAGATCTTTAAGTATTTTTGCACTCAGCAAAATCTGGAGAGCGATTTATGATTAAGTGCAGAGCCATTGAGTCCTGACCCTGACCTTGACATAAATGTTTTGCTAGTGTATATCATGGCCGCTTCATCATTGTACAGCTAAGATTAATTATATATGTCACTAATATTCCTTAAGAGTGTCTGATCACCTTCTTATGCAGGGACAGACTGTGAACCTTTACTCACTCTGATATACTCCGATGAGTACCTTCTAACTTTATTGACTTCTGTGAATAATTGCAAAGGTAAAGGTTTTGTGGTGCAGTGTTTAGGGTATGTTAATTACCTTCAGTTTCACTTCTGCCTGCTGGAACTGTGAGATCTCAAATATTGTAGAGAGATTGGTTTATGATTGTCTTTACCCTGTTTTAGTTGCTTACAAATGATCCTTTTAGGGAGATGCGTATATCCTTTATATTATTATGAAGTATTACTGTCAGGTAATTATAATAGATATGCAGAAGAAAGGACCAAGTTTATGAAGGAGAATCATCTATATACCTAGGTCAACACTAACACTAACAATTTATTATTGTAAACCTATTGAAGCTTAACTCTAGTCAGGTTTACAAAATAACAGATAAATTCACATCTTTGACAGCTCTTATATGTAAACCTTTCTCCATGTGTTTGTAAGCAAGCTGGGGTAGAAATCATAATTCTAGATTCCTTTGAGGTTTTTAGATGCCTGTCAAAAAATTTTAGAATTTCCATCTTCATGGCCTAAACTCAGAAACTGTTTATGAAAACAGCTTCCAAGTGTTTTACTTCAGATACTTTAGAGAAGGTTTATTTTAACTACTGCACTTCTTTTTGCTGGAGGCAATGTTGACAATGGTGTCCAAAGTCTTTTTTTTTCAGCTGTTAATTATCTAAAATACCTAGGTTCGTGCCTTTGATAAGGTAGTCAACTTTTTCTGGTGTTTCAGTAGGGTATTTCTAAAGATACATTCCATAACAGAGGAACGTAACCTATTTTCTCCAGGAATTTATTACTTATTTAACTTACTGGTAGTATTTAGCTGAGATGTACCTTGGGAATGAAGTATATTCCCTTATCAGAGATCTTTTGGAGACAGTTTAACAGAAGAATATTTCTGAAATTGAAGTGACTACATAAAAAATTAACATAATAAAAGCTAAAGATTTCTAGGTGGATTTTACTGAAAAGACTCAAGAGGATTAAATAGCTGGTTTAATAACAACAGCAAACTTCCTTAGTATCTAGTGACTGCGTGCTGGCAAATGTGGACACAGTTATTAAGAAATCCTCTACAGAGTGCCCATGGAGATGACTTGTAAACTTGCTGCCTATACAAGGTAATTTAGCAGAAACCAGAAAAAAACTAGAATTAGTGGACACCTGGATAAGATATGAATTACTGTGAAAGAATCAACATGGGCCTGTGAAGAAAAATTGTGCTTACCAGGCTTCTTGGGGTAGTTTTTTAAGATATCAGGAAATTTGATCTTGTTCGTACACTTGAATTTTAAATAGATTTTTGCTAACTTGTAATCAACGTGAAAAAACATGCTGAATTGGTAAGCAGGCTAAATTTAAACCTCAGTTTTTAGGAATTGTTCAACATTGGATAGGAATCTGGATTTGGCTGTTGCTTTGGGGGACTATCTCTGAAGATGACTATAATACATTATTTCATTTCATGCCCTTGAATGTTATAAAGAAGCATTAGGAACACAAGTCTTTAAAAATAGGAGAGTGAACTTGTCTGATGCCATTTCAGAATAAAGTGAGTGGGTATTGTTGTTTCCATTCAAATAGCAACAAGTAGCTAAAATTAAATATCCAGACTGAAGCACTTTCTGAGAAAGACCGAGATTTTAAAAAGTATTCATGATTTAATGAAAGTAATTGCAAATATAAACAAGAGTATTAATTTAATATTTTTCTTTTCGCTTAACATAGAAGGATGTGAGAGAAAGGATCTATTTTGCTATTTTTATCCTTGCAACAGTTCCAGGTAAAAAGTTAATCTTCACCAACATTCTTCTTTACCTTATATGTGAAACTATATTTATTTTCAGTTGAGCATAAAAGGAGGTATGGCAATATCTTTGAATGCACACTGCTGCCGAGTCACAATTTGTAAAGGCTGATGTTTTAGAGTTGTCTGCTGCCTTTGCTCTTAAGAACTTACTGTACATGTGTCATTAGTATTTTACTTTGTACTTTGCCAAGAGCTACCTTTGGATTTGATCTTGAGCTCTACTCTCAGATCTATTAGATGTTTTTATGTGTAACAGAATTATATTAAAAATTATATGGAAATGCATATTATGCATCCTGATCCATAAATACACAACAGGTTCTGAGCATTTGCCCTCTATTTTCCCTTTTTCTCCAAACACAATGTATCCTATTCCTGTTAATGAAGGCAATCAATGGAGTAATTGTATTGCAAGAAAAAATTAAGTTCATGGAATCTTGAGTGTAGCTGTGGTGCCATCATAAAGCCTATTTCTCACTTCTATTACTTGTTTTATGAGAGAATGGTCAATTTTAAAGACCCCCTGAAGGAATTTATTTAAATATTACTGGAAAAGTGTTAGCCAATCTTTGCAAAAGTACAACATTACCTCCTCCCTTTACAGTTACTTAGATGATAGAAATATTTTTAGTTGTCATTTTTAACTTGAGTAAATGAGTAGCCTTGGAGAACTGAGTATGTAAAACTGCTTCTATGAATGCTGAACAACACTATCATGAAATGTGCATGTTCAGCCAAATAATTTAAAATAATAATAGATTATCAGTCATATTGCATCCCCCTACCACTAAGTTCTCTAGTCATCCACTTAATTTCTCTGGTTTATCGAAAATTCCTTTAGGCAAAGAGATGTGGGATATCACTTGCTTTCTCAAGGGAGACATAAGGTTTGAAATTTTCCTCTTAAGAGCTCACAGCATTATGCTACAGTGTTATACAGATGCAGTGTGTTTATGTAGTACAGACAATAAGAGAATATTTTATGATATAGGACCCTTTGATATGCTTGTTCATAATATTCCCTACAACAAGGAAAATCTTAGCCATTTCTCTTTTCCAAATAGTTTGTGTCTGGGTAGAAATTATGGCATGGTCCACACTCCAGTATATCAAGAAGAGTGATCGTGGGGTAAATGTACAGAAGTGTTGTGATGCTTGACTTCAATGTGCTTTTCTGTAAAAAGTACCAGTGGAAAGCCCTGAAGGAGTTATATATCTATAAGGAGAATTCACAAAAACCTGCAGCCTGAATAGAAATCCATAAATGTTGATCAATGGGAAGTAAAAGGAAGAATTTACTGGTGGTGTAGGTAGGAAGGTATTAAATTCATGTTTTCCTATATACTTCTCGATCTAAGATACTTAATTTAGGGATTAGAGAATCCAAACTCTTGTAGAGATATGTGATGAGACACGAATGTCTTGATGGCAACCTACAGCTGTACCATCAAGAAATGCATCCTGAGAAGCAGGAGTGTCCTTCAAATTTTGTTCCATGAATAATATGTACATAATCTAACAGTGAGTTGTAGATTAAAACTACAGGAGATCTTAGCTTATGAAACTGTTTTCCTAAAAGCTTTCTAATATGTAAAAAGCACGGGAACTGCTAAGTTTGGTACTTAAAAATGCAAAACAGTTTCATCTGAAATGTATATATATTTCCTATTTATGGATCAGACTGTGAAGAAAACACAAGAATTAATGTAAAATGCTTTCTTCTTGGTAAGAAAAGATACAGAAGCTTCAACACCACATGAAATCACTGAAGACAAAAGAATCCTAATGAGAGTACTTGCATGGAATCCTTACTCAAAAGGGTAAGTCTTATAAGAGAAGTACAACAAACTGCTACATGAAATGACCCAGAGATAGAAAATTATATAAGGCAGCAGAATGTTATTGCAAAGAGGTAGGAAAAAGAAGAGTAAAGAAGGAAATTTGCAGTAATTTAACCTTGATATTCACAAACCCTGTATTGTTCCTGAAAACAAACATTGAAATAAATTTAAAAAAGAATAAAATGAAGTCAAGGGATTGACTGGCTATAAGCTGAGTGTTTAAAGGTAGGAAGTGAAGGAAAGAGAGGAAAAAGAAACTATGGTGACCTCACCACTGTTAGATGTCTGAGTCTTGGATAAAGGACATAGAATAATATACTGCTCTCGGTGTATTAGCAAAGCGATGTCACAATAATACTTCTGGATGTCTGAAAGAAAATGCTTTTAATGTGAGTGAATGAGCCAAGCAAAATTACCTGGTATGATTAAAAACCTTTTCAGGAACCAGAAAGGTATTGCATGCTAGGGGCAATACAAGTGAGTTTCATAGAGATGCGCGTGATACTTAAGAAAAACAAAAGAGAGTGATAGAGTATCATGAGAATGTTTTTGGTACTCATACCAACGTTGCAGAAAGGAAGAATTTTGTCTTCCTTGAAGAACATAGCAAACATGCCTCAGAAAATAGCTTAGCTTCTTTGCTTTCAATGGTCTCTCTGTAAGAAGAAGTTGTGCATATTGCTACAGTACTTACAAAACCAGTAGCGTTAGCATGGAGGCATAAATCTGCTGAGGGAATGAGGCAAAAGCATATAGCATGAATTAAAATAAACCCTAAAGCCATGTTTAATGGACAATGTGAATGAGAATGTAGAGAATTTAGTAAATAAGCATTGGGTTTAGAGAAGCAAGACACTGAAGTATTTGAAGATAGAAGTATAAAAAAAGAAAGTAAATGTGGTATTAAATAATATTAATTATCCTAATGTTGGAAAGTTAGCTGTAATCCATGTTTTGCGATATCAAAATCCATGTAGAAAGCAGAAATTTGGGAAAAGGCAGAAAATTATATTTATGCCAGAAATTAAAGTATCAGTTAGAAACAGAACCAAAAAAATGAGAGTATTGGTTAGGTTCTAAGGATGAGGATAAGAATTCTTTCTCCTCTTATCATTAGGCCTGGCTATTTGCCAGAGGTCATCAGGAGTAACAGGGAAACTAAAGGTGAACTAGCTAACAACAAACATAATGAAACAGAAAACACGATTAAGTGAGAGAGAACATGTTTACTAAAGAGGAAATACTCAATTTCTGATGCATAAATTGGGTAAAATTATCACTGCAAAAAGAGGTTCGGAACTATTGGCAAGAAATAGTTGGACAGTGGAGATTGACACTTATGGAAGAAAGACTTCAGGCCAATTGATACCTTTTCTGTTGTCCTATAAAAGTATGTTCTGAGTTGCTGAATTGTAAATAATAATTTCTTCCTCCTTTGTTTGTGTTATGCAAGAAATCTTTGGTACTTTTGGCAATCAAAGCAGCAGGGACTAGTAAGAAGACTTTTTTATTCCAGTAATTAGATTGGAATAAATTAGAATATCTGGAATATTTCAGGTTTATGTTCACAGTTACGACCTCTGATCTTAAGCTAGGTTCACAACACAGCTTGCTTTTCTGCTGAAAAGACATGATAAAAGCTGTTGGGTCTTTTAAAAATCACAGAGCTAGAGACAATGGTGGTTAGTGTAGTCATGTGTGGGTCTGGCTCCACTCCTGTTTCAATTAACATTTTTGTTTCACAGAATCACAGAATAACCAGGTTGGAAGAGACCCACTGGATCATCGAGTCCAACCGTTCCTATCAAACACTAAACCATATCCCTCAGCACCTCGTCCACCCGTGCCTTAAACACCTCCAGGGAAGGCGAGTCAACCACCTCCCTGGGCAGCCTGTTCCAGTGCCCAATGACCCTTTCTGTAAAGAATTTTTTCCTGACGTCCAGCCTAAACCTCCCCTGGTGGAGCTTGAGGCCATTCCCTCTTGTCCTGTCCCCTGTCACTTGGGAGAAGAGGCCAGCACCCTCCTCTCTCCAACCTCCTTTCAGGTAGTTGTAGAGAGCAATGAGGTCTCTCCTCAGCCTCCTCTTCTCCAGGCTAAACAACCCCAGCTCTCTCGGCCGCTCCTCATAAGGCCTTTGAAATATAACTCAGGACAATAACAGGAAAGGAACAGAAAATTCTTTCTGGAATATCTTGGGTATCCCAGTGGCTGTCTGATTCGCTGGGAAGGTGGGAGACAGTTTCAGACCACTACTCCAAACAAGGTCAATCCAAAATATTTGAAGTGACCTCATCACTTACCTGTGTGGGTCCTCAGCTATAGAGCAGGTTTCTTTGTTAGAACACCGGTAGGCAGAGAGGACAGATATGCACTTATGGGGTCATACTGGCGAGATAGTTGATGACTATATTTGATTTCAGTGCCTAAATGCCTTTGATGACTCTGATCCTCTATTTGCAAGTGTTTTCATCTTTTTCTTGCCTCCTCTGTGGTCTACTCGCTAATGCTATAGAACCCAACCTTTCAGCTGATGAGGGACAGATGTTTCTGGTGTCCATTGGTAAATACTTAGCTACACTGAGCCTCATGTCTTCCAATGAACTAAAGCAGCATTTCAGTAAATGGGTCCCACCTATTATTGGTACTCCTTCTACTTTCTGTTTGTTACATCAGAACCAACTCTCCCTGCAGAATTGATGATCGTTGTTACCATTACAGATGAAAGAATGTGCAATCTCACTCTTCTCCATTCAACCTTACCAGAAGCTGAAAACTGTCGTTAAAATTAGTGAGACGTCTTACAGAAGATTAATTGTGAAATGTCATAGGAAACCAGGAAGATTGCATATACTTGAGTACTTGAGTTGCAGAAACCTAAATAAGAAATTATAAAGACACTAATAAAGACAGAGGGAGAGAAGGTAGTCTGCTAAGTACTAAAGTTGATAATTTGCCCTGTGTTCACGCACTAAGGGAAAAGAAAGTGTGTTATGAGTTTACCCAAAAGGGTTGATTTCAGTTTACAACACAAAAATATAGAACCACAAATTCATCCTGAAAGTTGCTATAAAGATGTAATTTATTCTTTTCAAAATTCAGTAGATTTTGTTCATCATGGGTATACAAGAATTTTTAATTAACTCTGTGTCATAAATGAGAAAATTATTAAAAGTTTGAAATGGAAAAGGTCTACAATACTAGATCTGTCTTCCTAATTTAGAATTGTTTCTTTATTCTTGTGTATGCTGCCCAGAGCAAAATAAGCAATTCTTGTAATGAGAGGTTTAACTCTCTCTTTGAAAGAATGTTCTCTGTTTAATAGTCTGGGCGTTTTGGTTATTTTTCATTATATTTAATCTAAATGTTTTACATTTAGTTTTATTTTGACAGTCTAGGATAACTGAGTGGCACTAACTTTTGTACCAGCCTTACAAATACAAATCTTAGAAATCCCACAAATTACTATCCAACAGAGGCAGAAGAGGAGAAAGTAAAATATACTTTGTGACGATCTGTCATCTACAGTCTCAGAGAATTAATGGTGACAGATTCTTCTGAAACTTTGCTGAGTAATGTCAGTAATTGCTTGTTTGTCATATTTTGGTTGCAGCGCTCTGGATCAGGAATTATCTGAGGTTGCAAATTCTATTTTATGCCTTTATAATAAAGCGTGTGGTGTAAGCCAGGAAATAAAATGTAATTCTATAGTGAGTATAAGATCTAAGGATGAGTGTGCATTTGCTTCCAAAAGAGTATTAATATTCTGGAACACAGTGAGAGATCTATGCACTTAGAATAAATCCTGATCTAAGGAAAAGCACTAGCATACTTTAAGGGAGGTTAATAAAACCTTTTTGTACTTAAGATAGCTCTTTTAATCTGCTTTCATTTTATTCAGTGCTGCTAGGGTTTTCCAACATGAAGTCAAGACATGCTAAGTGTCTGTACACTGGCAGGCCTCAATAAAAAAGTATTGAAATATGAGTGTAACTTTTATTGAAAATGGTGATCAATTAAACATTTTTTTAATTATCTTGGTAATGGAGATAATATGAACCTTCGTTTAGGTAAGGAGAGCTTTTTAACAACATATATTATGTAAAACTAAATTCATGTTTAGCATAGGTTGATCATATGTAACTTTCACGTTTATGATTCTATAATGTGTATGAGAAATGTACTTTGAACTGGCAGACAGTCCCACTCTGGAGTCAATTTTTTCACTATAGATAGATGACCTTTTTTTTCTTTTGGTGTTTCACACTAATATTGTATTTGTTCATTTCATGCCAGGTGCTCATGACAGAAATTAGAAGTGAGTTCATATCCACTTGGGGATATTTCTATAAGAATTGAACTGTGGCTTTTACCTTCAACCATGCTGCAATTTCTATTTTAAGTAAATTAAAATTCCCCTACGCACTTCTACATGTACTCACCAGTACTCAGCATAATTATAATAGAAAAGGAAAAGAGGAAAAATACCCAAATAAGAGTGCAAGCCCATAATCTTAAGCGTGTTTGCAATCTGGCTGTGCAATTGGATGGTAGTAGAAAGGCACATGGCTGGTTTTGGCCAACAGGAAAGCACTGTTTTAAAACAGATAGCAAGCAATTTTGCTCACATAGCTCTGACAATGATAATCAGTCCAAATTTCCTGTTCTCTTGAAATTCAAAGACTTAGACCATCTTTAAGAAAATACTGGCAATCATGTTTAGGTGTTTGGTTGTTCAGACAGGTGGAAAATGCCCAAATACTATTTCTAAATCTCCCAGTTGACATGCCATGGATTCCAGTGCATCATGTCAAGTCATTTTGTTTCACACAGCCTAACACAACGTGACTGAGCTATACCTCAGAAACAGAAGTAACTGACAGTGACTAATCTAATACATGAAAACATGACTTTCAGAAGATGTACTTCGAGATACATGTCATGCAATATTTTCAGATACCCTTTCCTTTAATTTCTACTGACCTGACTGCAGACTTTTCACAGGGATTGTTCTGTGTGAAAATGTATTTGACATTACTTCTTTTCAGAAAGCTCTGTTAATTTAAACAACACTTGAAATATATTTTCAATGTTTTTTTCCATCTTTTAATCACGTGGACTGCTTATGTATGAATATTTCAGAAATTTGGAAGTAGAATTCTTCATTTTATCTTTGAAATTAAAAAGAGATAGATGTGATAAACTGTGCTCATATAGCCATCAAAATACAACTGTGTACTCTGCACAGAGTTTCCTTTCATGCATACTTATAAGGTGTTATATCTTTAAAGAGCTTTAGAGACTGTGGTTAACCAATTCATAAGCTGTAAAAGCTTTCTAATTATTTGGCTTCAAAGAGAAACTGAATGAAACGAGTCCTGGATAATATATTTAATTCAACTGTATTATACTTATCTATTATGTTCTCAATATTTTGTATTCTCAAAGAACTATTTAAAATCATGTGCTGATACTTTACGGAAAGTTATCAATAGGTGTAAGTAATTCATAAAATGAGCTAATAAGCACACAAATATTTCATTCATTTTGTATCCTGAAGTTTAGTCTTTGATAAAAGATGATCAGAGCAACTGATTAGTTGCAATTTATTTATTCAAGTTTTTATAATTATGAATAATAAAATTCAAAATTATTGGAAAGTTTCCACTAAATAATGACCAAAATATTAATAAATTTTAGAGTTTAGTGTAAGCTTTTTAATCTGAACATCAGATAGTGTCAAGAAATGGATAGTTTTCTATGGTGGCAGCATGTTATTTTGACAGTTGGCCTAAAATACTACATTTGATGCACAAAAAGGGAATCTGTCATTGCTTTGTTGATCTTCCTATGAGAGAATTATTTTGCTGCATTGCTCTAATCTGATATTGTGCTTTAGTTAGATCTAAGCCTTATGAAACATTACCCTGAAGGTTAAAAATAACTCTGTTATGAGTTTAAACAAAGAGTTTGAAGGGAGGAAAAAAAGTTTGCAAACATACAGTTCTGTCTTCTGCAAATCTCATGGGGATTCTCAACTGCTGACTTCTTATCTTAACACATAACATAATAACCAATTACTGTCAAAGTCACCAGACCCATCAGACTCCTATTGCATTACGCTTATGCACTGGCTCAAGAGAAATGCAATCAATCCACTGCTAAATTAATTACTAATTTTAAAATTATCTTTAAACAATATGATCCCAAAATTGGCATAAATCATGTGCTTAAGTATCAAATTAGGTTTCAAGAAAGACAAAGGAGTGGCAAGTCCTGTTCAAGAGATTTCATTACATTAATTTGCTCAGAGCACTGAGAGGTCATAATTTTAACCTTCTATAGGTCCAAACCATATGAAAATTATTCATGTCACCAAAGGCCAGCAATAATTCTTTTAATTCCATGGCATATTAATGACCAACAACGAATCAGCCCCTTAAGTATCTCATTTATTGTCTTAAATATGAAAATGTTTTAGAGATTAGACAGGAAATTGTTTGAATTAATTAACTGAACTGACGCTCAAGGGAACTGGTACAAGATTTTCAGACAAAGGCTGAGAATTTACAGTAATGACATTTCTTTCATGGTTAGAAAATATAGTACCAGAGGGACTTTGAGGCACTCTTAACATTTTAGCTGATGTCTATTGAGGGCTTGAGATTCCTCTGAAAGCATTTATTTTATTCATTGGAGACTCCTCTCAATTACGGCATGAAAGGCATCACATTAAAATAGCCATGAGGCCTACAAATTTCACTATTTAAATGGGATCGGAAAACTGACAGAATGAAAATTCAGAATGTAAATGGAGACTATTAAAGTAATAGGATCATTTATAAAAAAATGCTTTTTTTCAAGTAAGTTAATGTTGAAAAGATAAAAACCAGGACTGTGTTAAAAAGGCTAATAATCAAACCGTAATGAATGGAGCTAACTTTTTCCCTTTCTTTTTTATGACATCTATCAAGAGAACCCCCTTGGTTCATTAATGCAACTTTGCATGTGTGTATTTTAGTGTGGCCCAGTTGCCAGGTAGGACAACAGTGGATGCCTTATTCAGTTTGAGGTTCTAGCTCATGCTGTTGCTGCTTCTGAACGAGGAATCATTTTATGCTTTCTTCCTTGGTTTCAAAATCATAATAACCATATGTATATATCAGAGGTTTTATCTGTGAATGAGATAGGAAAAAAAGATATAAAGCTAATGATGACAGTGCCTATGTTGATTTCAGTTTCTAATGTGATTGAATATAAATTACAACACCAAACAGATGACTTGCAGGGATTTTCAATTTTTATTAATACTTAGCTATAGGGATCAGCTATCCTACACTATATAAAAAAAAAAGTTTATTCTCATGCGTTCTTTTTTTTTTGATTTTTTTTTTCTTTTGTGTTTTTTTGTCTTTTTTATTAACGGTTTATTTAATCAACAAAAAGAAAGGGTAAAAGTTCAAGACTACACTGAAGATCAGTGAAGACTTTCCTGTTCTAATGATTTCTGAGTTTCAAATATTAAGATTCTCAGTCAAAAACACTTTCCTTCTCAGTGGAAGAGTTCAGCTCCCAGCAAACTGTCTTCCAAAAATTCATTTAACAGGATTCATATTTGAAAATTTGGAGCTACTATGGGCAGTATGGTTTGGGGTCTTTCGGGGTTTTTTCCTGTTTTTGTTTGTTGGGTGTTTTTAATTAAATTATTTGTCTTGGAGTAAACATAATAATGCAAAACATTAACTCCAGTTATAATTTTTACATTTTCCTGATACTCAAGCTTATCTGTATGTAATAAAGGTGATACAAAACATGTCAGCAGAAAGTGAGTTATAACTGTTAGAAATATACAATATATCTGTCAAAACAACTGAGTTTGTATGGGTAAATCTTTGGAAGCAAAGATACATGTAAGCCTAATAAGGAGAAAATATATTGAATTTTCTAATACAACCAATATTTTGTTTCCTAATTTGACTTCATTTTTAAGTATTACCTGAAATATATATCCCTTTTAGAGACATAAAAGTCTTACCTACACAAGGAAGAACAAATCTGGATATAATTTCCTCCTTTGACTCTCGTAAAGTAATATCCATGAATAATAGATAAGAATATACCAAAAAATTGAATTGATTCTATACAGAGTAAAGAAGGGAAAATTCTTTCCATTTGCCCTCTCCCACCAAAAAATCTCCTCAAACAAACAAGAAGTACAAATCAATGAGAAGATTAATATTGACTCTGAGTAGCCTGTGAGGAGCTCAGAAAAAAGCAAAACTCAGATGCTTAGAAGCTCATGACAATGCTTTTGCCAATCAGGTCGTGAAAATGAAAGCACTCTTGCTTGATTTCTCCTTTTTTTTGGAAAGGATAGGAGGGAAAAGGCAAAAAACTCCCCAAATCTTCATGGTATTCTATCAACTCCAACTTCCCTTTTGCTGGAAATTCTTACAGTTCTTGTTCTGAACAGAACATTTTTTCTCACTCTCTACTCCCCACAAGGATTCTGGACTTTTTTTTTTTTTTTAACAATGGAAAATGACCCTTTCAATCAACTCTTTTCATATTTAAGTTATTAGTATTAAAAATAACATATCCATTCTATGAAACTGGCTCTCAGATTCACAGATTGAACTGTTTCACAACCTCCTTAGGTATCGGATACAAATGATAAGAGATACGTTTCAAGCCCATTTAAGCAAGCCACAGACAAGCGATCTGTGTATGCAGCACTGAGCTGGAGACAAGCACGGAGTCTGTTCTTAAACTACTTTTGAGTAAACATAGTCTCCCATGTGTACTGGAAAAATCTGGACCATGAATAGCAGAGACAACCTTTATCCAAGCTCGTTCACAGCCCTTGATTGCAGCTCGCTATGTTTTCTCACTCCTTTGTGGAGCAGAGATCACTAGATGTCCTGAACTGTGTTCTGAGTCTGTGATTTGAACAAACAGGAATTCATGTCAACTGTGCCTCAGCATTGGCTCACTCACATGAAAGACAAGGGTTTCAATACTCTCATAATCATACATGCAGTCACATGATACTTTTAAAAATGGAGTGAGAGTTCAGAAGAAAAAAAATACTGATTGGCTGAGAAAGCACGTGACATACATGGGAGAAACATCAAAAGCACACAATTTCTACTGGAAAGAGCTCAGTGCACTGCTGTTGCAGTTTTAATGACTAGGTTTCTGATGACTAGAATATGCCAGGGAGCTGTCTAGTTTTAATCTATTTTACTCTGAAAAAAGAGAAATAGTAAGGAATAGATACATAATAAAGATAAATAAAAACACCACATTACTGTAAATAATATAAATAATGTAAATTCTACAATGTGAGGTAGAAACATGTAATAGCATCCTAAATTTTAGTCACGTCATATACTGTCTTTACTTCTTTATAGAAGAAATATGCTATTAGACATCTACTCCTATTGTGCTCCAGATTTTAAGTCTTTTCTGTTTTTTCTTTATCCATATTTCAGATGAGCCAGAAAACTGAAACATAAATTATTCGAATAATGGCCTATAAAACTTAGCTTTGCTTGCATAGTCAAAGTCATTGACTGTGAATGGTTATGAATATAAAAGCTGTATCCACTCACATGATAAATGGTGAGGAATACTGCTGATCATGCACATGCAGGTCTTCGCCATGATGAGTTTAAACAGGGATTGTATTTTGATGAGATGATTGAATTTATTTGTAAGATACAATTTAACAAATCAAAATACTTTGTTATGAGAGAGAGAGAAAGGAAGAGAGTATTCAGAACTAAGTAGAAGATGATATCATCTGTAAAAACTGTTTTGTAGTAAATAGTGGAGCAGTTAAAGAAATAATTAATATAATATCACAACTACAATTATCAATGCATCAATATGAACATCAAATATTTCCATACATTATTTGTATACATTAACAATTATTCTCTTATCTCAGTCTTCAAGAGAAATTGCTGACACATACCCATAACAATGAGAGATGCATATTGTTATAGACTGAGCACATAGCCCTCTAACAAAACACTAAGCAAAGACCTCTTTTTACCCCATAATCTTAATATTGTCAATAAGTTTGGGTTGGTCTTATTTTTCAGCCCCTTGATCCTTACAGCTTTGAATATACTATAAAGAAAGTCTTGAAATTCCCTATTGTTACGATGCAGGCATTACCCCTGAAGTTTGCCATTCCTTTGATTTCAAAGTAGCTTTATCCCAACTGGACAAAACCATATTCCTACAACATTCAGGTCTGATACATAAATTGTTAGACTTGGTTTTGTACATTTGCAATGTTTTTAATCTGATATTGAAACAAAAGTAAAGTAAACATTTGATGGACTACAGAAAGAAATATTCTCAGCTGAATATATCTCAAGTTTTTAGTTTTTCACTAACAAGAGTTTGTATTTTCAAAAGCTGATACAATACAATTTGTAATTTTGAAGATTGTTAGCAAATGTTTGCAGATTTTTAAGATCAGGTTGAGGTTCATCATCTGTAAGTATAACAAACTGATGAGTATCATAACTTTTCTTCAGTAGATTACTCTGGCTTAAGAATACCTGCCCTAGTCAGGCTCCTTAAAGAGTTGTATACTGCTGTCATATTACAACAGCATGAATCTGGAATGTCTCAGCTAATTATGGCAGGGAGTTTTGTACACATAACATAGGCCATATTAAGTTTTCATACAGACTTCTGTAGGCTTGTTCATCCAAAATCGAAACCCAGTATTTAAATTTCTGCTTTTTATTTGTTTCCGAGACTCTTGTAACTGTGCTTGTATCACAGTAACAGTGTAGACTGAGAATATGTTTTGACTGTTGGTAGGGTTGATTGAACTCATTTAAATTTCCAAGATACTGCTGTAATGCCCAGAAACGTGCTATTGATGTGTTGAGTCATGTTTTGTTCCAGTTAGGTTCATCCAGTTTCTGTATATCTGACACTGATCATGTCTTCCCTCCACTTTACTTCAACACTGACTAAAAAATAAATAATTTTAAGACTTCTATGGCTCTGAGGATCTACCATATATAAAATGATTCACTCCTTGCACAGGAAAACAGAGAGATAAGAATATATGCAACAGAGAAGGCACTAAATCCCCCATATTCTTCGACTACACATTTCTTACCTGGTCAGAGGAAGATTTCAGTTTCTTTTTATCTACACCAAGTTTCACAGGATAGAGATTTATAACTAGAATTTAGATAAGTGAAGTGTGTCCTCTAAACACTTAGAAAGCAGTTAGATTGATTCCAGGCTACTAAAATGCATGCACTAAGAAGTGATGCGGCATTCAACAGACGATATGCCTCAGGCAAGCCTTCTTACCTTTCCAATATTAGATTTCTAATATTAATTTCCCATGTATTAGTCAAGTCTTTAATAGGCATATGTTGGATTCTGTTTACTCTTTAGAGTTTTTCTTTTCTCTGACTGGGAGTTATTACTATGCACATAATAGCAGAAGTATTTTGTGCCTCTTGAGTTTCAAAATTTGAACTGCTGTTCTACAAAATGTAGATGTCACTTTAGCAGCACCCCTATGCTATCCTGCTTAATTTTCAGAACGAAAAAATATAGTTACTTTCAGCTTTCAGGGTATTTAAATAGATCTTGCCAGTGTTTACCATATTTTGTTTTATTTTATAGTTCTGTATTTTTTTTTAATTATAGTTTTTATGGGTTTACTTTTTGTTTCAACACTTTACTTGCCTGCAGATGGAGAAATTATATGGAAACAGAAGAAATGTATCCCAGAGTCCTTTTTTTTTTTCCTGCTTGCTTTAGAAAGTAGAAACTTAAAGAATGATGTTAATAATATGAATGAAGGACTCATGTTCAGTTTTTATACACCTAACCAATGTACACAAAATCTCACAGGGCTATGTACAGTCTTTTTCCAATTATATGTCTTCCCCATTCCCTTTCTTGAAAACAAACAAAAATCACAGTGACTACAGAATCTCTAGTATAAATTACTTTGAATATAGCCACCAATCTACTGAGATCCAGTTCTGTCATAAAAGTGTAAATTTATGAAATTTGAACTGAATTTAAATTTTCTGCAATATGGTCTTCACACCCTAATTTTATAGAATGAATTACTACATTAAAAAAGCATCCTTCCTGAATGAATTATTTTGGACATTGCATTTTTTTTCCTTATATGAAACAAAACCTAAACTTGATGACCAGAATAACAACACTGATTTAATCAGCAAGTTTGCGTATGTGTTCATGTACATACATCTGCATATATATTTAATCAGTGAAATTACAATTTTATATGTATTTTTTGGTTATCTGCAAAACTTCAATTAAAGGAATGTTTTTTCCATAGCCTATATAAGTATTTTGCACATACGTAGCATGCAAAGCATGCATTACATAACTGTGAGCTCTTTTCTAGAATAACTCACCTGCATTAAACTTCAAATGCTCTGAGTTTCACAGTGCAGTCAATAAGATTGTGCACAGATCATAGAATCATAGAGTAGTTTGGAGGGACCTTAAAGATCATCTAGTTCCAACCCCCCTGCCACGAGCAGGGACATCTCACTAGGTCAGGATGCCAGGGCCCCATCCAACCTGGCATCGAACACCTCCAGGGATCGGACAGCCGCAACTTCCCTGGGCAATCTGTGGCAGTGTCTCACCACTCTCATGGTGAAGAAATTCCACCTAATGTCAAGTCTAAATCTGCCCCTCTCCAGTTTATACCTGTTCCCTCTTGTCCTATCACCACAAGCCCTGATGAATTGTCCCTCTCCAGCTTTCCTGTAGGCTCCCTTCAGGTACTGGAAGGTCACTATAAGATCTTCTTGGAGCCTTCTCTTCTTCAGGCTGAACAACCCCAACTCTTTCAGCCTGTCCTTGTACAGAAGGTGCTCCAGCCCTCTGATCACCTTTGTAGCCCTCCTCTGGACCCGTTCCAACAGTTCTATATCCTTCTTATGTTGAGGATTCCAGAACTGGACACAATACTCCAGATGAGGTCTCACAAGACAGGGATAGAGGGGCAGAATCACCACCCTCGCCCTGCTGGCCACGCTTCTTTTGATGCAGCCCAGGATGCAGTTGGCCTTCTGGGCTGCAAGTGCACATTGCTGGCTCATGTCAAGATGAACAAGTATTAATAGATGTGTAGGTAAAGAAGTGAAATAATTAAAAAAATAGTAAAATATGTGGATCTGAGAGTACACAGAAGCAATTATTTCAGTCAAGCTATTATTAAGAAATTGTCATAGCTACCTGGTAACAAGGGATCATAATACTTGCTATCAGTCTGCATTTAGACTTGCATTAAAATGAAAGTAACTTTAAAATTGCTGCTATTACAGAAGCAAAAAAAGTGTACAAATTCCCACTTACTGAGTTAGTTCCCTATCTTCATATTTTCTTCAGCTTCTGTATCCTTCATTATACGCAAACTCTGTTTCCAAACACAGGAGGGTGATCTGGAAAAAAAGAGTTAGAAAGCTTTGTGTTGTTGGAATTTCTTTCCTGTGGAGCCATTACCCATTTTAGGAACTCAATATATGAAGCCTCTGGAGCCACATCTCTGCAATTCCACACATGCTTTAGGTGCATTTTTTACCACTGTGTTTGAGTTTCTAAAAACATGAAAGTCCCCCTGCTGTGGCAGGTGTAGAGAAAGCTACCTGTACTACCGGGTTGCTTGTATTTTCTTGATAACTTTTCCCCACCCATAAACTTCAACATGCAATAGTATCTTTCTCTGATATCCAGAGTAGTGGATTTGACGGTAAGTAATCTTTTTCCATCAAGAGCTTGAATATGTCTTCTTGCTTTATTAGGAAATACATCGCCAAGTATTTTTTACTTTGGCTCTCCACTCAGACTAAGTGAACTTAACTTCAGAATCTGAGACTTTTATCAGAATAATAATATTGTGAACACACTAGTACATCATTGGGAAAAAAAAGACAATAATTTGAAGAAGTTTCTCTTCAAAGTATTATCATCAGATGTGAGATAAAAAAATAAGTCATGTTATTCTGTTCAACACACTAACTGGGCACGGCCTTAAAACACAAGGCAAAACTATTATTTAGATTTTTGCGTAGCCACCTCCAGTGTAAAACCACAGTTTTATCCAAATGATGTTCCATATGTGAAAATATTGTGCTATCTCTTTGTCCTGGATTTACCTAGTATAAAATATTCAAATAAATTAATATATTATTTAAACTGCTTTGTAATGCTGCTTTCAGGAAACCTGAATATCAGTTTTAGTCCTGCTACAGCAGTGCAGCTAAAATGATCCTTCCTAGATTACAGCTTTGAATGTCACCTAAGAGCTGAAAGCTGCTCTTAGTGTTTTGCCTTCAGTTAATTTTTCATTTAAAGTGCAGCACTCTCACAAGTCTACATTTGATAGCAGCTGCAGTTTTTTTGGAAGTAAAAATAAGAAAATCAGACCACTAAGATTTGAAAATGGAATGTAATGGAAATCAAATTATCCCACAAAATGCTTTTGGTGCTTATTTATAGAGCTGGTCATGAGTTTATTGACACTTGGGGAAAAAAAAGGACTTTCTTAACCTCCCCCAAATGGAAACTGAAGGAGTATTTGCCAGTCTACCCACCTATCTCTACTTGCAACTCTATTTTGAATATACTAGATAAGGGACTCATAGTTTATAACATCATCTCCCTGCTAAAAAATCTGTTTACTACTTGGAAAAAAACAAGCTTAGTGTTTGCTTTCTCACCTGCCTGATTTGAGCTTGAGAAGTAAGTATGTAAATCTGCCAAGTGTGAGTGGCTTGCCAGGATCTTTGAGCATTCAGTATTTATCAAGCTGAAGTTGGCATTTACTTTGTGAATCAATAAACAGCTTACTAGCTCGCTAGTAGTCTAAAAAAACCACTGTCCTACTTGGTAAGAAATAACTCACATCCACTTAAATGTGGATTGTTTTGTTCTCTGTTAATTCTGTGTGGATCTCAAGCTTTTAAAAATAATAGAAATTGTTTGCGATTGCTACATATGGATCATGAAATCCTGATTCCACCCACAGGACAGGATCACTGTCATTGACTTCAGTGAGTTCAGGGTTTCCCATGAAATATACATGCGACTTTCTATTACTTAGGAAAAAATATTTTTTGCTGAAGCCTGTGCAGAATCTGAAGTCTTCCAAACCTTTTGATTTGTATTGAAATTAAAAAAAAGAAAAAAATTATCTGGATTCAAGCTATAGTGATTTGATCTGAAAGGTATACTAGAATAATGAAGGTGAAGAATACAGTCTTCTGCACTGAAGTGTCTGACATCAACAAATGTGCTAGCTGAAATCTTGTCTGGAGGAGAAAGTTAAGTGATGTAAGGGCAAGGCTGCCTTCTCCAGCTGCTCTGGCCCAGGACAATTCTGGCTGCTGGAGCCCGGCCCTCAGCCCCAGGGCTTAGGACCTCTGTCCTGACTAAGGGATACGGCTGTGACATCCCCATTTGCAGGTCTAATCAGTAACAAACATGAGCATGTATTGCAGAGACACACGTATAGTCACAGACTTACTTTGAAGAAGCAGCTTTTTTTTGGGGGTCAGGGCAATCCTTGATTTCAATACGTGATGGGGGATGACATGATTGAGAGCAGCCCTGCAGAGAAGGACTTGGGGATGCTGATCGATGAGAAGCTCGACATGAGCCGGCAATATGCACTTGCAGCCCAGAAGGCCAACCGTATCCTGGGCTGCATCAAAAGAAGTGTGGCCAGCAGGGCGAGGGTGGTGATTCTGCCCCTCTATCCCTCTCTTGTGAGACCTCATCTGGAGTATTGTGTCCAGTTCTGGAATCCTCAACATAAGAAGGATATAGAACTGTTGGAACGGGTCCAGAGGAGGGCTACAAAGATGATCAGAAGGCTGGGGCACCTTCTGTACAAGGACAGGCTGAAAGAGTTGGGGTTGTTCAGCCTGGAGAAGAGAAGGCTCCAAGGAGATCTTATAGTGACAATTCATCAGGGCTTGTGGTGATAGGACAAGAGGGAACAGGTATAAACTGGAGAGGGGCAGATTTAGACTTGACATTAGGTGGAATTTCTTTACCATGAGAGTGGTGAGACACTGCCACAGGTGTCCCAGGGAAGTTGCGGCTGTCCGATCCCTGGAGGTGTTCGATGCCAGGTTGGATGGGGCCCTGGCATCCTGATCTAGTGAGATGTCCCTGCTCGTAGCAGGGGGATTGGAACTAGATGATCTTTAAGGTCCCTTCCAACCCTAACTATTCTATGATTCTATGATTTATTTTTTTTTACTCTAGAGGTAGGAACTGAAGCACTGAAAGATTTTGGTACTTGCACTGCATCCTTTAGATCCGCAGGACATTGATCATGGCTTTTGACAACTGTCAAGGCACAGTCGATTTAGCCCGTCCTACTCCAGTAGCAAAACTGAGATCTTAAATAAGTTAGTCCAATACCCTAAATATACCACACCTTCCTCCTCTCACATTATCTTGATTACATATTTGCACTTGTCATTTTCTCTGTACCATAGTTCTCACATTTTTTTTTCCATCTTACAAAATATTGCCATTATTCTTGTTCTCTGTCAGACATTAGCCTGGTTACTGTCACTGAGTTCCAACTTTATGTCCCACTGTGATCTCCCAAACCAGTTTCAGTCAAGAATAATAATGGTTTTCACATTATTTTATTCTGCTGATGCCAGAGCTTTTCAGTGTTTTATACATAAACATTAGTTACTTTTTCATCCAGAGAAGTCAGAGTTATGTTGATAACACTTTAATAACCAATGATCCCTTTTATTTCAGCTTCTTTGTTTCCAAATTCCTGTTTCTGGGGAAGAATGGCAAGAAAGATTGCCAATGTAACAGCTACAGAATATAGGGGCCTCTGTCTATCACACAATAGTTTGAGTAACAATTTCCTTACCTGGGCTTTAGAGCCCCATAAACCCAATCCCGTGTTATGAATATGTGTCAATATATCTTGATTTGTTCAGTGCTGTATACCCTTGATAATGTTTTGCATTTGAGTGGAACTGTTCACTGCTGGGCTCTGCTTTGTCCTGTTGTATATCTTCTTTTGGACCCCAATTAGGTTTTTATGCTCTGCGTTAATGTGACTAAGTTCATTCCAGAATCCTCTTATCTGTAAATAAATAATATTAGCTTTATCTTTCCAACAGCGCTTGAAAGTCAAGGATTCATAGCCAATGTGTTATCCTTCTGCAGTGGAGTCTTACGTTTCAGAATTATACCTTCAATTCAGAGTTAGAGAGCCTCTCTGCTGTAGCAAGCTACATGATTCAGGATGTCCAACAGAAAATTATAGCTATTCATCAACTAAGGGTAGGGAGCCATCTTTTATTATAAAACCTTCAGTTTCTGGGTGATTGTAAAGTACAGCAGGCAGAAATACTCCTACTGTAATCCTAAGAGACTTCTTGCTTCACAGGAAAGAAAAACAGTGATACCAAAGTTTGGGTTTTGTTTTTTTTTTTTCCTCCCTCCCCCTTTTTTCCTATTTTTATTTTTTTCATTTTTTGCCCTTTTATTTTTTTTAAACCACAGTCTTCTGGGATAGTTTAAATACAGGAATATGTCAAGCATATTCCAGATTATAGTCTATGCTTGTTCAATGTCTGCTTTAACTTCTGAAGAATTTGACAGTTGCAATGAATATAGATTTCCAAATGTCTAGGAAGACTGGAAGCTGTGTTCTCGCTATTGATTGCTTTGGACTGAAATGGAAGGGATAGCTGGCTGTAGCTGTTTCCCAGTGGGAGGGTGAAAAAACCAACAAACTGTTTTTTGACAGAACTACTTGGTTCACTACAGGACAATAAAAGAGGTTGATATCAGTTGCAATAAAATGTATAGTTTCAATAGTCACACCACACAGTGTGAGATGATTTCTATTACCTGTGCTGACTCTTTTTGTGTTTAATCTATTTCTTTGGATTCTTTATATTTATAGGGAAGATAGCAGAGAGAAACGGGAAAGCAGACTTTCATGAACAGAGTCCAAGCAGCAGCTACTATTAGCTTTTGTCAGTAGCTTTGCCATCACTTTGAAGATCCTGCTAAAGTATTGGAGATTTGTTTAAAAAGTGTTTTGAGCAACTAGAATGCTGTTCATATAGAATCTTGAGTAGAAATTCAAGGATTTATGCCTTGCACTGAGCAGGATGTTAAGTACTTACCCAGATGTGAAAGTAGAATTCACAAAACTAAAGTCAGTAGAGTAGCACGTATAAACTTGCATCATTTTATATACTTATCTGAGGATTATATCTAGATCCTTAAGCTGGTGCCTGCACACAGCTGCCTACATCTTCTTTAGTGGTGTAATCTTCTTGAACTAGAACACATATCTACCGTTCAAGACTGCATTAATATTTTGGTTTTTTCTTAGGCAATTTAATTATCTTCTTTTACCAGTATATGCTAACCTTAAGGCTTTCAGGAGTGGGGAAAACTGCTCCTGATTATTTTATATGAAAACACTAACTGAAAGGGAGTGGAAGAGTGGCAAGTGTATATGAGTAGCAGTCAGTGGACATGGTCTTCCTTTGACAGAAGACACTATTTGGATTTAGTTTTACCCCATTGTGCACTTCATTGTGGAATGTGTAGTGATGTAGGAACAGGCGTCTCCTCAGTCTCTAAGCTTAGAGAGTTTTACAATGTGATAATGAAGGCACTCTTCAAAGAGTGCAGCATTCGGGTGCTGAATTCCAGAAAGATAAAGGTTTTAATGGAAGGAAAAAGAAAAATAAATTCTTCCTTCAAATACAAAAGAGTTAAAGCAGAAATAGAAAATTGTTAGGAACTTTTCATTATCTTGAAGAACACCACAGAGATGAAAAATAACTTTTAATTCACTTCTTCTATATATCTGTGTTAAAGACAGTACACATTACTTTAAGTATATCTCTTTGGAATGCTGGCAAGGAAGGGATAGAGCCTTTTGAATGTTTTGGAACCTTTTTGCATTGTGTTTTTGTTGTTGTTGTTTTATTTTGTTTTATTGTTATTTTTCCAGACAAATCTATATCTAATCAATGCCAGGTCAGCACATTCATCAGATAAAAGCACCATTGAGCTGTGATTATCCTCAAATTGACCATATTAGTTAAGGAAATACAGACCTAAGCTATGCATATGAGAAAATCTAGTATCTTGCTGTAAAAAAGAACTGTTAAGGTGCTGCATATGTGACATCAGAGACTTCAGTAGTCATGTAATTATTATGAATACTTCAGCTCCTTGAAAAATTTTAAACTTGAACTTTGGCATTCAGATGTCCACACTTTCCCCATTACATGAGCAAATGTAACTTTTATCAGCAGGAGTCCATTCTTTGCTATCACTAGTGTTGTTATACTTAAAGTGCAAAGACTAAGAAAGGTCTGTTTGTACCTTTGAATAGGGACTTGCTTTTCCTTTTTCTGTCTCCTTTTTTTTTTTCCCCCCTTCCTCAGTGAAACTATGTAAAAGAAAAGTATTCTCATTTTAGTTTTCCACGTATAGCATTATTTATCTTCGGTTTCTTTCATATCTTTAGTCAACAACTGTTCTTTGCTGATGACACATAAAAGGCTTTAAGAAAGAACTGAAACTACAAAAATCTCCTCTAAAGCTTCCAGGTTGGATCTGAAATATAAACTGCATTTGAAAAGTTCTCCTAGACACTTATTCAAACCTGCTCTTGTTGGTTTGTAATTATAAACTGTGCATGCCCTTGTTTAGCTGAAATGAAACTTCCCATTTTCATTTGCCGCTCTGAAATAAAACTACTCAATATATGCCTAAAGGTATTTTTCTCTTAGATTATGTTTGGATATTTATGTTGAGTGAAACAGCAAGTCTTTTCTCTAAAGCATGACAATTGTAGAAGAATGAAAAAGATAATCAAATCATCACTGAGATAATTCTAAGGTGAATTTCCTAGAAACCAAATCATGTTACTAATGTACATATATCTCATTCTTTTTTGTTAATATGTAAGTAGAAAAGTATTCTTCTTCAGCTTTATTAAGGCATTGTTTTATCCACAAAATTCTTTTTGTAGGTGAAGAGGCACATCTTATATATATTTAAGGAAAGACTACTAACAATTTTTTTTGGATATAGTGATTTTGATGTAGTGATTTTGATTAGATTCTTAAGAATCTTATCTGTCTTAGTCCAGACTGAATTGTTATGGAGTAAATGTACTTAAAATTGTTATACAAACATTTAGGTTTTGTTCTTTTCCTCAATGAGCTCACCCTTCCCTTTCTCCTCTGGGTTTTAAGGCTGGAGATTTAATTCTGTTTGTGGGGTTTCACAGTGAGTCACTGGTTACTGATGTCTTTCAGTAGGAGGAATATGATATCTTTGTTGAAGATTACTCCTTCGTCACTATAGGGTTCACATGGGGTCATTTTCGTATGCTTGACCCCTTGGTTTTTCTTCTTTGGTCTGTAGCTCCAGGTTATGTTCAGATGTATTGTATATCATCAATTTTAGTATGTTTGACATTACTCCTCTCCTTCTAACTCCTGAATGCAGTTTTGTGCAGCTCCAGATCTACATTTCTTTAACTGATCATTGGTGAGTTTTTTACAGCTATGTGGTCTCCAGTGCCAGCCTGTGCCTATCTCTTATCATCTCACTTCTGTACTCCTCTATGCCACATCCTGCATCTCCACTTCTCAAAGTTCCTGGTATAATGGTCTGTATTTCTCTACACTATAACATCATGTGACAGTCATAAATATTTCATTATACATGGTATATATATATATATATAACTTGTCACTGCTAAGTATATGAAATGATCATTGTACCACATGAAGATAAACAGAAATAAAACAAATTAGCCATAGAGACATGCTCAATTAGAGAAACTACAGTCACAGGTAAAACAAGTAAAACAAAATTGCAGGCAGATCAGGAAAAGTTTAGATGGAGAAAACCTGGCAAGTCACAGTCCTGGAGCCTTGCAAATTCAGTACAAAGCTTATGATCTGTTATTAACTGTAATGATGCTTTCTTACAGGTTATATTGTTACAAAATGAATAGTACCTGGATTTGGTGTACCGATCAACAACTATCTTATAATGTACATAGATCATTCAGAGTACAAAGTGACTAATGTAATGAAACTACAGAATGACTATAGAAAGACAGAATACTTCCTTCCTCCTAATATGTTTGCTGTGAAAACAGTAGAATAATGCTTGAAATTTATACAAATGAACCTAACCCAGATATTATGTGCTGTCCAAAAGGACAGGAAATTTGCAGAAAGGAGTAATCCTAAATTACATCATAATGAATGGATTGGTACTGAATAATAAAGTGATGTAGTAGCACTGTTTCAGATAACATACACAATATCCTTCTCAAACCTTGTTAAGTGAGTATTAACCAAATTGAGTTTAATAAACAGTCTGGTAAGTACACAGGTAATGAGGCACACCATTCTTTCTATAAAGGGATCTTTTGATAATAATTTTGAAAAGGTGAGGGTAAATGGAAGACACTCTGAGGATTTCCTGATGTAATAAGGTGTAGTAGTAATACGTACATGATTCTTTTTGAAGCATCCAACAAATGCTAAGCACAGGAACAAGCAACTTTTGTTTTCAATTTTCTCTCTAATTTGTTGTGTTCAGAAGATGTGGTCTTCAAGATATGTCTTGCTGTGATGCACACAGCAAGTACAAAGAGAAAGACAACCTAACAGTAACAGTTTTGTAAATCTAAGAAAACTAAAGAAGGTGAGTTACATTGGTACTGATGATTCATACTTAACCTTTGTGGTTTGCTTGCTTGCCATATGCCAGCATGACTAACCCAAGGGTGCCAAAAATTACCATTGATCAATAGTTTGAAATTGCAGCACTTGAACTTTAGCCTTTAATTCTACAGTGCTGTAGTATGTGTTCAAACATTTTAGAATTACTCATTCTGGCTGCAGATCAGCATTGCATAGACAACTGCAGAATTTTAAACATAATTTTTTTTTTTCTAACTTGGAATAGCAAAGACAAATTCAATATAGAAACATGATGGGGCTCATGTATTCTCAGTTTAAGCAGATGGTCTGGGGAGATTTAGTGTGTCTTTGCAGTCAATTTAAATTTTTCTTCAATTCTGGTATTACAAAACTCTTTTTGAAATGAGCACAGTTATGTATATGAGAGGTTGAGTATGTGTGATTTGATCCAGAGCCTTTTGAAGTACATGCAAAGATTTCCAGTGACTCCAGTGGGCTCTAAAAAGGGGTCACCAGACCATATTTTCAAAGATTCTTCAAATCTTCAAAGCCTCTAGACTTTTTTTCTGCAGTTCTGATGTGTAATGCTGGGCTTTTGCAAACCCTGCCTAATGTGTGAATAAGATTAATGAGTAACAAAGGAGTTTGCATGGCCAAAGTGAAATCTGATTTTCTCACAGAAGAAATGTGAGCAACTCTAAAAATGTACTCCACGTGTAAGTATATTATTCTAACTTTATTGTTACAAAAAGTAATGGCTGAAACAGAAGGTGCACAATGCAATAAAAGTGATGTTCTTCTTGTCATCATTTGAGATATGTGGAAAAGGAAAAATGGTCAAAGCAAATTTTAAGCAAATTGTGTCATGATAACACTGTTTCTTCAACTTATTTTTTCCTGTTTAGTGCAGGTACTTAATGTGAGAGCTACTTTAGTTATGTAAGAACTGGCACCTGGTCTAGGCTATTTAACTTATTTCTTGCTTGTGTCACTCAAAAAAGCTAGGCATCTCTAGTCAGTAATTTTTTCCCTCTGGTTAGACACCACAACTGGAGGGCCTGTTCCCACTCTGGAATTGTTTGGCTTTTTCCACTAACTCTGTAAATTGTTTACTTCACAAGCTTAGACTGAATGCCTATTAAATGGCTAGAGGTAGATATAATGATGACTCATTTGTAATGACATTCCACCTTTTATATACATAGCTATCCTGATTTCAGGAGTTTTGTTACTTCAAACGCAATTTAACTGTGGTCTTCTGTAGCTAGAGAAACATTAATATCTCTAGACCTTTCATGTTACATAAATACTTGCTCATTGGAGAAAAAAAAGGAAAGAATTTCATTGCTTTCCTGTGGAGTTCAGTCTTCATGTATTGCATCTAGTCCAACACTGAGATATTTCTTTCTGTGGTCAAAAGGCTGGTTTAGAAAATAAATCCCATGGCCTCATAAAGTAAGTTATTTAAATAAATCTGTCAGATTAAAAGTAGAGTTCTGCAATTCAAGTTTGTTTTTTTCTCCACTAATACAAAGTCATGTGCGAAAAGGCCAGAGACTACAGAGCAAAGTAGTGAATAGTAGCCAGAACAAGAACTCAGGGAAAAAGCCATTAACAGTGCCAATTAAAGGAGTCATTACTCTGGTCTTACCTAGCCTGCAGCTTTGCTGTGCTAGCTGCTAATAGACATTCGCATTTGCCTGAAACACCAGTGCCTGGAATGTTCCTGTTTCAAAGAAAATGGAATCTCTCTAATAAGACTACATATACAGACTTATGATCAACACTGCTGCTACTGGTTTTCCAAAAGAAATGGCAAATTGTTATGAGCACTTGAAGCTTACCACATGTCTTTTGGTGTTTCTGGTAAAATATGTAAAGAGAAAGTGCCTTATATGTTAAGACTTAAAATCAAATATTTCACCAGCCAGTCTTCCTTGTTAGTTCACTAGCCGTTTTTTTAAAAGTATGCTGTTTAATAGATATGAGTATATTTTTAATAGCTATGAATATTATGGATTATAACTGCTGTTATAAAAACTTCTTCCAGTTTGAGAAAATGTCAGTATTAGAAAGATATATGTATAGACATATAATTGTATTTTTATACATGCATACGTGTACACAATACAAGGTAAACTATCATTCAGTACAGAAAACCTTACATGTATATATATAATAGTCAAAAGTGAGCATTTTCTTCAGGGAATCATCAGAACTTTTAATTCATACCTTAAGACTTCTATTTTACTATGAATTTTTTTCTTTCGGTGTTTGGTTTTGATTTTTTTTTGTCCCTTCCCCCACCCCCCAGGAGCTTGTTACATTCTGATAACTTATTGATACACCATTTATCTGGCACATTGTAGCACCTACAGTAAGGAGTGATTCCTTATTTCAGTCAATGAAAATAACTTATGTGCACAAATAGTAAAATAAAGGCACCTAGTTACTATCGTCTATAATTTTTCATCAGCAGTAATAATGATAATTAATTTCATATAATTTTTTGAAGCATTTTATGTTACAAAGACTCCAGTTGCATCAGTGTTAAGTAATTGTTAGTAACCTCCTTTTCACTGCCATCCTAGTTAAGAGCCAAAATGAATTGTATTAAACAAGGACACTGAAGAAAAAAATACATATGTATCTTTTTGTATTTTCTGTGGATACTGTTTTTTTCAGGTAAGCCATCAAATGGATGTCAGGTTATGTTTCCATTCTATTCTATCATGTAATTTTTTTCCCTCTCTTTCTCTTCAAGAAAAAGCAAATATCACAGAAATTCATTCAGAAGACTGGAGTACAACTAACGTTCAGAAATGATGCCTGAGATGTTTTATGTTTAAGAGATAAACATTCTTGTTTCTGTACTACTGTAATCTTTTTTGTCTTATTAATTTTTACCTTAAATTATTTCTATGCACCACGTTATAAGTAAGGATTAGTAGCAAGAAAATTGTATTCCAGCCCTGTGGCTAGCATCTGGAAATATTCTCCTACTCAGAAATTTGGGCTAATAATGAATACTTTATATGAAACATATTTGGAGATGTTTTTATTTCTATAATAACAGTATGTGGATACCAGCTATTTTGAGGAAAGAAGTGGTCAGGGTGAGGTATGCATGCCTGTTATGAGCCAGCCAACTAAGCCCCTCTCTTGTGTCAGTAAGAAAAAACAGAAGGAGAAGGTGAAGGAGAAGGGGAAGGGGAAGGGGAAGGAGAAGGGGAAGGGGAAGGAGAAAATGTGAATGAGACCTCCAGTGTTGCCCCCACTGTGGCAGCTATGCTAAAAGGTGCTGAAGATGGTCCTGTCTGTGGCTGAACTGTAGAGGGGGCCTACCTGGCTATCTTAAACTAAATACCTAACTTTTAAACAGGTAAACATGAGAGACAGCCTCCTATGAACAGGCAACGTGTTGGATGAGGCTGAAGGAAGGAGCAGGTGAAGTCAATCCGTGCTTGAGAGGCAACTATGCCTCTCTTCAGAGCATTTCTTATCTGTGGGAAGACAGCCAAATATGCCGCTCTGCAGTTGCGGTTATGAGAGTCTAGGAGACCAAGGTAAAGTCTGCCAACTGTTGACATTTTGTCCCAGGGAAACACTATAGATGCTGGAGATGTGCAGTCTTGGGGGTTTGTGTTAATTAGTCTCAAATGAGGCTTGCCTGCCAAGTCAGGTCTTGTATTGCTAAGGTCTTCAATACTTACTTATTAACGTAAGCACTTAATTTCTGAAGTTGAAAGGAACCAAAATAAAAGTGATGCTACTAATAATTTTTGTCATATTGTTTCTCAGTAGTTATTTGAGACTAGTATATTTTAAAGTTCTTCTTGTAAACAGCTGTTTTGATGTAGTGTTTGTAAAATATATTTTGCATTCTTTATAGTACAATATTATATAGGGCATTTTTATAGAGGTATGCTTTTATATAGTTATAATATATATAGGAATGCCAGTTATATTTTATTTTAAATAATATCTGGCTATGCTGTCATATATTACAAAAATTTATCAATGGCAGGTACTTATACATGTGGTAAAATAACTTAAGTTCTCTCGGTTATTTCTCAAACCTCCTAAACTGTCAAGAAATAAAGGTTTAAGACCAACTTCTATTAGTAGAAGCAGAAAAATAACAGGAAAATTTGTAGGCTAGTACTGCTCTGCTACTAATGTTTTATTCCGCAGTGTTATTCTTGGGAAACCTCCTACACCTTGCCTCTTTAAACATTGTTTGCTTCATTCTATCACTTTTCAGTAAGAGAATTTCAGAGTCTAACATTTGGGCACCTATGTATGATTTAGTATATTAAGTTTCTGAGATTCTAGAAATGGCAAATACCATATTGGCATTTCCACGCCAGTAAGTAACACCTTGAAGACTGTAGAGGATTCACCCTTTTAGAGAGAATTAGTAGGAAACCTCAGAATTTCTACATTACTGTGGTCTCCTGTGGTGAATTATACAAGCAAATAAGTGAAATACATCTTTACAATAATCTCAGTTGGATACCCAGCTCACAGTGATTTGCTTTTTTTCTCCTTTAGTTCCATGGTTATTCTCCCTCTGTACTCAGCACTGATGAGACCACTCCTTGAATACTGTGTTCAGTTCTGGGCCCCTCACCACAAGAAGGATGTTGAGGCTCTGGAAAGAGTCCAGAGAAGAGCAACAAAGCTGGTGAGGGGGCTGGAGAACAGGCCTTATGAGAAGCGGCTGAGAGAGCTGGGGTTGTTTAGCCTGGAGAAGAGGAGGCTGAGGGGAGACCTCATTGCTCTCTACAACTACCTGAAAGGAGGTTGTAGAGAGGAGGGAGCTGGCCTCTTCTCCCAAGTGACAGGGAACAGGACAAGAGGGAATGGCCTCAAGCTCCGCCAGGGTAGGTTTAGGCTGGACATTAGGAAAAAGTTTTTCACAGAAAGGGTTATTTGGCACTGGAACAGGCTACCCAGGGAGGTGGTTGATTCACCTTCCCTGGAGGTGTTTAAGGCACGGGTGGACGAGGTGCTGAGGGATATGGTTTAGTGTTTGATAGGAATGGTTGGACTCGATGATCCAGTGGGTCTCTTCCAACCCGATTATTCTATGATTCTATGATTTTATAGCTGGTTGATTTCTTTAACCTGCTGTGTATGTCACTGTGGTAGGCAGCTAATTTCTTCTAGTGTTAAGGTAAGGGTAAACCTGATTGTGATATGTGAACAGGTACTGTTACAGGAAAAAAGGACATGCAGATTTGCACTTAACTTATAAAATAATAAAATTCAAAAGCAAAGATGAAGTTCAGATACTGTGTAACATTCATTAAAATTCATACATAAAATTTTTCATTAGCAATTTATGTAAAACAATGCTGGTATTTACAAACCATGCAGAGACTAAATGATCAAATATCCAATTTTAAATGACAGTGTTTTGCAGTATTCTTACCATGTTCTGTGTTTATAAACATAGTAGTATTTCGCAGCTGTTCTCTAATAAATGTTTTAAAAATGACTATTAGTCTTATTCAGACTCTCCAGCCCCCAGATATATAAATAGTTTCCTAGGGAAATGTCTTTGTATCTCAAAGACTTAACTTTAGTTACTTGAATAGATTGGGTAGTGTTGTCTGCACAAACTGTCATCCACTAACCACCATACTTTATTGAAAAAGGCAAGCTTGAGTATACTTGAAGATGATTTATTTTTTTAAATAGAATTCAAACATCTTTCCTTTTAGAGACATTTTTTCCTCTTGAATGCCATATTTATGTTCTCCTTTCTTCCCAGCTGTCGGGCTTTTTTGTGGATGTTATTTTACAGTGTGGATTTATTTTCATTGCTTCACCATATGTTCTGTTCCTTCTTTTTCTGTGCCTGTACACCTATTCATGCCCTTCATTTCCTCCCCTTTCTGAAGTCCTTTCACCTCTATCATCCCCTGGGACTAGCTAGTAAGTAAAAAGCAGTTTATTGACAGTACATGTGATACCTTCTGACTTCTTTAAGAGCCCTTTGCATCTTGGTTTTCAGTCTAGGTTTTATAGTGGAAACCCACCCTGACATTCACTGGGATTATCAATTTTCTATGCTTTTACTTGCTGTGGTTACTGCACGTTACTGCTGGAGGAGATACTGTTTGGCTTGGAGCAGACTGGCCGTGAAAATCCCAGAGCTAAAGACTTGCATCATTTTTGTGAATGTACTGCTCAGGATGTTCTTTACTGGGCAATTTTACTGTTGTTCCTGCTTATTAGACTCTTAAATGAGTTGGGCTTTTTTAAATTAGAAACTCTAATAGAGATTCCAAAGGGCCATTTCATTGATCAGTCAAAAATATAGCAAACCTGCAATTCACATGTGGCATCTGTGTCTTTGCTCTGACATATATTTAGCCATATTTTGCACTCTTTTTTATTTCTTTTTCAGCCTTTCTAGATAATAATTGTTTCTTTGCAGATGTAGAGTCACTTTCTCTGTAGCACCTGACTCCTCCAGGCCTGCTCTCACTTTCACCACATTCTGGGGTGCTGCCAGTTAACCTTGCCAGATCTCCCTCTTAACAGAAAAGTGAAAGCCAGTGCTGAAACACTAACTAACAAACAAACCTTTCTGACAGAGATAAGAACCAGCTATTGCATTACTCCACTGTTTTTTTCAAAAAGGTTGCCTCTGCTAGAGAGCTCAGAGGGTGGCTAGAAATTATTGAAAGGAGTGATGCTTCCGTCAAAATCTGTCTGGTGTAAAGAGGTAGTGAAAACAGAGGGGTCTTTTCTTGCAAATTTTATCTACCCCAATGGCAAAATCCTTTCTGAGCTAATAAAATCCTGAACTTGCACTAAATCAATCTATAAAGAGCATGATCTGAGGAAAATTTTCGAGACAGAAGCTACTAAGCTCTTGTATAATATTTACAAAACACGAGTATGTTCATTATTGTAAGGGTTAAAAAAGCATGGGAAAATACATTGCTGTTACTTGCAAATAGCATTTTGTTTAGATGTCATTAATCTATCATATATTCACTTGCCTATAGTGCAAGGTCTTGATGTTTGTTTGCAGATTATACTGGATGTTGAATCCTGACATGGATGTAATAACTTGAAGATCACTTAGAATTTTCTGGTTACTTAGTGAAAATCTAAAAAATAAGAAGAAATTTACATCAAAGAAAGAGTACAGAAATTCAGGAATGCATTTGACAGGGAGCCTTTTCTTTACTTGTATGCAAAAATTTCAGTAGTTGTGCTGTCTTTCATTGTGAACATGAACTTGTGTAAGGATGTATGTGTAAGGATGCTTAAACGCACTGAAAGCAATGTATGTTCCTTAGAATGGCCTGAAATGGGATACAGAAGTAAGAAGGCGAATATGTGAACCTGGATCAGGTAAATTATTGCCTTGACAGTGCAATGGAATATTTCTAGGGTACTCTAACACTGAAAGGAGACATGTTCCTAGAAATACAAGAAAGGAGAAGTGAAAATCACAGGAGGTTCCTTTCTGTGTGGTTCTTGAGAAGGGTGAAATACATTATATTTTGGATGCAAAATTCTACATGTTCTATATGGAGTTTACAGTGTTTTTCTTGGGTACTCAGAGAAATTATCTAAAAAGATAAGAGCATAACATAGACCTTGTCTCCGTATTATAACAGATCTATACATTTCTAAATCTCTGAAGGCTGCTCACAAGTTCTTAAGAACACAATTTTTCACTGGTTTCAGATTAAGAAAAAACTGGATTTTTATGAATTTATGAGTTTAGAGCCTGGATGTTTTTTCTTGTGGCACTACAAGTTATTAGATACCTAGATGGCTTATAAATCCACTGTTTCAAACAGTCATTGCAAGGAAACATGTACCAGAATTTGTCCCTTAGAGATCAAATATGCATTTCTTCCTTGAAAGCCTGAGAAATCTTCTAGGTAACTTTGGAGAAGTTATAGAAAAAAAAGATGTACTTCATTACTAAGTACTACCCTGTTGGTATATTGTTCATAGTTCCAATGTCTAAAAAAACCTGTGACAGAGATGAAGTTTAAGAATATAGTGCAAAAGATCAAGTAACTGTGAGTGAATAGCAAAATCAAAGAATATCCTCCTCCCCAAAACCAAACTACCCCAAAAGCAAAAAACACCCTAGTAAAACAAAAAGATATAACTGTGGATACATCAAAAAGATATGACATTGAAGGATGACTAACATTCCATTAGCACTACAAAGTCACCATGATAAAGGGAATTTTCTTTTTTTACATATCAGAATGAAAATTAAAAAAAACTGTGAATTTCCTAAACAATAAAAATAAATTTCTTCTCTAAACTCACCAATCAGTCATGGAATAGTATTCTTTATTTTTCCACTGGAAGGCAACAAATTTTATATCATTCAATAGAAACAAAGAAACATTTAGATACCTTAATGGAAAGATGTATCAAGTAATTATTGCTAACACTGCTTACAGGTTGCAGAATTAAAGAGTGATTTTTGCTCATTACAGAAATCATTTTACAAATTACCTTACAGAAATCATGAAAGTGGCTGGATGTATTTTTGTCTAGATTCCTTTTTCATGACAACTACAATAAAATTAAATTGACCTTGACAGGAACTAGTCATTAAAAACATTAACACAGTTCACTATGTTCCGGGTAAAGAAGAAACATCTCTGGTTTGCCCAGTACCACTTTTTTTTGTTTAACTGCATTCATTGTAGAGTGTTTAAAAGGAGAGGCTTTCACAATGTAAGGGAAGGCGATGGTTTATAGCTTACTTTTACTGCTATTAAGATCTAATCTATCACTCGTTCAGTCGATTGCATTTGACAAGCATCTTCTTAAACTTGAACTTTGTCATGTGGTGACAAATAACTCTGCCTGTTTGTGCAATTTCCTTCTTTGCAGAGGTTTCACTGTCAAGTGTCTCATTATTAATCACCAGGTTTAGATATGATTTATAGTGCAATATAGGCTTAAAAAAGGGGGAAAATTCCCAACAAAAACAACCAAACCTCTGAAAAGCCACAGGATGAAAGGAAAAAAAGGCTTTATAACATCACCTAGAAATGGTAGCAAACATTACTTCCTGAACAGGCAGAGAAATAGCAGTTTGTTGGAAGCAGGAATATATGGGAAACAGAATACCTGATTTCCCATTTTTTGGCTTGTGCTTCAGTAAAAATTGTGGAGATAGTGTACACCATACATTAGGTACATTTTAAGAACTATAAAATGGCACATCTGAAAATACTACCATTTTTGTAGAAAATAGTTCTGGATCCATGTAGTAAAACAATTTGTTGTTATTGGTGAACTTAGAACAAAGGAACACAGATGTGCTTGGTTTTGTGGAGTCCTTTGTTTAGAGCAAAGCATCCTGAAGTCCCAAAATGACCTTGCAGGGAATCTGCTCCAAATCCACAGGGCCCATTGTCATTCCTCCAGGATGTCCCAACCTTTCTTTGATGAGGCAATCCAGCAGTGAGAACAGTGTCCATGCCCATTCAACTTTATCTCAATATAATATCAGCACAGAAACTAGCTGTAATCATACTTCTTTCCCCCTTCTTTGCCAAGCAAAAACCACTTTTGTGCATGTTTTTGTCTGTGCCAATTTAGAGAACTCTACAGTCTAGGAAACATGGATTTTTCATACCTTCTCTTTTGGCCCAGGAAAAGTTTGATGAAGGTAATACTAGCACAGTCTGAAATTATTCTGTTACTGGTTTTGCTTTACCTGACAACTCACTTGACACTTTAAATAATTTTGTTAATTTTAGCTTTAAAGTTCTGTTATATTTAAAAAAGAAGTAGTTAAACAACAAATGTTTCAGTCTTGTTTTGGACATAATTCGAGACTTTCATTGTGTTAAAATTATTACATTGTGGATGTCATTTCCCTGGCAAATGAAGATGTTTCACACATTTGTATGAAATAAAGCCACTTTCCTGAAGTCATTAAACTGGGGCAGAGAGTGGCTTCAGGACACTGGTGCTGTGTCTACCTACACTCTAAGTATTATAAAGCTTTACATTTCATTAAAGGCAATTATGGGATTTTTTTTAAAAATTAATCTGCTCTCTGTGTATCATAGAATCATAGAATAGTTTGGGTTAGAAGGGACGTTTAAAGGTCATGTAGTCCAACCCACGCTGATCTCTCACTAGATCAGGTTGCTTACAGTCCCATCCAACCCGACCTTGAATGTTTCCAGGGATGGAGCATCTTCCACCTCTCTGGAAACCTGTTACAGTGTTTCACTGCCCTCATTGTAAAAAATTTCCTCCTTATATTTAGTCTAAATCTACCCTCTTACAGTTTAAAACCATTACGCTTGGTCCTATTGCAAGAAACTGTACCAAATGCCTGTCCCCATCTTTCTTACAAAACTTCTAACATACAATAAGGTCTCCCCAGAGCCTTTTCTTCTCCAGGCTGAACAAACCTTGTGCCTCTCTAGAAATATCTGATTAGGAAGACCTGAGTAAGTACCAAAGGGTAACCAATGGCTTTTTCAATCATTCAGTTATTCCACAGCCATTTTTGGTATGTGAGGACTCCATGGCATATCTTTCCTTATACCCTCTAGACAAAGTGATTACAAGCCAACTCTATGAGCTAAATATAAAACCTCAAAGGAGCAAGATACTCTTAGATACCAGGAAGCAATTTATAGTTGTAAGAAGGAGAAGCCAGTCCATTTCAATGGATTCAGTGGATAACCTGCTGGTTGCAGATTTGGTCCAAGTTAAGATCTTAAGACCGAGTATTCCTTTGGAACACATCTACAAATTGCTGAGGTGCTTGAAACACTGAAATTAATGGAATTATTTCATATTCAGTGCTAGGAGATTAAAATATTTAATACTTTTTTTATATTCATATCTGTCCACAGTCTATACAAATCAAGGTAGTAATTGTATTTGTGGCATGAAAATTTCCTTGGTTCTTTTCCTTCTCCTCCATTTGTGCCATTTCTTTATTCCTATACAGTGTTAACCATTTTTAGACTTTTTTAGTCCATTCCCAGGAATATCTGCTCAGACAGAACTTTGGAAATGTGCAAACTTCATAAATTTTGCATGGGATGGTATTCTACCCATACCATTTCAAAAGAGAATTTGCGTCTTAAATAAGAGCTTCTGTAAAACATGTGAGACTAATTCTGACCATAGTCCCAGGTAGCAATGATGACAATGACCATTTAAGAAAATAACAAGGTTGTATTCATTTTTCAGACACTATATCTCATGTAAATATTTCTGATTATAAGATGGCAATGGATGATTTGTGTAAAGACATATTTTATGCATCTTTCTAGTCTCATAATGCTTAATGTATTTGTTATTTTTGTAAACCAACTAATGCCATTGGATATTCACAAAGTGGATCACAAGTTAATCAACAACAGACTGTGAAAACAGCAAATTTATAGAACCAGTATTTATGGTGGTCATTCACAGAATCACCAGGTTGGAAGAGACCCACCGGATCATCGAGTCCAACCACTCCCATCAAACACTAACCCATGTGGCCCTCAGCACCTCGTTCACCCGTCCCTTAAACCTCTCCAGGGAAGGGGACTCAACCCCCTCCCTGGGCAGCCTCTACCAGGGACCAATCACCCTTTCCGTGAAGAATTTTTTCCTAATGTCCAAATTTAATTAACACTAAGGACGTTTTCTCCCTGCAAATACACTTATGCAACTTGAGTTCTATAGTAAGAGAAATGAACGTCTGAAATGTATCTGTAGGCCAGGAGCAAAGCAAAGAGTTATTGCACTCCCTACTAAAGAGTAGCCTATTAAATAAATCCCAATTTGAAATGGAATTAGGAGGCATGCTACACTCAAAATAGATTTAAATATCAGCTTTTTGAAATATAACTTTAGTGAGTGAGTACAGTGGTAACTTTAGCTGGAAAGCAGAATGGAATCTGCTTTCTAGAGATTCAGAGGCAAGAAAACATATGCCTTACCCTGCATTTTATGTTATATCATAGGGTTAGATCTTCTTATGTGTAAGTAGAACTGAAGACTTTCTTTCTGTGAACAAGGAGAACTATAGCCTGCTATAGGCCATGTTTATGTGTATTATTTTGGATTATTTTAGTACTCTTGCAATAAAGATTATGATTTAAATAGCACTTCCCCACTGTCTCAATGGTGAATTTTTTTTTCAATGATGTCATGCATTCAAATAGATGAAAAAGTTACTTTAATGCCCTTTGTAAATAAAAATGTGACATTCCACTTTTAGGATATACAAATGTAGAGATTTTGACTTAAAACTGACCTTTCTCAAAAGGATTTATTCACCATGTATAGGCTTGTTGCCTATAATATATAATTGTATGTGTAGTCAGATGGAAAGAAAATTCTTATATTTAAGTTCAGACACCTAAGTGTGGTGTATGTCGAAAGCTCTCAAAAGCAGACAGGACTGAACAACGGGAGGACAGAAGCCAGATCAGCCATGAACTACCATTCATAAAATAATACTATTTATAAACATGGATTTTTGTTATGTCATAAAAATCCTAATGGCAACTTCTTTGGATCTACTTCAGAAAATCCAAGGCAAATGCCTTACTTAACAAAGTCAGAACTTAGCTGCACTCATCATATGGGAAATGACAATGGATTCTTGGGGCTTGAAAATTTTTCTCCCTTCCTACACAACTCAGTAGGTCTGCCTATGGAGCAGAACTAGAGTGCAGAGGAGAGGTACAGATTGCCATTCAAATGAGATGGTTAAGGACATAAGTTACTTGATTCAAATAAATTAATAAAGCATAGATTCTTAATCCAGTTATTATACACAGCATTTTGTCATGCATCAATGGAATATGATAAGTATGTACACAGTCTTAGTTCACTTACACCATGGAGTAAAGTGACTTAATTTAGATTCCAATGACAGTAGACGAAACGGCACTAATATTACAGTTCCTTAAAAGCATTAACTTACGCTGCTGGAGTCAAAATGTGTAGAAATGAACAGTTACTGTATAGTAGCCAAAGTTAAGCTGATCAGGAGTCTAAGTCCTGGAATTTGTGAGCAATTCCAAGGGTGAAGGCCGACGTCGATAGATTGAATGACATGCATTTAAAGGTGAACTAAAGAAAAGGATAATGACCTAATGGTAATGTCAGGTCATGAGATTGAATGAATAAGGTGCTTGCTGTTGGAAATAAAGCTTGTGTCAAACCCTGTGTCTTGGTAGGAAGAATTGATTGGCAATTAAGGAGGAGTTAGAGGCAGAATATGAGTTGTAAAAGTCCTGTAAATTGATTGTGTTAATTGGGAAAAAACGTAACTCCAAGTATCCAAATCTGGCCTAAATACAAGAATATTACTGATATAAAATGTGACAAGCTTTCCATTAGATTCCAGAAGACAAGAATGTGATATTAAGAGGATCACCAGGTTATATTCAGAACTTGAAAGAAATGGCTATAGATCTTATCATAACTATACTTTCCATTGTACCTCAAAAAAAAAAAGGAATTAAAAATGTACTCAAATACTGCCACTATATCTGCTTGTGAAAACCTAATATTTTTCTCCAAAATAACTGCTTCTGGATACACCTTCAAACAGGAGCTCTGCAGTTCCCCTGAGATGCCTGAAAGGGAATTACAGGCAGGGAACTTTCTACAAGCTAAGGTGAATTGTTATCAATCTTGCCACCTTGTCAAAGGCACTGAGAATAGTCTACACAGATGTGCTGGCTATAATTTCTCTGAAGCACTTCTACTTGAAATGGAACTTGTTTTTGAAGTACAAAGGAACTAGTGCATGTGCAACTAACCATACTTCCCTACAAGAGCTATTAGACAACTCTACTTCAGGCAACATGATTTCTCTTCTTAATATGTTATTGAGGTATTTTATTCCTTGTATGTTGATAGCTTTCACAGGCCCAGAGCAGAAATGCACACAGTTCTGGAAGGAGAGACAATTATCATAATTATTTACTGCTGGTGTGTTTTCTGTGAGTGTGACCAGCTCTTTCCATGCCAGAAAAAAAGCATCTTTAGTAATCATCGGGTTATGTAAAGTGGTTCAGTTGATAACTCATTTCTAGAGCTGGCCATGAAGAAGACCAGGTAACTCTAACCATGAAGGCCCTTATCCCCTTGTTCTGTTTTGAACTAAAGTAAAATCAGTTTTCTAACGTTTCAGCTAAGCCTCATCTACGTAAGCCTCATCTTCATTTTCTGAAAGTCAACGGCATGTTTTTCAGATGCTGTTTCTCTCTAGAAGTGATAACTCGGGGCAATGGTATGCAGAAAGGCCATAGCTTATACTTGTTCCTATAGAAATCCAGGTCATCCGTAAATTGGTGGAATGCCATAATTGAAAGCAGTGAAAAATGGCCACACCTGCAGGGAGGAACAAACAGGACATGTGACCCAAAACTGACCATCGGAATATTCCAATCCATATATGTCATACTTACTATAAAACTGAGGAAACACAAGGGTCATGTCCTGTTCTTTGATGACCAGTGTCCATTGAAGACCTTGTCTGTCCTTTTGCCCCTGATCCCAGATCAATGCATTCCTCTATCCAGTTCTTGAGTCCAGCTCTCTCCTGCCACTTAGTCCAGCCTGGGACCTCTTCCCCATGCCTGTTCTGCAGCATCAGTGGTGACATAGTCATCAGTGGGGGGAATTTCCTATATTTGTATATGTTTTTATTATTTTCTTATTAATAGTGTTTTCATTATTATTATTATTATTGTTTCATTAAGGCTGGTTTAGTTTCCAGCCTACAAGTATTTTTCTCTCATTTCCCTTTCTCTTTTCCCTGGGTGGGGAGCAGGTGGGATTGGATCACAACTGCTTGCATTTAGCTGCTGATCAAACCAGGCTGGTGCTAATCCTCCATTTTCCTGCTTCTGTACAACACTCTTAGTACCTTCAGCTCTCTTGACTGCTACCAAGTTTGCAAATACTAGGAGGTTCTGTGAGGTGCCAGTGGTCCAGAGTTACACATGCTCACTGACCTGCTACAACGGGCCTGAACTCGTATCTCTGCAGTGTCCTTGCTGCTGCTTTTCATAGTATGTGCTGAAGACACATTTTACTGACAAGGTTAAGTTAGACCATATGTCTGCCTTCTGCTTTTTTCAAGAGGCTCTCAGTCTATGTCCTGCTGCAGACTCCTGGTTTGCCCAGTCTCACTACTTGTTGCTCTCAGAGAAAGTCATCTCCTCCAGAGTGGTTCTCTTCCACTTGAGTGACTTACCCTTCATCTAAGACACACAAGAAGACACCATTTTCCTGCCCAGTAGGCTGTCTTAAAAGAATACAATCTACAACTCCCTATTAACAAAGAGAAGGATTGTGCTATTCAACATATCAGCCAGCAGGCTAAGAAGAAAAGGTAAATGTTAATTTCCTTCAAAGTGCTGTGAAAGAAAAGTATATAATTTACTACCTTTGGGCACCAAAATGCCTTTCTTGGATCTATTTTCAATGGGTCAGCAGTTATTGGAGAAAGAGAGCAAAAGACAGGGAGGTGGGCAAACTAGAAAGAGTCTGGAGTAGCATATTGAAAAGATAATATTTATTTATATATTTATTTATTATATTTATTTTCTATAGCAAAAATTTTTATTATACTTATTGCTATTGTCCTGCTGCTAATTCTGGAATGCATTTTGTTCAGAGTTTATACTATATAATTCTCTATTGGGCTCTATAGACAGGTTTTCTATTGGGAAGTTATCATTAAAGTTTAGCTGTATTTAGGGAGAAAAGAATGCTTACCTATATACACACACACATCTATTATCTTCCTTATTTGTAAACAATTGTGAACTACACACAGCTACCACAAAAAAGTCTCTTTCAGGTTATATCTGAATAATTCCATTCACTCTTTATATATAAGACTGCATCCATTCATAAGGAATAAATATTAAGTTTACTTTTCTATATGGAAGCTGTAGGTATTTCATTTTCTGAAATCATTCTACTATGAATAATCAGTCCATTTTTCTCACATAAGCCTAAACCTATAGGGTTTTTTCTTTGCCCCCAATATATATAAAAATATATAAATGTATATGTAAATATATGTAAAGAAATATAAATATAATAAATTTATATATAAATATAGTTATTTTAACTGTAATTTGGAAAGAAACAGCTAATGTACTGAATGTTGGTCATCCTCATCCATGAAGACCTGAGTTCTAGGACACTGTTGGGGCAGGCATGGATAATGACTGACTCATAAAAAAGACTCAAGGCTCTATACTCACCTATTCCCTATTGTTCACCTCTACTATAACAGGAAAAGATGAGGTTTGCTTTCAGGCAGTCTGGTAAAGATTTTCCCTAGTCCATCTCAGCAAATAAAATAAATGCTAACTCTAATGCATGTGAAAGCCTCAGGTCAATTTTTTTGAGGAGACAGAGAGGAAATGTAATTGCAGACATACAGAAAGCTCTTGAGTTACTCTTGCTTGACAGGACCTTTACTCTCTGCTTACCATGTCAGGGTCCATGAGAGCTTTGGGGTTATTAAATATTAACTGAACATAGACTTGAAAAAGATTTTTATACATGTGATAAGGATGAAACCCACTTAAAATGTAAGGACCTCTTTTGCAAAAATGATGTCTTGTTGTAAGGGAATATTTGCTAAAGGAAAAGAAAAAGGAGTTAAATAACTTCATGTGCCGACTCAATGCAGAATTCCAGAAGTGAAATGTGCTGCTCGGTAGGTCGCTGTTGCTGCCTACTTTCTCATGTCTTATACAGGAGTGTGAAACAAGACAGACAGGTATGCATTAATGCCTGAGATGCAGAAATAAGAAGCAGGTGTGCTTCTGTGTGTAGAGGTTTAGATATATAGACCAACAATCCCCTAATCTAAGACACAAAACATTTTTTCTTGTGCAGTGTTAGATAGATGTGCAAGTTTTATGTGCATAATAATAATAATAATAATAATAATTTGACCAGATGTCAGCAGCAGCACAGATTAAAGTGGGTAACCTCTCAGATACCACCAGTGGTGGTTTACTTGCCTGGTAATACATGAAACAAATCAACACATGAACTCAGAAAGCATGAGATGAATCCCTCATTTTCCATAATACAATTTTCTCAAATGCATAACACTAACGCTTCTCTAATTGTCTATTTTAAAGCCATATAATCAACTGAAAGTATTGGTTAAATGTATATAACTCCAGATGTTTTAATCTACCTGAAAATTTGGACCCTTTCGGTATGAAGTACTGGAAGAGGAGGAGGAGCATTGATTCAGTAAAGCTCCTGTGAGATAGTGGCATACAAACTATATTAAACTCCAGAGACTTAACGTCCCAAAAGACAAGGACTTTCTGTTCTGCAGGCTCTCGGATGGTAACATAACATAGCTTATTCCTTACTGATGAGTCCCACATGACATCCTGTTCTCGTGACTTGTGTTCAAGCTGGTTTATACTTCACATAGGGCAGGAGGGAACATAGGGCCAGGGGTGTGGTGGGGTGTGGAAAGGAGAAAACTTTGTGTATTACCTTTTCCTGAAACAGGAGATACAATTGAGCTGCTTCCACACACTATCTGTGTTCCAGCCTACCAAGGCCCTGTAATCTCTTTCTGTGGAAAGAGCAGTATGCGCTCTCTTGATGTTATCCTTACTGTCAAACATTCATGTCTTATTTGCAAGGAGGGTGTAATCTGCACTTCTAGACTTACAGAAAAGGCTTTGAACTACCATGCAAATCATGCAAGGTCAGTCACTCTGTCACTGGATGGCTACAAGGTAAGATAATTGCAAGCAAGAGCTATTAATTCTCTGAGCTGAAAGGGAATGAGTCCCCACATGGTCATCGCAGAAACTGTTAGCACACGAGTGTTTCTAGTAAACTAGCATTTCTAAATTGTTTTGGCCTCTCCATGCCTGGGAATGCTGACATGTCTCCAGAGACTGCAGAAGCCTGAGTACAAAACTCATCTACTGTAGTGTTCTTCCCAAACGTGAACTTAAAGGTTCACCAAGAGGAGAAATAAGAATAAGTCTTTTAGTACATTTTTCTGAGCATTATTTCTTCAGCAACATATACAACTGTTGTGCTTGCTGAGCCTTTAGCTTTGAAGTGAAACCACAGCTACATCTTGAAGTAAATTATTATTGGAAAAAGAATCACTTTAATTTATCTTTCGACTTTGAAGGACAGAATACCAGTGGAAAAAAGCCTACATCTTGTAACTCTACATCTGCCAATTCTCTGATTTAATTTTCATAAATGGAATTCTACTCAGTTCAACAACCTCATTCAGATTCAGTCTTAGGACTTGCTATGATATTGATTAGACTAATTGCCCCTCCCTGCAAAAAAACCAACCAACCAAACAAAAAAACCCTCAAACCATATTCTGGAGAGTTTCAGCTCAAGTTAGAAAGATAATTAAGCTATTTTTTTCTGTTCAGGAGAGTATTAGACTCAGAATTTTAATCCTGAAACTGTGTTTTTTCTTTGCATTATGTGCATATTCTCTCCTTGGAATATGGAAGTATTGGAAAATATTCAAGTACTACAACAAATGCACAACTTAAGAAACATATCAGTGTTTCTTCAGGAAAAAAATATGTTGTTGTACCTTCCCAGTGCAAGGCAAAAAAATAACAAACCATGACGATTGTATTATTCTAGCCATCAGTAACATTCATCTGGTCTGCTTCACACAATGTGTCTTTTTTCTTTCAATATTTGAGAATGGTTTTTTGCTTCTTCATTTATTATTTCCTTACAATTGTCATTCTTATTTTCTTCTTACCTCGTAGGCATGGTGTTTATAATTTGCTAACATGATGGCTTTCAACTTTTGTAGAAAATGATTTATCAAAGGTAATAAAACCCATGCTAGTTACATACAATGCCATTTGTGCAGTTCTGGTTTGTTTTTCCTCCAGGATTTACTTCGTGATTAGGAATTTGATAAGGTTTGTGGAATGAGAAATAGAAATAATGCTGATTTAGATCACAAATTATATGACATTTACTTGATACTTGGCAGCTTCATGAGACAGATGCTGCTACATCACACGCAAACGTAAAAAGCACCCAACATAACACACTAGATTAAAAGCTCTATGCTGATATATAATCACAAAATATGTGACAGACAAAGCATTTCAGAAAATGCAGTAGCATTTCTTGTTTGTTGCTTGTTGTTATAAAGCAAAAATCAGATCACAAGGCTGAATTTTGTGAACTTTTCAGGGTATTATATGAAGCTCAGCAATGTCTTCAGATTATTCAGCCTGAGCGTCTGTGACTGAGACATGCCTATAAAGATGTCTCTTCAGAGCTGACAAACTTGGACAGCATGAACTTTGTGTACATGGTGTTCCATCTACATGGAATATTGGTTTCGATAGTACCTTTGTCTGGAGCTGTGTTGCAGTTGGTTTAACTGATGTTCAGACATTATTCTGAAGAGCAAAAGGGAAAATTCTCAGTTCGCATTTACTATTATAGTGCTCTTTAATTCAATGAACATACTAAGTGATCCATCTACAACTCCTAACAAGCATTCCTCAAATGGAAAACGAGTGTTTGCCTTCCCATTTCATATTTTTCATACTGCCAGTAATGTATTCCTCACTTCCTTCTCCAGAATGAATTGAGTTTGAGAGGATAGGCTATCACCATATGATTAACATTTTCTTGCTTTGTGCTGTAGCACCTATTTCCTTTTAAGTAAAAATTCAGTATTATATGCATCTCTGATTACTACTTTTTTAAGAAACTATTGGTGGTTTGATCTTTTTGTGGTATGTTAGGCCATGCCACGTTTTGTTAAGAATAAGAAGTAATGATAATTGTAGTCTACAATGATCACCGTTCGTCAGTTCAATTTTTACCTTCTCTTTTCAACAAAAATTACATAATTTTGTATTTCTCTAAAGAACAAAAAAAAGATTTTCCAAATTAAATCACCTCAGTGTTCTATTCAGCACTGCTTTGATAACCTATTACAATAATATAATCATCAGAACTTTCATCTTTTGATCCATTTTGGCACCAAGAAATGCATCAAGAGATGACAATGCCTGAGATATCCCAAACACTTGATTGCCCCTTATAAATTTTATTACAGCAGCATTGCTATAGTAAAGGTTGTGTCAGCACTTTCATTATAGTGTCAGTCTTCAAGGGGTGATAACTTAGCAGTAAAAGTTGTTATAAGCTCTGATGTGCCATGCAAGGCCACAAGTCTGAAAAGTAGTTTTTCTAAATGGTTGAAATACTTGACACTTTAAAGAAAGGGATACAAATTATATAAATATTTATATTTACTCATAAAGAACAGGAATATATAGTTCTGAAATAAAAATTATCTTTAGTACTTTCTTCTCAGTTTTCTAATCTAATCACTTTTCAAATGCCTTTCATAAGTTTGATATATTATCACAAAAAACCCCAAAACCAAACAGTTCCAAATGGAATGGGACCACTGGTCTTCATACTTGGGCTCAACTCTTGATGTAGTGAGCCTGCTGTCACATTATTAGCTTCCTTCTATAGGAGAAATTCAGTCTAGTGTTTGCCTGAATACTCATTGTGGACTGTGGGAAGTATGGACATTATGATTTTCCATTGCTAAGAAGAGAACTAGTGGCAGTTGCCAAAGAAATCTGAAAGCTCAGTGAACACTCAGGTTTTTATTTGCAAGGTGCTATGGTCTGCATGTTTTTCTTAGCCACTGCTGAATTTTGAAGGCAGTCTATCCACACGTCTTGGAGGCACTCCATAAAAATCTTAAAGGCTGGTTTCTTCTAATGTATACAAGGGCTGTATCTACTTTTACCCACTGCTCCAACATTTCTGAAAATAAAAAATACACAGGCGTATCCAGCCACTCCCTTTCACTGCTGAATGCATACCTGTCCTTTCTGTGTGCAATTATTTGATCAATCTTTATTTGGCCATTTCTATCAGAGAAACTGCTAATTATATATGAAAAAATAAAATATTTTTGGGAAGGCTGCCCTTGAAATTGTACTTCTTAGACATATTATTCCCACATTGAGAAAATTAGTATGGCCTCTCCTACTGTAGGAGGCTAATAGATTTGTTTGTTTACAGGGTATGGAAGCTATATGAAAATTTGATATTTTATTTTAATAAATAGGATCAGGGAAAAGAGGAAGAAAGCAGAACTACACCTTTATTTGTCAAAACTGGGAATATTTTTACATGTCCTACACTTTTCATTACAGCATGAAAAAGCATAGGATGAATGACTGCATAGTACAGAAATGGGACAATACAGAGAAAATAATGACAGCAGAAAAAGAAAAAGAAAAGGAGAAGAAAAAGTCTCAACTTTAAATATCAAACTATCCATTTACCAGCTTGCATAATGCTTTAGACATTTCTAAATTTTGACTGTTACTTATTTTTTCTTTTTCAGTTATGCTTGCCTTATGAAACAGCTTGCCAGTTTTTTCTGGCACATGCTGGCTTCAATATATTTATTTGTGAATAAGGGCAATAGATTAAACAGATTGCCTTACTTTTTCTGGGTTTATTTACCTTTTAGGACTGTCAAGAATATTTGGAAACTAATTGCTTAAAATTAAAAGCTCAATAGTCAAATTGTTTTGTCATTGTATTCTTTTATCTATGAGACGAAAAGCAGAAAATTTAATGGAATTGTTGACATTTTCTCTATTTTGTGCTTTAAAAAAATCTAATTATAAGTTCTGATTTTTCTAACTAAACTTAAAGTATATTATTGAATAAATTGTCTCCACTATTGCAGTCTTTTACATTACACGGAAACAGAACTTCAATACATGGTGTGCGATACTAATAAGTGCCCAATATTGCAAAAACGTTTGTTTCTGTCTCTATCTTTCCTAGTCATATTAGTATTGCAAGAATATTTTTATTTATCTCTCAGGTGGAACATTGGATTCTTTGACTTCAGTAAAATTCATTTTGGTAAGCAAAGAGACAAAATATTAAACATACAAATGTTAAAGTCAGATTTATGTTCTGAGGACTTTAGAAATTTGAGTTTACCTTTACTTAGCTGAAATAGGTATAAACAACTCTCTAGCATGTTTAAAAGGTACAGTACAAAACCTACAACCTGTTCTAAATTTTATGTCAGGGTCTGCTATTATAAAGTGAGCCTCTATATTGCAACTGAAAATCCACAGACATCAGGGAGTCTGGAATACAGCTCATCAGGAATCTTTTTTAAAATCTTTGATCTGTCTGAAAGGACTAATTTTCCTCTGTTCAAATTTGTAGCTGTTCCTAATGCATTCATAATCATTGGCACAAAAGTCTTAATACACGGTACAATGTTTCTGTCAGGCGACATTAATTATCTCTATTTTAAGAGAACCTTACCTTTATTTTACACTACTTTCTCATTTTATAGTGTTAAAAAGTGCCATAAAAATATAGAACAAACCACACACTATGTATTAAGCACAAACAAGCATGTTACTGGCCCTTGAAATCTGAAAATGCTCTGGATGTATACCTATCAAAAACATTGACTTTATTTCTTTTGTTCTTTGTGCTGATGAGATAAGCCTACGTATGGTCTTTCCGTATGCTTTAGCTTTCCAGATGTAAAGATGGAATATTGCAGATGATAGTGAATATGTTTTAAAAGTGAAATTGATCTGGTCACAGTGTTGATTTACCATGAACTGTCCTGTAAAAAATGACAATGATAATGTTAGTAGAATGACATTAAGTTTGAAGATTCGTTTAATATACATCAAGACTTGGCCAAAACAGGATTATCAATGATTGAACTCAGTCAATACTGAAGTACTTCCACAACACTCTAAAAACTAGTTAGGAACTGTATTTACTTCTGCAAACTACTTTGATGAATGATGTCTGACACTTGGAAGAGTTTTATGTTATCCAGGTCTGTTGGTTTTATTCTTGGTTTATCTCCGAAACCATCTTCAATGTAACAGTTAAATCTAACTTCTGTTCTCTGAGAAACACTGTGTAGGTCTTACCTTGTATTTCAAATATGCTTGTGAAAAGTTAATGCACTCTTTTATTATGCCTCAGTTGTTCTATTGTAACATTCTCAACAGGTCTGCTTGACAAAATGATCAATAAGCTTTGGTTAGTTTGGGACTCAGCTGTGAGGCTAAGAAACCAAAAAGCATGAGCATATTACTCCAATCTTAGTCTTGTTACATTCACTTCCTTTCAAGTACAGCATAAACTTTGAAATCTTATTGCCCGTATTAGAGGTGTTAGACAAGTCTGGTCTCAGAGAATAGGTCCAAATTGATCCCGCACTAATTACATGACCAGACTACAGTTAAATGATGTAGGAAAATTAACTTTTTTTCTTAAGATTGAAACATCTACCCCTATAAAATATGCTTTATATGTATCATGCAATGAGAAATTTTGCCTTTTTGTATCCATGTAGCCAACTTGACCGACTCTTAAATTGGTTTATAGTTTAACTACTCCATTTCTCAGAACTGACCACATGTGCTCGGCTGCTGTTCTTGTTATTGTCTTATTTGGTTTTAATAAGAGTTCATCATCTCTACAACCTTTTCTTTGAGCTATTTTTCATGAATCTTTTGATAAGATTTAAGTTATTTTGTCCCCCCACTTCTGTATTTGTAGGGTTATCTGTCAGTAATGCTCAGACATCAATAGCTTATGATGAAAACTTGGAAGGATGCGGATGGTCTTGAAGCTGTGTGTGCAGGTGATGAGTACCTTAACAGTGATAGTATGGACTTTATAAAACACTTCATAATTTTAAGAGGATGAATAAAACTGGATGACAGTTTAATTCTGCTACCAGACTCTGGGTAAGCAGTGTAGCATACCTGCATACTGATCCTTCTGTGGAGGATCCTTTGACAGGTTCTTCCTAAGGAACTTCTTTGAACCTGGTGATAGTTTGTGAATGCTGGGCTTGTAGTACTGAAATTGCCATAGACAGATTAAAAGAAGTAATACCAAAGTGAATTTTAAGTATCTGCATTGGTTCTATAATCTAGTATGGCATTTTACGTCTATTTTTTAATACCACTTAATAAATGTGATGCAAATGTTGATAGGCTGATTGTAGGCTAGTTATCGCTCCACAGAAGCTTGGAATATGAACTTCAGCCCACCATATAGACTAGGTTTGCTTTTAGATTAGTAAAGGAGGTTTTCAGAGGTAGAAAACTTGAAAGTCAGTGCGTCTGACTGCCTCAATACCATTTAAACCATCATGAGTACACCTCACAGGGAATTTTCCTCTCAGAACAAGGCAGAGACAAGGAGAATTTTTTTCAATCCAAAAATCCTGATTTCCTCCACTTTGAATTATGTCTAATCCTGTAAAATGCTGAATGTCCTTACTTTCTACCAATTTTTATTTACTGCGTCAGCCAAGACAGTTCATAGCCTGATTCAAGACCTTCACAAGATACAAAGGTTACAACATTTAAATTTTGAGCAATGCTTTGATTGCATTTTATCTTTTATTTTGTTGTCCAACAGTATCTCAATGGCCCTGTCTAACTCTGCTAATGCCATCGACAACATTACGTTTTACCCTTGCTTTTATTGATTATACATCAGAGTTTACAACATCTGTAATGTGAAAATATTGAGTCTTTATGTTAGACAGCCAGTTATTTTCTACAGTTATGATCTTTTTAAAATAACCTGCTGCACACACACTTTAGCATTTAAGGACAGCCATAAAGCATGGCATGAAGGTATAATGAACCCAAAAAGAACATCTGCTATGCTTGCAAAGCTCGGTACCCGTATACATACAGACAACTTCTTTGTATGTACACAAAATATTTCCTACTCTGAATGCTCAAGCTCATTCTTTATTTGAGATAAAAGAGTAAAAAAATCAGCTCTTTTGTTCTTACTTGGCCCAGGACACTTTATGTATTCTCTACTAGGAAATACATTTTCATTTGACAAATTTTCAGGCAATATGAGGTAACCAGGTTTTGTTTAATATATGTAATATAGTTTATTGTTTAAGAAGAGAGAATCTTTGCCAGTTATCATGTTTTTTTCCAATCAAGGAGTAATATTTGCACAGAAAAGATATGAAAAATAAGATGCTCAGTATAGTCACTGAATTGGACAAGAGAGATACATTTGTTTCTGTACCATATTAACAGTGAGCATTGTATGCAGCACAAGTATTTTGCTTTTTGTTTCTCCTGCTTTGGTAGTGTCAAAACAGCTAATGTTCAACCACTCCATTTTTGAATGAGAAGTATGATAATTTAATTAAAGTTTAAAGTCTAGGATCTGCTGAAGATCATACATAATCCAATTACTTTTTATTCAATTAGTTTAATAGAAAACCACTTTGCTATAATTGCAGTTAATCCCCTGATTTTTCTCCTCAGCTGTTTATCAATGGCATGTATGATATCTTTGAGAAAATCATACTAGGATATAATTAGCAACAACCCCAATGGAATTAATGCACTACATAGTACTTAATTATGAGCAGTGTACCATTGCTGGATGGGTTATATTTGAAGATGGTAAGAACATAATACGTAGTTTGAAGTTTCTGAGCCACTTTCCCTAGAGTTTTTGGGAAGAGGAGGCAATACATTTATTCCTCCCACTTGCTGATCCTGAACAAAGAAATGTCAAGATATAAGCTGAAGAGAATCAAAGAAAAGAGGAATTGCAGCCAGGCCTTTCTAACCACTGTGACTGTTTACTGAATTGTAAATATCAGAAATGACTTTCAGCAGTATCATAGACTCCTATGAATACAGCAAATTGATATTAGTGTCTGTAACATTTGATTCTTGACAACAAAAGCCACAACTTCATTGTTTTAAGGGTAAAAGAAAAAGTACATGCATAATCCATTATGCATGTCAGTCTTGGAATTTCTAAAGAAATTATCCAAGTTTTCTTTTCTTTTTTGAGCCTTTTTTGAGCATAAATAGGTGCTTCATATATAGGATGATGTATCTGCAGGAATGACTATAATCTAGCACCTATTACAGAAATTAAACACTAAATAAGGCATTAAATTATTAGGGACATCCAGGTTAAATACTGGCTTCCTCTGCAGTCCAGTACAAACCCAGCATCTTGCCATACTTTGAGTCATAAGCCACAGCAAGTGAAAAAACTGAAGTTGTGTACAAAATGAATATAAATGCCTGTTGTTGAAATCCTCACATTGCTGACAAAAGATGTACTATTTCAGTAGGATGTTCATCAAATCTTACACAAAACTGTGGTTCTACCTGCCTGAATTAAAAGTTCTCTCTTTTTAGAAAGATTAATTCTTGCCCAGACAGGTAACAAAGTGTGCAATACGTGTGCCTAATGATCCCTAAATAAAAAAACCAAAGAAAAAAAAAGATGCTTTTTAAGCTCATTTGTATGTGTCAAAAAGAAGTAAAGAAAAAAGTAATGTAATTTTTCTTTTATTTCTACAACCTAACTGCATCATTGCAACATAGTAGAAAGGATCTTTTCTATTCTTCTAAATGTGATGCTCTAATGTGTACCTGTTTTTGCAAGTTACTTTTCATGGCTGAGGTAAAGTGGCCTGGAAGATCAGGACATGAGGAGGATTTTGAATCTGCTTCCTGTTTTTCAACTGCTAGAAATACTGTGTGGTGAAGCAGTGAGTAAATTTACTGCTAATTTTATTTTTCTTAAGCTTAGTTGATCCTGCCAAGGCTGAAGTACAGACCCCACCCTCCACTCCCACCCCAAATTTGCAAAAGGTGCAATGGAAAAGCTTAGGTTCACTGATCCCATCTAAAGTAGGTTATATGTCAATGCAGGCTGCCTTACTACTCAAGACAGACAAAAGTCATGGGTGTCTGGAGCAACATACTTTCCATCATTCCCCATTGATTCCAGTGAAACCTGAATGGGAGCTAAAGTTATTCTAACTTTAGGCTTCACCCTTAGAATTGCCCAGGATGAACCCAGAGACAAAAGCCATGTTTCATGAACAAATCTAGTATGAGTGCTTTAGAAGAAAACCTTAGAGTTTGCTAGGTCATATATCTTGCTATGTTGTTTTTCCAGTGTGACTTTCTGAAGCCACTAGGCAGGATGTTATAGGGTTATTTCACCACTTCTATTTCAGGGACATAATTTTCCTTCTAAAAGTGTTCTTGGAAGCAAGCGTGTTTATACCTGAATTTCAAGTTTGCTTCAGGGGAGATAATGGGAAATCTTGAAGAAAAAAGACCTTTGAATACTTAAAAATTTTAGTGGACATTTACTGAGGCAAGTTCAGGATTAATTTCTCAGTCAGATGCACGAGTTGTACTTAAATCTATCATGGAAAAAAGGTTGAAGACTTAATTATCCTCCTTCTCACATTCATAAAGACATGTAACTACTTCAGGAACACTCCCTTACTACTCCTTCTCCTCCACATTGATAACTGTATTTAAATTCCATCCTTCATCAATTAGTGTAGTACAACTGAAATTCACAGTCGTTCATTTGTTTTTCATAGTGGAGAAATGTCAAACTACTGTAGATTTTGTAGTTTTGTGTTTTGCTGTTGAAACTGCATTCTTTCATTGTTTCCAAATGGACACTCAAGGAATTTGCTGTAATAGAAAATAAAATCACTTTAGGACAGTAAACAAATAAACAAGATAAAAGATGGAGCTTTCAGTGAGTGAAAAAAATCAGGCTCATGACAGAAAGGAAAAGAGGCACATGTCACTTAAAATTTCAGACTTCCTAATGAGATGATATGAGGGTCTGACTGTCAAAGTGAAAATAATATCAACTGCCTGTTTGATGTCATCCATGTCCATATTTTATTGAAGGAACTTTGAGCATGAAAGAAGTAGACTTGATATTGATTATGATCAAAAAACTCCTGGCCAGGGTGGTGTTGGCTGGCTGTGTCACAGCAGCAATTACACAGCACTGCTCCCCAGAGACCTTCACCTACTCTTAGATAAAATTGATAATACCCAGGCAAGCACTGAAATGACGTTTTAATGGCCATAAAGAAGATTTGCACTTCACGGCTACCTTTGAAAAAATTTCTAACAGTGATGGAAGGGACAAATGGAAGGTTCTCTGTAGCAGGGAAAGACAGTTGCTTTCAAACAAAGACATTAGCTGTCGTTTGGGAGGTGCTTTGCAAAGGCTGTGTAACTATTTTTAGTAACAGCTCACTTTGATGGAAATAATCTGTTTACAAGGAGTTTTGGGGGAGTCAGTACACATAGGAGTGAGGCGATAATGAATTGAGATGAGAAAGGAGAGGAGTTAGAAGGACTTGCACCTTCTCACCTCGAGAGAGATGGCACAATCCAATGAGTCAGGGGTCAAACTGTGAAAGGCTGTAACTGGAAGCAGTTAATTACATTTCTCTCAATACTGCCTCTTCATGTCCTTGTATACCATATGCCTCATAGTAAGTTTCATCAACGGCAGCGCTGGGCTGAAAACGACTTTTTACTTGGACTTTGAAGGAATTATTTGGTGTTTTGGCTCAGGGTGTTTAAGTGAGAAGTCCAAGTGTATGTGCTTTATGTGTTGCTGGTACATGGCAATGGAGCAGTCAGACCTTCTGGGCCATTCTCAGTTTGCCTGTCCTTGCACCCTCACCCTTGCTGCCATCCCAGCTTATAATTTAAGCAAGGTATGTGCCTTATATTGTGGTCAGCTATGCATGTACCATGCTGCAGCTGATGGAGCTGGGGGCTTTGTAGGGACCCATGTGGTAGGTACAACATTGTGCTGCTGCAGTAATGCTTTTAGAAAGAAATTACTTGGGGTCTTTCTACAAGTTACTAGTTTTTCTGCTTGCAGTCAATTGCTGCAGGAAGCCCTGGTGCTGGCCATTCTCATGGGCAGCATGTTAAAGTAGGTGAATCACAGGTCTGCGCCAGTGTGGCAACGATGCCAGTAACTCTAACTTGTAACATTTAGTAGCAGTAACTGTATTTCTGAGGTAGACATTGCATCTGTTACACCAACTGGAAAACTTAACAAATAGTAATTGTAATAGAAGCTAAACTGTCATTCAAGATAGGAGGAGTGTGGTAAAAAATAATAAAACCACAATTTGCAAGAACTGTTGTCTCTTTTTTTTTAGCGTAACATACAGTTCTTCATTCAGCAAAACATTTAACCACATGTTTATGCTAGCCATAACACTTTGACCAAATGATGTAAACTGATTAAATTAAAACCCTTAAAACCACAATTTTTGCTTAATTTATTACTAGAAAGGACCAATTTGAATATACTTTTAATTCCTTTAAACAGGGACTTTTTCCTTCTTCAGTTAAAACATATCAAAAACTGGAAGAAAATACACTTAATCTGCAGTAATTCAGATCCGTAACAGTATTTTTAATATGTTAGCTCAGAAAAATCAAGCTTTACAAACTACAAACAGCAGTTCAAATTTCTGACTTATAAATGAGTCAGATTAAATGGAGGAGTGATAAGAAAAATGCCTCGTACCTTACTGAACCATGGGAGATCTGTCACAGTTCTGCCAGTGTGAACTGAAAAGACCCACTAATGATCTACCTCATGCAATATTTACTGCTGCTACATCAAATGGGTTTGCTTGTTATACTAACATACCCAGTGCCAAGACACTGCTGCCTTACAGATCAGTGAACAATAGTAAATCAGTCAACAACTGCCCTATGGAATTGCTGCATCTACTGAAAATTTATCAAGCGTCAACAAAATCCCAACTCTTCTGGCTTCTCCAGGAGTTGCTGTGGAATGGAGAAAAATATTGCTTCTGTTTGCTTTTTAACAGGCAATTGGGAAGGTGGGAAATAGATTTGTTCTTTTTCTTCACCTTTGTAATTTGCAAGGAAAATCTGAAAAGAGTTTTCCGGAGTTAAATTTTTCAATGGCAGTTTTTATTACTGTTTGCTTTTTCACTCTGGAAACATCTAATCAGCTATAAGGGACTTAATATAATTGTGTTTAAGAATTCTGTTTCTCTCACAGAAATATTGGTTTAGGTCTTATAAATAGAGGTGACTAAAGTTTGCATGGACATAAACACATTTGTGACCTCTAGATTGCATTAAGCATGCCGAATTTCAGTGTTTGTTACTCCTTCTTGATCTCCAAATATGAGATCTCCTCCATTTCTACCTTTGTTGGGAGTATATCTGTAACAAAATAGTATCAGTGAAACTGTAAACCAAAACCCTCCAAAACCCAACAACTCAATACTTGTGTGTACACTTAATAGGAGCATTTTTTTCCATGGGTTTCAATTTGCATTTTATCTTTATTTAATTAGCACTTTGAAGAAAGAATTTGTTAATGATGTAACAACAAAGGTGTTATGTTAGATATTAAACATCCTATGCATTCTCTGTGATCTGTAGTGTAACCAGGAAAGGTTAAAGTTTACATTTTCCTTGGAAAAAACAAAGAATAAAATGTATACATCCCCCCCATCCCTGCCAATTAAATGATTCTTCTGTTTTCTTGATAAAGAATAAAGACTTCCAAAAAGTTACTTCGATCGTCAACTTCATGAATGACAGAATGTTGTGTTTAAGCAAAATTGCTTTTTATACAATGAATTATAACCTTAAAAGCAGAGAAGTTCTTAAGGACATCAGCTGTGAAAGCAATAAGACTATGCATTCAGGTGTTCGTTATTGTTCTGGATGTGACTGCTTTTGATTTTCTTAAAAAATAGTAAACCAATGTTTTGTTAGAAAACACATTTGCAATCAAAATGTTATTTTTAGATTTTCATTCAAGAGAATACATATAGCCTTTCATGTTTTACTTCCTACTCTCACAATTAAATTGGGATTCTATGCATTTTATGGGCTGCATACGGGCTGAATTCTAATAACTGAGGATGGCTATGTGCTTTGAAAAACTGAATCTTAATATATCAGCAATCAATGAACAAAATTCTCAGCTCTGTTGAACTCTTACTCTGTCTTATGCATGTCATCAGTATGGAGGTGATCCTGACAAGCATCCAACTCCATTCCACCTGGCAAAAAAGAACTCATCAATGCTACTGTTTCAATCAAATGAAAGTCTGGGGGTTGGTTTTGGTTTGGTTTTTATTTTTTGTTTGTGGGGTAGAGCAGATCAGCTGCAGTGCTTGTTGATCTGGGCGTGGTGATATGGGGCTGCTTATTTAATTAATTTTACTTGAAGAAAATTTTATTCTAAAAAGTTTCTCATTAGCAAATGATTTTGTATTCATGTTTTGCTTTCAGTTTCTTTGGGTTTTTATTGTTTCTGTTGTTTGTTCTTGGATTTTTTTTGGATGTGAATTACTTACAAATGTTTGACCTTGTGTCTTTTTTGTATGTCTGTTTTATGCATGTCTGTATAAAAAAGAACAACAGTCCCAAAATATTAGACAATTTAAAGCTCAAAGATGAACCTAGGAGAAGGTGTGAAATAGAAAGATTAAAATGAAAATGGAAACCACAAGACATGAAATCCTAATTGCTTACTGTCAGGTAATATTCACTCTCCACTAATTTTTATTTTGTGATGTCACATGTTTTCACAAGTTAAATGTAAGTAGACTTTCGGAACTCTCTTAAGTAAAAAATAGTTGCAATTAATATCCTGCAAGACACATAGCAGTTATTGGACAAGATGATTTCATTCAGTGTGCAAGAGTTGTAATATTTTGCTGCTTAGGCAAAACCCTGCTTGAGTAACTATTATCCTATTCAAAATTTTGTGGCCATTTTAGAGTAAGAAGCCTCAGGGTAACTCTTAACAACTTTATTTGCCCACTTATGTGATTTCCAGAATAAGACAAACGTGTCAGTAATAAAATCAGTAGATACTAATTCTACACTTTTCTTTGTGTGTGGTATCCCATGATTCATACATGTCTGTGTATGGTATGTCAGTGTAATCTGTGTGTCCACACTTTGCCCTTAAAAGAAAAGCTCTATCTGGACTGGAGAGAACCTATGGAGATCATCTGGTTCATCTCCCTACTCAAAAGCAGATCTCTCTTTAGGGTCAGATGAGGTTGCTCAGCACCTTGTCTAGTTGAGTTTTGAATATATCCAAGGATGAGGATTTCACATCCTCTGCAGCAACATGTCACGGAGTTTAAACCCCCCTCATAGTGGATTTTTTTCTTTCTTTCTTTCTTTCTATTAAATCATAATTCCCTTCAAAGTTTCTTGTCCTTCTGTTGTGTGCCTCCCAGTACAGGCTGACTCTACCTCTTTACATGCCCTATTAGGTTTTTGACTGTAATGTTCATGTCATTTATATACAAAATATTTATGTTTTTCTTCACCAGACCACACGGTCATAAAAATGTTACAGTTTCTGTCAGTCATCTCCTGCTATTTGAGTGGGGAATTGTTGCTCTGTGATAGATCAGAATGTTTGTGTGCAAGACAGAGAGGAAGAAAAAATCATGGCATAATATTCTCATAATTTCTACATTAAAAAAAGTTTTAAGCTTTTAAAATGATAAATTAAATTATCATTTCTTCTATCTACCTATATTGCTCCCATAGCATTTATAGGGCTGAAAGACAGACTCCTCCTCCAAACACCCATCATCTCAGAACTTGGGATATCAGTTTCAATCATTTGAAAGCTAATCCTCAGAATCTATTTTCAGCCATGATATTTACACCATGGTTACACCAACATACAACCTTGTAAGTGGACATGTTGCCAAAACTCACAGATGAGAGAGCATATATTTCTAAAATTGAAGTAACAGGTGCTTCAAATGACAGGAGCAAGAATCAACACAACAAGAAGAAAACAGCACCTCCTGAAAACCTGCATCTACAGGGAAAATGATGCTCTCTAATGCCAAGGAGCTGAATTAACTTCAAAATTTTAAAAAACATGCAGCCACAGAGGGGACATTGTTGGCCTCCTAGAAAAAACTGTGCTGCAGCTTGGATGGAAATAAAAATGCCACATCTAAGTCTTTAAAATTACATCAAAGGGAGGTTACATAATACTGGAATATAGCAGTGCATATTGACTAGACCTAATTAGCTGATGATCCCTCTCTGATTATGTTCACCTTTTATAGTTTATTTGCACTGCTTCAGAAAAAGCTGAACATAATCAGAGAGGAAAGTGAACTTGTCCTTTTACATTCTCTCTTCACAAACAGCTAATAGTGCAGGTAAATCCTCAGTTAGAATGTTAGTTCCTTGGGGCAGGAACAACATTTGCCTAAATGTCTGCCACAGTGCTAAACATAGGAAGGTTTAATTCTGTTGTACTAAAACAATAAATTATTCACAAGCAAAAAATTCATTGAGAGAGATTTACGAGTCTTTAATTTAGAATAGAACAGATTACAGGATTATGTATCCCCAAAAATAAATAAAATTTTTCATAGAATATTCAGCAATAGAGAAAAACTAAACACACGGAGTTTTCTAGTATGAAAATGTAGATGCTCTATAAAAATAATGTAAGATTTTCCTGCTAATAACAACAGTGAACACGTGACTGTTTGCAAATATATTATAAATAAAAAATAATATTCTAGACATCAGATAAGAGCAAATTAATTTGAAAATGCATGGAGTGTTTTCTTCCATCACATCATTACTAGACATTTTTAATGTTTGGACATCCAATCATGTGTTGATACTGGAATATATTTAAATTTCCATTCATCTTAACCTTAGTAAGATGCTGGCATGAAACACAGGAATTCTCTGTGTTTCCAGGTGTCAGAGAAAGAATCTGTTGTATTTAAGTGGATGGTCAGGTTTATAATTGAAAATAATTGGAAATTTGAGTCAACCAGATGCAAGAACCTTCAGTAAAGGCAGTTATATTGTAGTTCTTGTTTAGAAAGTAGCCAGTGCTTCAATAAAGTCCCCTATGAGATTATGCATGCTGCTGAAGAAGAGCTTTGTGTATGAATTATAACTCTACTAAGTGGCCATTAATCTTAAATTATGTAGTGTGTAAGCAAGATCTCAGGGAAATCTAGCATTGTGGGGATTATGAGTAGCTTCTTATTCTGTTCTTAGTTTCACTGTGCACATCTGTTTTGCTTAGCAAAATATTTTTATGAAGAGCTTTTGCGTTAACTGTGATGTAACTTAAGTTGCAGATACCAAAATGTGAAAGGAATGTTAAACTGTAACACAGTCCTCATAAAGTAAGAATCTGCATTAATAGATTAGCAGAGTCAAAAAGTTCTGATTTATTCATCTAATATAGGCTTATAAAGCATTCCCAATAGTAGTCTGTACTGATGTCTTCACCAGTGACATATCCTTTCTTTCCTGTCCAGTCTTTAAGTCAGTGTTAACCAAGCTAGTTTGTAGGTCAGAATAAGTTTTACCAGTATGATGCCCATAGTCTTGAACCCATAATTGCAAGTCCAGCTCTCTTGTGGCTTAAGGTATAAATGGGCTGCTAAAGATAAGCTCATTTGGCTGCAACTGTCCACATTAAAGTCCTAAAGTACAGTAGCCCAGCTCAATCCTTTTATGCTTTTTTCTATTAACTCTTTAATTAAAAAACCAAAAAAACAAACAAAAGAAACAGAATGGTTCATTTATATAATACTGTTTCACTCTAGCAATACTATTACTATGTATTTTACTATTCAGCCTTTGGAAGGCACAAGCCACCTGAAATGTTATTGCTCTGGGTGAGACAGGTTCCTATGTTGATGTTTATGTGTAGTTTCAAGTTTTGTTAACAGAGAGATGTAGCTCCATTTCTGAAAACTGATAAACCCGATTATTACGAATGTTGAGTTTACTTTGTTTTTATTTACTTGTAACAGTTAAGGCAATGTAAGAAGTTAAAATCAAAGACTAAATTTGTTTGAATAGGCCAGGCAGTGGCATAACACTGAGTAATAATAACAGCAACAACAACAACAATAAAAAAATAATAATCATAGCACGTATTAGGTATATATCATAGTTGATGGATATTGTATCAGCAAAATTAGGAGTGATTAAGCTCCATTTTACTCTTGGCTATAAAACTGCATTTAATTCTGCTAAAGTGCACTTAGGCACACTCCCCCTTTTGTCAGTTCCACAAAATAAGGACTAATTACAAAATAAGGAAATTGCATAACATTATCAGTAAAGCTGATGAGAGTTTGCCTGAATAAAAGTGAGAAAGAACTCAAGACATTCCCCATAACCTGGCCATGTTTAAAATGGATTAAATATTAACCATGTTGGTAAGATTCTCTGCTCAAAACTGATGCAAGGCACTATGTTGCACAAAATCACTGACGTTACTGGCATTCCAGAATTTAAATTTTCCTTTGAAAACCTAGAAAGTGGAGATAATAAATTCTGATCTGTTCTTCTCTTTTTCAGTGTAACTGAGAATGGACAACAAAATTAAGTAGCTGTCCCAGTTCACTTGTCTATTGTTTTTGGAATTTGGGAGATGTGCAGTTTTTAATTTACATGCTACCTGCTGTTACTGTAGCCAAGTAATATCAAAGTTCAGTGACAATTCTACTTTCTAATTACGTAAACAGGATTGTGTGTGGAGACAAAGGCATCTAGGTATCTTTTTCTAATATGAAATTTTCCCCATGGTATCTTCATGTCTATTGCCAGCATTTTTCATCTTGTATATCTTTACATATTCTCTTCCCACACACAATATTACAGTTATTGGTAACAGTAACCTATTATGTGCATAGCATTTATATAGTGAATTATTTTTACTCATTCATAAAAAGCAATGAGTTGTTGATACAGTGGTTAAGTCTGTATAAAAGATTGTCTACACTCAAAAGCTTGTATGGTGAAGGACTGCAGAGCTATAGACCCACAGATAAAACTCTTGAGCTCTGGAAGTGATATTTAGTGATCTGACTCCTACAGGAGAGAATTTTCTTGCTCATCCATTTTATTGTATGTTATGAATAGAATATTAAATGCTTGACCTTCATTAGTGCCTTGTAAGACTTGGGAATTGAGTCTTATCCTTCTTCAGGATGATACCCATTCCTGGTTATTCTACCAGCAGCTATAGTTAGGGCCTGTTGTTCTCCCCATCCCCAACTGTCTTTTAAAAATTAATTAACAACTTTCTTCTCTATTATTGTTACTCTACTTTTTGTAAAAAGATGTTGTTGAGGGTTATTTTTGTAATTTTAAGTGGATCATTTATGTAAATTAATTTTTAATCTACTGTATGGAAAATAGCATATTTTAGTGAAGCTAAAGCCATCTATTTTATTTGTGATTGTTCCTTTGGGTTTCTGGGGCTGGCATTTTCAAGATATAAGTGATTATAGCAATACCTTGTTTGGAGGGCAAATTTATCTGCCATCTGTTTCTCACAGTTTACATCATTGACATTGCTCTTTGCCTCAAATATTTTCGATATTGAAAGAATTACCTTATTTCAGATAGTGTAAAGTTCCATCTTTTTCCGATTGTACCCTTGCCTTAGGCAATTTATTCGTAGGGTTGATGAAGTTATAAATACGCAGCTAGAAATAGCAGCAGCTAAATTCTGTAAGAAGTGTTTAGTTTCACACAATTACTGTAGTAATTATCTTCTCTACGGTAGAAAACTTTATATTAATATATTTTGATACCTTTGTAAAAACTGGACACTGGCCACTGCAAGAAAATTAGATAAAAACTGATCTGGATAGATTGTATATGATGCTGAAATATGAAGGGTATGGTATTTATGTTGATTTCTCTGCCATACTGCAGTCCGCAGAAGTCCTGAGTGTGGTTCCCTCTTCCTATAAAAAGGAAGATGTAGCTAGTGGAGAGCATTTTTTAGCTCAGTGAGATTTCAAAACATTGCATTTCCTACCTGTTCCAAAAGAACTCATATCTGATGACTTTTTGCCATGATACGAGAAATGTAGATGGTATTTAAGGAATAAGTAGGGTAAATAACCACAATGCTGAGCAGGTGAAAGTGAGGTTTCGAGGGTGTTTGGTGGGCTTTCCCGCTAAAATTTTTTGAATTCTGACCAATTTAAGCAGTTTTCATTACTAGAAATGTTGCTTGCCATGCAGTAATTATTTTTCAAAGACAAGCAAGGGATGAATAACCCTTATAATAGAGCAATGCCATCAAAATAAATAGTGTTTAATATTAGGGGATTCATTTATTTTTTTCATTTCCTTGTGGTAGGAAAGATTTTGAAATGCTGGAGACCCTGCTTTCCATAGTATACTTTGAATGTTATTGAAAGGACTTAGATCGTATGCAATCACGTCAGCACTTAGGATCATATGCAATCATGTCAGCACATAGGAGATTTACCTTCAGATGATTTTAGAAAGCAGAGTTTTAGAGGAAATTATGGTAGAGAAGGAATTTTAAGAATTATAATTGTGAATGACAGTTGCTAATATAGATAAGAGTTTGGTGACTGAATCTGAAGCGTGCATTCAGGAAAATGTGGGAAGAGAAGCCAAGACTACTGGCCCACATTAGTACACTGAACTCCTCAAACCTGAATCCCTGTGGAAGACCGATTCCCCAAAGCTAACCAATGGTTTCATTCTATTTCAGAACTTAGAACATTTTACAGTTTGTTTTCTTAAGGCCTTGATAACAATTGTCCTCTGCAACATTTAACATTGATCAAGCAATTATCTTAATTCGCTCAGCAATGGTTCAGAATGTAAACAATTACATGCCAATGAATGTGATTCTTTTCTCTGTATCTGTAGCTATGCTTCCTGTGAAGGTCTCCATTCCTATGTGAATGCATATTTTCATATTTCCCAGTAAATTAGGATGGTCCATATGATTTTCCACTCGGATGAAGGCCTAAACTTTTGCATATCTCAATGTGTGATTGTGCATATGCATTTGAAAAGGTAACAACTGAATTAGTATTGTCCTCAATAAATTCCAAGTGTGATGGTCTATCACAGGTGACAACAGTTTTTTGCTATTGAAATGGATTCTCTAACAATGGAAACCAGTCTGCCAAATGCAGAATTACTGAACATATGCTAGCATTCTTATTTAAAGAGGTTCTGCTTGCCAAAGACTGATAATGAAGCAGTAACACACATGGCTAAATTGTTTTGCAAGGGAAGGGGAAGAGAAAAAAGTGGAGCTCTTCTGCATCTGGTTCCATTGGCTAAACACTGTGCTATTTTCTAACAATGGCTGAAACAAAGTTTTTTTTCAAAGTATTTGAAAGTGTATTTAAAATTTCAAAGTATTACTCAGATGTCTAGGAAGGTTTTAGTCATTGTGCTTCAATACACTCATGGACAAAATATTAACTGTCAATTTTTTAACACATTCAAGGCAGACTGATTAGGGCCATAATTTCTAAAGAATGATTTCCACCTTTGGTGGCTCTTATGATGTGGACGCATTTTTTCAAGTATGCAAAGCACTTCCTAATCCTGTACTTAAGTTGCCACAAATAATGATGACAGACAATCGATACAGGCAAGCATATCTTTCAGGTTATACATGTGCTTGGTAAGAATAATTATGCTGGTGATGATTCATAGTATGGACATTACTGAAGAACCCTGTTCCTGACTTTAGAGAAAAAAAGAATTCTGCTCATGGCTGAATACAATACAGTGGCATTTGAATACTGAATCCTCAAAACTTATGACACTACATCTGGAATGCTGCATTTAATTATCTGTATGTCTTGCTTTAGAACTGCCTTGTGTAGTCCTTCTTACCAGTTCTTTCTATTTTAATAGGCTGTTATTTCCTGAATGCTTCCCTGTTAAAAATAAAACAGAAAAATCCTCAAACCTGTAAATTGTCAGGATTTTCTATTTTACTTTTTACTCAACAGTGGTGAAAGCCAATCAATAAAGAAAAACTTAAGGCAGGATGACAGCACATTTCCCAGAATCATTGTACTGAATGACACACTTATTGCACCCTATTGATAAAGTAATGCAGTCTTTTTTTCAGTGAGTAATTGACTCCATTTCTGCTTGGGACCAAGCTTCAGAACAAGAACTACACTACAATTTGCTACGTGCCAACATTTTTGAGACATATGCATTGAGTAGGAGAACATTATTGATCTCCTTTTTTAGACAGTAACTTTTAAAACTGTTTTAGAAGGAAGTGATGTACTTGTTAACGTGATCATGCCTTGAGTATGCTTTTGCAAACCATATTATCCTGTACACACACATTCACAAATAATACACGAAAGAGTTTTCAGTAGGCACATCAATCAAATACAGATAACTGTAAAGCAGAATTGATTTTTATACTAATCATATTTCTTGGGTTTTTAAAGGTATTTTATAAATTAAATACTTTAAATGTGAACTCTAGTATGATGTGGACTCTCACAAACTCAATTCTTATTTCCAGAGAAATATTTTTACAGGCACATAGAAGAAATCAAAGCAATTAATGTAAATATCTTAATTTTTATGAAGCAAAACTTGAGGTGTATCTTTACAGTATAGACTCAGATGCATTTAATTACTATTATGGTCAAGATCAGAAGTTTAAAGAACTGATTTTCCACAGCCAGCCTGTTTTCTCGTATGGTAGCAAATAATAATGTAGGCTAAGATTATTGCTAGGCTGTGTGAATTTACAGGAAACGGGTAAAACCTGTGTGGTATTTTTTAATGAGGAATCACTATGACCAGTATGGGAAATCTCATGTATAGAATAAATTTTCTCAAAGGGATTAGTAGCACATAATATGTTAGTTTCTGAATAGTTCTATGTAAGAACAGAAGCACATTTTTTTAAAAAAGTTAAATAACTGATAAATAGCTGATTTTTAAAACAATTACAAAAGTTGTACTATTGTCCGAAAGGGCTGTTTCTAAGCAGCTTTTTATGGATATCTGGTTTTAAGGTTAATTATTTTTAACAATAACCTGGGGGTAAATGAAATCTGACTTATTCTTTAGGTGATATATGAGGATAGGTGAATCACACAGAATCACAGAATAACCAGGTTGGAAGAGACCCACCGGATCACCGAGTCCAACCGTTCCTACCAAACACTAAACCATATCCCTCAGCACCTCGTCCACCCGTGCCTTAAACACCTCCAGGGAAGGTGACTCAACCACCTCCCTGGGCAGCCTCTGCCAGTGCCCAATGACCCTTTCTGTAAAGAATTTTTTCCTAACGTCTAGCCTAAACCTCCCCTGGCGGAGCTTGAGGCCATTCCCTCTTGTCCTGTCCCCTGTCACTTGGGAGAAGAGGCCAGCACCCTCCTCTCTACAACGTCCTTTCAGGTAGTTGTAGAGAGCAATGAGGTCTCCCCTCAGCCTCCTCTTCTCCAGGCTAAACAACCCCAGCTCTCTCAGCCGCTCCTCATAAGGCCTGTTCTCCAGCCCCTTCACCAGCTTTGTTGCTCTTCTCTGGACTCTCTCCAGAGCCTCAACATCCTTCTTGTGGTGAGGGGCCCAGAACTGAACACAGTATTCGAGGAGCGGTCTCACCAACACAGAGCACACTCAATTATTTGTATTGAAGCAATAAGTGTTTTATTATAGCTAAATATAAGACCATACATGCAGAAAGAACTTTCCAGTTTTATCTACAGAATCAGGGAATGTATCTTGGAGAACGCTGGAATTCTGCATCTCTTTTATTAGGCCCCTGGTACAAGAAAAATGTCAACAGACTGGAGTTTTTTCAGCATACAGAGACCATGACAGCTAGGGTTGGGACACTTACTGTGAGACAAGATAGTGGGAGACCAGGACTTGTTATGTGAGAAAGTGATAAATGTCTTAATAAAAAAAAAGCGTAATGTGAACTACAAGAATGGACTTTGCCCAAATCAGGTAACCTAGTCCCTGATAGTATAAAGAGGTCAGTAGGAGTCAAATGGTGATTCATTTTGTACAGGGTAGATTCTTGTTTTATCCTAACCTTTATACAACTGATGAAATATAAAAGCACAAATAGAATTTTCTGGAATTCTGAAGTCTGGAAAAACTCCTTTTAGTGAGAGAGTTTGAATTGCAGTCTGCTTAGCTTATCAAGCAGTAGATAAATATTTGATTTGATTATCATGCGTAAGTACCTTCGTAGGATGAACATACCAGGTGCTTAAAGGTTTTTCATTGAAAGGGTGGATTTTTTTACTTTTAATGGCTTCAACTCAAATGGTGATTGAAGACGATGTAGCCAAACACAAATTACTGGAGCTGTTAAAGGCACTGCTAGGCTAAATTCTGTGGACTTCGTGAGCAATTTAGTAGCTTTTATTTGGCCTTAAACTTTCCGATCTATGTGTAAGAGTCTGTTATATTCAGTAAAACAATCTCAAATGACTTCAGATGCTCTGCCCCAAACAATTTCATATTGTGCTCTAACTCTGACCACATCCCAATTGGAATTGAGAGCAACTGGCCTGCAGTATATGAAACTAAGAAAACTGCTTGAATATCCTTGACTCTTACTTCTTGCCCCCTTAAAACATTGTTATGTCACCGAACATCAGTGCTGACCAAGACTCATGCATAAACATCTCTCTGTTTATACACATACATATGCATTTTGTACATATGGATTATATATACATGTAATATTTGTGTGTATGTATATATGTATGTATGTGTTCATACATGTGTAGATATATGCAATACACATATTGCATATATGCTATCGTATCTAAAAGTTGATGTTTTCTAAATAATTTTTGTGGAAGACAGTCTTTGTATGCTAGTATAAATAAGAAATAAGAAGAGAGTCACTGATGTCTTAAACATATAGCTTCCATATTTGTTTTTAAATGCAATTGTTGCCTGCAAAAGTTCATTAGTTTGTGGGTTATGGCTCATCTTATAAGCTTAGTTCTTGAAGATAGTAAGTGGGTAACTGAAAAATAGCTGTCAGCTTAATTTATATCTAGGTTAGCATATAAAATCACTACAGTAGGTTAATTAGGGTTAACAGTATCTAACCAATACTTTCAGTGCTAAACTCAGGATATCACTGAGACACTGTTGGAGTTCCCTGAGTCTACAAATGGAAACAGACATAGGCAGGATCATATGCTCCATTGTTTTGTACTTCACCACTAAATTTCTCCAACTATATGCTTCATATCCTGATTCTTATTTATTTTTATATGAGAGAAAAAACCTAAATAAACAACCAAAAAGCAACAAAACATACTATAAGCAGTAGTAATAAGAAGGTGCTTTATTCCAGCATCCTGTTTCATCATCCTATTCTGATCTTCAACTTCAGTACCACACACTGTTCTCCTCTATGATAGGACACATTCTTCACACAAAAACCCACTTCGCTTGCACCTCTATTGAATCACATGCAATTGACTGTGTTCCTTTCTTAAATTGTGTGGTTTTTTCAAGCAATTTGCTGCTATCCTCAGTCTTTTATCAACAACAAATTGCATTAGTATGTGGTCTATACTCTATCTTTCAAATTGGTCCCGTATTAAAGTAATAGAGGACCAGGCACTGGCTCCTGAGGGAGCAGGTATAACTAACAAATAAATGTTGTGTTTAGGGAAAGATATATCTTGCTTTTTCTCCTGTACTTGATTCATCTGAAGACAGAATAGAATCAGCTCCAGTACCAGTCAGTTGTACAGACTTTGATTACATACTTATTCTCTGACCTTTTACTTTTACAGTTTGCCCTCCTGCCCTCATCTACTTTCTAATAAATTAAAATAGTGCCTTCCAAGCTACTTTTGAAAGAAACTCTCTCATGACAAAACTCCGCAAAAATGCTCTTTAGAAATGAAAATAGATAGTAACAGTTGCTTTCCCTCTTATAAAATATAGTAGATTTATGGAGCTAAGTGAGAACATGTGCATATTTCTCCGGATGTCTTCTGATCATGCTTTTGATTAAATTCTTTGAATGTTTGTACCTATGCAGACATATATCTCTGATAAAATATCACTATGAAAAGTGAGCTCCTTGTGAAGAACTCACTTTTTTATTGTACCACACTAATGTTGGCACTTTCTTTGAGCAATAAATGACAGTATTGCATTCTATTTGATTTTAGACTCTTGAGGAAATGATGAATCAAAAGTTGTATTGTATATATGTAGCCAAGCTGCAAAGATAAGTAGGACAATACTTTTTTCAGTCAAAGAGATGGCAATGGCCCAAACCTGACTTATTTCTAATTCACTGGTGATTATGCCATCCTACTTCTTCTGAAGTGTTGGTAATGTAGAAAATAATTTATTTTGATGAACACTGGTACGTTTTATAATAGAAAAGAATATGATATGCTGTCTTTATGACTTTTGCTCCTAAATAAAAAAACTATTCCCTGGAATGGGCAGCACCAGAAACAAACAAGTGCCTATTACTCAGTCAACAGAAATATCAATTTTAATGCATGACCTCCTAAGACAGAGCTATTTGGGTTTGTTTATATTTGGTTCAATTAATGTATTCAATACAGGGTTGACATTTTCAATGGAGATATGGAGTGCAGTAGGCTCCTGAGGCCAAGCCATAGCTGAGTAAAAGTAGTAGATAAAAAAAATTCAGTGGAGATTAGTAACAGAAGATTAGTTTTTTTCTTATAGCTTAAAATGTTGGGGAAAATAGTTTAGAAACAAATGACTTACACTTCAGAGGCTGTGAAAACTGACAATCAAATACTCAAGTTAAATTAAACCAGTAAAGGTTATGGATAATGACAGGAGACACTAAAGAGTAATTGCATTTAGGAAGTATTCATATAAATAAAGGATCTGATTATTAATAGAATGGAATACTTCTTGTCTAATGCAGTGTCATGTGAGACATTTATTAATATCTTGTATATGTAATATCAATGCAATCATTATCTAAAATAAGTTTATACTTAGGAATAAGGGCTGGTTTACAGTATGTGTGAACTAGTGTGCTGCCATCTGAAACTCTAAGCAATCTATGCACCAGAGGGATAAGAACACAATGTAGAAATGAGTACATTTGTCTTTTGCTGTCCTAGACCAAGCAATGAAAGCTTAGCAAGCCAGTGTTATCAACTGAGAAACCCATTTTACCCAGCTTTTCCTTAAAATGTACCAGTGGAAAGTGGTATCCCCAATCCGTGTTTCTGTATTCAAAAAAGATGTTACTTTAAGTCATAAATTTTGTTTAGTTTCAAAAAAATGAAGGTGCATCTGAATTCAGATAGCTCAAGTTTTGCTGAAAACTTTCAAACCTTTGAGAGTTAAGTTACTTTATTATTTTTAATTAAACATTTAATCATACTTAATTGAGATAGAAAGAAAAAGGGAGAGAAAGGCTTTTTAGTGGTTTTAATACATACCTTTAATTATTATTCAGAATTAATACACAGTCTTAGCTAGAATGCTTGATAAACAGTACTTGGTTACAATTCCATTAAGTAAATAGTTCAAAAGATTTTTTTGACTGTCAACTCACCAAGAACCTTTAGATAACAGTAATATTAAACCACCTTTCTTGGCATTCAGTACCAGATTTTCAGATTATTCATGAAAGCATATTCAACAAATGTAAATTATTTAAGTTAATGTAATTGGCTGTATCATGACTGTTTTAATTCAGTGTGTTCTTTATTGGCAAAGCGTTTAAAAACCAATCATATGCTACATCCGAATGTTAATTTCTTCCTCAATTAAAATAAATTGACAAGATACAGAAAAATTTTGGAATTTGCTGGAGCAGCATAGTTTCTGAGGTAGAAGAGAATACAGTAAGAAGATATGAATTTCAATGCTTTACAGATTTTTCTTTGCTTCAGGGAAAGCAAAGGAAAATCAAAAATCCACAGCAGAATATTTTATTTACTGCTCAACAAGAAAAGACATATTGACTCTTTCCTTTCTGTAGTTTCTCAAGAAGAGCTTGTGCTTTGGGTCACCTTCAAGAAACCAGAGGAAAACTCCTCATACATGGAAAGGAACCAGGAGATTCTTCCAGCAGACAGTATCATGCTACATCTCCATGCTATGCTTTCAGAACAAGCTGAGTGGTCTGGACGGGGTTAACTAAGGGAAGCACTGACAAGTTAATTGCTACCCCCAGGAACATGGATTTTTGTCAGGTCATTGGTATAGCTCTAGATGTCCCTTTCAACACTTGAGACTTAACATATGGAATTACATTTCCATGAAAAAACATGCCACAGTGCCAGTAAACACACAGAGCAAGACTGTGGGAAATGTTTTTCTCATTTTCTGACTTAAAGTGAAGCTTGTTCAGAAATGTGTGTCATACCTTCTGCTCTGCATCCTGACCTCGACTTTACAAGGCACTGCTTGCATTGAAGTACTGGAATATCGGAGAACAAAATCTTTTGAGGCTAGGAAACCTTCAGGAAATTCTGCCTGTTTCATGCTGTCTGGACTTTTTTCCTTTTCCTTTTTTTTAATTTCCAAGTAGCAATACTGAGATTGTAACTGCAGGCATCAGTGCATGTACTTGCCCTTCTGACTAGCCCCCCCCATACTACACCTTTTGTTGTTGCTTTGGATACTGTGGTCATAAACACCTTAAAGATACTGCAATAAATGGACTCTGTTTAAAGTCCCTCTCACACAATATTTCTATTGCTTTGATTATGTCCTGTAAACACCTTTTCATCCTGCCTGAATCAATCAATACATAATACCCAACCTAAAGCTACATCTAAAGATTCTGGATAATATGAATTCTAGCCTATGCATCTTAAAAGCATCAAGAAAAAATATCTTCTCAGCTACTTATCATTTTTGTACTGGAACTTCCACGAAACTCTGAAAGTCAGAAAACTCATGAGTTTAAAAGGCATTTAAATAGTATACTTTTCAAACTTGCTAATGCTGACTGTTGGGCAAAGGGAATAGAGAGTATAAAATGAGTGAAATACGAAAAAGAGTTCTTTAAACTCTTAAAAGGATTGTTAAAATAATTCAAAATACATTAACAGCAAAGTCTTAATTTATAGGGCTAATTTTGTAGAGTTTTTTTAGGAAATAGATCTTTCTAGTAATGCTTCTGTAGTGCTTTCTATTCACCCACTTTTACATTTCATGTTTGTAAACTATGCTGAATGGAAATGATGAACCACTAGTTTCTTCCCCATAGTAAAAAATCATTTTAACCTGTGATGATGACAATGAAGAAGCCCAGCTGTGCTTCATTTCCAAATGATAATTAAACCTATGAAGATTATAGCACCGTCTATATAACTGCATAACATCTACCCAAATCTGTGATTTCCTTGTAATAAGAACACTCAAGAAAATACAGTAGTACTTGCAAAGGGTAATGATCTTATTCAAAATCCAATACAATTGCTTTGGAAGAACTCACATTTGTGCTCAAGGACTTTGAATGGTACCATAATAATTGAAAAGTAAGAAAATTTTTAAGTTCATAGTGTACTCTGTAGCCACAGGGGATTATAGGTACACTCTTTACAGTAACTTGTGTGAGCAATGTGAGTGGTCTGCAGCTGCAGCGCAGAAGTTAATACGGCCTGAAAAACTTTTGTGGTTACTCAGAAAATCTGTTCATGTCCAGCTTATTGTCCAGCTAGCTGAGTTAACTCATTTAAAACTGACTTAGATATGCCTGTACTAATCTGCAGCATAGGTACTAACTTTTGACTGCTGAACAAGAAAATCGTACATAATAAGAATACTGGATAAAGGCGTAGCATAATTTTATTGTGCAACCACTGTCTTCATGATCAGATTTGCCAAACAATGAACAGTTTTTTAGTTGATATTCAAAACCAGTGAACACAAACCAAACTGCTGGATGACTAAGCAAGTTGCATAGAAAGCAGAGAAACATTTAGAAACAAAATTAAACCTGAAATTGAATCAAGTTATAAGTAATCATTCTAAATCTGTAAAAATAGTAATATATTAGCCATTAAAACCAAGTGAAACCGAGTTTAATGGCTTAAATTGGGGGTTAGAATTTTCATTAGTTCCCAAACCACTGTTTAATATCTTCACCAATGATAGAGACAGTGATATCGAGTGCACCCTCAGCAAGTTTGCAGATGACACCAAGCTGAGTGTTGCAGTCGCCACACGGGAAGGACGGGATGTCATCCAGAGGGTCCTGGACAAGCTGGAGGAGTGGGGCTGTGAGAACCTCATGAGGTTCAACAGGGCCAAGTGCAAGGTCCTACACCTGGCTCAGGGCAATCCCCAACTTCAGTACACGATGGGGGATGATGTGATTGAGAGATGCCCTGCAGAGAAGGACTTGGGGGTGCTGATTGACTAGAAGCTGAACATGAGCCAGCAGTGTGCACTTACAGCCAAGAAGGCCAACTGTATCCTGGCTAGGGTGTACAGGTCTTCTTGCCTGGGTTTAACTACCTTTAAATTCTATCCTTTTTTTTTGTTTAAAAGTAATATTTTCTTTCTCAATATTCAATAGAGCTGGATAGACACAATTAGAATGTAATTTATCCCATTCAAAGGGAATTGTAGTTGACCATAGACTGCATCTACATGAAAGTATTGGCACAGACCAGTAGTGAGGTTTTGAAGCAAATCACCGACTTGTCTCTGCTATCAGTGCTCATCTTGCAGAGCAGTTTGTTGAGCGAAAGCTTTATTATTTTTTGAGAGTTTTAAATGCAGTTTTCCAATCTGAGCACACATGAAGGTGCCCCTACTCTTCTTTGGAGCAAAGGGCCCAAACCAAAAACTTGTCTTTCAGATAGTTTCAAGATATGTGTATCGCACAGACATGATCCATGATCCATGATCCATGCAGATATACTCCAGCAGCCCTTACTATCTAGACAAAACCTGGTTGGTTTTGGTCAAGGTTGATTCAGTGGACCCAGCTGATTCAAGGGATGAGTCAGAAAGCTTAAAAAAATATTTTAATAAATGAATTAATAAATTTCCTCAAAGACAGGATGATGTGAGACAAAAAAAAATGAAACCACATTTTTCTGATAGAATGTACGTCCAATTAAAATACTAAGGTACCTGCTTGGAAATGTGTATGGGTATTCATAGAAGCAGAGTATATTTCTGTAATATGAACAAATTCACTAATTAAACACATTTCAAAGGAATTTTTTAAAATAAATTTATTTTTATATCCTCAGAATGCTTATAATTTAACATTTTGAATTTACTTTCATTGAGTCATCTTTCTTCCACACCTTTGTACCATATGCAATCAAAAGAATTTCAAACTTGGAAAACTATTTCGATCACCTACATTCACTCCCAAGTTTGAAGGTTTTCTCTTACAGCATGCTCTTCAGGTTTGTCCAGGCTTAGTTAAAGATTTCAATCAAAGATGATTCCTTATTTTGAAATGACACTCTAATAACTATAATCAGTATTACCCTGTTTGAGTAAGACGGTTCACCATGTGCCTAATTTTAAGCGTTCAAAAAGTGTCATTGACTTCAATCAGACTCCTATACTTCATATTATGCCAGTATTTAAATGCTTTGTCAACTCAGACTGCTACCCTGATGAACCTTGTCAGATCGGACAGAGGATAAACAGATCCTGACCTACATCATTTAAATGTGTATTAAAACTGACAGTAGTCTTTCCTGAAAGTATCATGCACCGTAACTAATAGTTTCAAAATATTTGTTGATGTTCAGACACAGTAAAAGTATCAATATCAATGTTAAATGAAAATAATTTCTGATTATTATAGTTAAACTAAGGTTAAAGTTCAAACTAAGGTTAAAGTTCAAACCAAGAATTTCAAATTAGCTCAGTGCATGTCTAATTTGAGCTTCAAATAGAATTAGCATACAACCACAATTTTTTTTCCATAGTCATCTACCAAACCTGAAACTTGTAACCAAATTTTAAGCATGTGTTAGTATGTTTGGGGATCTATATCAGTTGAGTAAAAATTCATGCCAACTGATTCAAATGATAAAAAAGGAATATTTAGGGGGCCTAATGAAAGCAGGAATAAGCAGATCAAAGATTAAAGGAATATTTTATTACATTTCTAATACTCTCAATTAGTGAAAACAGTCTTTAGGAGTTATATCATAGATTCACAAGGAAAAAGTTCCCGAGTTCTAATTATCTTGAATGCCACACTTCTGTATATTTGTTCTAGATTTCAATAATTTTAGTGTTGTCTGAAATTTCCGACATTTATGAGAAGTTTTGTTCCTGAAATAAGGTAAGCTAATGAAAAGTGCACCACTTTAAGTCGTTATTTAAATTTGGAGGTCTGAGTCTGTCTCTAGTGACTGAAATGCAGATTTTTTAATGAAGGCTTTTTACAGTGCAATTTTGTTAAAAAAAAAAAAAGGCCAGAAAAGATTTTTTTTTGTCATGCATTCTGGGGAATTAAACAATGCTACTGATGAAAATACAAATGGTCTCAATTTGCCATTGATGGCAGTCTGGCCATGCAATAACAATTCATTTGACTTGCATTCATACACTGTTAGCATGAATCCAGAGCTTGGAACAAAACAGAAAGAGGGGGAAAAAAAAGGCTGGTGCAATCTGCTTTTGTTAAGGGGCTTTATCTGGGGGAAATACAATTGAATGAAGCAGAAAATTAGTACAACAGCCTTTTTTCTGAAAGATTATCTGTTGAACAAGCATGCATTTTTTGGAGTGGTTGTTATATTGGTAACAGATGGGAAAAGTGATTGGGAAGGATAAGAGTTTGGGAAAAAGAATAAGGTTGTGCATTACATGGCAGAAGTAGATGTCAGGGTAGACTGTAAGAGAGATGATGTATAGAAGGAAACTGGCAGACCTGCTTGCCCCTCTTCAGCAGTGATAGTCCCACTCTGGCTAAAGTGCCTTTGCTTTCTGCTGGAATTCCAGGGTCTTACTCCTGAGGCCTCTTTTTAGCAAGGTGCCATTTGGAACTGCTTTGAGTGAAGTTTAATGCTATTTATTAAAAATATTGGCAGCAGCTTGACAGACCTTGTCTTCTAAACTGTACTTGAGGGAACAGTGCACAGTTCATATTGTTCTTAGTTCGGTGAGAGCAGAGAAGACTTAGTCACAACACTGGAAATACTTTTGCTTAGAAATTCTGGAGGAGGTACAACCACTCCAGAAAAAGAGTATCTGAAAGTATACCAGTAAAAAGTGGGTTAGAATATCTGACTATTTGAAAGTTACACTTTTCTCATAGTTAATATATTTTGCTGGCATTCTTTCAGGGACACTCAAATGTATTGCCATGAAAAAAGATTCTGATGCAATAATGGAGTCCGTAAGGGACAGTGGTTTCCTGCAGTGGAAGTGCAAGATGTATCCAGTTACTAGCAGTAAATAGAAAATGGATATGTACTTTATTTTTTGATCCACAAAATTTTCTCAGAGAGGGGTATATTTTATGCTACCTGAATTAAATGTGTATAAATTCTGTTATGTTTTTGCTTTTCACTATATTATTACCATATCTTTTTATTGAAAGAGAGGAAGGCTGCTTTGCATTTAGGATAGGGAAAGAGACTGCTTGTGGCTGTTCCTTTGTTGGCATTCACTCTTATCTAGAAGTTGTATGGGTACGTAACCAATCTGGCTACACACAGAAGTTATCAACAGAGGAAACCAAAACTATTCAGAGCAACAGATCTAGTGAGGGAAAACTGCTAGACAAAGGTAGAACATTAAGATGGAAACGATCAGGGTAATCACTTCATGAATACTGGTTAAACCATAAACCAGTCAATGGGGAAAGGATAAACAGAGGAAGGTTGTTTATCTGGGAGGATAACAGGGTACTGATGGAGAAGATCAAGAATATAAATTAAAAGGGAAGGAGCAAATGCAACTGGGGCTGTTCAGAGTTGTCTTTTGGCAGCCCTATGCCTGATCACTGTAGCTCAGAACAAGACAGTTAGTTTGTTATTTTGATCACAACTCCGTCTGAATATACAATTGGGAAGTGCCTTGAGCACGCATCCTAGCAGAAGTGAGTTTTCGGCTTGACGATGCCTTAGTCATTTTTCTGGACTCATGTTGCCTGATCTTCAGCACGTAAAAAATCAAAGATAGTGAAAGTGACATAGTTCTTAAACAGGATGAACCATATTTTGGAAATTCCCATTTTCCTCACTAAGTGAAAGTGAGCTGCAGATAACAGCTAGTGACAAAAGAACAACAAAGCTAGTAACAAAAGAATCTCAACTGCATCAAGGTACATGGGATAAATGTGAATAATAATACCTACAGCTGGTGCTCTTATGCTTATGTCTAGCTCAGTCGTGTTTTGAAAAGTGCTTAGCCTCCATTCACATAGTTTTCTGGAATGTCTCAAACTCTTCAATGTCAGCCTGGCTACTTGCATGTTTGCAGTGTCAAAGTCAGCAGAGGGTGATTATCCCTGCTGGAGTCTTGCCAGAACACAAAGGCTAACTTCACTTTACGTGGAAAATGAGACAAGTAGCAGACAGGCCTTTGTGTGATGCTACCCCTCTTGTGCATAGAAATAAAGAGATAAATGAATGAGATTATAATTCTGAACAGAAGGAACTGTGGATCAGGGTGTGCACAAATAGTAGAGCAAAAAACTTCCTAATGTGAGTCTTTCAATCACTGCTGGCAACTCCAAGACTGACTCAACTAACCTGCTTTATCTCTTCTACCCCATAGACACGGTGATCATTCATAGGATTCCTGCTTGTTACTGCTAGAGACAGTTCCAGCTTATAAAACATTCAGTAGCTTTTGATATTAAAAAAAAGTTTAAATCCAAGCTTCAGCTAATAACTTATTTTCACTAAAGATCTGCTAAATAAGCAAAGCATAAAATTAATTACTTTTTAATTAATTTTCTGAATTTAATCACTGTAGAGAGTCACCGATAATATAACACATGGGGGGCACTAGATAGGAGATTACAACACATTGCAAAGAAATGAAAGTTTGAGAGGACTTTAATTGACTTAAAACTAGGGAGAACCTAACTTTTGTAAGTAAACTGATCAGATGTAGTCAACTTCTTCGCAGTGTCACTGTGGTCAAACCACAACATTTCATTTTGCTGAGCTTTCCTAATGTTTGTCAGAATATTACAAAGCGATAAAAATGTACAACCATCTGAATTTCCAGAGTTTTGATGTTCTGCCAATAAGATGCATTTATTTTTAATCAACTTGGGTCTATACATGGGAAATTGGGTGTTTTTGCCAAGATTTAATCACTGGTCAGTTAATACCTGTATGTTGGAAAAAGAAAAAAGCAATGTGATTAATATAAACGTAGGTCTCATCACTTACACGAAAAGAGCAGTAAAACAGCTATAGTACAGTATAGTTCCAGTACCTGAACGGGGTGTACAAGAAAGCTGGGGAGGGATTTTTTACAAAGTCATGTAGTGACAGGATGAGGGGGAATGGCTAAAAATTGGAGGGGGTAGATTTAGAGTAGATATAAGGAGGAATTTCTTCACCATGAGAGTGGTGAGGCACTAGAACTTGTTGCCCAGGGAATTTGTGGCTGCCCCAGCCCTGGAGTTTTTCAAGGCCCTGTTGGATGGGCCCTTGAGCAGCCTGGTCTAGTGGGAGGTGTCCCTGCCTATGGCAGGAGGATTGGAACTAGATGATCTTTAAGGTCTCTTCCAACTCAAACTATTCTATGATTCCATGATTCTATCAAGTGAATATGATGTTGGGCAGAGGATGACAGGCAAGAGGAATAGTTCTGGAATGATGTTACTCCTTTTTGTTAACTTTTTAAAATAAGTTCAGAATCATAGAATGTTTTGGATTGGAAGGGTCATTTACAGGTCACCTAGTCCAACCCTCTCCTGCAAAAGCAGGGACATCTTTAACTAGATCAGGTTGCTGAGACCCCCATCGAACCTGATCCTGAATGTTTCCAGGGATAGGGTATCTCCCACCTCTAGGGGCAACCTGTTCCAGTGTTTGAGCACTCTCATTGTAAAAATCTCTTCCTTATATCCAGTCTAAATCTACCCTCCTTAAGTTGAAAACCATTACTCCCTGTCCTGCCACAACCACCCTTGCTATAAAGTTTGTCCCCATCTTTCATATAGATCCTCTTTAACTACTGGAAGGTCACTATAAGGTCTCCTTGCAGCCTTCTCTTCTGCAGGCTGAACAACCCCAACTCTCTCAGCCTGTCCTTGTAGGTGAGGCTCTCCAGAACTCTGATCATTTTCATGGTCCTCCTTGGGACCCTCTCCGGCAGCTCTATGACTTTCTTGTGTTTAGGGCTCCAGAGCTGGATGCAGTATTCCAGGTGAGGTCTCAGCAGAACTGAGTAGAGTGATATATTCACCTCCCTTGACCTGCTGCCCATGCCTCTTTTGATGCAACACAGGATTCTGGGTTGCAAGCGCATATTGTTGACTCATCTCCAGCTTTTCGTCCATGTGTAATTCATATTTCATGAAATTTAGATGCTGATATTAGTGCTTTTAAAACTCCTTTAATTTTTAATTTTCTAATATTTTTAATAGTACTTCCTGTTGAACATACTTTTTTAGATGATAGAATATTAGATTGATTTCTTAGTGAACAGTTTAAAAAGTGAACTTTTTTTACCCTTTGTGGAAAGGTAATTATGTGCAGAGCGCCAGGAAATTTGTTAGCTTGATTTTTGATGTACATATGAAAACATTATATGCAATATATCAAGGATGAAAGAAGAATGGTAAGTGACATGCTTACTACTGGTTTTATAAGTCTTTAAAACCCCAGGGGTAGGAGATAGGAGCAATTGGGGAAAACATGTATGTTATAATAAGTGTAAAAATTCTGCTTGTCTAATAATTGTAGTCAGAAAAGTGTTCTGGGAAACTTAGAGATTTATGAACAAAATTAGAAATGGTTTTAGAATTGAAAGGGTCCAGAGAATGCTAGTTTTTAATAGTGTTCCAAATATCCAATGCGAGTAAGCATCTTCATGTGAGACTTCATCTGCACACATGTATTTCATACTGGCAATATAACGTAGTGGAAGGAAAGCTCAGATACTTCAGAACAATTACTCCTGATTGATCATAGTTTGTTGCAGGAAATGATCCTTATCATCTTTATCATCATCAGATGTAGGCTTAATAATTAATGTTGCTGTATGGAATAGTGTAATGGCCTGCTTGCTTTTGCATTAAAACAACATATTGCTGTTGTTCAAAAGCAGCTGTAGATAGATATTTACTCTGTCAGGCACAATTAGATTTGTATGTTTGGTTTTTCCAGATAGTTGGTGTGCAGGTGGCACATCATGCACTTTTTGTTGCTTTTGGTTGATTGGTGGTCCCCTGAGGTTTTGTGTACAATTAACATGGAAGAGTAAGTTACCTCTCAAAAATAATTTGGAGCACATGAAATAGCTGTGCTCTAAAGCATCGTTTTCTCATGCTTTTGTTTGAAATCAAAGATTATCTTGCTTAATAAAATAAGAACAGCACACTGTTTTGAAATAGAAAACCTATTTTTTTCTCCTTTCCCTTGTATAGATTTTCTGCATTTTCAAGGGAATATTTTCTTGTGACAATAAATAAATGACAAAAGGTTTTTTCCAATTTATTTGTTTTATAATGAAGCTAAAACTTCACTGGTGCAAAGAAATAAAACAACTGTTTATTCATCTCAGCTTGTGAAAGGGTTTTCAGGTTTGAGTAACTTATTCACATCTGCATCAGATTGCTGGGTTTAGATCAGATAGTAGAATAAAGAATGTTGTTTCTGTGGCTATTCATGAGTAAGATTCAGGTCTTATTTTCTCTCTGACACTTCATGTGAAAACTGCAGAGTTTCTTTTCCTGCTTCTGTCTTGCTAAGATCTTTGTTTATCAAATTTTAACACATATAATAATCACTGTCCATGATGACCTTTAGGAGTCCTACAAGAACATGTGTATGATTACCCACTGAGCCATGGAAGTGTGAAATTCAATAATGCACGAGTTATGGATTTCTTCTTTGTTTATCACCTCTTGTAGACATCAAGTACAAATCCTCAAATAAATTATTAAACTTAATGTCCAAGTCTTATTCACACAAGCTCCTCCTTGCTGGATATGTCCTTTTTATGGCCAAACTGTCACATTTCATGGAAAACTTGCCCCTGGATATTTTTTTGTCTCTTTCCAGAATAGTTCTTTCAATTTGAGGAGAGTTCTGTGAAGTTTAAATTCAACAAAGCTGTCAGAGGAAAGTGTTGAGGATAAGAAGAAAAAGAAGAATGCTTTTGAACTGTTACATAGAACTTAATGGAGTTTAAAACAACAAAAAGATATCTATAAAAATTTAATCAGAATTCTATGGAAACCACTCTAAAACTTTGCAGAGCTTAATCAAAAGTGTTGTGTTGTACACCACCTCACTTTTAACCATATCATAGATTCTGTTCTGATACTAAATTGAACTACTAAATATTATAAACTGATTTACAAACTCAGGAAAAATGGACTCAGATAATCATGTCCCAGGCTATTCAGAGTAGCTTACCATTTGGGTTTGGGAAACTTACTTGTTTTACTGTTACACTGTTGTCCTTAGATGCCATAAAAATTACTTGAGAAACAGGTATCAAAAGGAGCTATACCTTCTATGTTAAAATGATGGATATCCAAGGCAGCAAATCATCAGTGTAAAACACTTAGCAGATTATTTGAACAATTATGAGGATGACAAAGACTATAGTTAAGATGCGGCTAACTGGGTTCTATAGCACTTAAAGTTAAACTGGTAATGTTTCTAAATAATTTGAAATTATTTGCTATATTTAACTTTCAGGAGCTCAACTGACAAAGAATTCATGCCTGCGTCAGGAATCTTTCTAACAATTACAGCTATAATTTTTATTAAAACTGAAAATTGAGTATAAAAAGAATCCCTGTTTTTATAGAGAAAGACAATTAAAAGACTAGGAAGCATGATGAATGTTACTGCTGGTACGTATCTCCTGCTTCTCTTGTACTTCATATCTTACACAGCCTCTTGATCCTTGAATATGAAGCGAAACACGATATAGACCTGTTGCACCCTGAACCTTGTATCTTTTTCTGCACAATAAAAGATAAATCTTAAGAACATATAAGAAGCAAAAAGAAATAGCAAATGTGACTCTGTACAGTGTAAATTTAATTATATTGTGCAGATTCTGTCAGCTGGTTTGGGGGTGTTAAGTGATACTGGGGTTCCTTTGGTCTCTGCTGCTATATTTGTGAATCATATTGATCTGATATAAATCTCTGCACGGGCCCATGTGTTTGCTTTATGTTGAACTCATCAACTGGTGCTGAAAGACAGTTGCTACTCTGGAGAATTTATCGTGTCTTATGTTGTTGAAATAGAGAAAGATATCCTAGGAGGCAGGAAAAAAAAAAAATCTACGTGGACATATGCAGACAGTCTTGTATTCGGTCTACCCATGTTCTGAGTAAGACGTATGTGAGGTGCACCAGACAGTGCCATGCTGACTCTGCTAGCAATATTAGTAATGCTCTGTGACTTTACTGATATATTCCACCTCTCAGAAGCCTGCTATCAGTACTCTTTGCTACTTCAAAACTGAATATAGCCTTCCAGTTTAAAGTCAGCTGGGACAAAGCAACAGGAGATGCAACCGTATAATAGTTGGTCTTTATTTTAAACCATATAGTTTATTAAGTAATGATGCGGCCAAAGGTTTTGAAACAGAACATGCATTTTACTTTCTTCATCACATACAAATTAGCAATATTTTGCGTCTTGAATTTAGAGAGAAAGATAATCTTTTGGTGGGCATATGACATCAGAAGAACCTTGACTGAATAGTAGACTCTATAAGTTGCTTTCAGTTAGAAAACCTGCGCTGTTACCTTCAACTGGAATCTCATGGAAGTCTATAGCATAATGGATCCTGAAATAAAAGACAGTAGAGGTCATTTCTTTTAGAATACAAAGACCTCTGTCAGGGCATGGGAGCTGCTGCATATTTCACACTGTCATCTACAGCATTGGAAACTATAGTAGAACCATTTCACAAAAAGTCTATGAATCTTTACAAAAACTAAACAGCATAAATTTTGTTTTACAATATTCAGCAGTATGCTATATCTCTTACACAGTTGCACAGAAAGATGAAGGTCCATTATTTAAATTTACAATGTATATTTCACCAGTGTGAAATTCATCATGCTTTTTTTAAATGAAGAAGAGTAACATATTCTTGGGTTAGGTAAATTTCAGATTTATCAATGAGAGAGGTCTGGTAAAATCTTTGGACGAAAATGGAGTAAAAAAATTACAGTTAGGAATTATAACTGTTAGAGGATATAAAGAACTCTGCGGAGGGTTCTTTAACATTGAACTATCTACCCAGAAGCAGATCCCTAATGTTAGAGGCTGCATTTCCTGTATTCACATACAAGGTTAATATTTTTCTATTTCATGCCTTTTCCATTTGTATCTTGATGAAAATCTTCTTTATCAAAAGCAATTTTGCAAAATCAAGATAAACGTTTAAACACCTTGGAAGTGGGGTTTTATACTCTGACCATTGAAAATTACGTCTAAAATTTAGTTCATAGAATGGTGGTGGGGTGTTTCTTTTTAAAATGCCGTTTAATGCACTAAAAAATCCAGTAAAAGTTTGCAGTTAACAGTACCAAGGGATACTTTTTATTGTTCCTTTAAATTTAAATACTATAAACATTTTGTTGTCTAAGAAGGATTTGAATAATGGAAGAAACGTTCCATACACAGTGCATTGTCAGGTGATTTCTGTTTTTCTGAGGAGAAAAGCAAACTTTCATTTTCTTATACTAGAATGTGTTCCAAAGGGCTAAATATGACTATTTGATTGGTTAGATAAAATACACCATTTTTTTTCTCTTGAGAAACTCTTACTCTAAATCTTAAAATGTTACATTGTTATTTCTAGGTTTAGTCAATTGTAAAATAAATCACCTATATTCACACACATGCTGGTTTATCATTCATACGTATGCTGCTTTTTAACAGGAGTGGAGGAGAGGTTGCACATACTGAAGATTTTATATTTCAGATTCAAGAAAAGAATAAATGAAGCTGGCTCTTTTAAAATTTAATGTACATCTCCTAGCACCTTAATGATGTCTCATGGAGCTAGTCCAAAATGTATAAAAGAAAATCTTTGAAATGTTTTTCACTGTCACCTCAAAAATTATTCCATGAGAGATTTTAAAATGCTGTGTACGTGGGCACATGCACAGACGTGTGAATTTAAATTACATAGGTATCATTGTTGTTGTTCTTGTTCTTATTGCACTAATTACGCTAGGTGTACTGAATTTCAAAAGAAACATGAGTTGTGAACTGGTATACCAACTTTTCCATACAGTAAACAGTATCTCTAGAGCAGAGGTTCCCTTGTACTTGCTCATATGAGTAGTTTCAGGGATGTTAATGGTGCTACACTGATAGGTAAAAAGGCAGGAGTGTGTAATTAATTTTATTTCCAGCTGTTGAGATTTCAGGCTATAATTCTAAGCACTCTAAGCAAACATCTTCCTTTTCTTTACTTCCTTCCAGAAAACTGATCAGAAGTGCTTTGGGGATTGGCTGAATGCCCAGTTTCCACAAATGCCCAACACTCCTCCACACTGAGTTAATTAAAATTGACTGCTTGGCTTAGGCAGAAGAAACAGGCTGAATTCTGTCTTGTTCTAAAAAATGATTGAACAACTTAAGCAAACAAAATAACTTGCTACTAAGCTGGGGAATAAAAATAATGCATTGATTTGCCTTGAAAAAACAGATCATATTTTTATTTTGTTTTCACTTCTACCTCAAAGGCTTTTTTCTCTTTTATTTTTTTCTTTACCCCACTGCAGTCAATCGTAACTTGTTTGATCTGTGTATCCCAAAGACAGAAAAACATAAGTCAAATGTTGGATATACGCAGATTTTGCAGACATAAGTTGTAAATGACAATAAAAAATCTAATCCTGCAGGTGTTTAACCCTCACACGCATCTCCGTGAAACTGAAACTTCCCAAGTGCCTAGCATGACTTTCTCAATCAAGTACACCAAAACTGCTGCAGTCTGCACAGCTCAGCAGCTGTCACACACTTAAGAGCAGCCAAGTACCAAAGGTCTCCAAAGGACATTTAATATGCATTTCCTAAGGACAACTGACTGACATTGACTGTAGAGCTCTCAAGGAACTAAAAACATGTTAAAGATTTATAGTATTCATACACTCAGGTTCAATGCCTTACTCGGGTTAAGGGGTTAAAATTAATTCATTGCTGAAGGTGTTATCTACTTCTAGTGTTTACTGCGGCGTGAAGTTAGCAAGCAGATGCATTCCCTACTTCTGCTCCTCTACAGGAAATATTGTGATTCATAGGAATATACAGAAAGAGATGAAAGAAGAAATTGGTCAGGAGTAAGAGAAGAAGCACTATAAAGTACATTATGCTATAATTCGGCATTGATAGTGTTCATAAATTTCATCTTTTATACTTTATAGTAACCAGTCTTCTGGGGAAGAAAGATGAGCAGACTGGACAAGAAAGCCATAACTGAATATTTCCTTGATGAGCGCCCATCCCACAATGTTACGGGGTCATGTGCTGAGTGTTTCTAATGGGTCTTGAATTCTTGTTAGTGTAATTGTGAATCTTCATCTGGCAGATGAAGAATTTTCCGAGTCAAAATGGCCTAAAAATTTTTAGAGCATTCTTCAGGGGGAAAAGTGACATGCGTTTGGTGGTAGATGATATTGTATCATGCCTTGATTTTAAAAGAAAAGCCTTTGGCTTTTGAAATGGTCCACCTTTGGACCACATAATTGTGATTTTTGTGTAGTAATTTCTTAAAACACAATTAGGTAAAAGGCTAAATATGCCTTCCTAAAATGTAGATATTCTAAACAGAGGAATCTGCATGCACATTTCTGACTTCCTTTCTAACTTGTTTTTCCACATTGTTTTCAAATGTCTGTTGAGTTAAGTGCTTCCATTTGAGGGGATTTTTGAATGAATGTAGAGAATAAAGGAGAAAGATAAACAAATGGTCATGACAACTGCTTTTACATATCATATTCTTCACTATCTTTTCACTGTTAGATTGCTTCCCTTTCTCACTGAAATGAAGAAGGAAAATACCCTTTGCATTGCACTGAACAGGTTTGCTGAAACCTGATAAGTAATCATATTTTAAATGGAAGAAAACTTGTTATTTTTTGAGCAACTATAAACTTATAGCTTTGACAGTCAGAAATATCATAGATCTGTAGAAATCTTTTCTTTCTCATTTTGGCTGTATCCACACTGCACAATGCTAGCAACTGTAAACAGAGTAAATTTCTCTCGGTCTATAGCTGCTTCTGGTACCTCATTTAGAGCTTGTTTAAAAAGAACTTAGGTGTATTACTGAACTGTGAAACACATGCTTATTATTTTCTTTTAAATGTTTTCTGCACTTTGATTTCTAAACTATTTTCTTCTCTTTAGTTCATTGTTTTGCCGTGAGGTAACTTTTATCAATAAACACATACAAACAAAAAAAAAAAGATTTTTTAAACATTTCTGGAATAGAATTCTATATGTGCAAACATTTTTGTAACCTTTAATTGTAAACCTCTTCCAGGCCTTAAAGATCTCAAAGTCTGAAAAGGATTAGGAGTCAGATGCATTATAATATAATAAAAAATGAAACTAAATCCTTTACTAAGGAAATTGCTTTATCTATCCAAAATTAAATAGTTAAAAATGTATATTTACCAGCTGTATTGATTCATTTTTAAATAGAACTATTCCAACCTACTAATTTTCTTCTTTATACTGAATTTTATGTTACTTAGAATGACTAGATGAAAGACACTTAGAAGTAACAAAAAGACATCTAACATGGATATCAATTACAAGGGAAAAAACTAATAGGTGTAATAGGTCTGAAGAATTTGATCCTTCAGCAAAATCTCTTTACAGTCCTCAAAGTGATGTTGTCACTGTTAAAAGCCAAATGTAAGTGAATGATCAAGTTTACGTAAGTTCTCAAAGAAACATAAATCAGGAATGTTTTGAAAGTGAGACTATTCAAGCTAACTGTTATACAAAAAGGAGGTGAGAAACTTGACACAGCAGCAAGATAGTTATCACAGCTTTAAGATAAAAATCAGTGCTTCAGAAAAGAATTTAATTGGTTCTTACTTTTAAAAAAAAAGGATTTTTCATTTTCACCTTTCATTTTCCTATAGAGGTAACAAAAATACTAATACATTAAAGTAACATGATGAAAACAAGATTTGCACCTTCTCTTAAAAACTGTTTGTTTTAACATAGCTTAGTACATAAACACACACTTACTGTTCTCTTTTCACATACATTTTTCAGAAACTCCACTGTCAACATAATTGTGCTGTTACTCATTGGTGTATATCTGTATACAATTTACTAGGTACTACAGTAGGAAAAAAGAATTTAAGAGCAAATTAAAAGAGATCACAAACCTTGTGAGTTCAAATTTAGTGGCTCCACTCCTACTGTTTGATTCTCATTTCCCAAATCCCATTTTTTAAAAAAAAATGGTATAAAGGACAAAAGGGTCTGGAATTTGCTTTCTGTTCAGTTTTGAAGAATCAGTCACTTTCAAATAGGCATGACTTTCAGTTTTCACTATTACACTCTGGTTGTTTATGTGTTGTTGGTAGATGATGCAATGCACTAATGATCAGACTGCAAGTTTTAAAGGCAAGTTAATAAGTTTTGAAAGTTGAAGAAGGAAGGCAGGTAAGTAATTCTTCCAAACGAACGATCTTAGATGCTGGGTAGAAGCAAGAAAATACACCATAAGTTTCATCAAATTGCTTAATCCTTAAATCATTGAATCAGTTTTCTCTACAGTTGGCTTGAAATTCAGATTTCAGTGTTATCTACAAAGAAAGGCATCTTTGAAATTTCTAGCCTTTTTTTACTATCTAAATTTAAGTTCTTCAGAAGAAGAGGAGGCTGATGGAAGACTTTATCACTCTCTACAACTACTTGTTGTACTCCCATTCACTTTTTAGCAAAGGAGTCAACTCTAAGAATGGTCTTAGAGCGCACTCAAACTCGGAGTTTTGCCATTAGTCCTTACCTCTAAATCCTGGTCTCAGGTCATAGACTTCTTTTACTTTGCTTTGCCTTCCCTCTGTAGATGTTTGAATGGATATGTAGTGTAAAAAAAGAGAGTAAGGGAAACCTAAGGGGTAGCAGCTTTTACACTTCATGTAAACTGTGAAGCAAAGCCCAGTCCTTCTACAATACTTTCAGTGAGGCTTGAGAATAATTCTTAAAGGCAGATTTTATGCAGCCGTATCCCACTTTTCTCTTTCCTCTAACCTTTCATGTTGATCAGAGGGTCTCTAAGATAGAAAAAATCTTAGCATCAGAAATGTAATTCAGCTGCTTGGAGCTTACTGCTGACCTAGGGACCTTTGTGTATTGAATCTATCCAGGGTATGTATAATTTTCAGACTGAACACTCTTGGCATTGCCTAGCTATTTGTTCCAGCTCACACCATTCTGCCTGGAGTCATTTCTTCACTCTCACTCCCACTGATGTCATTATCCATTCTTTTATTCCCCTCCCCCTCCGCTCCCCTCCCCCTCCCCTGTCTGACTGACCTCCTTTCCCTCATACAACTTCCTTTAACAAAAATCCAGTTACAAAATTTAGAAGTGAGACACAATTCAAACAGAAAAATGGGGAACCAGCAAGAAGACTGCAAACCAAGATATTATTTAGTCTTCTCTTGTCAAACTCCTCTTAGTCTCCAAAAGACTGCATCGCTTTTGAAGTACCTCACAAACTCTCTTACAACCACACACAATGAGTATGTGATAAGTAAATTTATTATCTCTTTCTTTTTAGCAGATGGCAAGTCCTAGAAGACATCTGATCTGTGATTATTGCCATAAATTCTTGGCTCTGAGTCCTGCCCTTGGGTCACACGCAATTTCTATTATGCTTCTTTCTTACTCCAGAGGTTAAAATGGAAGCCTGCTGCACTACAATACATGGGAGAAGAAAAGACAGCAAATTTCATGTTTTGCCTGCTGTTAGTAATTACAGCATGGTTAAGAAGTTTTGGACTTTTTCTTTAGCTATCCAATTTGCTTATTTCTTTTTCTCAGCATAATTCATGAATTTGTACTAACCTCATTCAAGCTGATTGAGTGAGAGAGAACCAAAAAAATTTTTTTGTTCACTCATTATTTATCTATAGCAAATCCCACTTTTTTGTGTTGTCTTTCAGGGTCAGTGACAGAACTAGAGAAAACATAAAAAGGAGGAAGAAAACTCTAGATCATTAGTCAGTACTATCACAATGAATGAAGTAAGAATCATAAAGTGCCTGCAGAAAAATTTACAGTTTTTCTTGAAATGAAAATATGTACCTAACCCCAAACTGTAGACTAATGTGCTGATTTCGTAGCACTGTGGTGTTTATACACCAAAAAGAAGTAAAATAATCTTTCAATAGCCAGCTGTTAGTATTGGCATATCTAGAAATGAACTAAAGGGTAACACAATGCAGCTTTGAGTTACCATCCAGTGAATTAGTATGCTGAAGTTGTAATCAAATTAAAGCTGTATAGGACCCCTCAAAAGCCCCATTTTCACATTATTAGAGAAGGAGGCAAAAATCATTTCCATTCTATAGGAATGAAGGGTCTCAGGTGTTCATTACAGCTGGTAGTGATTTGTCTCATGATTACATTTCTTTTTGAGAATGCTTCCTCCTGCTCTTTGTTAGAAGTCCAAATAGAGAAGTTTTATCTTTCCTCTGGAGATCTGCCTTTTGCATTGCACAAAGTACCATCTGCAACAAGGGCTTAAAAAGATTTTCAAGAGGAAATAATGGGATTTCCTAACCTTGCCATAGTGTAAAAGGGTGGCAAACAGAAATTCTGAGCTGGTTAGCAAGGTGATATCGACTTTATATGTTGGCAAGCGGGACACTAGGTTTGGGGAACAAAGGATGTAACAGCCTTAATCTTTGAAAAAAAAAAGGAGGTGTAAACATGTCAGAGAAATAACTTTTCCCTTTAACAATAGTTAATGAATGGCAGTGAATTAGGTCATGCTGTATGATGTACTTGCTGAGGAGAGATCCTTCAGCAGGAGCAAGGCTGATTGATACAATCTAAATCATTGTCATCTGAAAAATTCAGCTTAGAGTGAGCTGCATTCATGATAGGCTGCTTGGATGACGGTAGATAAATAACACAGGAAACACTCATTTTGGTATTAATTGAGAGGCTCAGCCTGGGTACGAGAAGGTTCTGAATGGGATCTTAGTAGTGTATGTAAATACATGAAGCGCACACACAAGACAGAGCCAGATCCTGCTTGGTTGTGTACAATAACAGAACACGAGGCAATAGGTACAAACTGGAATACAGGAGGATTCCTCTGAATGTCAGGGAATGTTTTTTTACTGTTAGGGTGACTGAGCACAGGAACAGGTTATGCAGAGAAGTTGTGGAGTCTCCGTCCTTGGAGATACTAAAAGTCCTGGGCAACTGGCTTTAGGTAGCTCTGCTTGACCAGGAAGGGGTGGACAAGATGACCTTCAGTGGTCCCTTCCAACCTCAACCATTCTGTGATTTGATACATCCAGTGCATAAAACTTCAAGACTAGAAATGAGAGATAATACCCCTTTGCTAAATGACAAACTCCAACAAAATGTGCTACCAATGTTGGAGACATGATGTAGCAGCTGAGCGATACTGAGCACTTAGGTCCTGCTGACTTAGTGCTAATTTGCGTTTAGAGGACTCAGTCCCTCAATGACTTCTAAAATTTCCATATCTCACCTGTAGCTGTCCTCTCTACAAACGTCATCTCGGTGTCAGATTATTGCTAATTGAGCAAAACCACTTTCTTTTTCCTTTTTTCCCCCCCATGTAACAAATTTCTCCCCATAATTTAAATTCAACAGTGCTTTATCTAGAAATAAGAGATCCATTTGGAAAAATAAATTGCCATTTCAAATATTGTCATCTCAATATGCTGACTGAGATATGTTAGTATAGTTAACCTACTATAGCCATTAGTTGTATCCAATGCCTTTTCCTGGTGAGTTAAGGCAAAATTGAAATGTTCTGAAAATGTCCTTTATTTTGGGATGCATGGCCCTAGAGCCAGTGACCAATACAGAAGTCCCTTCAAGCCTGTGAGGAATTTTTGAGTATTTGTCAATAGGAGAAACAAGCATTAAAATCATATTTATCTTTTGTGTTTGGGAAGTGTACAAGAAGACTTCATGCTATAAAGAAGGCATATCAATCTCTTAATAGCTAAGGCACAGATAAAAGCAGAATCCTGTGTCTAGTACAGTGACAGACCTCAGAACATAAACTATGCCTGACGATACACCATTAGTAAGGATTCCTCCTGAGATACATTGCTCTGGTGCTGTAGGTTTAGCTCTGTTTGCTGTGTTTCAACTTCGACTATTCTGTAATTAGATGCTTTTATGATTGCATATTCCATGTGATTTGTAAACCACAAAAATCTTTTCCTTAAACAGGAATTATTTTATCATACGTATAATAGCATCCTGATCCAAAGAATATGAATGTGTTTATCTGCAATACTGAAAACATAAAGGAAAGACTGAAAATTATATCACCTTATTCAAGCCTTTTACATTCAGAAGAACAGCTAGCTAATTAACCTTCAAAGTGTGTTCAGAGTTAGACTGCTGGGACACAGTGAGACACTGCATCAGGGTACTGCCCAGAATTGCCACTAATAACAATAATAAATTCTAGTGTTTCAGAGCTTTATCTGATCCATAGCCTTAAGCTTTAGGGGATACTCATGAATTATATGGGATGGGGACTACTGTTTTAACTGTGTGTTTAAAGAACTATATTTTGGCAAATAAGCAAGTGATATGAAATTCATATTTATGGAGATGAGAAAAGTGTAAAGATTTTTGCTTGTTCTGCTATATATTTTAGGACATGGATCTGGTAGAGCTAGTCCAGAGGAAGGTCACAAAGATGTTCAGAGGGCTGAAGCACCTCTCGTAGGAGGACAGGCTGAGGCAGTTGGGATTGTTCAGCCTAAAGAAAAGAATGCTCCATGGAGATCTTATAGCAGCCTTTCAGTATGTAAAGGTTGCCTACAGGGAAGCTGGGGAGGGACTCTTTACCAGGAAATGCAGTGACAGGATGAGGAGTAATGGTTTTAACCTTAAAGGGTAGATTTAGGATAGACAGTGGGAGGAAATTTACTGTGAGGATTGTGAGGCACTGGAACAGGTTGTCCAGAGAAGTCTTGGATGCCTCATCCCTGGAAGTGTTTAAGGCTAGGTTGGATGAGACTTTGAGCTATTTGATGTTGTGGAAGGTGTCCCTGCCCATGGCAGAGATGTTGGTGTTGGTGATCTTAAAGATCTCTTCAGACCCAAAGCATTCTATAACAGTACTTGATTTTATCTCCCCATAAAGTATGCTTTTAAGCAAAGGTGTGGTTCATGGAAAAGAAGGAAGGAAGGAAGGAAGGAAGGAAGGAAGGAAGGAAGGAAGGAAGGAAGGAAGGAAGGAAGGAAGGAAGGAAGGAAGGAAGGAAGGAAGGAAGGAAGGAAGGAAGGAAGTTAGTTTATCAAGCTCTTCCTACATACATCTTTAAGTAACTACAATAATACCAGAAATTTTTTCAAGATTTTGTTGCAATGTTTCATCCATGTCTTGTATCTGTTTTTCTCTTCATTTTCTAGGCAGGCTGGTCAAATTCAGCTATTGAATCGACTCAAGATTTATGAAAAATATGTATCTGGAATGAAAGAGTAGTAGAAGTCAGACATCATGCAATTCATTTTGACAGTTGCTTCTCTATAAATTAGCAGGTGTATAACGTCCATACAACAGACTCGTCATTAAGATGGCTGATACCTAGGGAGGTCTGTCAAAACGAAAGTGGAATATAGGGCATAAAGGACACAAATCAACAGAGGAAGAGGCATGATTATTTTTCTGCTTGTCAAACATGTTCCATTTCTTTATTCAACTTGGTGTTAATCTGTGAGTAGGCTTTTCAGATTGCTTCTGTGACTTAGACACTTAAAACCAATAGAGATGAGGTCTTGGCACCTAAATTCTCAAGGCTTGTTGGAAAACAAAATATAAACCTTCAAGTTTTTATATTAAATATTAGTCACTAATCTTACCTGAAATCAGAGCTTTGTGAATAATTAATCATGAATAATTTATGTATAGACATGAATATATTCGGAGCTTCTTTTTTTGAACTTCTTTACTTTGATTTATTTCATCACTGAATATATTTGAATGTAGACTGCTAACAAACAGGTAATTTTTAATTCACAAGTAACTGTTAGTTGAGAATGTTACTTAGCAAAAGTACAGGTCATTTTCTATTAACTGGATTACTTATATAACTAGGAACAGAGGATGAGTTTTACTGTCTTGTATTATATGACTCAATCCACAGTATCATTTAATTTTACTTAGATGTTACTCTACTTGCAGTGTGAAACTGACAGTGAGCATTTTGAAAACTAAATGTCTATTTATGAAATTATCAAGAATATTATTTCCATTATTTATGTTATTTCCATCATTTGCTTAAGCCAAAATCTACATACACACAGAAAGGTACAAAGCGCTCTCTTGTTTTCAGTCTTGGTTTGGGTTTTCTTTTTCGAGTTTGGAGAGGTTTGCTTGAAATGCTATCACAAGCAAAACAACTTCTATACTATATACTGACAGTATCTTATGTTTGATAACCAATGGCTGTTCAATTAACAGTTTACATTCTCACCATGTCATACAATTACCATAAGACAGAAGACCACAGCAACTGTCATTGTTTCTGTATTCATTGCTGAAACACTTTGCAAAAGGTAGTCAAAGAAAACATTTCATGCCCACCCAAAGATATTTTGACAAATAAATTTGAAAGTGGTCATATCAGCTGAAAACTGATCCAAGAAATAACATGGGTTATATGAAATCTCCTGCCAAGTATTTCTGAAGTCCTATCTTGGAAATAAATATAGTGTCATAAAAATGACATTTATATGTGTAAGAGTAAAGCTAGTCAGGCACACGAAGGTGCTATAAACACCTTTTACACATTCTCTCTCACACACAAAGGATTTATTATAACATGATGTGACTATGCTTACTGTCATTTAAATATTCAATAATATTCAAATTGAAAATTCATGTACTAGCAATGGGCTGCTAGGTTCTGCTAATTTTTATTTCTGTTCTTTCTCTTCTGATAAATATTCCAGCTTTCCTCACTTTTGTTGGAGTAATGGCACAGGAAAATATCCTTTCACTCTGACAAGAAACACAACTGAAATATAAGTAATTCTCCGTCCCTGTGGGACTATGGGCTTTCTTAGCTCCAGCTGAAGATAGGATTGTAACATATCTGGAATCAATCTGCAAGACAAAAAGCTCAGACATGGGGCTTTAGGCATGAACACAGCATGAGACCAGAGGTATGCGGAGGTAGAATACACTAGTGAAGGCAGATATTTGTGTTCCAATGGTTTCTTTTGTGACTCGCTGTTGGAATAATTTAAAAAAGTTTCTTAATGTACATTCTTCACTCCCCACCATTTAAAAAACCTCAGGCACCTGTTGTACATTTGGCTTTGAGACAGAAAGAGTTAAGGAAGCCTAGAATGTCCATTTTGCACTGTATTATGTAAACTAGTACTTCTGTCAAAATAATGAAGCCTGTTTTCTCAGGGCTTCTTGTGTTATAATTGGATGATCTGGTGTCTTATATGAGGCAAGAACTGTCATTCTCCTGTATTGTAGTTTGAGGTAAATTGGAGTCAGTTTTGTGACTAACTCAGTTGCTGTAAGTAACTTCAGTTTTCTGAAAGCTATCGGTATGCTTTTGACATAATGTTCTTTTCTAGAAGTGATAAACAGGGCACTGGTATTCAAAAAGGCCATTGCTTTTACTTAACCAAGGCCATCCTCAAGCTGGTGGAAGGGGGCCACACCTGCAAGAAGGAGCAAACAGGGCAGGTGACCCTAAACTGACCAATAGAGTGTTTCATCTCATATGTGTCATACCTGGTATAAGCTTGAGAGTTAATGAGGGTCTTGCTCTATTCTGTGATGACAGACTTCCACTGAGGACCTATCTGCCTGGTTGTTCCTGATCCCAGATCCATGTGTCCCTGAATCCAGTTCCTGAGTCCAGCTCCCTTCTAGCTGTGGATCCATTCCATCATGTCTGCTCTGCAGATTTTGTGGTGACATATAGTCATCACGGGGTGTGTGTGTGGGTGATATTACTATCATCATCATCATCATCATGACATTAAAGCTGTAATTCTAGTTTTCAGCCCACAAGTCTTTTTCCTCTCATTTCCCTCTCCCATTTCACTGTGGGATGAGGGAGGTAAGGAAATTTGCAAGTTCAACTGCACAGTTTTAGCTGCCTAAATTTAGCTGGATGGGGATAACCTGTGACAACCTATTACTATGTAGTCAGCCAATGTGTATCTTCTTGGTGGCTCTAATATAAGTTGTCAGTGTACAGACCAAAAGAATAGATAGAGGTAGAGGGAGAAAACAGAAATATCTGAAAGGGATTAGGGCTTGAAACATAGTTTTGGGAATAGAGTGGTTGAGTTGTTAATATGGATTTAAGCAGAAAAATGAACTAACATGACTGGAAGATTGGGGAAAATATGTCAGAAATCCATAGTAAACAGGCAATAGCTTTGTTGTTCATAAAAAGAGTTCTCAAGTTTCATCCTTCTCTAAACTTTCTTTCAGCCTAACCAGTTTGGAATAGTTAATCTTACTCTTGACCATGTAGCCCATATGCTTAGAAACATCAACTCTGAACTGCAGAAGGGAATATTTATAATTCTTGCACATACACTTTGGACCTGTGTGGAAATATTACTATTTGTGCATTATTGGAGATCCAAACCCTCAGGATAGTGTAAATACTATTTAAACATGTCTGAGTACTGATGTTGTCTTTGCAAGTTTTTCAAGTTTGTTGTCAATCATTGTCATATTTGTACCCCCAGAATATAGCTCTCTTAGGTTTAACAGTGCCTATTTATTTATCTTCCCTTCTGGACCCTTTTTGACTCCTTTCTTCCTTCTAGATTAGATCCATCTCTATATCTTGAAATCATCAGAGTACATAAGCTTAAACAAACCAGTTAGGGGTAACAGAAACAGATTTTCTCCAATAGTTTTTCCAACATGAATACTGAATTTATTTTCTGTATAGAACAGCTTCAAAAAGCACCAACGTCCTTTATTTCTGTTAGCTTCCTCTGAATCGTATCCATAAGTTGATATTAAAAACAATCTCGCAACCAAACTATTGAGCAAAAGTAGAAATCATTTTTGCTAAGGACTATTTTGGGATTTTTTAAACAGATATTTGCCTAAGAGAAGCTATGCCTTTCTAAGTCAGTACGTTTTCTATCCCATTAACAGTAACATCCTCAGTGTGGTGCATGTCCTCAGAAAGATGCATTTTTTACTCCCTTTCCCTCTTATGTGTTAGTAGTTTTCTATTAAATTTCACTTCAAAATTTTTATTCAACATAAAAGAATCTGATTACACCACTCTCACAAATAGTTCATATCCTTCAGTAACTCTGTATTTTGACTTAAGAATTCTTTGCCTACATGGTTATAGCAAGGAGTAAACACATGAAGATGTGTCTATCAAAAAAATTATCAGATCCTTCAGGTTTTCTTCCAGGGCTTAATTGATACTGGATTTTAAATAGATGTAGAGGAAGCTGGAGGACAGAATATGCCCTTGTTTCATATATTTCTCAGTGGAATATCGGTCACTGCTACTGCTATTACATTGCAGTTGAATTACACCATGACTAACCGGAGTTTAGATGGGTAAAGAAAAACAGAAAGAATAGCTGGGAGGCTAAAGAATATAGGGAAAAAAATAACCTAAATCTGTTATTTTGGAAGGGGGATTGATGTGGTCCTAAAAGGTCTCAGAAGCCTTCACACTGGGTTCTCCAAATGCCTATGAGAGGATTTTGTGGGAGGCTTAGAATGTAGTATTGGCAAAGAAATTTAAACCTATTCCTAACATGAAATAAAAGCATCAGAAGGGGATAGAACATGATAAATTCCTCAAGATAAAAGCTGCAGGAAGACAGCTAGTCAACAGCTGTGAAAACAAAATTAAAACTTGCATAAATTTGAAATGGTATTCCCCAAACCAAAGCCGAATCCAAATAATACAGTATTTATAATCTCAACACAGGATTCAAACTGGGTCAACAGGACATTGTGACTAATTCTGTGGATGGTTGCCAACATACTCAGGCAACTGCAGTCTATCAACCAATGTCAAACAGTTCAAGTTTGCTTTCTCCACAGACTCAAATTTTTCAAATAAATATATCTTAGAGCAAATGAGCTAGTAACTACTCAACAAAATAGTGCTGAGTGCTAGGTTTGAAGCTTAAGTCAAATCACATTTCAACATATTTCAATATGGTATGTGGATGATAAGAGTCAGGATTTCAGACATACATGGGATTTGTAAAAATGATGGAAGGACAAATTCTACACAGTATCAGGACTGATCAAAGGAAATTTAAAGAGATACAAGACTATAATATAAAAAGGAACATACCAGTTCCAGTTCAGGAAGCAGATTTTCATTGCTTTGCATGATTTAAATAAACTAGGCAGGTTTTTTTTCAAAACTTACTTCTTTACTGCATTTTTTCCATCCTTCTTATTACCTCTTTACACTTTTAAAAACATTTCTCTAATTTATAAATTTTGCATCTAGTTTAAGCATTTTTTCCATTTATATGTTTTTTACAGATGAGAATCTTCATCTTCCTTCAGCTATTACTTTACCTCCCTTCCATAAAAATGAAATTACAATGACAGTTATTTTTCTGAATTTTTATCTTTCAGTTGTAGACCATATCCTTTATAAATGGCTTCTCTATCAATAATCCTGTGAAACAAAGTGCGTTTCTCAACAAGTAATTAAAACAGAAACAAGGCCCAAGATTGTACTCTATCTGTTGGTATGTCTCCTAGTACTGGTTTGACCAGTGTCAGCTAGCCCTGCAGACAATGGCTCAGCATGGTTTGAGCAAAACCAGCACCCTTCACATAGGCACTTTGAATATGGCCCTGCTTTTTGCAGTCAGCTATTTAGACAGAGCTAGTCACCACGAAAGCTAAAGAAAAGTTTGTGTGTGTTATTAATCAGTCAACCTACTATCATCCTTCTGATCAGAATTTCCAGCCAGATGTCATAATTACTGGTATCTCAGCTGCTATTGATGTTGAAGTTTCCTTATTGCTCTGATTATTACTTCTCTTTCTCAGTTTTAAGAGGGATGTCCAGAGATGCTTCATTATAGAATCACAGAATCATAGAATAACCAGGTTGGAAGAGACCCACCGGATCATCGAGTCCAACCATTCCTATCAAACACTAAACCATGTCCCTTAGCACCTCGTCCACCCGTGCCTTAAACACCTCCAGGGATGGGGACTCAACCACCTCCCTGGGCAGCCTGTTCCAGTGCCCAATGACCCTTTCTGTGAAGAATTTTTTCCTAATGTCCAGCCTAAACCTCCCCTGGTGGAGCTTGAGGCCATCCCCTCTTGTCCTGTCCCCTGTCACTTGGGAGAAGAGGCCAGCACCCTCCTCTCTACATCTTCTGCCTATGTAGTCCTGTAAAGTTGTTTCTTATCAAATTGTCTACCCTACCATGAAGTTGTCTCCTACAAGTATTTTGTGACCCACAGGTCTCTGTCGATGCACGTGATATGCCACATGTCTGTCCAACCTCATGCATGTATTTCTCAGACATTTTATTCTATATAATTTGCTAATGCATTAGTAATAAATTATCAGCATAAGGCAAATTCTTCTTAAACTCACTGCACCTTCTAGACATTATCAAAACTACACAAAATCAAATGACCACTTACATTGTCACTGTCAAAAAGAAAGTGACATCTATGAAATTTTTAATTTTCTTCCCCAGGTTATATTCTTTTCTAAGTACCAATGTTATATGAATAATACTTGACTCTTCTCTAGTTTCTACTTTATTACTATTTTTTTGAAGAAGATTTAATCCATAGTTTCAATACTGTAAAAGGAGTATCCAGTCTTACATGTATTATCAAGAATTATCTCACATGAATATTAATTAAGAAAAGATATTTTCAAGTCTGAGTTATTTTGAGGATGGAGAGTATTTGGCTGAATGATGGTCATCTACAACACATTAGAAAAGAATTAATTCAAAAAGTTTATAGAAGAAATATCCAACACTTATTAATTCTTCTTGATGAACTAACACTACCATATGTACATGCCATGTACGTCATGGGTAAGTGATGGTAATTTATATGATATAGTTTGTATTTTGCCTCTGTTCAGAACTGTAAAAAAAAAATCCATTTTTAAGGGGGCTGCTGCCTTACAATGTATTTAGCTTAACTAAAAATTTGTACTAATGTATTTAATGTGAAACAATATTTCATTACCTTTAGAATAAAGAAATTGATAAAAGGAATGAGTAGTTTGCAGAATGGTGGCAGCTGAACCAAGACACTGAAGAAAAATTATTTTAGTTTCTCACAGATTCCTGACAGTAATTCTCTTCAATGCTAGCAGTGTGAATCCAGTTCCTTACCCAACTGTCTGTGCTAATGTTAGTAAAAATCCTTAGAGATTAAAGGGAAATTTTGTCCATAGGCAATCAGCATGAAAATTTACATCTATTTTTATGCCACAGAACAGAATTCCAATATGAGAAATAGGAAATACATTTAAAATAAACCACCAGCCAAATAGTGTTTGGCTGTTTAAAAATGAATCCTAAGTAAAATCAGAATTAATCAAAAAACTATTTGTATGCAGAATTTATTTTTTTTCTGGAAAGATATTTTTTGCATTTTAACCACTTCAGGGAATGGTTAAGAATGGAGCCCTTCCTGTCTAGTGGGAGTGTATGCTCTAACTACAAACAAAATGCATATTTGTCATCAAATTTTAACACTGATGTACCTTGTGAATAATACTATGTTTTTATTTTGTTTTGGATTTTGAACTATCCAAGTTTATCCTTTATTTTAGCAGTGAACTATCATTTCTTGCCTGTACTGAAGAACAGACAGGAGGGAAAGACTTAAATTCTGTGAGCAAGGTGAAAGAAGAATTGACTCTATTTAAAAAAAATGAAAGAAAAATAGAATCCAAGAAAACAGAAGTCTGGAAGAAAGAGATTTCTAGTAAGCAAGGTTATTTCTTGTGTGCTACGATAGTATATATTATTATTTTTAAGAGAGACAGTGATAACATTAATGAGAAAATCTTTATTAATGTCTATGCAAATTTATTCATCTATTAATTGGAATACTACAGTAAAGTTTAACTTCATTAACTAAGTGTTTCAAATGCTGTTCCAGTTACTTTAAATTCCCTGTCTTCTCCAAAATTCCAGTTGTCCTGAGACTATTTACAGCTAATGGCTTTGGGAGACCACTGAAGCTATAGTTATTCACACATTATAGTGTAATACTTTGGTTATTTTCACTGGAAGACAAATTTTACAGCTGACTGGAAGTGAGAAGACTCAGTAAGAGGAGAAAGAGTTCCTTGTGCTCCTTAACAATGTTTGTGAGGGTGCCTACCCAGCCTCCCTTCAGCAAAATGGTCAGTATGCCGTAAGGCAGGGGTGTGAGTATATATAATGTATAACACTTACTGTTAGTGAGTCTCAATGGAACGTCCGAGACCATAGTTTCATTTGCTTGAAATGACTGAAATTCATGATCAGTAAGTAGACTCCATCCCCTACGTTTTACAAGCCTTAATTCTTCACAGAAATTGTAGAGATAACTCAGAAAGAAAACAATGCATGTTTATCAAATCCATAAACTTATAAATTATTTCATCTCATTCCTCTGAGAGCAGCATATGGTCAATAAGCAGAGATAACAGTAAATTAGAAAAAATGAAGAAAGATTGTACTTTTTAATTTAACAGTGAAAGTAAGCAGTGATAGTAAGAACTGCACAAGAATATAATTTTTCTAAAGGGCATGAAGTTATGACAAGTCCCGTGGACTCACAGGGATCCATGTTAGTTATAAGAATGTGAGAACAAACTAATAGGAAAGCAACATGATGAAGAATACCACATCAGATTAGGTATGAATCTACAAATCTCGCTTTTAAACTTAGGAGGTAAAAAGCATTGTTTCAATTTTATATTAATGAATATATTGGGAACACAGATACCCATGATTTAAAAAAATTATATATTTTTCTTGAAGGGTTGTCAGTTATTTTGAAACACTAAGTATAATAAATGATCCCAAAATTTCTGAATATTCTGATAGATATACTTTGGAATTGTTCCCACTGAGGTCCATGACAAAATAACTTGCTAGCCAGTGTACTTTGTATATGAAAATCAACATGAAACAGTCATGAACTGGCTTGCAGCTAATATAACGCTGGCACTTACTTTCATCTAAATGTGAGGAAGGGAGAGAAGATGTTTATCTGCTTAGCAGATGTTACCTGGGAAATGGTAAATTCAGTTTCACATCCTTGTTCATGTGTCTTAGAAATAAATGCGGAGGAGCACTAGGGGAGAGAGGGAGCAACTGAGAGAAAGCAAGGGAAGCACAAAGATTCCCTTTTTTGGCAGCTACAAGCCATTAGAAGAGTTTGGCTGTCTGTGTAACCACAGCCTCAGGCAGCTGAATATATGCCCAGAGCAGAAATGGAGACACAAAGGTATTCAGGTGCTTATGGGATTGTCCTGAAGTTGAGAGAAGACTTGTGAATGCTTAAGCACTGAAGTTTCTTGCCTAGGTACCTCTAGTGACAAGAAAGCAAAATAAAACCACAAGTTTTCTTTTTCCTTTCTCCGATACGTGGCTAGAAGATTTCTTGCTGTAGTTTAATTTATTTGGAAGAAAATCTGAAGAGCTGTGTCTTAAATTTTGATAAAGCAGGCTAACATTTTTCTGGAGTTTAAAATGAGCAGCTGAGAATCATATGATGCAGCTGGAGGAAAGAGAGGAGAGTTTGACTGCTCAATGAACACAACTGCTTTGGAATGCTATAGTTAGAGAAATGGTCTCTAAATAGCTGAACCTCAAATAATTTAAGATTTTACAGATTTGGACCAGAATGATACAACTGGAGAAGAGGGAGAGGCACGTGCGTTTTGCAGCATACTGTTTGTTCCATTAGGATTTTGCTTGTTAAATGCTATAGATTTCAGCTGTCTCCTGGAATAGCAGCATTGTGTGCCATTACAATCAATCAGGAGAATAATGATCTGTTTCTAGTGACTAAGTCCAAGGTAGAAGTACAGCTCTGTATTTTCCACATACTAAAGTTTCTTTAAAGATATTAATATAAATATTTTTTGTTAGTCTGCAAAACTGAATGATAGAAAATATTCAAAGAATGTTGCTCTGCTTGGAACAAATGAGCTGTGCCCTGACATTTGTCCTTCAATATCTTTCACCGTGAAGATTCAGACCTACACCGATTTGCCATAAAAAAAAATATGAACCAAAACTTTAAATTCCATATTGATAGAAATATAAATATCTGCTTCAGCATACTCTTCCTTCAAAGGAAGAGTTCATGATAGAGGTCATCAACACAGATATATGTAATATGTAAGATGCTGCTTGCACTTTTTGCATATAAACTCTTCTTACTGAAATGATGTTTTTCTTAGGAAAATATGTTTCTGAATTTTAGCAGCTGTGCAGACTCTGTGCCCACAGTATATTAAAGCAGATATTTATTGGTCCATACTACATCAGGTGCACCTGTATGCTGGGCGAGCTGCTCAAGTATGACAGACGAATTTAAGACAATATGTGAAAAAAAGAAAGAGACGTTCCTCCTTCATATGTGCGATAGTCAACACGCAAGAGGGTGACTGGAAACCATGACTCCTTCTGTAAACCTTAGAGTGAATAAATTACGAGGGTCACAGACTGGGAGTAGTGCCCAGGTGAAAGGCAAATGGAAAACAGTTGGAATAACTACTTAAATTTTGCCCAATTTTATTTTCAGGATTAACAAGGATTAGCCAGATGTCATAGCCAGTACATCTGTTAAAAACTTCATTAAATCACAGTAAGGCAATTATATCCCTAATACCCAACATATTAACAAATGAAGACATATTAAAACTATTATGTTTATTTAGGAAACCAGTTTCAGACATTATGAAACTTGTGAAACCGCTAATACATGATGTTGTTCCAATTTAGGGTTGTTTGGTTTGGATTTTTTGTTGTTGTTATGCTTTTTTTTTGTATTTTGTACTCCTGTAAAGTTTCTTTTCAATTTGAAGTGCTTATGTTTAGACTTATAGATCTGCCTACACACCTTCCTTGTAGAATTTTATTCCTGATACACAGCAGCAACACATTCATTAAATTCATTATAAAGGTTTGTGCCCTCAATGTCATAGACGTTCAGGTGGGTGCACCCAGAGGGCTGGCAAGGTATTCAGAACTTCTTAACAGAATATCATACTGAGTGCTCAAAAACCAAGTGCTCATGGACCTTCTATAATCTAGGTAGCAATATAAGTTTGAAATCAATTGCTACTGAAAACATGTAGTGCCTGGTTCAAATTTGCATACCTGGAGAGCCTAAATGCAGTTTAGAAAAGAGTGCACACCACATTCTATAAAAATGCTAGGAGTTCATTACTTATAAAAGAACATTTTATTGGGGTCTCCTATGCATTAAATCTAGGAAGATTAAAATGAGGACTACGGATTTTTTTCTGGATGATTTCTTTTTTCCTTTAAGGAGATTATGTCCCCTCTGGGATTTTGAAAAAAAAGCATTTGTGCGCTACACATTCTCTCGGAATATTAGAGTTCCATGAAAGATCTATTGAAACATCCCAACAATAATCTACTTTTTACTTAGTTACCCTGAAACATAGCTAACATTTGGCGAGATACTGTTTGGCAAGAAAACAAAAATATTGAAGCCAGTGCCCATTTCTCTGGATTAAGGAACTGTGAAAGCTATCAACTGAACTCACAGTTGATGTGCAATGAATCCATTGTGGTCAAGAAAGCATGACTGAGACATTTCATTACAATTCTGTCCCCATGGTGCAATGTAGTGTGATTCACACATTAATGTGCTAAGATCTACACTGTTTAATTGAATGATTCGGACTACTTCAGGAGACGGAACAGTCACATGCAAAAGACACAGTATGCTGACTAGCAACTGGAGATCAGTTCTCAGTTTATCTATCAGCCAAACTGAATTGACCTTGAGAACATTATATCTCATCAAGCATCTGTTTTCCTTTACCTTTCTTCTCTGTTACAATGTAAATTAAGAGAACCTTGCTATGGTTTTCCACAATACTTCATATAAAATAGTGCCAATCCAGAATAGGTACGGCAAAAGTTTTTCCTGCTCATAATATCAGTTAATTCCTGATAAGAATGATCTAAAATAAGCACAATTATCTGTGGACAAAGATGATGGATGCAAAAATGGGAACGCTATACACGCTGTTTGAAATATAGTTTCAATAGTTTCTTGGTGCTTCTTTTTTTAGCAGTGTACACATATCCGAGTTCAAAGATTTCTCATTTCAATGAGAATTGCTGCATGCTGATTTAAAATCCTTTTTATACTCTCTTATTTGAACACTTTAAATTATTAGATTCACTTCTAGCTGATCCACAAATTGTTTACTACTAAAACATATCCTTATCTGAAGTACTCAAGTTAAAGATTTAATTTCTCATGCATCCAAAATTGATTGTTTTTCTTTTTAAAAGACTGTTTTTAAAAGGCTTTGTGGTCTTTTACACCAATTTATCATGCCTGTGTACCAGAACTGACTCTAAGTCCACTGCCTGCTTCACCAGAAGATTCTGATTCCCTGCACAAAACCAGTGTGTATTGTTGTTGCAAAAGGGCAATGGAAATAATAAGACCACACTCTGATCTCATAGATTAGTGACCTAAGATTAATGAATGACAATACAGTATTTGGTAAAAGATATGCGAAAAGAATGCACTTTGCCTATTTTTTTGAAAGTCCTCTAAATATTAAGAGCAAATATTGTTCATCTGTTGTCATGACTGAGCAAAACTGACTACTTTAAAATACAGTCTTCTCCTTAACATTCCCAAAATAAAGTTCTTAATCTAGTAGACATGATTTATTTTCCAAATTATTCTTTATTTTCAACATTACTGATGATATTATGGAATAAAACCAGTTTTTCTCATCATGGTATAATTATATTACTTTTTCCATCTGAAGTACTGAAACCTCAACACATCAGTATACATTGTCAATTCACATTGCCAGACAGTTACAACATTAATAATATTCACTTATTTCTCTGAGGATTTAGTTTTGGATGAGTTACAGTCCTTTCTGCAAATAAGAAGCAAGACCCTATAGGTAGCATATAGAAATTTGGATCCATCTAATAGCAGTCCCATGAAGGTGTCTTTACTGAGGGCAGATGTCTCTACACACATGGCTGGAGCATGCCGGTTCTAACATGACTAAGCAGTTGATTTCCACCCAGTGCCTGATGTGTCTTTTCAGAAGGACATGATGTTATTCTGCACACTACAGTAGTAGGTGCTACTTTTGCTATAATCCTGGGGAGAAAATCCTTTCTGTCCATAGGATAATCTTGCTTGTGTCTGGGAGTTTTTAAATCCCTATATCTTTCATATTCAAACACATAAGGCAATGTGTTGGTGACACTGGCCTTTTGTGTATCATTTTGTGTCTCCTTGTGTTGGCCACAGTCTAGGTAGGACTCATTGGCCAACAGATGGAGGAGACCACAGATGAAGTTCAGCTGTAAATAGAGCAGATGCTTATCTGAGTTGGGATCATTTAGTTCTGCATAATTTCATTCCTGGTCTATAACACCTTCCTTGCTTTTTGTCTAGTGTCTGCTTACATAAAATACAACCAGAGTGGGAATGATCTACAAATTACAGCATGAGGCAAACAAAAGAACAAACACAGGATATAGGAATGTGTGTTTGAATCCTTTCAGGCAACAAAGCCTATTCCTTTATTTGATAAAGGTTTTCCCAATGCAAATAGTTACCTCTAGATAAATTTATAAAAATATATTCTTCCCTCAACAGTTCTTTAAACAGAAATGCATTTGAAATGACAGTTTTTTGGGCGCTATTCAGGGCATGGGAACTATGGGTCATCACTCACTCGTATCTTCAGAACTTATCCTATTGTGTAGCTCCAAGTGTTCAAATGGCTTTTTGCTTAGAGTACAAAGCACACCTCACTTTCAACATGAGTTGGTTAGAAATCAGGTGCATTTCCTTCAGGACTTTTAGGGAATTTTCTGGCACCTAAGACTGACTCTGGATGATTTGTTCATCTTTCTTGTAAGCAAATATACATTCAAGAAAGTGCAAAGTGTTCACCTACCCGTCTTTCAGTGGAAAATGCACTGATGCAGTCCTACACATTGGTACGATAACATACCCATAGGAATCTAAATTTTTCATTACCTTTTTTATCCTTTTATCTTGCTTTTGTGCTTTGCAGTGTCATAGATTTAGGAAGCAAGACCATGGAACAGCTGTAGAGCCAGTCTAGTTAAATACTACATATACTGTCACTTCTCTTCTAACAGTATAATTAAACAGGAGTTAGAATTTGCATTGTGTTGACATTTTATCAATTAAACATAGACAGGGGAGAGGTGGAAGAAATCAAATAAAAGCTTCCATAATGTCATGAGGTTACTCAGAAATGTGGCTTCTTGACACCTCCAAGACATAAGGAATTTAGCGTCTCTTTTTTCTTTTCTGCTTTTAATGCATGAAGTTCAGTAGATGTTTCATTTCCATTACATCCATTTTACATGTTGGTTCACTGCTATGCTTTTTCAGCTGTTGCTTTGGAAAAATAATTAAAATTCAGTCAAGCAAATGCACAATGGTGGGTTCTACAGTTTAGTAAATTCTCTAGTGCAGCTTCTGAAAAAAAGGTTTTCAACTTATTTAGACAGGATTAGATTCTCTTCTTGCTCTACTCTTCCTAAGAGTCAATGTCTTTGTAATATAGCTTAGAGTATAAATACTGAGATACAGTCTCTCTGCAGGATATGCCACAGACATAACATATTCTCCTCTTGGTAGGAGACACCATGGAGATGACACATTTTCCAGCATCAAATACCTAAGGGAAACTTATAATTAACTAGCCTCCCATGATCAGCATGATTGCTATAGTGTAGTTACAGTTTAATTTTGCATTTCTCAGCAGTACCCTGCAGCCAAACAGGAGTACTGATATATATTGTGGGATGTCCCTGCCCGTGGTGAGATGTCCCTGCCCATGGCAGGGGGGTTGGAACTAGATGATCTATAAAGTCCCTTCCAACCATAACTATTCTATGATTCTATATTTCTAAGTAATTGTATTTCTTTTTCCTCAGACAGTAGGACTATGAGAAAAAAAGAGGAAGAGGAGTTATTCTTTGGGTTGTTTCTGGGAAGAGGAAGATGCTACCAGTTTGGGGGGAGGGAGGAGGGGGCAAGAACTGTGATCTTTTGACCTTTACATTACTGAGAAGTCTACTTTGTGCTTGCAAATTATAGCTAAGATATTTATCTCACAGATCACTGTGTTGGTTTTGTCTGGAGTAGAGTTAACTTTCTTCATGGTAGCTAGTATGGGTCAATGTTTTCGATTTGTGCTAGAAACAGCATTGATAACATAGCAATGTTCCAGTTATCGCTTACACAGAGTTTACACTTTTTCTGCTCCTCACACCACCCTGCCAATGAGTAAGTTAGAGGTGCATGAAAAACTGTGAAGAGGCACAGCCAGAATAGCTGACCCCAACTGACAAAAGGTATATCCCATATGATATAACATCAAGCTCAGCAATAAAACAAGGAGGAAGGTTGGGCAGGGGACTACTGCTCAGGGACTGCCTGGGCATTGGTCATAGAATCATAGGATCACTAGGTTGGAAAAGACCTCTAGGATCATTGAGTCCAACCATTCCTATCAAATACTAAACCATGTCCCTGGTCAGTTGCTGTTGAGCAAATGTTTTCGGTAGCATTACTTATATTTCCCTCTGTTATTTTCCTTTTCATTGAAATAATAATAATAGTAATAACAATAATAATAATAACAACAACAACAACAGCAATAACAATAATAATAATAATGGACTGTTCTTATCTCAACCCATAGCATTTCCTCACTTTTATCCTTCCAGTTCTTTTCTCCACATACTCCCAGGGGTAGACTGAGCAAGTGAGCGTGTGGTGCTTCACTCTGGTTGGGGTTAAACCACAACAATTACACAAACATTATTTATGGTCTCATTATAGCTTCATTATAGTTTTTCACTTGCTATATTTCTCTGCAAACTTTGGCTTTAAAATTCCTGTTTGGATTTTGATATAACCCATTCCTGTTTTCCATCCACTAGTAATTTTGAAATATTGTTAGTGTCTTCTGTGTGAGGAATTAGATGAAGAACACAGTGGGGAGGCCATATCAGGAGTCTAGAGACATTAGGCAGCCAACATACCTTGCCAGGTTAGTTTAATTTCCTCTGAAATGAAAGCAGGACATCAAACAGGCCTTTCTTTCATCCTCATATAAAAGATATAGATGCAGGTAGAATCCTGACATGGCTAGGCAGAGGTGGGTGATATTCTGCATTATAGTGAAGGGAAGGAATGCTTATTTGTCTCACTTGTATGATGCCAACACTCTCTTCTTCTATTGTGCTCCGTTTTCATGTCTAGAGATCCATCTCCACCTGGAATGCTGTTTCGATATTCCTCAATGTCCAGAACAATCTTTGCAGTGAGTATGGCTTCAGAAAGGCTTATAGAGGCTCAAAACTGGTTCACAAGAGCAACGCAGTCCTTGGAATCCTTGACGTAGATGTAATTTGCCTTTTAAGTCATGTCCAAGGCATGGACAAAACAGTTTGAAGGATCTTGACCAATATATTTTTTCTCTTCAGTAAACAGAGTCATCTACAAAACTTTTTTCTGCCAGAACTGATACATGCAGTGCATATCAATACTTAATATGCATCATGCATGCATATATATACGCATATTTCAAAACCAAAACATTTAAAACTGAAACTTTCACCTTATTTGCCTCTTGTGATATCCAACAATATTTCAGGCACACAGTCGTATGCCATTTCCTGGTTTAATGATTAATTCTTCTGCCCTTATTCAATGGTACTGGAATAGACCTGAATAGTAGAAAAAGGAAAAAGGTATCTTTTTGTGAGTTTACTGCCATATATGCCCTGTACATGGGGGGGAAAATAATGTCTGGCTTATTTCTGTTTCAATTCCTTCCTACTCTGCTACAGACAGTTTTTCCTCTTTTTTGTCAAAACTTCCCTTACTGTAACATTCTAATTATTTCTAAGCTTTCTGACGACTGTCTCACTGCTCTGTAGTGCTTAGCTCACTGACTTTTTATACTGCTATATCTCATGAAAATAGAAATCATGTTTCTAACAACATACTATGCTGACCCGAACCAACAGAAAGTCAGATTAATGGAGAAAATATTTCTTATTCTCTGAGATAAAGAAATCATCTTCATTTGTGGATTATAGGATATTTTACAATAATTGTTTACATAGAGAAGTTATTTCTGTTATTCAACAGTTTGCTTGAGCCAGGTTTGCCTCATCTGAAAAATTAATAAATTTTGGAAACTGATAGGTTGCATTTTGAACAGAATTTAAAATACCAATAAAGTTTTTCAGTCTTTGGGTTTGAAGTTGGCAGCAGTTGAGTTAGTTATAAGAATCTGTTCTGAGGAACAGGCTAAACCTAAGACATGAAAGCAATAAACATTCACAGAATTATGGTACAGAGGCTATCAGCTTGCCCAATTTAGTACTTTCTATTATTCACTTCAGAAAGAAGAAAAGACATTTTAAAAAACATGTCACCAAACAAAAATCTGGCATACGAATCATAGAATCACAGAATCATAAAATCACCAGGTTGAAAAGGCATCTTGGATCATCAAGTCCAACCTTTCCTATCTGTCATATGTGGATACAAAGAACAGGTTAGTAAGAAAAAGAAATCAAAACAATCCCCCACACTTGTGACAAATGCTAAATGATAGATGAAGAGTGGTCTAGAAAGCAACAGACAATGGATCCCAGCCTAGCACCCATATTACAGTAAATGTAATCTTCATCTGTTTATCTGTCAGCAGATACGAACCATCTACTGAAAAGTACACAGGTTGGCAGTGACCTTCAGTCCGTATGCTTTGAAGCTACACAGCTGCACAGCAGCACTTCTAATGTATATTGTGTGCCTAGTGTGATCATTCTGAAACAAAAATACTCTTTTCAGTTTAGTTAATCCAGCACTGTGGCATATGTTTTAAACCTTGTAAAAGACAATCACATTTTGGCTACAGGGGAACTAATAAGGTATAGCCACGTTGCATTAAATTTGCTCTCTCACTGTATACACACACTCTTTTAAGAAAGGTTACAATGATTTATTTTGGACAAGATTCTTCATTTATGCTGCGCTTGCATTAGATCTCTGTAAGGTGCTCTGCAAGAGGTACCTGCTCCTAGGTATTTCAGGTGCTCAGCCTGGTTTAGTGTGCAACTACCAGCCTGATAACTGGCATCTGTGTGAAGAGGGTATTTTACAATGCAATGCTCTGTGCTGACTGAGCATGCTACGTCAGAAAAAACAGTGCATAGGGCAAAAAGTCTTCCTGTGTCATTCAAATAAGGCCTATTCCAGACATTTGTCTGACAGGATATAATGCATAAAATATGAAGCTCATCTTCAGAGCCAACTGGATTTTCTTCCCCCTGAATTAATTCCTCAGATTGTCAAAGAAATCAATTGCAAACCTCAGAGTTTATTGACATTGCACACACGCTTAGTGAAAAGGGTGGGTTAGTGATCTCTGCTTAAAAGATAAAATTTCATCTTTTTTGCTCGTGAGATATAGTGGTCTGTACAGTCCAATATCTGGTCAGTCAGAGAACTGCCATTTCTTCCAAGCTCTCTTCTGTCTTCCAGGGTGGAGAAAAAACAATGATGTCCATTATACAGTAGGCTTTATCCTAAATGAGTGCACATAAAACCCTCCAACAGTGATTACTTCAACATAGAAATGCTACAAAATGTTGCTTACCAGCACGAACTGTAAGCAGTCAATCATTAAGGATGACTACCTCATTTCTCATAACTTAGCTGTCCCAAAATATTACTTCTATGGCTAAATTTAGAAATATTGGAAGCATTTTATTCAATACTCTGAAAATATGTACTTTTTTTAAAATAACTGGTGGCACTCTTTAATGTGCTATGAAAGTCTTGTTAGAAAATATTTCCCCTGGAAGATGACACAGGGAAAAGTTTCCTTTGAGATTGCTAGATAATACAGATGCATCTTGAATAGATTAAAAAAAAAATCTAATTCAATCATTTGTGGCTTACATTTCAAGCAACAGTAAATGATGACCTTTTAAAATTAGACTGAGTGACATATGTTTACAGTTCTGCTTTAAGTGATTTTTCCTTTAGCGTGTCTTGTAGCACTAAGTAAGCTCTCAATGCTACAGCTGATTTTTTCTCAATTAATTAATGCATTCCATTTAAATGTATGGGAGGAAAAGGGAATTTTGACATGTTTTCATCTATGGAGAAATTACTTCTAAGAAGACCTGGCTGTAGAATTCCTGTTAACCATGGACTACAGATTCATTCATTCATTCACAGAATCACAGAATCATAGAATCATAGAATCATAGAGTGTTTAGGGTCAGAAGGGACCTTAAAGATCATCTAGTTCCAACTTCGCTTACCATGGGCAGAGACACCTTCCACTAGGTCAGGATGCTCAAAGTCTCATCCAACCTGGCCTTGAACACTTCCAGGGATGGGGCATCCAAGACTTCTCTGGACAACCTGTCACAGTGCCTCATCACCTTCACAGTAAAAAATTTTTTCCTAATATCTAATCTAAATCTACCTCTTTTAGCTTAAAATTGTTACCCCGCATCCTCTCACTGCACTCCCTGACAAAGAGCCCCTCCCCATCTTTCCTATATGCCCCCTTTAAGTGCTGGAAGGCTGCTGGAAGGCTGCTGGAAGGCTTGCCTAGAGCCTTCTCTTCTCTAGGCTGAACAACCTAACTCTCAGCCTGTCTTCAGAGGTGAAGAGAGCCCTCTGATCATCTTCGTGACCTTCCTCTGGACTCAATGTAACAGATCCATGCCTTTTGTAGCAGCAAGAGTTCATTTTTAAAAAACAGATCAACTTTTTAAATTCCACTTGGCTGAATTTATATTAGATTATGTAAATAGGTATATGTTTTCTGACTGAATAACATCACAATTTTAACTCATTCAAGTTGGACTAATTTAAAGATAGCAGTCTTGTTACTAAGTAGGGATATACCGTGTTTGTAAACTCCATTTATTTGTTCAGATTGGCTAGTGGTTCTCAAACTGCAGTCCACTGAATATTGTTTCCATATTCTTTTGCGGATTTATCAATTGAAGCTTATTCTGGAAGACTATATGTAAGTCAGTATGACTGGTTCAAATTCTAGATGTCTAAACTTAGATGAGACTAATATCACCCAAAAAGTGACCATTTGTCACCTGACTTGATAGGATTTCACCAAGGTGATAACTCTATTGGTAGCAGAAGTAAAGACTGTTTAAAACAAAATAAATTTTGAAAGAAACCTTAGAAATACTGTGTCAATTTAGGATGAAAGCATCTTTAGGAAACCTATCAATTAAAATATTATGGAAAAGCAGAGCAATCCTCATATAGTCTTTCTGGAATAGTGTCAAAGCTATGCAAGTGCAAATTTTTCCCTCCCTAAAGGTTTATATGAAAGTCATATTCAGATTGAATACTTTAATTTTTTTGTTTGTTTTTCAAACTGCTTAATTATAATGAAACTATGGAGTGCAACTGGCTGAACAGTCACCTAGAATTAGAATTTGAGGAGCAGATTAGTTTTTTTATCTCTTTTAGCCATTCACATAAGCAAGGTAAATATTTTTTCTCTTCTGTTACGTGCATGATAAGCAATAGTGTTTATTTTCAGAGCAACAAGACTAAGTTATTTACTATTCACTGGAGTACAAAAGGTTTCAAGAGTGTTGATGTGAAGCATAGTATATTAGTGCAAGAATAATAAGGAAAACTACCAAGTTCCAGTTTAAAACAAAACAAAAACAAACAACCAGGCATTGGTGATTCAAATGAAAATCAGTTTACTCATTTTCATTTATGTTGTTACTGATTTTTGAGGCAGGATTGTAATGAAAATGTTTATTGGTGTTAGAATTTTAGGCCTAAATGATTAATGAGAAGGAATGTGTGTATTTTGAGAAACACAAAATGGATTCCCAAAGAACATATCATTATACAAGATATCACAACCCAGTTTTGTCAGAGACAAGTAACCAGATTTCTGTAATCTAGCTTCACTGTGTCAAATCTGCAAACACTTAAACTCTCTGTGCTTTAGAATATCTTTTTTACTATTGACTGGGAAGATTTCTTTGGCATAGAGACTCAGAATCATTACACTGCCTTAAATCACTTAGTAGCTAGATTAGCAGACCTACAGTCTTGATTTTTCCATAATTAGAAAAGTGCACCCCAAAGCATAATTCAGATCTTATATGAAGTAAATTTATCATTGGAAAATTACTTGACTGAAGCTTTGTAAACCTAAGCTTCCAACACCTGCCAACAGTTTCCTTTGTGCTCCTAGAGCAAACAAAAGACTGGAATTATGAAACCCTGTGGATGCTACAACTTACAAGTAAGGTACAATATAGATCTCACACATAGCTAACCTGTTTGTCTCAATTACACCCTCTTCTCCATGTCTTCTAGAGATGTCCCCCAGTATTGCTGCCTCTTCATTAGAAAGGGCTCTTTGCTTTGTGAAGAATATCACCTGAAGTCTTCATCTCCCCTTATGATATGGAAAGTAATTTTCATATCCAACTTTTCCCTGCACATAATAAAATTTTCCTTTTTTATTCTCATTAATATATATAAAATTTAAAGCCATAGCCAAAAGACTTAGTACGTATGATGATATATCTGACTATTATAAGTCCTTCAGTCTATTTTTCTGAGTTAATAATGGAAAAATAATATTTCTGAAGACTCTGTCAAGTTAAGCTTACTATGAAAAATAGAATCCTATTGCCTGAAATAACTAGTTTCTATGACTCACTAATTCTACAGGTGTTTGTGTATTGTAATACAAATTTGCTTGTAAATTGCTGGATCAGGATCACAAATTTAGCATTACTAAGCACTCGAAGGAAATTAGAAGAAGAAAACTTGAGAATGAAACTAAAATGCAGATTTCAATGCATTACTTATGAGATACTAAATAACATCTTAGATTTTGCTTAAGAGACAGCTATGAAGATACTTTGTGTAGATTGCCTTGATTATTCAAATACAAACACGATTTTTAAAGATATAAATTCAATTTAAAATAAAAAATCTCTGAATTGTATACAGAATATTTTATATTACCAGTCATTACAATTAAAATAATTACTTTGATGTTTTCTGGCAGTGTGAACTTCTTAATTATTTAAGTCATTGCAATTAACTATGAATGTTTAAAGTTAATTCTATCATAATATCCAACACTTCTGAGAAAACAGACTAATAAATAATTAGTAATTAATTTAAAATATTTAAAATATTGAACTAGAATAAATATGAAATAGAATAAGACATATTTGAATGACAAGAAAAGATTCCAAACTTTTTGAAAGATGTTTGAACAATATTGTCAGGAACAGAAGCACATATTCATTGCTTCTTTAATGTCGTTAGTAAAATGTCATCTTTTGAAAATAGTGCTGATAGAAGCAGTATCATAATGCAATATCCCAGTAAATGGCAGGAATAAGCCAATATTCACAGACTGCCAATCATCAGTTATTCTCTATTTTATCCACAGCGCATATCTTTCATTCTATTATTTAGAAGCTACTATAATGGCCCCTAAATGGAGTACCTTTAGGTTTTATAAACCATGATTTCATTAAGATTACTAAGAGGATTTGTGCATTCCCTCCTCTTGCGAATTTATTGTGTATCAAAATACTCAAGTTATATTTCAACAGGATCTCAAAACTCTCTAGATTTTTCTTGAATTTGCATAAGTATTTTCCTAACCAGATAGATCCATTTTCAATGGCACTACAGCAATAAATTTCTTTCAGAAACATGCAGGAGAGGAGAAGACATTTTAAGCAGTGGCAGTTCTACATCATCTTATTGCTTGCAAGAAAGATTGTTGATCCATAAATGTTTCATTACCATATGACAGGTGATGTGCAAATGCCAAAGTTAAAGATTTGACACTAAAGGAGTATATTTATTTGTAAAATAGAAAATCTTTACAAATTCCAACACATGACATGCAGTAATTTTGTACCTGGGCAAAATCTAAGAACATACAGAAAATTTTGTCAAAACAAATTCCAATAGAGAAAATAAATAAAAAAGCAATCAACAGTAATATGCAATCAGATATTAAATGTATTCTGTTTCTTGAAGCCCCAAGCATCCAGATTTTTCAAAGTTGCCACTATTGTTAAAAAAAAAAAAGTGTTATAAAAGTAATATTAGTAATGTTTACTAATGTTTAACATACTTAGGTGCTAATGATGGAGCTATGGCTTCCTTACTTCTTTCTGTCTCCTCCAACATAGTCAAACCTCTATTTGTTAAAACACTAGCGTCAAGATTATTTGCAGGATAAAGTCATAACTACTAACAATCTGGAACCATCTTATTCCTATATTCACACAGCAGGAAAAAGCCTACACTTGAAATCTTGCAATATTTCGTTTTCTAAAGGAAAATAAAAATCAAAATGAAGGATGAGATGGTTCAGCAATTCAGGAACAAGCCAAAACTAGGCAGATATTACTAAAAGGAATTTTGTTCATTAGAAGAGGTATTTAGGTTTTGAAAAAGTGACCTTACGTTATGTCTTTCTTAACCAGAAAAAACGAACCATCATCAAAACAGAACTAAAATTTTGGAATTAAATATTATTCCTAATTTTGATTTGTATTAAGAGGCTGGGATGAACACCTAGAAATATTTTACCTAGAAACTTAATTTATCATTGTCAGATTTTTAGCACTGAGGTACAGTGCAAAACTCGAATTTAAGATGACATCTCAGTTTATTAAGTAGTCTTATTTTTTACTTAATCAACTGATTTCTCTACCTCTACATTGTCTTATCTTCTCCCATTCTAATGAAGACAGATATTGCAAATAAAAGAGGAGCTTGTGCAAATGTGTCATCACAGGAACAAAGAGAAAATGTGTTGGCGACGGCAGAAACTGAACATTACTATTAGCACGTCTTTCAGGAAAAAAATAAGAATAATACCTTTTTCCTCCTATAATTTTGTAAACTCTTGACAACTTTTCCAACTTCTTTAATAAGATTACACACATTTCAAAGGTCCCAGTTCTACATAATCTAGATTTTCTTCAAGTAAATGTGCCTTTTTTAGTTTTTCATAAAACTTTTTTCCCCATTAAAAATTTGTCACTCCTGTGCCTTAGAGTAACTACATTGATAGTAATTACAAAATCTAATAAATTTTTGCTTGCTTTCTCATGCTGTTTCCTTCTCTGAACTAGAACAATTTCAGGAGTGCTGACTGTCATCAAAAGACTTCTGAATCACAATTATGTATTTTAATGCACTAAGTGCAGTAAATTAACTCAACATGCCCTGTATTACAGCACTTAGATTAACACTAAGGTACTTCTCTAGAATTCCACAGAAACCTAGCACACCTTCAGTCTGTGTTTCTTTATGTCTATTATTCCCTCTCTTGCAACACTCCTTCAGACAGAAACCTGCCACCTTTCTTGTCCATTATTCTTATCTATAAGCATAGGACATAAAGAAGTCTTCATTTCATTTGATAACTCTAACGTTGCCTTCAATAACTTTTAGATGAACTTCCCTGACGTCATCTTTTTGATGTAGCTTATGAGTTACCATGAATAAGTTTATAATTGTAACGAATCTCATTATATTTGAACTACAATCTGCAGGAATGCATCATATCCCTATTGATTCTATAAAGAATTTTTTTAACAGATTGGGAAGATGTAATGGGAGAAAGGTAAACCCTCTAGTCAGTAGAGGATCTTAATCTGTTTCAGAAAAACTGGCCTTTTCAAGCCATCCTTTAGTTTCCTCTTTTTGTCATAGTTTCCCCCCGCCCAACACTTTTTTTTTTTCTTATTGACTCACATCTCAGCAAGACTTTTTTCCTTTGCTAAATTGAATATGAACTACTTTAATCTAGACAGGTAGGGGAAATCTATAAGTCTTGACTTTCTCACATGTATGTGAAGCATTGACATTAAGTTTGGAAACAGTCTTAGCTTAAAATCAGGAAAAAAGCTAAAGGAAAACAGTTGGCCGGCTTTTTAGCATTTTGGAAAAAAACATTTCCTCTTCAACAAGTTGTCAGCTTTTTCTCTTTGTTTTTTATTCCCCTTCCACTGCATTTTAATAGAGAAAGTGAGATTTTGCCATTTCACGCACATTTCCTGTTGCACAAAACGAAGACACACAATAGTGAATAAAAGTAGAAAAATGATACTTTATGGACAGTGCTTTCCATACTCACAGATCCTAAGAAATAGTTCAAACAAAAGTCTGCAAATTGGTGCAGGTAATATTTCACTTACTAATTTGCACAAGCCATGTTTATGCAGACATATTTAAAATTTTAAAGTGCTTCATTTTTGAACCACAACAATGGTGTTTTTTTCAGTGCAGTTCTGTATGTTGTTTCCCCCTCTCTTTAAATAAATGACGTAGAATTTCTTTGTGCTAAATTCTACTGTCAATATCTTATGGAACTGCCTCACCAGCATCAAGGAACTGTCAAGAAGCATTAGCAAAAATTATATCACATCGTTCCTTCTGTTCTTTCCCTAGCAATTCTAAGATGCTAAATCACTTCAGAACACTAAATTTTATATGTTAGACCATATATTAGTGGAGAGAAGATATGATCTAACCTTAGTTAGTGTAGACAAATCATAGGGTTTAGATTTTAAGACTTTTGGATTAACAAACTCATCGGTCTCAGAATAAATCCTATGTAACTTTTCTTCAGAAAATATCTTACATGCTTTCTTTGGTTTAACAGGACTTAGGTAGGATTATGTATATTTGATAATTTGCTAAATGTTTTAATTCTTACTTGAAATACTAAGCAGATGATTTATTAACTATTTTAATTTTTCTATGACATACTAAGACGATTTCATTCATACTCATATGAAATAGTAGTAATTAGATATATTATGCTTGGAGAGGAAATTATGTTTTTGTTCCCCTAAATAAATTCTCAAATATAAGATATTTCTTTATTCTTTACTTGCAAAGATTAAATACTTTTCTGAATAATGTTTGAAATCTAGATATGTTTTCCCTTTGCAGAAATTATGGAAGTTGAGATTAAACCACAAATGTCTTTTTAATCTCCCCAAGACTTCCAAATGGTAATTACAGCCTCTAGCTTTTAGGTACACTATAGAAATGTAGATCTTCTGCCTGGCAGCATTTTCCAAGACCTGAGCCATCATATCTAAATATTTAAAATACTTTTTGTTCTCTCTAACCTAACAGCAATTATTTTCCATATTTTCTGTCGGTTTCTTGTTATCTTCTATATCATAATTCAGTCTGTTTGATTTTGAGGAACTTGTTTGTTCCTCATGAAAAGTGCTTCCTTGTGAAGGCAGTCTCATTGAGGTTTAAATGTGACTATTGTCAGTCTCAGGTAACATTACAGTGTTAGCACCTCTGAGATTTTCAGCTCAACAGAAACACAAAAATGAGAACCCAAGCCCACAATTTAACAGAGAGTTCATTCCCAGTATGAAGAATTCAAGAAAAATGTAGGTTCCGGACACCATGACAACACTGAACATGTGTCATTCCTCTAAAATTTCCGATGAGATCACAGCTGTTTTATAGTGCTTACCTTAGCCTGCTAATTTCACCTGAGTGATTATTAAAGACGTAGCAATGTATTTGTTGGACAGCATGTTAGCCACATTGAAAGCTCTTTTCATAAAGCATATTAAAAGATCAGTCAGATAGAAGCATAGAATCATAGATTGCTTTGAGTTGGAAGGAACCTTAAAGACCATTTAATTCGAACCCCCCTGCCATGGGCAGAGACACCTCCCACTAAATCAGGCTGCCCAGAGACCCTGGCCAGCCTGGCCTTGAACACTTTCAGGGAGGGGTATCCATAACTTCCCTGAGCAACATGTTCTTGTGCCTCACTACTGTCATCGTAAAGAATTTCTTTTTAATGTCTAGTCTAACTCCTCCACTCCCCAATTTATAGCCATTCCCCCTTGTCTTATCACTACATGTCTTTGTAAAATGTCCCTCCTCAGCTTTCTTGTACACCCCTTTCAGGTACTGGAAGGTCGCTATAAGGTCTCCAAACCTTCTCTTCTCCAGGCTCTTCCCCAATTCTCTCAGCCTGTTCTCACATGGGAGGTACTCCAGCCCTCTGATATCTTCTTAGCCCTCCTCTGGCCTTGTTCCAACAGTTCCATGCCCTTCTTATGTGGAGGATTCCATAACTGGACACAATACTCCAGACGGGATCTCACAAGGATGGAGTAAAGGGGCAGAATCACTTCTCTCAACCTGCTGGTCATGCATCTTTTGATGCAGCCCAAGAAAAGATTGACCTTCTGGGCCCTCCACCTGTTGACCTTCTCTCCAGTTTAGAGAGAAGGATATTGTGGGGGATCACATCAAAGGCTTTACAGAAGCCTAGATAGATCACATCCATTGGTATACCTGTGTCCACTGATCCGGTTGCCCCATCGTAGAAAGCCACTGGATTGGTCAAGCAGAACTTGCCCTTGGTGAAGCCATTCTGGCTGTCACTTTGCTTTCATTTTAAAACGTTTCACTTTAAATCTTTTTGCTTTCATTTTAAAACGTTTCACTTTAAATCTTTTTGCTTTCATTTTAAAACTGTAGGTCATGAATATCCAGCCTGCTTCTCTCCCATGAGGTAAGGCTGACACTCAAAAAATAGAAAGATTTTTGTGGATTACGTTGACAACTCTATGTCAGAGGGGATTATTGAGGGAAAGGCAGATAAAATAATTTGTTCCACTTAGAGACAGCCAAAAGCACAATATATAAAAAAAAAAAAAGCAAACTAGAAAAAGATAGTGTTATTAAAGACACATAATTTCATATTCAGGGTATGTACCTGCCTTTCCACACAATTCTGACTTGTGTGAGTAATTAAAGTCACACGTATGCTTTGGTACCTTTCTGCATATGTGTTGTTGCTGGGAGGCATGCTGTGCTCTTAGCAATAATTTCTTTACACACAGAAAATGAAATCTTCCATCACAATCTGAAAATTTGCTAAGATGGAAGACTTTGAAGTTCCTCTGTATTATTATAGGTTCTGATTGCAGTTGAAAACAAATGTACTAATGTAAAAAAATTATGTAAAGACAGAAAATTATTTCATAACTCTTTAAAATAATGATAAATGGATGACAATTAGGGTGCATGACTGTAGAAATTTACTAGTGAGGTCAGAAGAAATGAAACAACAGTTAAGTCAAACTCCTTTTTTTAATGTGTCCATTTGACATAGCCCATTTGGAAGGTTTATGATGAATATAAATGGATAAACGAATAAATAGATAAATAAATAAACATACAAATAAATAAATGCAATTAGTTCTTATGGATTCTGTTAAAAAATAGTGAAGCAGGATTGGGTTTAATGAATTAAGAACTTAGAATCACAAAACATTGGTCTCTGTCTTTTCTTATATTTTATGCAAGAGAGTGTTTGATTATTTGTGTTGTGTCTGTGTTAATTTTGGTGGCTTCTCTTCCATCGGCATTCACAAGGCACGTAAATATGGAATTAAGCATACAATTCTTATTCCGGGGTTTCTACTATAGAGGATTCTTGGAGCTGTCTCCTGTAGAGTTTAGGGGTCCTTGTCTCTCTTGGTTTTGCTTACCTCAAGTGTAGATCTTAGACTGAAGATTAACTTCAGCTTCTGAGACCACTGGGGAATTAAACATGACACAGTCCATTCTCAGGCTTAGGTTTCCTGCCTGGCATATATATAGTTCCTTTGCTTTACTCCAGATTAAGAGCTAAAATCAATCTAGTTTCTGTGATGAGGAGTTCGGGCCTCCAAACTGACATAAAAATAAATCAATAGGAAATACCTTTTTAAGTGAGACCTCTGAGGGTGCCTAGTTACAGGCAATTCTACCTGTTTCACTAATTCTTATAAGTAATAAGTTATCTCAGAAATGAAAGTTAACCATCTTTTAATAAAACAGCATTTTGCATTATAGTATGTTTAATAGAGCATCTCTATATTTTTGTGATCATTCTATTTCTGTCCACCTGTGTTCCTGCAGCTAAGGGTGCTACAGCAGCAGTAAAAGCCGATCAAGCAGAAGTATCTTGTGTTCATGTAAGCAAATGGAGTGTTTCTCAGGTGTAAGGGGAGGGGTAGGTAGGGGACGATAGAACAAAGCCCATCCTGTATTGAAACCTCAGATTGCCCCGACCCAGGTGCAGGACCTTGCACTTGGCCGTGTTGAACCTCATGGTGCTTACACAGGCCCACTTCTGCAGCTTGTCCAGGTCCCTCTGGATGACATCCCCTCCTTCTGTCATGACAACACGACTGCACTGTTGGTGGAATTGTTTCTATTCATGAAGTCCTTGACTACATCCTGGTGAGGAGAGGATACCAAGTCCCTTTGATTAGGTGCTTTTTCTGGTGGCTCTCTCTGTTCTTGTTTCAGGAAGCTCAGGGTATGGTTCCACCAGTCTATCTCTGGCTCAGACTCTCTGATGCTCCTTAGCTTACCTACATCCTCTCGCAGCTCTGCCACAAGGCTGAGTACATAGTCCACCTGCTTGCACCTTGCACAACTGTCAAACCACCTGCATGACTTAATTCTAAAAGTAAAATACAAAATAAACAAAAAGTGACTTCTGACTCAGTGCTTCGGATTTCAGCAAGACTGGCAAAGAACTGAGGTAAACATGAATGCTGTAGATAATAAGAGTTTGATGGACTGACACAGAAATAAATGGTCTGGGGTACCTTAGAGCACTCAAGGTCTTTCCAGGTGGCATGCTTGTAATTTAGAGACACAGGATACAAATGGACTTGTCAGCTCTGTCCTGTCAGAAGCACATGCTCTGTGTGTCAAGTATGGGGAGCTCAAAGGAAAGATTTAACAACTGATCTTTGCAATGTGCACTGTAATAATTTGGTGTAAATGGACAAAACAAATTTCCCTTTTCTGCCTCCTTCCTACTATAATTTCAGCTTTTCTAATGGCCTTTGGTTGTGCTGTTTATCTTGGAAAAGGGAACCCAAACAATCTTGTCTGGCAAATGCCATTTAACAAATAAGATGAACAGTCCTGTGTTCTGCAATTGTTATTTGTACCAGGGTATTCACACATTTTTGTAGCAGTTCTACCTTCTCCATCAGAGACATTTCTCAGATTAATTAGATTTGAATGATATATTGTCTGAAGGTTTAAGACTTCACGAGTTCCTTTCCTTGGTGAAAAAGTTAGAAGTATAATGAGGGGGGATGTACATTGTCTTTCTTGACAGGAATTAGATGTTCTCATTTGGAAGAGCTGTAAATCACAAAATAAGCTAACATAATTTTCTTATGGAGATAACCATTACACAGCAAAACCCCCAGTCGTTATGGACCACTCCACAGAAATGAACAGTTCCTGCATTTGACCTTTTTTTCAGAGCTTATCAAGATCTTTAGTCTCCCTACTTATATTTCCCCCATTTAAGCACACATTTTGACTGCTGTCTTGAAATTTAGAACATTCATTAAGCATGAACTTTTGACTGCAGAATAGGAGAAACACAATATTTGACATTTTTATCATAGGTCACTAAAGGTCATTTCTACGGCAATGCCTAATGTCAAGCAGCAAGTAGTCATAAGTATGAAGTTGTTAGCCTGAAGTCATGAGCTCATTTGTTATCACCAAATAATTTTAATGGACTGAGCAACTGTATCTTTAATAATCACATTCTGACTTCCCAATATCGTTGACAATTGCAAAATAATCTATCAAGCAGTGTATGACATGAATTTATTAATCAATAGATAAAATTTGCCATTGCATCATCAAACAGAATGTAGGCACACTGTTTTTGTGATCTGTGCTCTAGGTATTACAGACTGAAGTTTGGGTGAATCAGAGTGAAAGCTGATTTTTAAGGCTTACAAGTGGTTGTCTAATTCTTCAAGGAGACTATGCATCCTGGACATAAAGAGATTATTTGTATAGTTTTGCTGTGACCCTGCCATCTATCCAAAATTTCCCTGATTTCTCATGAGATGATAGAACAACAATTTAGTTCATAAAAGCATAAGTGCAATATTAGTAACAATGTAGTTTATATAATGAAATTTCACAGTAAGACCCAATATATTTTCAAAGCCGTCTTTTCAAAGAACCCCACAGCTATGATGCCGTAGTCTTGCTCTTACATTTATTTCCATTTCAACATTCATTTTATCTATACATACTATCAATCAGGTGGAATGATATCTTGGGAGATTTACATTTTGGATAATGATAAAAGAAACAGCTGTCTTTTTCTTCCTTCACTTAAAATGTGTCACTGATAAATGCATACTCCACTTCTATGCTGAGCACAGAGATGTTCTGACACACCTCCCTTCTACTCCACAAGTCAACACTTGTATCAGGAGATACAAGTGAGGAGATGGGAGAACTTAAAGGAAAAAGGAATAGCAAGATGAGATGACTAAGAAGACTTCTCGTAAGTCAGGCAACTAGCGTTGAAATACTTAGTTCTAGGAGGGAACACTGAACTATTCACTGAAGGTCTGTGAAAGGCAGATGTAAAATAATAGTGATATTCAAGGAAGCTTCAAATCACATGTTATGAAACAGTCTTAAAGGAGATATTATTTGCTTTCCAAAATGAAAATATTTCACTGAAAATGAAAAAGAAATTTAGTTTCCATAAACTCTATTTATAGATCTTTAAATTTCATCTAAGTAGAGAATACTTTTCTATTTCACACTGTCTTCACTCTATAAGGATCTGTGGTACTTCTTTTATGTCTTTCTTTGATTAAGTATCTCCCAATTGATCATCTAGGTCAGTAGAAGACATTTTCACTTGCTACCACAGAAATGTGATAATTTATGTATAAATTACTATTTATAAAATATTATTTATGATAAGTGGGATTCAGAACTGAAGACTTCAGTTGGAGTCTGCATTTTCAGCTATCACGTTTGAAATGGTAACACATGCATAGAAATTATTTTGTGGGTGGCTGAAGAGCAACTGCAGAGAGGGAAGATGGCTTTATTATTATTACTGCCTATGGCAACAGTACTGTAACTGTATCTTTCTAAATGGAACAAATGTTTTATTATGTTAGCTAGTGTCCAAGCGCCACGTAAGAAAAATATAGTAATTGTGGCAGAAGATGGCTAAGCCTGTGTGACTAAACAGTGGGTTTGGTTTATTATTTCTAGCAATCAGTAACAACTTCGTGTAGTGCTGTTTTGGTCACAGCTACTTATATATTTAATATATTTCTGAAAGTTTTAATTTGTAGACTCCAAGAGTTCTTACTATATTAAAATACTTGATATAATGTTTGTGTTATCCAGTTAACAATTATTTTAATAACTAATCACCGAATTTGGTAGGACATACTGGTTCCTAAATTCAAGACATAACGCAATGTACTAAAAGTACTTACAGTTGATGACTTGACAAATAGAGGTAGTGTTGCACCTATTAAATTAAAGCCATTAAAAATATTTGTTTTAGTCATCACTGCCAGGTTAAGTCTGCAAATAAAGCTGTAACTTCATAAATAGTCAGAAGTTAGTTTTATGTTTTCCTCCAATCTGGCTGAGAGTCTCATAATTCTTATGTGTATAACAAGATGCTGCTTATCAGATATATAGAATATATTCTCTTTTCAACATTTTTCACAGAAGATTCTTTTGTTGCAATATGTATAATCACTTCTTCCAGTTCCGTTTTATAGCTGATTCTTTTCTTATAAAACATTATTTTAATATTTGCTTTAAAGAAATATTCAGCAGTTCATTTATTTTGATGGTGGTTTGAAATCTTGCTAGCTGAAGAGAGTCTCCAGGCAAGGCAAGGTAAAAGAAGTTATTAGAAAAGGAGCTCAACATCTGCTGTGCAGCAATCATATGAAGATGAGCTTTTGGACTGTTAAACTGAATCTTTTCAAACCCAATTTAGGGAGTTAATTTTAGAATTTAAAATAGATTTTTTTAGAAGGATTTGCTAGTTATTGTAAGGTTATAACTGTAAAAGCAATTTATCAAACTAAAACTCTCCAGCTATTCTCACTGGATGTATATGAATGGCTCTTATGAAGTAAGAGTTTGCAGTGAGCAAGTCTCAAAAAGTAAGACCATTGTTGAACCAGTTGTGATACAAAGAATTGGGCCTTGAGTATTCAAGGTCAAAATTACAAGTGGAGCACTAGCCCACTGATGTTATCCTAAATGTATCTACTGGATAAAGAATATCTAGCTGCAAATATCTAGTTGATCTCACATTACCCAATGGACTTCTGTCACATAGCAACTGATGTATTGAAATAAGATAGATGGTAATGATATAATCTTTTAACAATACAGGAATCCTAATAAATCATTGATATAACATAGAATGGAGCCTCTTGTTTAGCAAAGAATTTCCAATCTTCCATGTCTGCACAGGGAATAAGATGTAAAGACAGGTCTCTGAGGGCAGGTGATGAAAAAATAAAATATTTTGGATGTCTCTCAAAAAGCTGGGAGAGTGAAGGAACAGTATGATGTGAGCAATGCATAACAGCATAACAATCAGTTGAGATCTAAATCCTTGAGAGAATATCACATATTAAAAATGGTGAATGTAAATCCAATATTATGCACCTAAAACTTCTTATGAGCTCTGTAAGTCTGAAATATCTGCTGAATAACAGTTTGGAAAATCAAAGTAAGTAAGCTTACTTTGCTTAAGGTATGAACATGACATTGTATCTTGGATTATGTATGGAATTTAAGCTAAGAGTAATACAGAGTAAAAGATAATTGACATAGTTTCCCTTCCCTCTAACTTCAGTTTGGTTTCTAAAATCTTCACAGTTTCGTAAATTCTGTATCAAAAGTAGTCAGTTGAAGGAATAACTTTATTCAATTCAACACAAGATAGAATACATAATATCTTTGGAAGAAGACCCCTCCTCAAAAAACAAACAAACAAAAAAAAAAAGGCCAAAACAATCCATGCTGTTTCTGATACAAGCCAAGATGCCATTGGCCTTCTTGGCCACCTGGGCACACTGCTGGCTCATGTTCAGTTGGCTGTCAACCAACACCCCCAGGTTCTTCTTCACCAGATGGCTTTCCAACCACTCTTCCCCAAGCCTGCAGTTCTGCAAAGGGTTTTTGTGTCCCAGGTGCAGGACTCTGCATTTGGCCTTGTTAAACCTCATGCCATTGGCCTCAGCCCATCAATCCAGCCTCTTCAGATCCCTCTGTAGAGCCTCCCCACCCTCAAGCATATCGATACTTCCTCCCAGCTTAGTGTCATCCATGAATTTACTAAGGGTACGTTCAATCCCTTCATCCAGGTCATTGTTAAAGTTATTGAACAGAAGCGGACCCAGCTCTGAGCCCTGGGGAACCCCACTTGTGTCTGGTCTCCAACTGGATTTAACTTTTCAGCCAGTTTTTTACCCAGCAGAGTGTTCGCCTGTCCAGGCCAGTGGTAGTCAGTTTCTCAATCAGAATGCTGTGAGAAACTGTGTCAAAGGCTTTACTGAAGTCCAAGTACACAATATCAACAACCTTTAACTCATCCATTAAGAGGGTCACCTAGTTATAGAAGGTAGTAATAGTTTTTTAGTAACTTTTACACAATAGGTTTTTAATAACGGTAGCAACTACTAGCAACTTAAAGAAAGATGAGAAAAAAGCAGGTTGATACTGATTTGTAATATAACCAAATCATTATGTTAACACATTTTATGACTGTAAAATGGAGTTAGACTCTTACTAACCAACAACTATCCAGATAGTCTCCTTAGTGTTATTCTCTGACAAACAAGTTGTCAAATATATTTGTTTATTTTCTCCTGTCAAAAACAGAGATGAAGAGAGGAAACCAAAACATTTTTCTTTACTTTTATCTGCAGAGACAAATTAAATTTTTATAAAAATCTGAAAACTGAAAGACTTCTGTAAAAAGAAATATTGCGTTCCCACTAGGGAACTTGAAGTCTAATTTTCTGGTACAAGTCAGAACCACCTGAAATATTTTGTTTACTGGGCCCCATTAAAATATTTGTTTTGGAACAGTGTGACTTTAGGCCAAGTCAGTCTATTATATGTCAGCACCCCACAGAACATAGCACAATTTCATGTTTGCATTCTCAGCTGCTATCAAGCCTGCTGTTTGGGCTACACTTACGCTGATATGTCTCCCATCTTGTCAACCTTAGTGTACACTTAACATGGAAGTTATATGACAGTGATAAAACATAAGCATGTCAGGACAATCATGAGAAGAATGATGGTCAGTAGATGTGAAACAATTTTTCACAAGGAACTGTGGGTACTAGAGGACAAAACCAAATAGTAACCTGGAAAAAAACTTTGCCTGGAATCACAATTTTACTTTAGGAGTTTAACATTTATAATATAAATAAAATATCTGATTCTATATTTCCCATGTACACAAATTACTAAAGCAGCCTGGGGAATTTCAGGTGAGAAAAGACTGGAAAAGTTTTGCCTCAGAGAATACCTGTATGTTTTGCTACATGAAAAATAAATGTAACACCATCTATAGCTGTTTCTATGCAGGAAAAAGGTTCTGTCATACAAAAGTTTTGAAATCTTACTTCTTTTTCTGTATAATGTCTTCTCAGCACCTTCTGGATGTCACAGTATATTATGGAATTAAATCCATTTTGTACAAATATGCAACAGCATGCAGAAACTGTATCAGATACCAGTTGTTTTGACTGTGTCAAACAATAGATTTGAGAGTATTGGAAACATTTTTTTCTCCTAATACACACACTCACACATACATATCCCCCTCTCTAGGATTTCCAGAATGTTTCTTTTTCATATCAGATAAACTCAGCAAATTCATGCCAGTATTAAAGTGGGATTCTACCTTGCCATTCATTTCAGAATAAATTACATGAAATCCCAGAGAAAACCTTCGCACTGGAGAGTAGCTTTGGGAAAATGGTTCTTAGATTGGTTCTCTTGTTCAGTTTCCTATTCTGTCCATCTTCCATGTCATGCAGAATACTTGAGCTGCTGAGCTGGTCTTTCTATTGGAATTTCTCATTTGTCAGGGAATATATCTGTGGTCTGAAAAATTAAATTTAAACAAAGCTTTTAAAACAATGTTGCATTGTTGCAGTGAAAAGTTTCAGTTTTAACAAATCCAGATTTTTATCAAAAAATTCCTGTCCTATTTCTCCTTAGGACAACATATTATGTCATATTTCTTCAGAAGTGAAAGCATGAAGTGGCATGTAAAATATCAAGAAGTGAATGCTTAGCATTTTGAAAGTGTTAATTAGATGCTTTTGTGCTTTCTGTTGCTAATTATTATAGCAATTAGGTTTAATAAGTTGGGAATTTCACAAGCTTAGGTCTTCTGGGTTACAATTTAGCCAATGGGGAATGGGTGTTAATTAAGGACAAAGAAGAGAAGAATTAAGAAGATTTGATGGGTTTAAGGAAACAGCAATTAAACAAAGTGCTAGAGCGATTTGCATATTTTAATAAGTCAAGAACTCTTGGATGCTAAGAAAAAAAGTTGTTTTCATTACTCAGTGCAATTTTTCCAAAAGGTCTTTTCAGGTTTTAACACTTTGTCCACAGACTCATAAGCTTCTGAGTACTGAATGTCAGTTTTAAAGTCTTTATTATTAGTGCTTGAGAGCTGGTTGTAAATATCAAGTACACAGTATTGGTCTAAATGAGAGCACTAACAAAGCTTGCTCTTATTGCAGAGAACCAACATATTATTCTAGAGTATAGTATTGTCTATGAAGGGACTGCACAGGCTATCTCACCTGCATCTGTGACATCCTATCGAGCACCCAGAAACTCTATGTCCTGTAACAAGCAGATGCATAAACAGCAGTAAAGCCCCATTTTTTTTCTGGTGAAAATGAAAATGGAAAGGATTTGTAGGGTGGGAATTGTATCTCCTTCAGTAGAAAAAGAGTGAGATCACTGTATTAATCAACTTTCTGTGACAGGACACTGTCAAATCTATTGATACTGTTGTTATTTGCCATACAAAGAATAAACAACGCAAGTGTTGGTGTTAAGGAAACCCACCTCAACTAGTTCTAATACATGAGAAATGTCTCTGAACAGACCAAAATCACAGTGATGTGGACAAAGAGTAGTTTTCTTAGAACTCAACCTAATTGTTCCATGAAGCTATTACACCTGGGCTTTTTGACTGTTTAAGATTTTGCAGCTTAGGAAAAGGTTTTATGAAGCCCATTGTAGGGAAAACTCAAATAATATGCTCTGTTAATAGTATATATTCAGAACCAACCAATCAGCACTGAAATGTTAACATGTAGAAGCTGATCTGAATGCAATTCATGCCAGAAACACCAGCATCTTAAGGATTATGCTATTGTATGACAACAATCACAGTATTAGATTTATATGAGCCAAAAAGGTTGTAAGCTGATGATTTATTCATCAGCTGTGGAGGAGTTGATATGTGGAGCTGAACATGAGTGCCCTAACAACCATAGGTCTATTGAAACTCAATAGAAGTTCAAACATCTGATTCCTCAAAATACTGTACATGTGCCTGGCTAGGGAGTAGGACAATGTGTCCATTGAGCCCAATATAAGCTGGATTTTTTGAGTGGGAGGTGAGAGGAAATAAGAAGTAAGAGATGAGGAAAGAGAGAAGGCATGTGTGGAGGTTTGCATGTCTATGGATCAGAGAGTAATCTAGTACAGTAATTAGATAGTAATATACAGTGTACAGTAAGCAAGAGGGAAGGAAGGACATCTGATTTCCAGCTCATGTCACTGTAATCAATTATCCTGATACTCATTGAAAAGGTATAACTGTTAGTCCTAGTTAGCATAGTTGTTAGCATAAACCTGAGAACTTCAACCAACTTCTTCCTGTAGCAACAGTAGATTAAATATGATTAGCCATCTCTTCCAAAGAGAATAGCTTTGGTGTGCTAAGGCAAGTAGGTAGCCAAGATATGTAAACAATGTTTGATTATTAAAAAAGCATTAAAAAAAAAAATCATAGAATCATTAAGTTTGGAAAAGACCTCTAAGATCAGCAAGTCCAATCATCAGCCAACACCACCATCCCTACTAAACCATGTTCCAAACTGCCACATTCACATGGGTCTTTTTTTGAACCAGTGATGGTGACTCTACCACTTCCCTTTGCAGCCTGCTCCAATGCTTCACCACTCTTCCAGTAAAGATTTTTTCCTAATATCCAATATAAATTTCCCCTGGTGCAACTTGAGGCCATCCTATCACTAGTTATTTGGGAGAAGAGACAAACAGCCACCTCACTATGACCTCCTTTCAGGTAGCTGACTTTTCAGGACAAGAAAAGTCCTGAACCAGCGTCCAGAAGTACACAGAAAAAAGCAAATCATAAGCACCAACAAGGACAACAGCAAATCAGAAAATAACTGTGTGATTAGAACAGACTAATCACTATCAAATTATGTTTAGCTAGTCTTTATTACTGAGGAAATTTGTGTCTACTGAGGTGACTGAAAAGACTCTGAGGAGGGTAGTGCCATGACCCTGCAGCACAACCCAAGCCTCTCTCAAAACTATTCAGGCATTGACGGCTTCCACAGTATTGTCCCACCTCAAATGTCTGTAAAACCAATACACACAGTTTTCTTCAAGAATTCTCTGTTTTTCCTCAGATTTAATAGTGACAGTCTAAACATAATTTCTGTACCCTAAAGTATCATTTAATCATAAGTCTAGAAAAAAAATCTGCATGTTATCTGGACTGGTGATGACCAACATGTTGATTTTCATTCTCCTGAATGATAGACAAGAGTCCAACAAGGCAGAGACAGGACAGAGACTTGACCTCAAATCATCTTCAAATTCATGAGTGAATTTATTTACTGGTATTTGCCTGCAATTTGAACCAATGTGCAAGCCAGCATGTAGGCAGTCTAGATTTAAGTGGGAGTTTGTGCAAACATAGATATGTAGCCATTGTGTTCTAATGTGATAAGAAGATAATGAGTCAGATTGAAAGAGAATGTCACAGGGGCTATTTCTTCTGACAGCTAATCTGATCATGTACTGTCAATCACTTTTACTTTTACTAAATTTCAATTCTGTTATGGCTAGGTTATTCACAAAACCTATGCCAAGCTCAAAAATCGAATCTTGTTTTGTGAATGAACCATTGTGCTTCAAAATTAATTATTATTGTTCTTTTCAGTTTCTCTCTGTGTAAATCTAAATACATGAAGACAAAAAGAGGACTGGCTTCTAAAAATTATATATTCATTAAACTATGGAAAAAAGACCAATGACTGTCTCAGACACAGAAAGTACATCTCTGGTCAATTTATGACAATTTAGTTGTTTAATAAAAGTGCCAACATATTTCTCGTCTTTAGGAGTACATTAGATATTAGTAAATATTTGGTCATACTTATTCAAAATAAATTGGAAAATAAATCTGACTAGTGTTCATCTAAAAAAATTAATGTACTGGTGTTGCTTTGCACTGCGTTATTGCTGTTTGATAGGAATGGTTAGACTCGATGATCCTGTGGGTCTTTTCCAACCTAGTGATTCTATGATTCTGTGATTCTGTAACTGGTGTTTTGAGGAGTGAAAGAATGCATGGATGATAATAAATTCTATAAAAATACCCCTGATCACATAATTAGCTGCATTTTCAAATAGAAACTGCAATGATGCTAAGAATTTTTCCTGTGTTTTCAACAGGAATCTCAGCCTTAGATTTGGAAAAAAAAAGGTGTAAATCTTGAAATCTTACAAGGGAAACCTAATTACAGTGAATTGTCTTTTGGAAGGATGATGGAAGCACAGTTTTGGGATTTGTCTTTGTTATGATGGATGAAAGCAAGTAAAGATGATATATACCAGTCATCAAGATCTTTCTGTCAGTTACAGGCCTTTTTAAAACCTCCTAATGCATAAATAGGCTGTAATAAGAGCTTAAAAACATTGAAAGTATGAGTTGTTGAAGACAGCAGTGTAAAGAAGTACCTTTGAGATGGACAGGGAACAGATTCCATACTGAGGAGCTGGGGAAAATTGCTCTATTTTTCATTATTCAGTTATCTCCTAGCTATGCCCTTGAGCAAATCACTTCTTCATGTCTCAGTTGCCCTAGCCTCTCCTTTTTTGGTGGGGGAAGGCATATTCGAATGTTTTAGCCTGACATGTCTTTTCAAATTTAATACATATATTTGAATTTTTTTTTCTCTAGAAGAATTAAAATCAAAGCACGGTACGTTGTTTTTCTAAAAATTAAAACTTTTCGTTGCCCTGATCATTTAAAAAAATACCCAAAACACTGGAATACTGAGCAGGTTGCCCCAGAGGTGTTAGATGCCCCATCCATGGAAAGTTTCAAAGCCAGGCTGGAGGGGACTCTGATCTAGTTGAAGATGTCTGCCCAGGGAGGTGGTTGAGTCCCCTTCCCTGAAGGTGTTTAAGGCATGGGTGGACAAGGTGCTGAGGGGCATGGTTTAGTGTTTGATAGGAATGGTTGGACTCGACGATCCGGTGGGTCTCTTCCAACCTGGTTATTCTATGATTCTATGTCCCTTCTCATTGCAGGGGTGTTGGACTAGATAAACTTTAAAAAACCCTTCCATCCAAAACCATTCTATGATTCTATGGTTCTAAATTTTCCATGGGCAAAGTCTAAAACTGCTCTATCTTGTCATTGCTGCTTTTGTCTCCCCTTCAACTGGGTTATCCTGTCCCTCACTTAAAATGGCACATGCAAGAACTATGTTAGTACTAATTCAGATTTGAAATTAAACAGTTTAAGGATCAGAACTATATGTTGACTATCCAGGTTTTGCATACAGAACAGAATTTATGATGAACTAAATTAGATTGACTTAAACTGCCATAGTTAAGTTTAATCAGCTCCTGTATCAGACTTAGAAAGTTAGCATGATTTACATGTTGAAGAAAGCTAAAATTATATATAAATCTTGATAAATGTCATTTGTTAGCAGCAAATTCACAAGTTTAGTCTGTGGTCCTGTGACAAGTGCCAGCTGGAGGGAGATTCTTATCGCAAGCTAACTGGAAAATATCTGCCACACATAGTCATATCATTAATAAAATAAACACCCACAAAACTGTGGACCCAAGGGAATGACAGAAAGATATGGCAGGGAGGTTTAAGTTGGATATTAAGAAAAGATTCTTCACCCACGGCGTGGTGAAGCACTGGAATAGGCTTCCCAGGGAAGCAGTCATGCTGCTAAGTCTAACAATATTAAAGAAGCATTTGGATGGTACACTTACACATATGGTGTAAACTTGGGGGCTGTCCTAAGCAGGGGTAGGAGTTGGACTTGATGATCCTTTTGGGTCCCTTCCAATTCAGGTCATTCTGTGATTCTGTCATTCAGTGAATCTGTGAAAACATTTTTAACACCTTGTCCTTTCTGGTGGTTTACCACAAGTCACACATTTCATTTCAGGTGGTGATTCTGAACAGTATATTACAAATGTTGTGGGAGCAAAGGAAAGTTTATGGAGTACAAGTATGTCCACATACATATAAGAGTACCTCCATGTACTATTAAAAAAGCTGTTCATCTGTTTTTCATATCATTAGAAGATATTTCTAACTTTTTGTTTGGTGACAAAAAACATTAAATTTTGAAATGCTTTTTTAATATCAGTGTCAGAATATCCTTAAAACATAGCATTTTTTTAAATTCATAATGATTCTTTCAGTTTTCTGAATTTCACAACTTTATCTAGAAAGTGCTTAAACAAAATTCGCAAAAAAATATATTGGTGACATGAGCATTATATTTTTTAGTAATTCAGTGATTGTGAAATAGGAGGCCCAGTTGACCCTACCAATGCCCCCATTATTTCTCTATACCTATTGTTTCTATTATTTCTCTATACCTATTTCTATTGTTTCTATAATTTCTCTATACCTATTCATTACAACTATAGCAATTAATGCTTGTATTTCCCACCTGATCAGAATGTTTTGGCTTTGGAAATGCTTTCCTTCCAACCTCGCCACCAATGGTTAATGTACACTTGAGCATCTTGAAGTAGGCTTTGCTGTAAACTCATTCAAATGAAGCAGAATTTTTTAAATTTTGTTTTTGTTTTCTCCAGATCACTTTCTCTGTTCTTACTTACAGACAAGATTTGAAGCAGTTATATCCATTACACACACACACAAAAAATCCTTCAGTTTGGTTAATCTAATTAAATTAATCCATTAGTAAAAATAACATAGTACATTTTTAACCTAAGTTACAATTTCAGGGCAATCATAAATTGCCCTGAACTTCTAATTGGATCTGAAACCCAAGCAATTCTCTCTACCTGACTTATTTTATTCTTGGCTAATTGAATCAGGTGTGCAATCCTGAGCTAAGAACACGTCTTTTTTCCAGCTTGCTGTAGAATATCCAGAATCCTACGGTATCAATGTTTTTTACTTTGTTCTATGTCTGGCTAACAAGAAAACCAGAAAGTTCCATACTAGACATCTCTGAACCACAAGTTAAACCTGTTGCAACTTAAAGACATTGTGGGTTTATGTGAAGTGTAGGATAAATTATTTGACTCGATAGGCCTGCAGATTAGACCAATAAGTGAAAACTATGATTCGTAAACCAGATGGCATGTAGTACATGTGTTAAATTGCACACAAAGGTAATTAGCAGCTCATGACAGTAATGAAATAGTTTAAATTGTACTCTATAAAAATACAAGCAATGTTTCAGAAGTTTTGAGTCAACACCATAACCAGCATCAGGGCGCACCAGCAGAGACTCAAGAGCAGATGCCATAAACCATGGGGCCCTTTTCTAGGAAGGGCAAACTGATGTTCATCTTGCTTCTTAGTTAGTATATTCATATTCCTCCCTGACTGCAACAGATTCTGACAGAAGAATCTCTTCTCAAATACTCATGTGAGTGGCTCCAACTCCTGTGACAAGTAGTTTAGCTGAAATTCTTCCAGAACTTCCAGATAAAATTTTCTTCCCTCTTTTCCCTTGTCTAGTTCACATCCTTGTAAATCTTGCTTGTTTACAGCACAGAGTCTATTAAAACATTGTGGTGCTAAGCAGTAAATGGATTTTTTTCCTGATCAGTAGATTTTGCTGAATAATGGAAATAAATTACTTGGATAAACATCATATTCTGTCTCACACACTGTCAGGGTATTGCCAATATATCTGGTTGATATATTTATGCAATAAAAATATTATTTTAACAATATTTTATTTGTAAATCTTTCCATGAGATCAATTGTTTTAACTTTTTTCTTCACACCTTATGTTCTTTTTCCTAGGATCAAGACAAAACACAGATTTAGGCATGGAGTTAGCATCTCCTCCCCCAAAGTCTACTCCCAAAAGCTCAAGTGAATCACTGTGCTTTCAAGCATGAAACAAACCAACATGCGAACTTGACTATTTGTTTTTCCTCAGGGCAGAATTTGCTAACAGCAAGCTCCTGGGTTTAAAATGCAGTCTTCTGGGAATATTAACAGCTACCTCAAGTTTTTCTTAAAAATGAAAAACGAAAATAAATCTCTTAAGTGGCAAGAGTGTAGTGATACAGATCATGTGCAAAATACAGTCACTGCAGTAATGAATGTTGAATGCAATATTGGAGCTAATGTTACAGCTGAAGGTGATTTCTGAACACTATGGGGTCCAAATACTACAAGAAAATGAAGCATATGTCTTAATAACTTCTTCATTGACTCAGTCAAAAATAAAAGTATTTGAACTCAAATAACTTGTAACTCAAGACTGGTGACTGAACTGATGAAAGAGCAGTCGATCTATTGCAAGCACCTCTGAACATTATCAGAAATGAAGCATAAATTTATTTATAGTCCTGCCATTTGGATACTGACATGTGTTATAGAAAAGTGATTTAGATTTCCATGTCATATAGTAACAATACTTAAACCTTTCTGAAAGAATTCTTTACATAATGTGTTAGCTTCTCTCACCCTGAAACAATTTTTGGGCATTATTACTGCATATGATAATTCAGCACTGTAATGAATATTGTTTGATAATTTTTAGATAAAACAAGCAATAATAAAATTTTACTTATTAAATATTTACCCCAATTGTATGAAGCAAATGGTCATTTGGCACTGGAACAGGCTGCCCAGGGAGGCGGTTGAGTCACCTTCCCTGGAGGTGTTTAAAGGATGGGTGGATGAGGTGCTGAGGGGCATGGTTTAATGGTTGATAGGAATGGTTGGACTCGATGATTCTCGGGGTCTTTTCCAACCTAGTAATTCTGTGTGATTCTGTGTGATTATACATTTATCAAAGTATTGAGAATCTGTTATTAATTCAGTGGTTCAGATATGCCCAGTCAGAGCACTCAGCCATATTTCAGTGATGAGAACATCATGTATTTCTATTAGACCTAGACCCTTATCCATCTGTCTCAATGATATCCCATCACTTGTTTTAAACTGTGAGGAATAAAAGCACACATTTCCCTCAAGAAACAACGAGGATCTATGTCCATATTTACAGTGTGCCTTCAAAGTAGCCAATATTATATAAAAAAGGAGTTTCCAGCTGACATTGTTCAGTTCCGTATGGCAGAAGTGGGTGTCACTCCTGTTAGCACTGAGGTAGAGGGATGGTTGTAGGAATAAAGACAATAATATGGAAGAAATAACTACAACTGAGTTTTCCTTGTCTCTACTCTAAGAGATTTATAGATGGAGATATGGTGAAAAAACAGTTATAGGACTTGAAAATTAGGAGTTTTAAGTTAAAATCATGGATATGCCTGATAGGGGAAAAGAGAATACATATTTATTACAAAATATCTTTCTTTCGAGGTAGAATTAGTTTTTATTTGCCACTGTGTAAGAGTGTGTATCCCTTTAGTTAGTCCACCTTAGAGGCTGTACAGTAATTTGTTAGAGCATACCACTTTGAGAACAAATGTAAACTCACAGCAGCTTCAAAATAGGTATTAAGAGAAAAACATTTTCCCAAAGCTAAATAAACGTAGAATATCAGGGTGTCTGAGGTTTATTTATATGTGTCTTCCAGAAGCTGGGCTCCAAATATGAAACTTGAAATGAAACATTTTCTAGGTCAAAATTGTACCGGGACCTGAGCCACAGAAGGTCATTAAAATCATTTAAGGTCACTCATGCATTTTCAGTTCAATAGGAGATCATAAAACTGCCACCATAGGCAAGCTGTTAAATGAATTAGTCCATATTCAGTTGACATCAGACCTCAAAGAGATCTTCCACACATGATTCTTTCATTTCTGAAACAACCTTAAAATAGTTGATGTTACGATTTGTTTGGGGTTTTAGTTGTTCTTTTTTTTTAGTTTTCTTTATTAATTGCTTATTTGAAATCCTTTCTTTATTAGTCAGACACATCTATACCTTTCTTAATGAAATACCTTTGAAAACTATTTATTTTTCAAGCTGTAAAATATTTATTTCCTTTTAAACACCTAGCAGGTTTCAGCAGCATTGTTACAGCAGTGCCAAAGTCTAAACCTCTGATAACGAATTTAAGCTGTAGAGGGGCTTTGAAATTATGACAGTGACAAAGTAAAGCTTTTGGGGGCTAGAAGAGGGGAGAAGACAAAAACAAGGAAGAAGATAGGAGAGTGCTAGTCAGCAGAAGATATAAAGAGAAAAGTGAAACCTTTTGACAAGTAAAAAACTCCTGAGAGCTGCAGACTGAGAATACACAAGAAATTTTTATTTCCTTTTGAGCACTGCCCAAGGGGAGTGCTTTGATGCAGAAATGATGTGCAGATAATCTAAAGCTATGCTGTCCTTACCCGCACTGTAAACAAGGTGAGTGAAGACCTGAATATTAGACTGGACCATGTAATTTTTTGTCCAGTTTTGACTGCCTTCTGTTTATGATGGTTGCTAAATTATTTGAATACTGATTGGGCATTTAGAAGTCTGATGAATACTTCTTCATTCTCTTTTTCTCCCAACCTGAGACTGAGGTCTTTGGGGACCATGGAAGATGCAAGACTGCTGAGTAAAGGCTGTGCACCCTGTTCTGAGATGGTCTGTCCTGTGCACATTGAGGCAGTGGGAACAAGAGTGGACAGAAAATCAAATTGAAGTAGAGAGAAGGAGTCGAGCTGCTGGGCTGACTGTGTGGCATGTGCCCAGGGGTTAAAACTCCAGCAGGTGTTTGGACTAAGCAGGAACTTTTGCACCAATTAAAACTTGACCTGTGGGGTTGGCACATGGTGTCTTCATGATAAAATCTTCAGGTTTTTTTGAAGTCTGTTTAGCCTTGTTTGTACTCAGATACTGTAAATTCCAGCTAAATGCCTTCAGCCATGTGCCCTTGCCTGCTTCTGTTTTTCTTCCAAGTGACTTTGTAGCTGTATCTAATATTTAACTTCAGAATCAACTTCTATGTCAAAAGGAAGGATGACACAATGGTTTTCAGGGAAGCAGGATCCTGTTGAAATCCCTCAAAGAGTAAAAGACTTACTGTGTGTCTTTGAGAGCCCATTTAACCTCTTAGTGCCTCGATACTCCAATCAAAAATACTACAATCAGATTTTTTGTTTTCCAGCACTGTCAGTTACTTTGATGTGCTGGTGGTTAGGGACATAAAATACTTTAGGAAAAGGTGAACTAATACTATATATATGAGTACCTACAGGATTAAGAATTTAAATACCTCCTTTTCAAGGTGCGATTGATACATAAATACCGTATATTCTGAATGGCATTGCAAGGAATAAGATTCTCATAACAAGGAAAACATCCCCTTGGCAATATATTACTAGCTGTTTTGCAATTCATGACTAGTCAGTTCATTTGCATTTATGTATTTCAATATATAGTAGAGCTAACAATATTAGACACATCACACTCAACAGTTTCTTGGACTGAATAACAGAACTTAAAATGAAGTTTAGATTTTCCAGTTAACCTCAAGACAGAATTTTTTTTTTAATCAGATTTGACTGTGGCTGCACAGAAAACCCAAGAAGTTGAAAACCAAACTAGTTCACTCTGTATTACTTTAGAGGCATTACTTATATATCTCTATTATGGTGGCCTGATGGCCCTGTATTATGTTTATGTGGAAAACTGGATAGACACTTTCCATCAAGTCAGGGTGCTTTTCAAACCACTTTTCTGTCATATTCCTTGTTAGCCTATATATATTTGACTTTATTGATCAGATATTATTACATTACGCTATGTATATCTGATAATGGTCAGGAAATTACTCTTTTGAAATCAGACTTTTTCAGGTTAATATTTATATTGTGAATATAGTCATTATATTTTCACTAAAAAAAACTAGGTCATCATTGGTGTAGTTCAACTTCAGAGGTATATTTTCAGTAGGTTGTTCAAGATACATTCCTACATGTAAAAAATATAAACTCTATAAATAAATATATATATAAAATAAGCATTTGCACTTCCTTTTTTTTCTGCTAATGTTACACCATATTTTTAAAAATATGGTAACTATTTGTGACATGCTGAAAATTACACACATAGTGAGGAAGTGTTTTTTTTTCTAAAGGCAGTGATTCAAAGTATTCAGTCTAATCTGGTAGATACCGTAAAATGGATTTAGATAATTGCCATGAATGTTAGAGGGACTACGTTCGCAAATATTCAGCATCCTAGATACAGTCTAACTAGCTTCTATAAAAACTACTCATTTTAAGAGTATTTCTGCAAACTTACAAGGTGTGCTTGTCAAATAGTATTTATGTGATTTGAGTCCATCTGCAGGAAGAAATAGTGTAGATCAACTGTACGTATTGTGATGCAGTCTTAATAGGGCTCCCACAGAAGAAAGCCAGGTTGTAATCTACCTCATCTCAAATTTCTCGTGGTTAATTTAGAAATATTAGACTTTGGAGAGGTGAAGAACAGGAGATGGAAAATATATACTATACAAGAATGCATGTGTTTAAGTAGCACATGCAAATATTATTTCATAAAAAGCTTTGCAGAAAACAAAAACCTATTTTTAAATAGATTAAGGCTTTGATTAGTTGCCAGTAACAGATATAAAACATATTTTGTACTTCCTAAAAATTATTCACTTCGATTCTGAGCAAAAGTTTCTGTACAAAACATAAAGGAAGCAGGCAAATTTAATTGAACTGCATATTGTATGCAAAATAGAATTATATATGCATATATATAATTTGTAAAACAAAGAGACTTTAATCTGCCAATTTGGATTTGGAAAAAGAAATGGAACTCTGAACTACAATGTAATATAAGTATAAAAAACATAACTTCTTTAGGAAAGCTTTCTGAACTTGGTAACAGAATGTCTCTCATAGGTGTTTCTATCCACCTTACTCAAGAAAGGTCTGTCAGATCCTCACACATCTTCACAACATTTGCGCTGAGAGAATGCACAATGAATTGTTTATCATATCTTTTTCAGAGTCATACAAGGCCAAGCTATCAGTTTAGCTAGAACAAATATCTCAGCTCCCTCGTTTTCCCCATGATACACTTTCCAGTGCAGTCTTGCAAATTGTATTTGTATGTTCATGCAAACATCTCCACTGAAGCTTTTTATATTTAAATACAAATTGGTTATTTACATGGGCTGAAGCTTTGGCTGGAGTATTTTTCTCCACTGTAGTGCAGGTGAAACTGTTGCATTGGGATGCCAAAGTAGTACCTGGCTGAGATCTGGTTTTCTGTGGTCAGCAGGACCCTGTTATTGCACTGGGGAGGTAGAGAGGAATTAAGTAAGTAGAAATGTAGATTAAAAAATGGAAAAGAAAGAGAAGAAATAATGGGATTCCACAGCTTTAATAGAATAATACTGCAGAAGTAGAAACTATATGAGAAACCGAGTGGCAGAAACAGTAACAATCACTTACGTTCAGTTCTGCATTTGTACTTTAAATTAAATATCTCAGTAGTGAATGAACAAATAACTTGCCAAATACCATATGTTCTAAAAAGTCCTTAGTCATTCCTCCCTGACTTAATTTTCTCAGGGAACTATACATCTCCCAACTGCTTCGTCCACTGTCTGTAATTCCATATTCTACCCAAGAAAAATGGTTCTATAGAGTCAGAAAACACGTAGACCCCCCCCTTAAATCTGTTTTAAAGTCTGTGTTGTTTTGCTCGTCTGATCCAGCTGTAAGCAGTGCTGGTTCAAATACAAGATCTGACTCTTATACAGGCATATCAACATGAAAGAAAAGAAATTCAATGACAAACAGTTGCCATATTCCCTTCCAGAAGTGAAAAGATTTTTTTAATGGTATACTATATTCAGATATGTCAGGGAAGCTTCAGCTTTACATCATTGAAACTTTCTCAATGTTTTTGGACAGTTTGCAGCTGTAGCATCTTTTGCTATGATACAAAGATCATGAGAAATGTGAAATTTAGCCACAGACAACACCTTTTAGCACCCTGTGAGGAATCCAGGCCTCAGAGTCTCAGTCTTCTGAAAGGAAGAGTCAAGACCACATAAGTCTGGCAGCTGAAAGTTTTTTATGAAGTAAATTTCACTGCTGAGGACCCTGTTTTCCAAACACAGATTCCTATGCTAAGTGTTTGGGGCAAACATTGTGAATTGTCTCAATATGTGTTCAACTCATAGGTTCATCTTTTTTCATCTCATTACTGTGACAGACAAGCTTTGAATACTACCATGCTAAATCAAACCTGAATAACTATCCTCTTCAAATTCTGCACACTCACATAACAGAAATAGGAGACTTATAGTAGAACTTTTAAGTAAATGTAGCTTTTGTCTTTATGGAAAAAATACAAGGGCCAAAATTAAAATATATGCTTGCTGTCTACAAGAGTAATAAGAAACAGAATTGTGGCATTAGTTACCTGTGCACAATATGAAAATAAATTCCACTTCACACCAAGTTGTATGGGGAAATGACAATAACAAATTAAAATCTCTGGCTTGTAGATAATCTTAAAAAGTTAAGGTATATAAAAATCAACTTGTGATTTCTAATACACATTGAATGTACACTAAATATATATATGTAGGTAGAGATAAATATATATATATATAACTGTGTGTATATATAATCAACATGCACAAGATAAGGCAAGAAAATATTTATCATTGCTACCTGATTTGCAAATAACTTGCCTTGTCTTACATAATATTGAAAGTAGCCAGCAATAGTTTGGAAAGTATAACAAGTTTCAGAATAGCAGACACGGTCAGTTTTGGCTAAGGCACGTACGTTAAACTCTGGGTGAACTAATTTAGCTCACAAAGGTCTTTGCTACACAGAGGCTAGAGCTTTTAGTACATTCTTTGGTAATGAGGCCACAAATACTGCTCTGACAATTTAATGATAGGTTTTTATTGTGGTCTTTGTAGTATAAGCTAGAGTAACTCGGTAGCGTATTTTAACACTATTTTATGGTGTTTATTAAACTGCAGTTCCAGAAGTGCAAATTCCACAGAAGTTACTTTACTTTGTATGTTTGACCTATTTGATTTAACAAATTTATTGCTTGTGGACATTTAGTGCGGTACACAAAAAATTTATTTAACATCCCTGTGAGGTAGCAATAGTCACTCTCAAAGGCTTAACTTGAGCCCATGCTGGTTTTATACCTAGAGAGGCTTTCTGAAAATATGTACAATTGTAAGTCTACACTAAAGAACAGAAGATCAAATTTAAATGACAGTGCTGAAATTAATGGAGTCACAAATGTAAGCCTTCCTGTTCTGTGCCTTGAGACTATGCAATCTGTGGAGCCATTACATCAGATATAAACACTTACCTCCCCTTTAAGGGGAGACAAAAATTTGAAAATAGAAAGCTTCATTAAGTGGGGTTACTAGTGTTTGTCTTTTATTATAGTTGCCTATAGACATTGCCTGTAGATAATTAACTCTGTAGTTATATAATATCATGTAATATCTTGTGTTCCTGCATAGGCATTTTGTTGTGATTTATTTATGTATATTTTTAATTTCTACATTGTTAACTTGGGCTGAACTTTCCAAAGTCCATCTTGTCCCTGTGCAAGTTGAGTGCACAGGCCTGGGCACCAAAATCATTTCACAGAGGACTAAAAAGATTATAGCATGCTCAGGGCCAGAATCCTAAGTGAAATGCATGCAAAGTCTAACAGGTTTTTCTAACAGTAGAGACTGCATACAGTATAGTGAACATTTATTTATTTAAGAAATTAAAAATGTTCACTCCCAAGTTTCTATTCTTTTGTTAGATGCTAGTACAGCTTAGATATACAATTCAGTACTATTAGATAAAAAATCTGCATTTTCAAATGTTAAAATACATATATTTAAGGACTTTTTAATTTAAAAAAAACACTATTAAAAAATTTACAGGTGTGCCAGCTTCTCTGAGCTGCCTTAAGATAACAATTTTTTGCTTGGACCCTTTCAGTACTGCATATTCTTAATTCTAGCCATGTGGATTATATGGTATAAAGAATTCATATAAAAAACATGTTAAAACCCATCATTTTTTAGAGCACTACTAATTCTATATATATGCATAGTAAAATATGTAGTGTATATATATATACTACACAGACAATGTATACATACTTGCAGATACTTCTCCAAACCATATACATATAATAATAAAAATATTCTGTGATTACAAACTGCTGATGATTTTTTAGAGCACAGTATTTATTTGTTGAATTGTGTTCATTCAATGTAAATGAAAAATAAGATGTAAAATAGGAACTGCTGAAAACTTTCAGATTCACAAAGAGAAAACAGCCACCTGCTGCTGTCAATAATACTGTTTGGCACAGTCTTCCTGAACTGGATTCTGTATGTATTAATCAGTTAATAATTTATTCAACCCCCGAATTACTGGAATCTTTTGATAACTGATCTATTCCTTTCAAAAGGAAGATATCTACATAATGTCTTGTGTCAAAGGCTTACTCTGTTAAAATAATAAGTAGCTCAGTTGAGAAAATTAAAGGTCTGTGATTTATTTTAGAGCAATTGTTTTTATGTCTGTTGTGTAAATGCCATCATTCTTTCTTTAGATGGATATACTGTCAGGAAGGGCACAGAGAACTACCACTCTTCCCAGAAATCCCTCTTCATCCTCAGTGCACTCTTACTGATAATTTCTGATCCAGTATTTGCTGGTTTGGCACATTTGTAGGTCATAATCTGCTGAACCTGTGTTATTCAATATTCACATAATCAATATGAAACATTAACACATACATAGAGGATACATCCAAGATGTGGTCCTATTGAACTTTTTTAATTAGCAAGACTCCTAAATTAATTCTTTCCAGATTTCAGATTGATAACAACATGCAACAACGACTTTCTGAGCACATCAGCATAAAGGTCTTGTAAACCAAATCGTGATGATATTATCCTTTAGTACTCGAGTCACCTTCATTATTTATGTACAGTTTTAAGAAGCTGAGAGTGTGGTCTAGAACTAGAGTTATTTAAACAAAGAAAGGTCTTGTGAGTATGCAGTTCATGGATAAGAGCTTACCTCTCTTGCCAAGGAAGCAGCGTACTAATCTTTTGTATCAGAGAGCTGCTTATTCATGGGTATTTACTTACCCATAAAGGTCTTGAACTTGCTCCTCTAAAGTCAATTGGAGTTTATCTTCTGTATGGAAATAATCAGTCTGGCAGCTAAACTAATTTGAAATTCCTGTCCCTGCCTTGATGTTGAAGTCAAGAATTGGTAGACCTAATTGCAAAAAACTACGGTAAAACTCTCTTAAGAATCCCTAATGTATATTAACTGTGGATTATTCTGAACTGGCAGAGATGAGAAATACATTCAAAGAATTATTTGAAAGGCAATCTTGCAAATATTTCTGAATTGTTTTTAAAATAATGTTTCTCATCTCAATCAAGTTAAAGAAAGTGCCCACTGAATTATATGGTGATCAGATTACTGATATCTATCACAATTCATTGCATATGACACCTAGAGGGATAGCTGCTGTATACATTGCCAGTATTATTGGGATTGATTCATGATAAATAATTGAAGCTTAAGACTTAAAATAAATTGTTTCTCATTATTTTAAATATCCGATCATTATGAATTCCTTCAGCATTATTGAAAGAGTTATACAGTTAATGACAGTATAAGTAAAGCTTTGAAGAATGCATTTAATTTGCTATACTATAAAATGTTATGTGGAATAATAAACCTCCTAAAAGCCTTAATACACTGCACATCACACTTCAGAAAAAAACAAACAAAAAAACCCAAAAGCAAAAGCCAGAAAAATATTAATGAAATCCTAATGCATACATGCTTTTAAAACCTGTTAAATGAATAACAATAAAGCTCATTTCCCTGAACTATGTGTGTGGCTGAAGCTTTCACAGGAAATAGAAGAAGAAGAGTGAAGAAGAAGAATGTAAAAGATAAACTCTTTCATATACTTAACGGTTGGACTCGGTGATCCGGTGGGTCTCTTCCAGCCTGGTTATTCTGTGATTCTGTGATACTTACTGAGTGGTGGTCAGGACACAGAACTAAAATGGGATCAAGAGCCTCCTTTCCATTTTTTAGAATAATAAGCATAGTTTAAGCTGCAGTAACTGTTTATACTTTTCAAAAAGACCAAGAAATTTATCGGGATTACCTTTTGAACAATGTAAATTTTCTGTGTGATAATTTCTGGGGAATGGCAAAGTCAGAGACCACCAGGGCAAGACAGCTGTGAGGAAATTGCTATTACCAGCTCAGGCAATATGAATGCAATGAAGTTGGTGGCAGTTGTAAGGCTGGAAGGGACTGACTGAACTAAATAATGGAGGGGAGGGTGTGCTCTAGGGAAATGGCTGTTTGTATGACAAAATAATAATAATAATAGTTAAATAATATAAACTCTGGGTTGAACATAGACATTTGACAACAAAATCTTTCATTCAACCCAAGAACAATTCTTTTGAAAGTTATTTCCTCCCACATGGGAGTTGTTCTGTTAAGAGTATTTAAACTGCTTGCTAAAGCATATTTTTAAGAATAAAAGTATGGTATCTACTTCTTTTCTTACCTGGTGGTTACTTTTTTTCCAAGTGACTGTCTTGGCACAGCCTGTTAATTGCATCATGCTATCTACCCTAATGCCAGTGCACAAATCACATGCAGGTATCGTGGAGTGAAGGCATGGCTAGAGAAGAGTGTGCATTATCAGGGAATGGCAAACAGCAGCAGAAATTATTTAGACCACTGAAAGAGACACCACTGTGAAGAAGTGCCACATAGAAGATTCAAACTATTTTCATTATGCTCTTCTCTTAGGTGTATGATGAAAAGCTCCTTATCTCCAACTGTGCTGCTAATTCTTTGCATGTAGAAGTGCTCCTGAGTATCTCTTAGTCACATATGTTGCCCTATCTCCAAGTGGCTGTTGTGAACAACTACAAAGGGTGCCATCAGGATAGAGGTAGGAGGGAAGAAAGGATTGTTAAAGCTACACTGGGCATATGAAGACTAAGTTCCTGTAAAGATCTGTAGGTGCTCACATGGTCTGTATTCTAGGCCTACTGAGTTGTGCTTACATGACACCAAGGCTTCTGTAGCAGAAGCCGAACAGAACAAACAATGCAGTAGGTCAGGACTTTTACATGCAAATGAATGGACTGGCTCAGTAACTCCAGCAGAGAGCTCACTCGTTTCAGTGCATATGGAATTTGGTCTGTAGAGTTTGTGAATGAAGTAAGACAACAAGGAAAAGGTGAGATTAGAAAGATCTGTGAAAGGAGAGACTATGATCAATTGGAATTTTTTAATTGTGGATCACCAGTCTACAATTCTCTTCTACGGGGGAGCACTCTAATCCTATCTTATCCATAAATATCTATACAATAGATTACATATTCTACAAATATAAAGTACTTTAAAACCATGTATGGATGATGATTTAATTCTGGCTGACAGAGAAGGACATCATCTTTTCAGTCAACACTAGTACTTCTAGCACAGGTCTTCTGCAGCGTGGGATTAACCACAGACAGCCTTTTTTATCTTGCATAATGGAAGAAGATCATAGCACAATGTGTTATGTCTTTAGGCAGCAGCTGAGCAATCTATATTTACAGTGCTAAAATTTCATATTTATTTTGCTGCTCACCTGCTGAACTTGCCCCCTGCCAGGTATTGTATTGAAAATGAGGTATATTTCCAGAAAGCTGTTGTGCCCTCCATCTATTTGTTGATGAAATTATGACAACTATTAACTACTAAGTAACAAAATCTTACAACTTCTCACCTCTTGAATCTTTTAGTTTAAAGACAGTCTTTTCATGAAACTATATGAAAAATTAAAAAAAAATTGGATATACTCTGGATTTTATCCTTTACATTTTATCCGTTTTTTTGGTCATCATCTTTATGCTTTCACAGCAGTGCTTAATGTTGCAAAGACATACTCAAACAGAAACTAATAACTTTTATGCAATTAGATGTCAGAAGATTCATCATCAGAGTTAGAGGTGATCTATAACATCTTCTTGTGAGGAATTTAGAATTATTTCAAGGGTCAAAGGAGGAAAAATCCCCAATGTGTTCGTTTTTTTCTTCCTGGGAATCAAAGTTTGTTAAGGTCTTTAGGTAAACACAGAAATGAGGGGAAACTGACAATGAATGTAATCTTCTGAGAAAGCAATTTGTAGCTCAATAAATACCATTGGGTTAGATTTTTGCAATTATTTCTTTGAGCTACTCCACCAGTATCATGTAAGATAGAGACACATAATGTTCAAGCTGTCTTGCATACAGTTTCTCTATTCAAGTCAGTATTAAGTTAAGAATCTGGAACCAAATTCAAACCTGCATAGACTCCAGGGCTTTTGTTTTGGTCTTAGCAGTGACATCCACAGAGAAAAGTGTTTGTTTCTGTTGCCATTGCTACAATCAGGCCTGATTGATTAGGTCTATTATTCTGAATTTGACCTTAAGATCAAATATTCTTTAAGTTTTTACTATCAAAGTTGTGTTTTTATAAAAAGTTTTAATATTAATCATTTTAAGAACTGTGAAGTCTTATTCCTTATTTTTTTTTTTCAGCTAAACTTCATCCACTCAATAGTGTTGTTTGTTTGGTTTGGAATTTTTGTTTGTTTGCTGTAGTGGTTTGTTTGTTTGGTTTTAATACTGCGGAGGGACACACAGACCTCTCGAGGTATGATTAAAATTTTGTTTATTTAGCAAGATATCCAGCTATCCTCGTCTTCTGTAGACGCACAAGACACCGCACAAAGTTGTTGCGAAAAAGGATTATGTTTGGAAACTTGTGGTACCCAATGGATAAATGTTAGAATGAGCTATATGTTGTTTTCACATATGTATGTATATATACACACTCAATACGTGTCTTTATTTCATTATTGCCTTACATCTTTGCTTTCCCACTACACAGTACTCTCAAATGGCATATTCATTGTCATCTTCAAAGTAAGAATACAATTCAGTATTGCTCTGTGATCTTTTTCTGACTGCAAGAAACAGTGCCAGCTGCACACCAGCCAATAACTTATTGAATCAGCTTTGTCAATTCATATAATTTGTGCTTTCACAAGGCCGATGGTAATTTTTAATTACATAAAAAGAAAAGAGGCAGTAGGTGACATTAGTACTCTCTGTTCTTTTGCCTTTAGAAAAGGTTGAATCCATCATCCCAACCCATTGTCTTGTAGCATCATACAGAAATAATCCTTCCAAACATGTCCTGAACATGCAATAGTCTACAGACTAACTTAGCTTGGTTTGTATAGTTTGGAAGAAAAAGAGTATTGTTTCAAAGAACAGAGTATCTTATTAGGCTATTTGATGAAAAGTGAAATGCGAGGGACTGGACATCTATTCCGTTCAGTGCTATGGCTTTAAACGCAGATTTTGTGACTATGCAGCATTCACATTTCTTTTAACTGATTGCTTAATCAGCAAATGGTGGAAGTAACATTTCTCTCTCTTTCCTTTTCTATTTACAGTCCCCTGGGTAAAGTGACTAGCACTATTTGGAGCAGGAGGTCCATTAGGCACAGTAACACATGGCTGATTCAGAAGGCTGCAGTCTTCAGAGACTATGACTGCTCACTTTAATGTGTTTCACTTCAATGAGAACAGAGGTGCTTCGTTTAGTTTCTAATTTGAGAATCTGTTCAATACGTGGTGTCACATGGTGCCTAGATATCCAAGGAATCCTTGGACCTTCAAAAGGTGTCTGTGACCAGGAAGTAAGGAATAATGTTTTTTCTACAGCTAGATAAACCAACTGGGATTTTTAATGAACAACAATAAATAATGAGACTCCAGACTTTAAGTCATGAATTAAATTCCACTTCTGAAACTTTGTCTAGTCACTAATTTAATGCACATACAGTTTCCTTTCTTTTATCAGAGTTCAACTGTTCAGAGAAGAATATCAATATTGATTTCTTTCACAACTTCAAAAAAGTTTAAAGAAAATTTATGCTGTTACATGTAAAAACACATGACAAATTAACATTTCTTTTTTCTTCACCTTTACTGCAATACTTTCCCTTGTTCTTTTAAAACCAAACAGAGTAATTAAAAAACAAAATACTAACCAAGAGCAGCATCTAAATAGATGAACTACACCTAAAGTAAACAATTCCACTATGTACTTAACAGTAATACAGGTGAGTAAGATCAAATATTTTAGTGGTTATTAGTTCTAGGTTTTGTGGCTGTTGAAACAATAGTTGCATATTAATAACTCCAAGTGGCTTTAGAATTTAGGAAAGAAATACTTTCTGTGACAAAGGGACATTCTTCCTGGGATGAAGATACTTTTTTTTTTTTTTGGCTTTTGAATCAAATATAGCACGTGTTATATTAATTTTCTTATGGTCTGGATATAAAATTAAGCAAATCCTGAGAAAAGAATACAAATTAAATTGATAAATTCTTGCCTATAAGTTCTAATAAAAACTCTGTCAACAAAGATGTCTGTCATCATTTGGGGAACTAGTCAGAACAAGCTTCCCATAGATGAATATACAAATGGACATTAAAATTAATGAAGCAGAGCGTCCGAATAATTTAAATTATGATTAATTAGTTTTTGTATCTAACAAAACAGATCCATAAAATACACCTTTTCCTTGGTACAGCCCTTACAGGTTCCAATTCCCAAACAAATCTTTGCAGGACAGGAAGGAATGAACCAACAGCCCTTTCTTCTGCATAGAGAAACCAAACTGTTTCTTCTTCCTGATTACCTGTTTTCAAAAAATTTGTTGGAAGCTGACCATTCATGGCTACCTAATTCAACCTTTAACCATACTATAAAAAATTCAAATTTGACCAAATGCTGATGATCCAATTCCAACTTAAGTATCAAAATCAAACTTAGTGACAAAAAATATAGAATATAACATTACAAGAATGGGAATTCTTTGTAGTAAGACAAGTGGGAATAATATTATAGTTATATTATATCATATAAAATGAGTCACTAAATAGAATCTAAAACCATTTTACACAGGAAAGGTGTTACAGTTATTGCTAAAAATGTGAAAAGTAATCCAGGTTAAGAGTCAAGAGGGAGAGAACAAGACTGAACTTAATACATACTGTTCTGTGGTCTTGCCCAAAGAAATTGGGGAAGTTCTGCACTGTATCAGAAGGTATTTTATTGTGAATTTCTTTTTCTGTTTTTAAAGAAATTTGTTTTCAGCCGTGACTAAGTGCTTGGTGCAAACTTTGGAATACAAAATTAAATAACATTATGCAATGAAACTAGGTTTCTGGTTTAACTTCATTCCATTACTAGAAATGAAACTGAGGAGGGTAGGGGGTTGTTTAGTTGGGTGCTGTTGGTTTTTCATTGCATCCATTTATTTACTGAATTTTTGAAAGCTATATTTAAAACTACAGATTATTCTTCAACTTTTGATAATAACTAAACTTGGACTAGTCATTATTACAGTCTGCTTAGCAGGAAAATTGAGTTTTCCCTTGTAAAAAAAGTCTTAGATGTTAGTTACAGTCATTATTACAGTCTGCTTAGCAGGAAAATTGAGGTTTTCCTTGTAAAAATGTCTTAGAGTGTTTTGCCAAATTTAATCTATTTTCTCTACTCTGTTCATTAAAAAAACTAAACAAACTGAAAAAAAGAGTAGTTTTCATTAATACTGTTGCCAGAAAAAACTTGATTATGGTTTATTTACAGGTGAAATGTCTTTCAAACATCGGACTTTGTGATAGTAAGAAAATGTAACTAAATGTTTGGATTTTAGGTCAAATCCTCCAAACTGCATATGTAAGAAATCTTTCAATACACATAGGCACTGCATTTTTTTTTTATACTCAGTTTTTAAGTGTTGCACAAAATGAGGCATTTTTCTGACCATGTCTACATTAATAAACTTTAAGATGTCATCAGGGCCGATTTGTAAAGCAACATAATTTGTGTTAGATACCCAGAATGTGCTCTACTTATATTTTGGTGTGACTCTGGCTTGGACTAGCCTTAGTCTGATTGTCTGAGAAGAATGTCCATTCGTGGCAAGCTTCTTGCACTTCTCTCCCAGTTTAGTTTAATCCAAATTAATTCTATTCACATGATCCACAGTGTGAACCCAGGCACACTAAATGGAATACTTGAAAAATCAACTTCAAAAGTGTAATTCCTGATCTTAAATCTTATATTCACATGATAACCTAAATGTATCCTCCGGCAAAAGATTGATTTCAATCCTGTTCTTCTTGCATTATGTAGTTACACTGGTGCCTCAGCAGCTGCTAAAGAAAGAACATTTTTTGAAAGGGATACTAATAGAATTTGAAACAGAGAGAACCTTTAGGAGATAATGAAAGAAAGCCCCAAAACTTATGAAAAGTACAGGACCACTGTCTTTTCGATTCAATTATCCATCTAGTCCAGTGCTGTATCTCTGACAATGACCAGAACTTGGAAAAGTCAACTGAAGGAATAAAAACCACACAAATTGAGCTCTCTATTGACCTTGTCAGTGAGGATAAGCATTGCTTTTGTTTTGATTGTATAACTGTTGATGTTTTGAGTAATTATTCAAAATGTATTTTCTTTCTAAAATCCAATACCTTGGTTTCTATGTTAACTAGTGGCAGTAAAAATCTTGTCTTTTTTTCTAAAAGTCACTCAATTATTGATGACAAGAAAACAATTTAAATTTGGGCTTAATTTTTGTTGAATATGTCTTATCCTTGTATAATAATACTGTAAATAGGAACGCAATTTTTTGTGCGTCTTTAATTTGTCTTTTATAACTGAACTATTTTCCCACTTATCTCTTTTTATAAGGAAAGTTTGGATTTCATGAATGTATACAAAAACGCTTACATGCTATTTGTTCTGCTGTAATCTCTGAGAAGAAATATCTCGCTGAAGTGTGAATTTGTATTAAAGCACTGCATTCCTGCTATCAGAAAGAACAATAGAATTGTAAGAAACAATTAAAGGTAAATTTTCCAAATTTTAATTTTAAAACAGGAAATTTATTTTTAGCTAAATTACTTTTTCATGAAGCTAGAGTAACTTGGATTCAAAGAAACAGAATTTTTCACTGAAATAAATAGATTTATATTTTTTAAAAGGTACATAATACTCTTTTATTTAATAGTATCTTGACAAAACTGTAGGACTCCTGGATTAAAAATCAAAAATTTAAGTAACTTTCCTGTATTAATCTTTCTCAGGTATGAAAATATTTTGAAGTTCAAACGAAGAATTTTTTTAAAAAACAAAATGATGTAATGTATTTTAATAATTATGTTTAATGATGAAGCACAGTTGCATTGCCAAAGAAATGAAAAATGATAAAGCAAAGAAATTTATATTTCCATTGTGCTAGTCATACACGGCAGTTATAATAAGTAATATCATACTTAATTAAATTAAACTAAATATTATTGTCTTAATTTATCTACCTATAGCAATTTAATCACTTAAATAAGGATCATCATTTAATTAAAATTCAAAGTAATTAATTGTTTCAGTTGTTGTTTGTAGGGAAGATGTCTTTCGTTCAAAAAGCACAATCCCATTCATGAGGTAAAGAAACCACTTACAACATTGCCTTAGGAACGTTTCTTTCCGATTAAAGCATTCACAATACTATGAAAACATGTTATTATGTTAAACAGAGAGCAGATTTTTTCCCTGCATTCCACCCCATCATACACACAGAGACAGAAAGAGAGAGAAAGAACCATCACTGTTTGGTATTGAATTTACTCTCAGGGAATCTTCCCACTGCATCACATTTCACATTTCTTAGTGCTCCAAATCACACCATGCAGGTTCTGGGGAAAGGATTAGACTTTGTACACTGCAGGAATTTTCATCAAGGTTGTAACAGAGGAAGAAAGAGAGACCTGAAACACAAGTTTGTCATAACTCAAGGCAGGAAACCTCCAGATAGGTTTTTGGTTCCAAAAGAGGGATATCTTGAATACCAGTATTTTTTCCAAGTGAAAAAACATGCTTCACTGGAGTTGAGGAACTAGCTGGGTCATTATAAAGCTGACAGATAATTTGGTTTTATTAGAAATTTTTCAGGATAGATAATTGGAAGATGACAAGAAAAAAGAAGAGGACTAAGATGCAAATTCACTATTTGTCAGCTTTTCTTCATGAATTTCAAGTATGGAAAGTTTCAGACAGTGTTGAAGGAAACTCACTATGAGAGAAAATAAGCAAAAAATGCTCTGTCCGAAGAGCAAACTTTAAGAAAATTATACTTTAAAAACCCAAACACACTCGGTCGTCTCATGTTGATTCTTTTGGAAAGTGACATTAAAAATGTAAAAATAAGTTCAAGGTAGAAAGCAGAGCACTGTTGGGAAAAAAAAGAAGAAACAACTGAGCATAAGACAGTATTTAGAACTAGTCGCTTAACATTTTTTAAGCATCCTTGAACACTGTATCTGAAAACAGCTGAAGATTTTTGATAGTTCTGTATAAATGCCAGTCTTTTCCTTGGTGTATATCGGATGGAATAATATAGATGTAAGAGAAAATGAGTTTCCTATCATTCACAGATGAAATTTGTACTTACCTGTTGAAAACTCCAGCAGATTGTTATGCAACCCATTTGTGGTTTTCCCGGCCTAGATCTGTGATTTTGGGGTGGGGCTTCTATCTTACTGTCCAGTTACATCTCTATTTTATTACATTGATGATAAATGGACATTACATACAGTCTGGAGTTAAAATTAAAGTACCTGCTTGCTGTTTTGCAGGTGAACTGCCAACTCTGAGAGCTGTATTTCCTCATCTTGTGTGACCAACACCTCTGATATATCAGCTAACATAAAATGTTATGTAAACAATTACAATACATTCTATCAAGTATTTAGCCAAATTGAATGCTATGATCAGAAAGCTATTCATCGACATTCAAGCTCTTTAAGGATTTAGTGAACTCTTGGAGTCCTAGTTAGCTTGTAATGAGGCAGAAAGAGGAGGTTTTCCATCATTTTCAATAGGGTTATGTCTCTTAACTGCTATTTTTTGGACCTTCTTACTTATGTGGAAAATATGAAGGCACAATGTCACTGTCTAAGGACGTTACTTACAGCATCACTGACTGTTCTGACTTATCACAGGAGCCGAATTTTCTTCTTTATTCTATGTACTTAATATGCATATAACTATAAGCAGAGTATCACAGGGTGTAATGACAGACTACCCTTCCCCGAATTAGTTTATCAAAGCATAAATTTACATTATTCAGTATAAAGGGATTATGATTTTTTGGCCAAATTTTGCCTGGAGCTGAGAAATTAATTATTAGAGGGCTCTTTGTCTTCTTAAAAGAAGAAAGGAAGGTAAATTTGTGTATTGACATAAAATACTTCAGTCATAATAAAACAGCAAAAAATATAATTTCAAAACAGCTTACTTTTCAGAAAATGTCAAAACACTTCACTGACAATTTTCAGAATTCACTCGTTTCTTCTACTACAGCTATTTTGCTATTGAAATGTAAAGAGGTTTGCAACTCCTGCAGCTCTGCTTTTGCAAGTTTATTATCTATCGCTTAAAATGCCATGTCAAAGTATAGCCCTTTTGTATCTGGAAGAGCTTTTTATTTAAAATTGGATTTTAACTACTGTCAACCAAGCCAAATTTAATGATTCCATGGGTCACCTCCCCCTTCAAAAGAAACCTCCAAACTAAAACTAGTCATATAACTTGATTTTATTTCTTCCCCTGCTGTGTAGCGGCTGTCCAAATCTTTTGAAATATGAAAAGAATGTCATAAAATATGTTTACTGGGGATAGCATACCCTTGTGGACTGGTGGTCTCTTTTACCAAAGACTTATATATCAAAGAAACATTGAATTTTGACTATATAAATATTTGTATATGTGCATACATAGATACATATATATAATTTGTACCCCATGTAAGACCAACATCTCAGTATATTAAAAAGAGTCTAACTGTGCACCCCAAGAACATCATATGTGTCATCATATAAAGTTATGTGAGGACTTTTCTACACAAGCATTTTAGTAGTCTAGGTGATCTGTTATTTCAGTGAAAAAATTACAACAAAATTAATAGTTTTCAGTGTTCTTATGGTCTAATAGAATTAATGATACACATAACGAATATAAAACCGTTTAATCTGTTAAATTTAACATGTAAAATCTCCTCTTTTCTTAAATAAAGAGAGGAGAGAACATTGGTGGTTAAAATAAAAATAAAATTATAAAGAAAATACAGCCGGTGGAAGGCAAAAAGTAATAAAGGCAAGGAGTTTAGTAAAATAGATTGACAAGTACCTGAAAAACTGCTGCCTGCACACTACACTGCAAATTACAAGTCATGGTCTACAGACAAAGCATTTGTAACAGCTGAGTTATCAAAAAGACTTATTCCAAAGCTTTAAAAAGGCATTTTCTCATTTTATGGGTAACAAAGAAAAAAAAGGAAAAAAATATTTCCAAGGGATCACAAGTAAAGGTAATTAAAATATGGAGAAGTCAAATCTACAGTGGGGCACAAACTACTCAGGAGGTGCAAGGATGAGCATTGCAGAAAGAAATGTTAGCAATGAAAGTGAAAAATTAGGGATAAAATGGCTCAAACAAGCTGGCTGACACAACCCATACACATTAGGTGTGAGGTCATATTATATATGAAATCTAACAATTCATGACAGTTCTTCTGTGGTAATGTGCTAGTACTTCCAGAGAGACTACTGAGAGGCAAACATTCCAGCGTTCCTTAAGACTTCAACTTTGAAGTTTTAAATAGAGATTTATGATTGAGAAGAAGTGATTTTGAGTATTAAGAAGATGTGGGTCCGTAACCATAGCAGTAAACTGAATGTCCCTGGAATGAATCTCATTGTGTGAGACCAACTGACACAGAATAACCTGTATCCGTAGTATTAAACCTTCTTCTGTCCTGGATCACAGCAATTAGATGCAAACGCTTATTGAGCATTACTTGTGAGTTTTGTTTAGGAACTATTTGGAAGGGTATTTGGTCAGATTTGGCTGCCCTTAACATTTCAAAAATATGTGAGATCACAGGGCGGCGCACTCCTGTCAAGCTTGATCTTACTAATGTAAAGACATTCATAAATTTCCAAATAGTGAAGATGCATTCTAAAGGCAAATCACTAATATACATTATATTAACAGAATCTGTCCCTTACTCAGGAACTGCTAAGCTCCTTGAGTGTTCAGAAAGAGCACACTACTCTCCTTAAAAACTGGTCTTGTGTTTGCTTTCTACATCATATCACATATCATATCGTATCATATCACAGGACGCGATTTCTCTGCAATGCAGTAGGAAACAGAAAATTATTTACTCCTTTAGACAACCAGACAAGGTCTTTCCAGAGCCTCATCACTTTTCTCAGAGTGACATTACTGAACCACTGCTAATGAGCTCCTCGCAGTGGCTCTCATTCTCTTGAGAAGCCACCTCCATCATCTTCAGCTTCTTCACCTATTGCTGCACAATCAACCAACTTCAGCTGATTTGTCTTTTGTCCCTCAGTAGCTGGATGGGTTATGGAAAATAAAAGATAATAAATTATACAGCTACACTTTCAAAGTGGTTTAGATGATTGCAAACACCAATTAAAATTAAGTCAAGATGAAAAACATTTTTCTTCTTTTAGTGTTTGGAAAGGGAGGTGTAAATTCCTCTCATTTCTCATTTGTATGGCTCCTTCAGGAATTTACCTGTTACAATCATAGCTACAAATAAAGCTTAGTTATTCTTTTGTTGTAAGTAACCTCTCAACTCATCTTCAAATTCTCCCACTACTCCCTCTGCACAATGTACCATAATACTTATATAGCTTCTAGGCTCTGTCATCTGTTTCCTTTTTCTCTATCCTGGTCAGGTCAATGTTCTCTAGATTGAATTTCTTTTAGATTGAATTTCCAAACCTCTGCAGAGTCATCAGTTCTTGATTATCCTCCCTTGCAGTACTATTGAACATAAGCCTTGAATCCATGTCTTATTAGGAGCTATAAAGATTCAAGAAATCACCCAACAGTGTAACTATGCTGTTGTGCCAGAGGTTGTATAGCTCACGGAAATCTTGTCTTTGATCGCTGAGCTATCATAAACCTTATTTATGTTGTCTTTCACCTCGGGCTAAATAAGGGTGGAGTTAAATGCTAATGACAACTGAAACAACAGCAACCATGAGCAGAGTCTGCTCTTAGTGCAAATATAAAGGCATGAGAATTGATTTAGTGGTATCTTTTTATCAGCATTTGTGCATGGGAAAAAAAGGACTGAGACAGGAAATTGTAAAATCATCAGAAACCAAGAGATGCTAAATATTAGCAAGGAGGTCTGGAGAGTAAGCAGGAAAAATGAAAAATTTCTTTGCAGGATTCTGGCAGTAATAGATTGCCAGAGAAGCTGCCTATTGAGATTTGATGTTTCCGTTCTGAGAAAAAGAAATTTTAGAGGTAGGCTGGTTTGTGTTAGAACGTAATCTCAGCCTGTTAAATTTTTCCACTGAAGGAAAAACATACCAAATGACTTGCAAGGCCCTGAATATTATCTGACTATTTAGTCAAAAGGAACAGGAATGCCACATTAAAAAAAACCGCACTCAGCACATTTAAATAGTATCTTATTCAGGTAAAATAAGTATCTACTCCACTTTAAAATATTACCTCGTGTTTTAGTTGAGCCATTATCATTGATAAGCAGATTTTTAATCAAGGAAATAAGCCATACTTAATTATGTGCATGGGTTGTGCTTTAAATTACACTTTATTAGCTGTGTTCATCACCTTCCAGTCCACAAACCAGGTGTGACACGGCAGCTCTTTCTTTAACTACTGCTTGCAGAGATTACAGCCAGAACCAGACTTAATCCAATTAGCAAATAGTGTCCTCATGTGAAAAGTGAAAAAGTGCTGACAGTGCAATGACTGCCATTAATGCTGTTCAGTTAAGAGATTCTCTAATTACAGAACTTGACATCCTCTAAGGTACTGAGATAGCCTGAAGATACACTGGAAAAAAAAAATCATCTGTGCAAACATGGTCAGTTCAAAGAGTAAACCACTAGTCCCTATGACAGAAAAGAAAAATGTTTTAAAGTTTGAATCAACTGTGAGTGCAGACACAGGATAATAAAATGACTTCTTGAAAGTAGGAAAATTTGTGACATTATTTGATAGAGATTAATTTCTATGAACTACCTAAATTGTAAGAAGTCAAATGTAATTTATTTCCGTTATGTTATAATTTCATTTGCCTTGCTGTCCAGAAATATTTGTTCTCAGTATGGCACGTCAGATGCTGTTTTTCCTGAAATCGATAGTAGAAATTGACAGTATAAGATTTAGTATGGCTTTTTTTAGGCCTTGTATCTTTTTTAAACTTAAGAAGATCCATGAAATAAGATTGAATACATTGATCTTTATGGATAATTCTCTGTGCTTAAGCTACTCCTGCATATGACCTTTACGAAGAGTGTCCACACTGATTGTGTGGCACAATCTACCATCTACATTTCATACTCAGTGAGCATTCTTTGCAACTTAAGTTTTGTCCTCATTTTTGTTAACTCATTTTTCTTACCTCATTTTTATCACATCATTTTTATCAGCGTTTGTTTCCAAATTCCACATATCTCATCTTTTCTCACTGAAAATGTTACATTGAAAACCTTCTGCATACCATTTATCAAATAAAAATGTGAGTAATACATGGAACAACTTCAGAAATTTCCAAGAAGAATGTGTTTTTCAAGAAATGTAATGGCCCACAGCTGGCGTGGAACACCCCTTCAGCTGAGAACAAGGTAACAGAGGGGACTACTGAAGTTCATTAAGTGTCTTTTTTTCTAAATAAAATAAAAATCCTGAGACATACGAGAACAATATCTCCTTGTCCTCTTATGAAGCTTTATCAGACTGATACAGCTGTACTCTGGTGTGTGAGAGAGATGAAATGACATTTGAGAAGTATAAAACATATTGCAAAGCACGAAGAACATCCAACAATACAAATGCCTGTATTATCATAAAATGAAATACAGTTACCTCTGGGTAGATAGGAAACAAATGTTAATGAATCTAAAGCATGTCTGTATGCCCCTCTTGGAACTCATCAGCATGGTTTAGATGTTTCATGGGCGTATCCTTAGGTGATCCAGAGAATCACATAAAATTATTACCTAATCAAAATGCAGAATTCATTGATGTGTGATGCAATTAAGCAATGAAGTCTGAATGTGTTCATTAAATTGGAATCAAAAATAAATGACACTTTAGGGTCAAGGTCCTTCAACAGCAAACTTTACCCTGAAGTCCAACCTGATACAGATACAAATATCAACTTAGTAATTTAATGAATTCTCACACAGTCTGAAAATGTTAATCAGTTCTTCCTATTGGACTAACTCCACAGGAAAAGAATGTCAGGTTTGGAATGTTACAAACTTAGATAAATGCAGCATTCTGGACAAGATTTACTCTAAAGATGTGTGAAAGTACGAACATAGCGGATTTCAGTTAGGATATCAGTTTGAAAAAACAGCAAAAGAGAAGTCATAGCAGAGAGAAAATTTAGTTTCCCTCTTAAGGAATTTTGTAATAATCAGTAGAAAGATTACATAATTTCTGGGGGGATGAACAAAAGTTTGATGGACTCTCAGACTTGCTTGAAGCTTGTTTGAAGTTACATAATAGCGAAATTTCAGGCTTCAGCTTTGTGAGCAATAGTCTGAAGAGTAGGCAGGGTTTTTGCTGTTGCAAATAATTACTGGCAATTAGGTAATCTAGTACAAATTTACATTGGTTAGTAGCCTTATATACTGGGAAAACAAAAGCATTTCTATAGAGATATGACGTAAAAGCTGTTCCTCTTAGCTACATTTTAGCAAAGGAGAATCAAAGACTGAATAATGAAAAGTCATCTATGCAAGCCATTGTGGAGAATAATGTCATTGTCATTGTTGAAAGCAGTTGCTATTGGACTAATTGTTATTGGATGTATAAAATTGCAAGCTGATGTATTTGGATAGTGTTACATCTAATGTTAAACTAAATCTTTCCACAAAAATAGTCTAGGACATTACTGGATGCATGGATGAAAACAACTCTGCATTTCTCTGTCTAACCTGAATTGGATGCTCTGCACATGGAAAAATTGAAAACTGGAATAATATTTAACTCAGTTAATCAAACATGATGATAGGTAGGTCAGTAGTTACAAACCTACTAAAGAAACAGTAATGGGAGGCCTAGTGGACCTTTCTTTATTTCCCATAGACAGAGGTCCATCTGCACTTTATATGATCCCTTATATCCTTCTGTGACTACATGACCCTACATGACCACTCAAGCATATTAACTCAAAATCAGAGTCGTCTTATGTGGCTTCCAGTCTGAAAGTTACTTGTATTCAGCAGGAAAAGGCAAGAACAAATGGTCCGCCCTAAAATGTGCATAAGCACATCATAGAATCTTCAAATTATTAGAAATACTGTTAACTTTGCTGATGATATGTCCATCATGAACTTAGCACATTCTCATAAATATACATTGGCAGGGTCTGCAGCATGGTCATTGCAGATCAGTTCTGAAGGGCTGAAAAGGGAAAGATTACTTTGTGTCTAAATGCTGTATTTGTCTAAGTCCAGCTAAGTCCAGACTTCTAAGTTCAAATTGCATGATCAATCTTTAAAGGCAATCAAATGAACAGTGGAAGGAAGAAAGAGGAGGAATTTGTTATAAGCAGTTTTCTCTAGTTTGCTTCATTCCTAGCCTGTGGGCACATAGGCCAGATTTTCACTGCATTAACATTTACTTGGAAATGTCCTCTAGGAAAGCAATCCTTCAGAAGCCTACAGCAGGCATAAAGATGCCCATTTCTTTTCTTATCTACCCTGTGGCCTCTGCAAACAAGGTTTCAGGATTTTATGAATGCTGTTTTCAATATTGTCCTAAGCCAATTGCATTGAAATGATTAAGAAAGAGTTGTACCTCAGGGCCATGTACAGCTGATGACATTTACAACAGCTTGCATGGAGCCTAAGGTTCTAGAAGGGACTGTACTGGCACATACTAATCTCAGGATGTTAAGGCTGTGACTCTATTTGTACCAGTTCAACTCTCTGTTCAGTGAGTGAGGACCAGTTTACTGTCCATTCGGTCAACCTTCAGGGTAAAGAATGGGGAGGAAATAAGCTGTATACATCCCATGCTTCCTCTTCATATTGTTATCCATAACAGTAAAGGGAACTGAGGTTTTTTATTTTCTTTTATGGCCACATAGGCTTAGCGTTTCTAGAACATGTAGACATTTAAAACTGCTGAAGGGAAATTAGTGAGAACTGATGCTTAAAAAAACTCTGCTAGGTAAATTCTGAGCTCTTAGTTAGAAGTCCCAAAGTTCGAAGTTTGAAGTAACCTTCCTGTTAACAGACATTGAATCACAGAATCGCAATGTTACTGTTTTAATGAGAAAAGCAATTGTTACAGAGGAAAACAGGAAGGCTAGGACATCTGGGGACTGTTGTTACATAGTGAGAATCCTCTGTGATGGTTTCCCTCACAGCAGTCACACTCCTATGCAAGTTTTTTTTACCCTGTGCATATATTAGGCACAAATATTATTTCTGTTTTAAACTGAATAACTAAGGCATGGATTGAAAGAAGCTAACCTTTTCAGAAAGTTTGTTATGTGTGGGTACATTTATAAACAATTAGCCTTTCAGAAACTCCATATCATCAAAATTAATGCTCCAAACTCATTTCAGCTCCAGGCACATGTGTTTTTATGCCTACTATGAATCAGGCCCCTGTTCAGATATAAGACAATAACGAACATGTAGCTAATGTAGATAGATTTTAAATGTTACAGATCATTGGTTCCAGGAAAGAAAGAAGAGTTCCATTACATAAACCTGTGTTAAGCCTGTTTTATTAAAAACCTGATTCAGGCTTTGGATTCACAGGACAACCATTCAGCCACTGAGAAAATCATAGAATCATAGAATAACCAGGTTGGAAGAGACCCACCAGATCATCGAGTCCAAAATGAAACCACCAGAACTGTTCAGCAGTTAAACTGTGGGTGGACCAGACTCTCAGTTTGTTGACTTTCTGCATCCCTTTGTACGTTTCAAATACTGACACAGCAGAAAATGTTCTGCCTTATAAGAGATACTTTTTACCTCGGGAATCTTCATCACCTTGGCCTACTTATTATACTGGTATGGAAAGTAAATAAAAAAAATATTTCTCTTTCTCTGGTATTAGAGATTCTATTAGTAGGCTTTTATTAACAAACAAACAAAACAACTCTGGGCTGTTTATAGAAAACTCAAGCCCTCAGCAAAACTGGTATGGGCTTGTATGTCACTTTTCTCATAAAATGAGAACTTGCCTAGCTGACTGCATCAAATAGGAGACAAAATTCTGTTCTGTATGATTTGGGGAGAGAAAATAAAGGATCACTTAAACCTATGGGTAGATTTGTGATAATGTTCTTGCATTCAGCATGGATAGTATTTAATGGATCTTTAAGATTTAGAGACCTACTTGGGTGCATTTTACAGAGCTGAATCACAAATGACAATGAAATAAAGATGCTTGTCAGATTAGATTTAAATTAGGTGAAGTTTGATTAATACATATTAATTTTGCTGCTTTTCACCTTTGCTTGTCATACTAGGGTTATTAGGGAAATTCTCAGGCATTGAGTTAATATTTTTTATTTTTCAAGTGAAAAACAAGTTCTTTTTTTCATAATACTTATCTGGCAAAATTATGTGATCATTAAACAATACATCTGACTCGTATGTCATTTGCAAGTACCCTGTAGTACAAGTACAAGGTTTATTTCATGGGCTGAAAATAAGTAAACTTTAATTTTGTCCCTGACACACCTGCAACTTCACTAGAGTCTTATGGGCCTTATATTAACAAAGTTTATGTTAACAGAATAGCTAAACCCTTCAAATGTTTTTATGCAGTTAACTGAAGAGAAATTATTGTAAAAGGCAATCACCCCTTATGGTCTTACCTAACCAAATTTTCAGTGTGGCAGTCTTCTCATATATTCAATTATTTACTCCAACACATTTGATAAAATCTTTCATGTTGTGTATTATATTCACAACTCAAGATGAAAAGATTAGGGCAAACTTTCTACAGTGGAAGGCTGGGCTAAATAACTGGTTGATAAAAGATGATGACTGTGTTTCTTTGCACCCTGGTTCCTCCCTACTTCTAGAAATATATTGCAAGCTACCAGATTTTTACCCTTTTTATTAAATGTATTTTTGAAATTATTACTTCAGTTTCATTTTTTAAATAAAATGAAGTGTTTATACAGCTTTTATGTAGCATTTCATCAGGGTACATTAACCAGTAGAAAAGATGCACTCTATTTGTCAAATTTCCTTTTGAAAATACCATTTTGCTGAGGAAAGAAGGATTTAATGATTAATTGTGACTGCAAAAGTGCTTTGATTGGTTTCACACATTATGTGAACAAGTCAAGTGTTTGTGTGCATGTTCTTCCAATCTTATAAAAGAAATTCATTTACAGATAAATAATCAACTCACATTACATTCAGCAATAGTCATTTTCTTATTAACAAGTTTTAAGTCAGCAGTAAAGATTTGTCTACATTGAAATCTCATTGTCATTTTCAGTATTACTTTGGTGGTGCAAGTCGAGGCCATTCTTAAAAGAAACTCAGAGATACTTTTAATGGAAACAGAATAATCTCCAAACCCTTCACTTCCAATTAGACACTGCTGTCCAATAATATAGTAACAACTACCTACGTGCTTAATTTGGCTGTGTGTTTTCCCTATCTTTAGGTATGTTCATTGCAACTCTGTATTTTCAGCCAAGGGTTCAGAACACCTGTGACACTAGTGTAAAGCAGTAGAATCAACAGCAAAAAACATTGCCACGATGTCTTGCCTACTAAGTAGCAAGTAATTCTCCTTCTGTTGCTTGCCCCCTTCCCTCTCCTTCATTCCTTTCCTTTTTTTTTTTTTTTGCTTTAGAAAGTTGTTTTTTCAGCAAATGAGCTTTATTTCCCAACACACTACAAAAAGGATTTCAGAATCTATTGCAAGCTTTTGTGACTATTTGGTATCCTAAGCTGCTTTAAAAAGTTGCAACATTTAACACATTTTTGATGTTTCCTCAAGGACATACAGTCTATCCCACAAAAGCAGGGCAGTGAATCACACAGACTTAATGAATGCTTAATTTTTAAGAAATGCAACCTACTTCCATTAAATGCATTCAGCTTTCAGTTTCAGCTCAAAAGTATCCAATCAATATTGCAAAGAACTTCCATTTAAGCCTATAATCAATGCTTGCCAATGCCAAATGAACATCAATTATTAATAATAGATGTGCTTTAAGCTGTTTTACTTATGTCTGCTTTTAAAGCATTATAAAGGATTATTCCTGCCAAATGCATCCATTACAGAGATATCACAGCCCTGAACATAAAAGACAGGAAAAGTCAAAATTACTGACAATTAATGCTTACTAGCTACATATAGCCCTGATTGGGTTCTAAAGTTTTACTTAAGCTCCTAAGTCACTGAATAAATGTATCTAGGAAAAGCTGTAAAGCAGCATGGCTTCATTTGCCTCAGCGACTGCACTGACACAGAAAAAGAGTCTCCTTCTGGATTATTGCTTTGTGCCACGATGTCAGAAATTTTTGGTTTGATCACTTAATACCACAACATGGAAACCTTGGTACGTAGGTCAGACAAGAGCAAATGTATGTTACTATGCAATGTCCTGAAAGGGAGCTTTGGCAGAAGGACATAGCGTGGCAGAAATTCAGAAGATAGATTCCTAATAAAAATATTCTGTTGCAAAACTTTGAGACCTAATTTAAAAAATATTGAAAAGTCATGAGGAAAAAAGTTGAATTGTTTGGGTCAGAATAGTGAAAGATCTGCCTAAGCTAGACATCCCAAATCACAAATAATACCAGGAATAATTTAATAACTTCTTTTGATGAACAATATAGCCACATCTTAAAACTGGTTGTTGATAATAGCTGTTGAATATCTTTAATGAAACATGACAAAATGCAGATTTTAAAACAGAGATACTGAAGAACAACATTCAACAAGACTCATCTTGTTCCATTAAATACAAAAAGTTTTGTATTTAATATAAATAACTGTCAGTCAGAGGCCATAGATAGTGAATAAATTTCCTGGAATATCCCAGCCTCCCAAGACAAATGAAGTAATCACTACGGGACAACATTAGTAGATGTGAGGTAAGTGACTTCAGTGGTTTCAGCCAGGAATAATTTCTTCCTGCTAGAGTATTAGTGCCTTCTCTGTAGAGCACTGGTGTCATATTCAACCACACACTGCTCATGGAGGCCCACAAATATCATAAGGTCCTCTTTCAAAGAAGACAGTTTGCAAGGCAAGGGGTTACACAGAGCCATGGCTTCTCTGCAGGGTCACCAAAGGCCCAAACTGGCTGTAGTCCTGCACAGTGTAAACAAGTGTACAGTTTTGTTTAATGTGATAACTCTAGAAAATTTTCCATGACCACATTATTAGAAGCAGCAGCCGAATGATGTAGTATTAGCTTCATATATAGACACTTTAAATATTTGTTTATAGAAATAACATCTGGATAACTGAATATTTCTTTCCAAGCAGACTTCTTTTACACAATTCACTATATCTTTTTTTCTTGATGGACTTTTATAAACTATGTCTCAATATGTTCTTCTCAACAGGGATACCAGTGGTATCCTTATATGAGATGGATGCTATATTGCTTTCACTATGTGAAAAACATGGGTTTTTTCACAGTAAATATTTGACATAGAATCATAGAAAGATCATCTAGTTCCAACCCCCCTGTCATGGGCAGGGACACCTCCCACTAGATCAGGCTGCCCAAGACCCAATCCAACCCGGTCTTGAACACTTCCAGGGAGTGGACATCCACAACTTCACTGGGCAACCTGTGCCAGTTCTTCACCACTCTCATAGTGAAGAAATTCCTTGTTATGTCTAGTCTAAACCTGCCTCTCTCCAATTTATAGTCATTCCCCTAGTCCTATGCCTTTATTAAAAAGTCTCTCCCCATCTTTCTTGTGGAAACCTTTCAGGTACTATAAGGTTGCTATAAGATCTCCTCGGAGCCTTCTCTACTCCAGGAGGATCAACCTCTACTCTCTCTGCCTGTCCTCAAATGGGAGGTGCTCCAGCCCTCCATACATATTGCATTTCACTTCATTCTTTTAATGTCATTCTGTCTGGACTGACTGCTTCCATTTAGGAATGTCTGCAACACTTCTGTGTTCAGATTGTCCCCTGCTCATACAACAAAGGATGATTTAATTCCATCTTAAGATTTTTGAATAGAAATATCAGATGCTATTGCAGTCCTTAAGAGATGGGTATATCAATGGAGAAAAATGATAATAACTGAGTAGGGAAAAATTCTATGTTCAGATTGACATGAGGATATTTTAATTAGCATAATATATACAAGAATAGACAGGAGACATCAGCACATAAACTACAGAATTCAGATGAAATTAGATCATACTGGAATAACAACTTCTCTTTTAGAAGATTTTCTATTCATTCATATGAAAATTCTTTCTTAACACAAACAGTTTCTAGTTTTAATGATTATGAAGAAAACTTGAAAACACGGAGTAGAGGAAAAGAATAAACAAGCAACAACTAAACCAAGAGGGAAGAAAAGAAACCAAACAATTTCTTACTTTCTGAGCAAAAGATTTTGACTGTCATTTTCCTCTTCTCCTGCCTTTATGACAAGAGTGGCAAGATTGTAAGGAGTAATGAGCAGTCTCACAGAGACAAGCAATCTAGTCAAGCTCTGCTTGGGAGTCTAATGTTACAATCCGTAATGGGCAATAGAAACGAGTGCATTGGAAGTGAAGTGTTGGTGCTTGCAGCACAAGCCCAATGGGTCTGTGTCTCAACAAGGCTGTTTCCCCCTTACTGTCTGCTGCACCCAACCTCCTGTGAAGGAGTTTATACCGTCTTGCTTGTTAGATTTTATATCCATAAGACATCATGTGATTTATGTCAACAGAGTGGATATTATTTTGGCCGAACTTGCATATAAGCAAATCTCTGAGAGACTCTTGCCCTCTCCAGAGCCATGTATAGAGACAATTTGGATGCTAGTGGAGCTTGAGCTGAAGTTTAAAATATAGCCATAACAAAGACTGCAGTAGAATTGGATATCACATATTCACTACAAAGTAGTCAAAACATGCTTTCTCTGTGGTTTGATGTGTTAATTATATGGCTATGTTTTTAATGTCTATCTCTTGCACCTCAATGAGGATTTCTACATCAAGTATATCTCCCTACTCCAAGGACACTCTGAATATTTATTCTTTTTTTTTTCTTCACCATATTATATAAATTAGGAATACTTTTTATCTCGATATATCAGAGACCATCAAAGTAACAGTATGTGGAGACCTGCTAGAATAGCTGCTAAGTACTAAGACACCAAGCTTCATTTGGGTCCCTGTAGATCAAAACTAGGCTTAAGGTGCCTATGTGGTTTTATTTTTTGAAAGGAAGGAAAATGTAAATTAAGATACAAGATTTCCCATTAAACATTTCTTAAAGAGGAAAAATAATTAAGTGCAGGTATTAATACATCCAAGATAAATACAAAAGGAGTAAGAAGTAAGAAGTCTTTTTAACTTTAAGTCTTTTTGAGAAGTCTTGAGAAAATCCCAACATTTAAAGAGCGTATTTTACACAAATTTAAATATAAGCATCCCTAAATCTAAAAAACAGGAGTGAAGTTTTAAATAGTAGTAGTGAAATAAAAAAAAAAAAAGAGGAAAATTAATTTGGTATTTACAATATTTTAATTACAGTGCTAGTCATGCTTAAGCAAGATTTGACTGTGTACCAGTAGGAGAACTTCATAAGAGGCAAATCCGCATAAACTATCTTTTTTTCAAAAAAAACCTTTATTTTTTCAAGCTTATTCTTATATTTAATATTCAGATTAAAGTATACCCTTAAGGAAGGCACTTAAACAAACTAGTGTTTCCAATGCGATAGAAAATAATTTTTACTTCTTTTATTGATGTATGTCTATAATGGAGTCAGTTCTAGGGTCAAAAGAGTAACGAACATTATAGTTAGAATCAGTTACTCAGTTGAGGTAATACTATTCTGTTTTCCACAGGACTTACAGCTTTTAAATTATAATTTTAAGAGGATACAGACACACAAAACCCACCAGCTGCCCAAACAGCTAGATGTACCTCAACTTATTTCAGTTATTTCAAATAAAGTAGGAAACACTGGGAAATATGACCAGTCAATAGCTAGAAAGTTTCTGATAATGTAAGCTATTCTTGTGACTAATACTGTACTACTATGTGGTTTCTTCTAAGATCGTGTCAAGATGTTATACTTATCTTTTATACAAGATACATCCAGTCTGTCTCATTTTTTCCAGAGTTCTCTTTCCAAATTCTGTCACTGAATATTTTTTTCATTTTCTTTAATTAATGCAACATAATTAGTGTATTTAATCAGATTATATTAGGTTTTTTCACTAGAAAATGAAGTCTTCTGTGCCTTTAAGTAATACGCATGTTTTTATCAATCTTCCATATTTAAGTTTGGGGTTTTTTTTTAATGTTTTTATTGGGCTTCAGAAGTTTTCTCTGTCTGAAAAAGTTTTCTTTTACTGCTTTTCCTACACAGTGATAATATTTTATTCTTGCATGTCTGTTTAAGTTCATCAATTTCTTGAATATTTTTATCTTGCTTTTGATATCATTCCCTTAACCTCTCTGTTTTCTGGGATGTAACCTCAATGTTTTCTAAGACTCAGGCTTCCTGCTCCAGAGACATAGACAATTTTTTTTTTTGAAGTCATGGCCAGGTATCAATCTGTATTCTTTACTGTGTCTCGCTGATGTCACGAATTTGGAGTAGAACTAGCTGATATTTATTATTGGATTTCTTAACGTAGCTTAAAGTTCTATATTCTGTATTCTGTACTCTCAAAAATATCCTTTCCAGTAGATACAGTTTTCTATGATCTTCTGAAATACCCCTTCCAGTAATAATAAACCCTTTTCTTCAAGGTTGTAAATGAAATAACTGTTTTAGTAAGCAGGCTTGTTGAGCTCTATTTTTTGTTTTGTTGGTTTGTAAGAATTTTTTTTAAAAAAAATCGTTATTAATACAGTCATAATCCAAGACTAATTTCTATATATATTTTCTTTGCTCAAGTTCTTTGATACTGATGACTTCAATTACTTTATGTGTAAAAGCCAATAGACATTCAATGGGAAGTCTATGGCTTGCTAACCCAGTTGCATCTATGCTTTATGAGCATAAATTGAGCAAAAAGGAGCAGGATTCTTGTTCTACACTACTTCAGGATTGATCGGTTATGCAGCAGCAGAAAATAGCTCATTTTCCTCTATGTGTCAGAATTGGTTTTGTGGTGGTTTCTGTCCTGCTGCCTGGGAAGGTATCATGTCTTCCATTTGACCAGTCACATATACAGCCCATTTCTTGTCCAATATCCCAAATTACATGCTTAGAATTCAATTTTCTAGTCACTCTGTGTTGAAATATGATTGCTGTTTTTCCTTTTAGCTGTTTTCTGGAGAGAGCTATATTTCTTTTTCTTCCCTCAGTTCTCATCCTTAGTAATGATAATGATAATAAAAGTAACTGCTACTAATACACTATGACCAGTCTTGGAGGTTGAGGATATCTTACTCAAACCTGATTCTGACATGTGAATGTTATACAGGAAAAAAAACCAGTTGTTATTCTTCATAATGTAAGTACTATTCCATGCAAGAATTTCATAAGCATGGAATAGACTCTTTCTTAAAATATATATTTGAGTACATAGTCATAGCCTGTCATAATTTTGCCAAAGGATTTTAACAAGAAAACACAGTTAATTCCAATTAGACATCAATCCCTTCTTCTTGTTGGCTCAAGGTATATATTATTTAGGATGTAGGATGTATACATTTTCTTAAGGGCAAGGGAAAAAAAGAAACAAAAGTAAGAATGATCCACTAAATTATTTAATTATATAAGTCCAGATACACTACAGAGAGAAAAAAGAAAAAAAAAAAAGCAGAATCAATGCTTTAGGAGTATGAGTTATTTCACTGCGTTAGTTGTCCAGCTTGATGAAGTACCAAACCTAGATCCCATTTGTCTGCACTGTGAAGTGAAACATTTTCGTTGTGTTTAAGGAACAAGTCTACCATAGATTTCCCTTGTGGAGAAGATCAGTTTTCAATGAAAGCTGAGTAATCTGTATTTATTGACTGTGGCATTCACCTACTTAAGCTTCTTTGGAATATAGAATAAACCGTAATCAAGATAAAGCACCTGTTAATTTATCCAGGAGATAGCCACCTCTAAAGCAGTTTCTTTGCAATCCTTGCCTGGTACATTGACCTTTGTAGAGGATACAGTTAATCCTCCAACATTACCAAGAGTAACAGCTGATATCCTGACAAGGCAGTCTTGTGTTTAAAATCCACTGCTTACCTTTGTATATAAATATGCATCTAAACCAATGTTTATAAGGTTATAGTCGCTTTGGGGAGAGGGGTCTTTTTGTTTGGAAACTAAATTGCTGAATGTGTCAGCTTGCAAGAGGCATGAAGAATGTTCATATGCATTTAAAACATAGTATTGGTTGAGACAATATTTTATGCATTAAGAATTTCTTTGAATCTGTATTTCATTAATAAATGCTGTTAAAAATATTTGGTGATTATAAGTAATTCAACTTCTGAATGTTTATTTTAAATTGGCCTTATATTCAGAAGATGGAGGGTCTCTTTTACCTAACACTCAAACCTTTCTTAGAGTCACCATCTGGGAAACCTTAAGGGTTTGGGATGTGAAGTATGTTCTTCCAAGTTTAGCTGCTAAAAAACTAAGTATATTGTTCAAAGCAGTCAGCCAGCTCCCTCTGTAGCTGGCAAGGAGAGACAAGTGCAAGCTAAAGCAGAGATAAGAAAGCCAGAAGAAATACAAAATCTAATTAATGCATCTGTACAAGTGACATAATAGAGAACCTGAGAATGTGATTGACGAGCTGGCAGAAAAAAGAGTAAAAAGCAAGATGTCAGAAAATGTCCACTCAGACACCTGTGTTGCAGTATTGTGAGTAGGAAGATGCACAGACCCATTAATGTGCATATAAGATCTTTAAAGATATAGAGCGTGAACAAAAATATGTTGTGCTACTAATTGCTGATGTTTGTGTATCTATGGATAAAGTGATATTAGCAAATTAAGATTATGTTAAATTAAAATATTATTGATAATCAATAGGACAATGTGTGCTACAATAGAGGAGAATCACTACAGAGGGGAGACAGAGGACTTGGTGTACCTAGAGAGCCCATTTACCCCAGGGAGATGAGAGTTGTCCATGGGAGAAAATAGTTGGGGTCAACAGAAGATTGATGAAGGATTGATCATTCAATCAAAAACAGCTTAGAAAGCTGGTTCATCCAAAATAGCTGGGAAAATTTCTCTTTGTTAGTAGTGATGTTCCACTGATTACAGACCAAGGCTAACTGTCCAGTTTCAATTAGAATCTTTACTTTTGGAGAGTTCTAGTGTAGCCCATTCCAAATGCACTTGAGTGAACTTTTGATTCCAGCAGAATTTGCATTGACGTCAGCAGAGCTGTGACATTAACCATACAGCTGAAGAAACAGCTTTAAAACTGAAATCAAAATTCAAGTCTGGCACACAGAACTCTATTGATCATAGTTAGGGCTGCAGGTCAGAGAACTGGACCTTCAGTCACTAGTCATCTACAGATGATAGTAGATATGCTGGAACAAATTGTGCTTTGAAGAAAACTAGAGCCTTTTTTTGATATTTTGGTCATATGTGCAGTACTACAAGGAACTTACACTGGAGGTGAATTCATTATTAAGTCTTTTAATGATTACTGCATAAAATCAAAAGGGAAGGAAAGAAAAAGAATATTATAATTTTCCTTCTGGGAATATTAGACATTTAATAGATATCACATTTTTATCAGGTAGACAATAATTTGACCTTTTACTTTATGATGGTTTGCTTTCTGACTTTCATAAGCTTGTTTAACCAGTGTATTTCCTTAATTACCTTTCAGTTCACTAACACCTCAATCATCCCAAAGCTGGTCCATCTGCTCTTTCCTATGTTATGTGAGATGAAGTGGAATAATTAATTTCAAATAGAAGAGCAGAGTAAATCATTTGTTTGGCTTCTAGTGGACTTGAAGGTCAAACCTTAAAAATCTCTGAAGACTTTTGAATGAAATGAAAGTAAGTTCTTATAATTATTTGGATACTCAGCACAATTTCAAGAATTATTTAAAAAATAGAAAAGTTTCTACCACTATCAGGACTTTTGTATGCAGTGTCTCGCTTTCACTTTTTTATATTTAATGAATGCAGACTATAGAGTCTCTCAGATGTCAATGTAGAAAGAAGAACAATTGTGTTGAATAGCACAACAAAACTGAGTATAATTTGCTATACAAAATAACAGCGTAATCAATGGCTGTGTTGCTGGGATAATCTATTTTAACAGGTATATTCTAAGTGATAAAATAAATTGGTTTGTGTCCTAGCTTTTGAAATGTACCTTAATTTTAAACAAAAGGCAAGGTACAAAGTTAACACACATTATTATTGTCATATTTCTCTCATTTTCCTTAAAAACAGCCATCCTTGAGCCAGTCCTCTACTGTTTCACTGCTGGCTTAGAATAGAGGATTCTCTTAAAATAAGCAGAGTTATTCCACGGTGAAATACTGGTGAATGAGGCACTTTTAGAGGTGTATAGTTTATTTACATCTGGACAAATCACAAAACGACCAAGCTTTAGTATATGCCATAGGTGTCGTTCTTGCCAGGTTTCTCTGTTGTGTGAATTTTACTTCTCTATTGTCATCTGCTAGCAAGGAACAGGGAAATTGAGGGAAACAAATTGAAAAACATTCCTTTCAATAGTAACATGAAAAAAATATGGCTTGGAAAACAGACAAAATAATACTGACCTGGAGTCATATTTCATACATTTGTCTTTACAACACAGCTGTGTTAGGTGGCATAGAGATGGGCTGTTAACCATCTTACAGATGAGTTTGGTTTAGAGGGAGTTCCTATTACTCTGTATTGTTTATGCAAGAAGTGACTAGTATGAGTAGCTAGCTCAGGTTTAGATGCATTTTTATATATATAGTTAGATGATATGCAGCCCAGTCCAAAATATTGGGTTTATATTTAGTAGTCATGTTACTAGTATCCCTTTTACTTTCTAAATATAAAGAGGAGATCATGTGAAATGAACCCTGTAAGGTTAGATAATTAAAAGATCATCTTCATAATCATGAAAGATCATAGACGGATGACGGTGGGCAGTGAACCCTCAATACTTCAGTTAGACAAAGAAGCCACTGCTGCAGCCCCAGGGCTGTCCCAGGGGAGGTTTGGTCCCACAGAACAAATGTCACCCAGCACTAGGAGTCAGTGAGGAGGCTCTGTGGGTCATTACAGAGGGAGATAATTGCCAAGGGGTGCAGGGCTTGCTGTGGGAAGCAGAGAATAGTGTTACAGGATTGCAGAGATCCCATTATGGGCTGCTTAGAAATGAAAAGGGAAAGATCAAGGTGTTTTGGGGGGGAAAAGGTGTAATTTATATTCAGACCGATGCCTAGCTCCCAAGCCATGTGTCAAAACAGCTCCACTGATGCACACTTTACCAGGAGGGTATGTCCATATTTCCTTGATTGTTTCATTCTTTAACAAGGATTATTCTTCATCTCTGCTAAAAAGAAACAAGGTTGACCAAGACTGACTCCCACTTCTCCATAGATCCAGGTGGGGAATAATGTCTTTCCTGTCATCTCTCTTTTGTCTCAAGAAATGAAACTCATTATTGAGGACTTCATAGACAGAAATGCCATAGAGACAGCAGTCTTGGGGTTTTTTGCATGAATTGGATCTTTGCATTCACGTGAATTCAGCTTGGGCGAAGGGGAACGAGGGAAAAATATGCTTGACACTAATCTATGTCACCTAGACATTGAAGAAATCCACACAGTCTTAGAAATCATAGACAAACAGTATCTACTTCTTTGCTGAATGTCTTTTCTGTTGCATTGCTAGCCTGTTTTTTCTGTTCTCTTAATGTAGGGCGAATATGGTGACCATTCCCTGTAGGATTGCAACAGTTTTAAACATAGGTTACATTCTAAGACCTCAGTTGCTTTGAAGTGTCCTTTCAAGTGACAGCAGCATGAAACAGTAGTGGAGAAAAGCAAAAGAGCTCAAGGTAAGGGTTGCTACCTTTCTAAAACTGGAAAATAAAAGAATCCACAGAGCTGAATCTTGGCTTTTTAATTTCACAAGGGAGAAAGTTCACAATTTTCTAACCTGTCCGTTGCCTTTGCAATTCATCAGACACCTTGCACTGCCAGAACTGTCACATGGACTTTCTGAGAAGTTCCAGAGAGAGAGAGAGAAAAAGACAAAAACAGTATGAAGTTTTTAGTTAGGAGATAGATGTGCCCTTTGACCTGAGCGTTTAGCAAAGGAAACTTGAGGTTTCTCTGGTTAGGAGAAGCTGGTAATGGAGTGCTTGCTTGCTTACAAAGAATTCCTGAAGAGCTGTTCTCTGAACACAGTAGGAGTCGCATGGTAGAAGCATAGATTAAAAGTTATGAGCACGAGTCCTTCAGAAAATGTTTGCTTCATAAATTGGCTGTTCTACAGAGAGCGTCACAGCTGAACATTTTTCTAAGGAAAGTTCAAATATGTTTGTGGAATGCATAACAGTTTGAAAATTACTCAAATATCTTACAATCCATCAGTAAAATTGAAAATGAAACCAAAACAAGAAGACAAAACCATATCATTTAAATAAAATTTTGTTTAGAAGGAAAAAAAAAGATAGAAAAATTTGTTCCATTTCTCTCTATATATAACCAAAGCACTTATTTTGTTCATTATTTCTGGTTTTGACTCACTCTATAATCAAGGTAGAAAGAAATTATGACATTTATACTGTCTTAGCAATTTACTCTAGGATATTCAAAGGTCTTTGTACCCTCTGCCATGGGAGCAGGACGTCTTCTGCCTGCTCTGCTGGAGGCTTCTTTTAAAGAAGATCAGCAACAAGGAGAAAAGGCAACAGAGGGCAATTCCAAATGAATGCAACACAGTGATACATCCCTAAACTTTTGAAACACATGGTTAGATTTTGGGTCAAACACATTTTCTCCAGGCTGTGAAGTCACATGCCTATTAATAAGTACAAAGGAGGTATTTATATAACACTTTTTGACGTCTTCTTTAGCACTTCTGAGAAAATAATGTTTTGTTTCCAGAGCAAGGAGTCTTCAACAAATATCTAACATAACAGAACATTGAGTACTACTAAAATGGATTTCACTGTATCTTGCTCTATCCTTATTCACAAATCACCTCTGTGTATTTTGTTTGAAATAAAACACTTCAAAAATGTAGCTTTACACAGTGTATGTTTTCTATGTATATACATATACAGTAAGAACTGCTCTAAGGGTATTTCAATCAATGCTACCTAAAGTGAAATTGACACTTAAATACAAAGTTACTGTTATCCAAACAAAATACTGTGCTAATCTTTCAACACTGTGAAAAGCATGCCAACTTTGTCCTTTACATCTGTGGTATGGAGCTGTTGGCTGTATTATGACCTTCTGTGTCTTCTTTTTTGTCAATATCTTGGTGTCCATGCCAGAAATCATAGTCTGGGAAACTTACTGTACCATAATATAGAAATGGGATGGGATGGGATGGAATAGAAAATAGAATAGAATAGAATAGAATAGAATAGAATAGAATAGAATAGAATAGAATAGAATAGAATAGAAATAGTTACCATATCACATGTAAAGACTTTGTGCTTGTGTGATGCTCAGACATCTTCAGTTACTGCTATGTCATACCTAACAGGCTCATGAGGGAAAAACAGTTTCTCTTTATATACCTCAAAATACCAATGAAATCAGAAAAGGACAGAAAATGACAGTGCGTTATAACAATCTCATTTATCCTGCCTTTGTTCCCTATATTTAAATTGGAGTACAATACATTCCCAATTGCTACATCTACTCGTTAAATTTTTAAATCAAACAAGTTCAATGCAGCCCAGCTGAATCTTGCTTAATCTTATATGCTCCATAACAGTACAAAAGTACAGGCAACTGCTCTAAGGAATACCTTAGATTAGGAACAAATTCAGGTTGACTGTCAGTTCATGCTGTTCTCAGCTTCTCTCATTTTTCATTCATATAATGCTGCAGATGTCAACTGAGTTTATTCTTATGAGACAGAACATGAAAAATCTAACATTAATTCACTGCCAAACTGAAAGATTTACAAAACTTTTGGTGTACACATGATGGAGTAAATGTATTCACATTGGGGGAAATTTTCCCAAAGCATAAGGCTGTTGAAATGGAATTTAAAATCTTACTAAATGCTACAAAGGTCATGTTACCAGTGGTTTCGTGAGCAGTTGCAAAGGCATGCGGTTTGGGGATGGTATCTGTCTCAATCACATAGTGGAATTGCTTTTACATCCACTGTTGTCATCAAGCTTTATGTTAACCAAATATGTTTTGGCAGACAGGGGCCAATGACATAATCCTGTACATGAGGAGATGGAACTGGATATTTTTATACAGAAAAAAATCCCAGGTAACTGTGCCTCACAGCTATATTGCTGAAGTAAGTTTATAACTGTCAGTGGAGAGTTCAGATAAAACAGTGATGAAAACCCTATGGCTACAAGAAAATTAATAGTCTTCAGGAAAGGGTTTGTATGATGCACAATAAATAAGACACAGAACTCTACAATAAACAAGAGAAAAAGAATATGTTCATAGTCATTCATTATCTGAACACTGCCCTAGCTAGCCACTGAATCAGCTACAAAACCTATAGGACAAATCCCAACATTTCATTGTAGAACAAGGAATATTGTAATACGAGAATTCAAAACAATATTAGTTCTGTCAACCTTAATTCTGTACTTCTAGGGCTTCTGGTATTTTATTTGTTCTTTTACAACTTACCTCTATGTAATATATAAAATGTAGGATGGTGTTGATGATGTAATTGCCTAACAATCACTTTACAAAATGCACATAATAAAGGAACCCTCTAAATATTTTATTAGTCCCCAATAAGCTAAACATAGTGTATAAACTTGATTGTCATAGTAATTATTAGCAATTTAATATTTCAATTAATAATAAATGTGACAAGTTTAGAACAGTAATGCATGAATATAATACAAAATATTACTATATTGACCTACCTCACCAATGCATTGCAACATTTAAAATAGAGTTGAAATCTAGTAATGAATACTTGCACTTTATCCTTTTATATGAAGCATGATAGAAACAATGGCACAATTCAGTTCTTCCATGTCAGAGATGGATGTAAGCATGCGCTAAATAATTTATGGATTAACTGACTCATTTAGATATTTTGTGTTAGTTACATTAAAATCAATTATGAACATTAGTTCTGATGTCATAATTTCAGAAAAGAATGTTATGATAGAAGTTTTAGTAGGATCCATAGGCCAAATGGAATTCCATATCTGCACAACAGAAGTGAAATGGAATGTGAAAAAAAACCAAACCAAACCACAGTAAATTTGAAAGTCATAACCAGAATGTTGTGGGGTATGGTGTTTAAAAGTTAAGATGCTGAAGTAAATAAATAGAGAAAGGAAGGAAGGAAGGAAGGAAGGAAGGAAGGAAGGAAGGAAGGAAGGAAGGAAGGAAGGAAGGAAGGAAGGAAGGAAGGAAGGAAGGAAGGAAGGAAGGAAGGAAGGAAGGAAGGAAGGAAGGAAGGAAGGAAGGAAGGAAGGAAGGAAGGAAGGAAGGAAGGAAGGAAGGATACTAGAGTATTCTATTTTATCCTGTATGCTGCTTTTTATGAATATCCCTGCTAAGTTTTAATATTTTGCTCAATTTTGAAAGTCATGTCATATTCATTGCAAATAGAAATATTAAGCATATCTTAAAATGCCTGCAGAATAGAAATGGCCTTATGAATTGCACTTGGGCTTCATCAGGGACTGATCACATAGAGCAACTTATCTGCATAGACAATTTCTTCTCAAGTCCTGAATTCATTTTTGAATCTATTTCCCCCGTTTTTGGAATGGAATCATGACATTTATTATTCTCTTTTATGTTTTTTCTTAAAGCAAACATGTTAGATGCCTATCTCAGCACAGGTTAACATGCCATCTAGTCATGCTGATAAGATCAACAGACGAAAAAATGTGGCCTAATTAATTGTAAATTTTAAGGGTTCCTAGAAGATGCCATTTTTATGGGGGTTTTTATCATTAATTATTTGATTCTCTTTGGGTAGAAAGTAATCAAAGTATTTTATTTCTGTCACCTTATGTATCACTTTGCCTTTTCCTGTATTTTAGATGTTCCTGATTTTGGAACAAAATATTTAATCAGTATAATGACTACAACTAATACTTCCATAATGCTATGGATTATTCCATCTGACTTGGTTTTTTTTTTGTGTTGAATACATAATATTCTGCTTTCCACTAATAGACCATCTTGAAAAGTATTAACAGTCCCTATTTCTAAGACTTCTAAAACCAGTAAGTAGTAAAAATTTACATACTTGCATACATATACATATAAATATGTGGTTTTAGACATATGCATAGTAAATATATAGATATTATTTATAATACGCATTTTTAAAATAATCTTCAGTATGGCATAGTACATAACAATATAATATGATACTATAAGAATGCATTATACTATATCTATATAGTTATAAATAAATTATATTCTATAAAGTATGTTATTTTTATAGAGTTATGATGAATATAAATACTGAATGTACTAAATGCATTACATTCATTTATTGCAAACACCTGAATTAAACATTAAATACATCTTTGGAGCCCAATATGTAAACTTGAATAAGGATATCTATTTCTAGAACTCTGTAATTGTTCATGAAAATTTTGAATGGGTGTACTCTTCACTGGGTAAAAAAACTGGCTGGATGGCTGGGTTCCGAGTTCTGGTGAGTGGAAATGGAGTTATATCCAGTTGGCAACTGGTCACAATTGATGTACCCCAGGGCTCAGTGTTGACCCAGTTCTGTTTAATATCTTTATCAGTGATCAGAATGAGGAGATTGAGTGCTCCCTCAGTTCGTCTGCAGGCAACACCAAGCAGGGTGGGAGTGTTGATCTGCTTGAGGGAAGGAAGGTTCTACAGAGATCTGAACAGGCTGGATCTATGGGCTAAGGCCAACTGCATGGGGTTCAACAAAGCTAAGCATCAGGTCCTGCACTTGGGTCATGACAACTGTGTGTAATCACAGAATCACTGGGTTGGAAAAGACCTTTGAGGTCATCAAGCACAGATGTATCTGTCCACTTCTAAATCATATGCAAAAGCACTTCATCTACCAATCTTTTAAATACCTCCAGGGGTGGTGACTCTACCACCTCCCTTGGCAGCCAGTTCCAGTGCCAGATAACCCTTTGAGTGAAGAAATTATTCCTGATGTACAACCTGAACATCCCCTGATGTAACTTGAGGCCATGCTACAGGCTTGGGGATGAATGGCTGGAAAGTTGCAGGGTGCTGGTTGATAGCCAGCTGAATATGAGGCAGCAGTGTGCTCAGGTGGCCAAGGCAGCCAACAGCATCCTAGGTTATATTAGAAATAGGGTGGCCAGCAGCACTAGGGAAGTGGTCATCCTCCTGCACTCAGCACTGCTGTGGAATACTGAACACAAATACTGTGTTCTGTTTTGGACCCCCCACTACAAGAAAGACATTGAGGTGTTGGAGTGTGTCCAAGGAAGGACAACAAAGCTGATGAAGCATCTAGAGCATAAGCCTTATGAGGAGCAGCTGAGGGAACTGGGAACAGTCTGGGAAAAAGGAGGCTGATGGGGGAACCTCCTCATTGTCTACCACTTCCTGAAAGGAGGTTGTAGTGAAGCAGGTGTTGGGCTCTTTTCCCAAGTAACAAGTGATAGGAAAAGAGGAAATGACCTCAAGTTCACCAGGAGAGGTTTAAATTAGATATTAGGAAATATTACTTCACTGAAGGGATCATCAAGTGTTGGAACAAGTTACACAAGGAAGTGATTGAGATACCATCCTCGGACGTATTTAAAGACATGTACGTGTGGCATTATAGGGACAGAGTTTAGTGATGGACTTGACCATGTTAGGTTTGTGGTTGAATTGGATGCTCTTAAAGATCTTTTCCAATCTAAATCATTCTGTGAATTATTGACTGTTCCACTAACTTAAAAAAATGCTTATATCCTTTCGGATTGGCAGATGAAACATCTTTTCTGGAACACAGAAGAAGCTGTCAATGAATCAATGACTATGCTGCCACTTAACTCTAATCATTAATACATTTTGAAAGAAATTCTCTCATTTGCGGGGTTGGGGGGGAGCAAGATCTAAGTCTCAGTATGAATCTCATGTGTTCTTAGAATTGTATAATCATATAAATTTATAGCTTCATATGCTAGATGAGTAAGAATGATACATGTTTTTCAGTGTCTTGGTGCTCCTGAAGAGCAAGGTTCTACATCCACTGTTCATCACAGAGCAGACTGCCAGACCTAAAGTTTTGAGGAATATTACGGTATTTATTATTACGGAATACTTTTAAACTACTGACTTTCTAATTGAAATGCAAAGCTATCTCAATACCAGATCTTGATATTATTATTACAAATTAATATTACTTTGTAATATTACCAATTTCTGTGGTAGAGTGGTATTTGGTGTAAGTAAAAGTCAGCATTTACATTGTCCATTAGCATTTAGCAGAGATTTTTAAGTTATGTAAAGAGACCAATGTAGCTTTAAATATGGTACACATTTTCCTAATGTAAGATTATATGAAGTTCTTGGCAATTTTCTAGCCTTAGCTAGAGGTAAAATGCACTTTTGCACTGGCAATAATGTTCCTTATAGAAAGGATTATATATCTGCATAAATCTTTGTAAAAGCCCATCACTCGTATTTTTCGGAATAATCTATGTAGAAAGGCATATGGAGTAAGTGGAAGCACTAGTCCACTGATGTCTAAAAATTACTCTATTGATCATGAGCCAAAGTTGAGCAACACAATGATAATGCCATCACATATGCTTGAGAATTTTTTTTCTTTCTTGGCAGGCTATGCAAGAGTTTGAGGAAATTAATCTCATTTAACCTTGCTGTTGTCATGTACATGTCAAAAAATGTTTTCACTTTTTTTTTATGAGGATAAGGAGCCAGAACAGGGAGAGAGGTAATTCTAGGCCTTTGAATAATTCTTATCTGATACACTGTGATACAGATCTTTATACTAGAATTTAATATATAGAACTTATATTGAAATTAAAATGTTGTGGGAACCTCACTTTCAACAGTCTGGAATGTTTGTACAGTGAAGAGGGAAGAGGCCAAGAACTGTGTGATCTGTGAAATGAAGGATATTATCTTTAGAATTTGTTCTCAATGAAAGTATCTACACCTGATTAAGAGGCATTGTTTACCTCTTATCTGTTTGCATCACTGGCAATAGGCAGTCTGCCAGAAGAATGGTTAACTAAGAGGGCTGGACACATGAAATAAGTCAGGAAAAAAATAAAGTTATTAAATAATGTAGCTACACGTATAGAGAATCAATGCCTTTTGCAGTGGAATTTATTAGGCAGATCGATGTCTCTTCTGGAGGAGATTCCTTTAGGGACTCTGATTTGAGGAATTTTTCTGTGGCATTGGTAATAGGATCCAGAAAAATCAATGGGGTTGAGTCAGACTTAGAGATTCCTGGAACACTAAGAGTTTTTCCTGCACAGTAAGATCACAGTAGGATTGTAGGAATGTTGTTTTGAAAGCATCTGTAGAGACTGCCTAGTCTACATTCTTGATCAGTGCAAGGTTGTCTCTGGTTCTGGACCAGCCAGCTGTGGACTTATCTAGACTAATGTTGAAGCCTCCAAAATAGAGATCCACATCCTCTCTGAGAAATCTCTTCTGGTTACAGCCTGTATTAACTTTCCAGTGAAAATTTATTTTTTTTTAACGGCCCAATACAAACTTCCCATGATGCAATGTGGCTCTTGTCCATTATTGTATTGTCTAGCACAACTGAGAAGAGTCTGGTTGCCTCAGCTCTAAAATAACATTCAGGTAACCTTAGGCTGCTACTGAATAATGTCTTAGACACAATGTTGTCAGACTAATCAAATTGAGCTACCTTGACCACTCTTGAAGGGTAAGGAACATGTGCCTTGATCAGCATGACAGCTGCCCTCACTTTCTCCACCGACCTCTGGGAATGGAAAACTGGACTTAATGTTCAGTGTTCAGCCTTACTGTCTCTGAACAGAGATATCTGCTGGTCATGTTACTTCTACTGTAACTCAGTGTGATGTTTTTCTTGTTTGCTATTGAAATGCATTGTGGAATACAAACTCAACCTGTATTCACTGCAATTCCCAAGTCCTTTCAAGCAAGGGTACTGCCCTGCCAATCACTTCTCTTGTACTGATTCTCCGAGTTGTTCTGCATTGTCTTTGTTTGAAGAGAGCATGAGAGATGAACAGTGATAATAGTCCAAATGCTTGTCATTTACAAGGGGGAGACTTTTTCAGTCTTTTTAGATGATATGCAAATTATTTGATTCCATAGTTTTCTAAAAAGACTAATAATTTCCTGTGAATATGAAACCCCACTCTGTTCACAGTCCATGACCATGCGTTTGGGTGAAGGAAAGTGCAAATTTTGGTTTAAGATAAGTATCAGAGATTCTTCCTTTCATTTGCATCAGTATTGTACTTGGGAAAAGTTCAGCCAGCAAACACTTCCATAACCTAGAGTTAAAGATCAGCAACAGCCAGCAACAAGAGTTGTAAGCCACTGTATTTCACTTAGTTATATGCTGCTTAGAAAGCCTTCCATTGTTTTGTGGTTTGTTTGTTTATTTCTGGGGTGATCATCAAGGTATTATTTTCTTTTGAAGGCTGATTATTCTTCTTTTTATTAATACATTCCCCCCTAAAATACATTGGGTTTAAGTAATTATATGTAAACTGAAAGGTATATACACAGCAATCTAATTGAACCAGCTTTGAATGTTGCTTTTGAATATTATGGGCAGATCCATGGAAGTGTTCAGGTAGTTGCTAAATTTAGACCCTAGAAATACAGCTAAATGCAATGTCCTCCCTTATCTACTATGGAAAAGCCCCATTAAATGACATTAACATTTCAATGATTGAATCGTGAGCCGGAGCTCATCAGAAATTGGTAGTACAATACCGTAAGTATAAATGCACACACATATGAATACTATGTTTCTGCTTACTCGAGTGAGACCAGCAGAAGGCTTGCTCAGCAATTCCAAAGAGTTAGTATTTGATTTAGCATTTTCCACTAAATATTTTGTTCATGTAAGGACCAGAAGCACCATAACACGTTGCTAACCCTCAGACTGATATTTCTCTCTTGTGAGGACTTAACAATAAGAAAATGAAAAGAAAAAATGTATCTAGTCACCGTGTCTTTATATTGCTTCTCAGACAGGCAAAGAACAGTATTTTAAAAAGGAATCCCATGTATGCTTTTGATGTGAAATGTGAAATACTTTATGCAGGATAGCTCTTGGCTGTCTCAGCAGAAAAGATGAATACAAGAGGGGTGTTAATGTAAAGTTTTTAAATCATAGCTGCCCAGCTTACTAGAATTGCAGTGCTTTACAAATTCTGTTAATCAAAACCAGAACAAAACAAAACAAACAACTGTCATAAATTTCAATATGGCAAAAATATTAAAATTAAAGGATTAATATACATGGTTATAGAAGTAAATATAATCAATATTTTATTAGACAAAGATTAAATTATTTATAAAGAAGTTAGTTTAAGGAATATCCAAATTATATAAGTTTATATCTGCTTTGCTTTTTTAGCAGTTGCCTTGCTCCTAAAATGTAATAATTCATATTATCGCATAAATTTTCCCTTTTTAGAAAAAAAGTATGCAGAGACTAAATTACATTTACATCATTATTTCTTAAAATGCAATGCATTCATTTTTGTTTAAATCAAGTATAGTTACTTATACGCTATATACATATACACTATATATACATATACACTATATATACTATTGAAAATTACGTCTTACAAATTATAATTGGATTTTTTAGTACAAATATCTCTATACAGTCCTAAAAGATATACATTTTGCTAAGATAGAAAATCTGAATAACAACCTGCTTTCTGAATTCCAAAGTTTTGTATTAGTGTTATGGAATTTTAAGCTATAATCAAGAATTTAACAGGGCATATGTGTGTGATATGAGTAGCTAGGTAAATTTAAATGAGTAATGTGGACAGCAATCCAACATTAAATGTAGCAGAACAGAGCCCCTCCTTGTTCACCACTACACTCTCATAAAGACAAAGTTCAAGTTATTTGCTCCTTGAAGATAATTCCAGGTCAGAGAGTCATGCTACAGTACAGTATTACGCTCATATTTGTTTCTCATTATGCAACTGTCCATCTGCACTTTTTTTCTATGCTTTTTTCCCTCACTTTTAAGTGTAGTTTTAAGGAACATATTAATTCAAGATTTAAAAAGTGTATTTGGGATTCTCTGTTGGGGTCCAAATATAGTAGGTTCATTGCTCTTCAAGGACAAAATTTACATGTTATTTTATTGATGAACAATTTAAGAGCCTAGTTGGATGCCACTGGGCATCAATTACAATTCTTGCGAGGACCTGGCATGAATTTACTCACGATTAATGAGACGTCAGCAAAGTTGAAAGAAATGTATTGATGCCCAATAGCAAAGCAATCAGACCCTCACAAGGCCACGTAAAATGAACATCTTTCAGAGAGGTTTCATCTATCTTATATGCCATGAACGGATTCACTTCACAGAGGGAAAGAAATGTGCAAAAAAGAAGTTTCACGATACTAAAATACTAGGAACTTCCGAACACTAAATTAAATGCAAGCATAGTGTATTTATGAAAGTGAAAGATCAAGATTTTATATATGCTTTTGTAATTGTGTGTACATATATATATATACGTGTACATAAAGATGAATGTAAAAATGTCAGCTTGGAAGATTTTTTTTTCTCATGTTTTGTCTGGGCCAGGAAGAAGGGAGATTATAAAAGCCTGGGCTTTGGCCTTTGCACTCTTCCATTTTAGGCTTTTCCTCTCTATGGCAGAACATAATGCTGAGAATTAAGCGCATGGGTTCGTGAAGTATTTGTGCTAAACAAGAGAAATTACGTGAAAATTTGGACAGCAATTGTTCCAAAATTTCAAGTGGAAATATTCTTCTGAAATACTACTTTTCTCCAGAGTATGAATATGTGACTCTGAGCTCTGAAAGTGGCTTTACAATATATGTGACAGCGTGTAGGTTCTGGAATCCATTAATAAAGTATGTATAAATCTTGTTTTCTGAGAAAACTGAGAAGCTGTCACATTTTGACTAATGAAGCAGTGTTAATGGTATGCAACTTTAAATTACAACCTAGGAGTGATATTAGACTTTTAAGTCTTCTTCAGTACAAGAGGATCTGGATTCTCTCTCAGGGTAAGCTGGTCAGAGACTTCTGCACTAATTTTCCTGCCACATGACTCTGAAGGATCAGAAGATCCAAGGCGTCGGCTTTCTAACTAATTCCCAACTTTAAGAACAAGAATTGAACCACTGGCCTTCTTCCTATTGCAACTGCCTGACAAAAATCAACAAAAATTACACATTTTTTTTAAAGCTAGACAGTAGAAGCATGTGTTTGCTGTGAATATGTTACCAGTTTGGAGGTATTACTACTGTTAAAATTTTGCAAGCAGAGAAACTTAAGCCAACTTATATCTGCTGTGGGCAGATGAGAGAGATTTTAAGCAAATTAATGGTTGCAATTATTTTTTATTTAGTTATAATCACAATCATACTCATAGAATTGAAACTCATTTCTCAGTGAGATTTTTATCTGCACTTAAGCTAGTTGAAAAAGAAAGTGCCTTTGTTGAAAGAACTACTTAGAAGCACTTATTAAGAAAAACGTTGCTGTATTCTAGAAGACTTTGTAAATGAAGCTGAGGGGACAAAAGTGCATAACTAATTAGGTCCATCAAGCTGCATTCTTAATATAAGGGACAAACATATTTGATATAACATAATTTTGGTGTGGATAATGATAATGGGAATATTAAAATGTGAACCTTATTGAAGTGTTTATAAAAATGAGGTGCATTTAGAAACCAAAGAGGTATCTCTCCATTGCAAGTGTTCAAATGCATCAAAATGCCCATTTGTTTAAAACTGAAACTAAGTAATGGTGCATGAAAATCTCCTGATGACCTACAGCTCTATTTTCCTCCAATTAAAATGGAAATAAGGAAGAGATTTTTTGTATATGCTGGAACATAAAATAAATTCCCTGAATTTCTTAAGCTGCTTGATATAACAATTGGGTTTAAAAAGCTAATACGTAATTGATTAGACTACAGTATGTACTGCATTGTGGAGCATCATGTATAAACACTTTGATATTTAGTATTCCTATAACGAAATTTTAACTAACTCTCAGTACCTCAGATAATAATGACAATATGATAATAAATCTCAATAGGATTTTCCCAGCAAACAATATTTTTTCCAACATATTAAATTAAATGTCTTTAAAATATATTTCATTGCTCTTGAATTAACATCATTTGTTAATTTATAGTAATTTGATATTAATTAAGATACAACCCTGACAATTTATATACATGTCCACTGCTGTATTGTGCAGTTAAATAAATAAATATTTTCACAAGGAATTAGTAATTGTTTACATATGGATAATAAATACAGAAAGATGGAGCCTGTGAAATTAAGAAGATCAACGTAGAATGTTTCCTTTTAGAAATATACACAGATCAAAATATTTCATATAATCATTTCAAAGATTTAAAAGTTGGTCACAGAGCCAAACTGAGAACCTGCAGAGAAATGTAAAGTATTTTATTTGAACCAAAAAAAAAAAAGTTTCTGTAGTCTTTGTTTCCCAGGCATTACTGATAACAAAATTGATGGTACATCAGCTGGGCTATCGTTACTGTTATGGTCAGTGAAGACCTGGCAGATCAGTGTTCAAAGACTTTTTCTTCATATCCATCCCAAATTTGAGCTCAAAAGGAGAACAAATTCTTACTCTACATAGGCTACTGCAGTGTGGATGAACATTTACAAACAGCTCTCATGCTCAAACCATACTGCTTATCAGATTGTCTCTGAAGAGACAATCTTGAAGATGAGTCTCTTGAAGATGAGTGCAAATACAATCCAGCATTGTCCCACTTAATGCCTAACTTAAAATCCTTCCAAGGAGGCAATTAAACTCCTCCAACCCAAAACATCCTTGGGCATGCATGTTTGATGTCTTTAATTGTAGAGAGGAGGGTGCTGGTCTCTTCTCCCAAGTGACAGGGGACAGGACAAGAGCGAATGGCCTCAAGCTCTGCCAGGGGAGGTTTAGGATGGACGTTAGGAAAAAAATTTTCACAGAAAGGGTCATTGGGCACTGGCAGAGGCTGCCCAGGGATGTGGTTGAGTCACCTTCCCTGGAGGTGTTTAAGGGATGGGTGGATGAGGTGCTAAGGGGCATGGTTTGGTGTTTCATAGGAATGGTTGGACTCGATGATCCGGTGGGTCTCTTCCAACCTTGTGATTCTATGATTCTATGAGATTTTTAAAAAAATTCTCCATTGCTTATTGTCTCTAAGTACAGATGAAAAAGTGATTAAATAAAATATACTTGCACTTCTGCAAGAGAGAAGAAAAAGCATTCAACAACGTGCTTCAAAGTTATTTTTGATGCAGCTCGAATAACCAGCAGATGTTGGGAAAGGAAGTGAGAGCACAAACATGTTTGAGCAGGAATTATTGCTTCTTGTGCAGAGAATTAAAGGAAAAAGCTGGGAAAAATATAAATTAAAACCAACAAACACCCTGAAACATTCTTCTGCCCACATGTTTCCAGGAATCACTTGCAGAATATGTATGTTTTATCTCACAGGAATTAATTAGCCTAATGTGCCCAATGGGAAGTAGTAAAAAATCCCATGATAGCAGCAGTACTTCTCTGGTTTAGTTTATTGGATTTCACACTTTGAGCACAAAGCATAAAGAAAGAAAATGTATCTTCTGAAATATACAGAGCTCAAGAAGAGCAGCAGTCACATGGATAATTGGTGCTGTTAATATGTATGCTGTGGATCCTGCATTCTGCTCCTCTAGAAACTTTGAAAAATAAGGATAATTTTGGGCATTTGGGTGCATCACTACCGGTGCATTCAGTTAAAAAATAATCATTTCCTCTTCTGTGATGCCTCACTGGATACCTGAATAAAAACCATTAATGTGCCCGCTCCCTCCTCAAAAGTCTAGACAATTCATGCCTAACAAGGAGTATAATCAGAGGAAAAGGACTTGATTTCATAGTGATACAGCAGAGAGGAGTTAGTAGTAATAAATCATTTCTTAAATGCTCTCAAGATGTTTAAAATTTCTATCTAGAACTTTACTAGATATAATCTAACTGTTTCTACTAGCCTTGAATTTTGAAGGCTGTTATCACTTAAAACACATTTAACCTTCTTGAAGAACTCAGATTTTCATATGAGGCTGTTTCAGTCAATGTTCCTAATCTGCATCCAAGTCAGCTTCCTGGTCTATCTAGATTGTCTTTTGAAGATTTGTTCTTCAGATTAATAAAGAATCTCTGTGTGATACTTGATTTTTCACTGGGAGAATAATGCAGTTCAGATATTCAGAAAATGAAAATATATAGTCTAAGAAAAATAATCCTAAAAGAATTCAGGTAGCAACATTGACAACACATCCATACAGCTAAGGACACATTTAAAATACACACACACAAACACACACTCCCTATAGATGCACATTTTCCCAGTTACTTCAGTTGCAGAGAACAAACAGGACCATTTCACAGGCAAAACCACAACAGGAGCGAGAATTATAGAATCACAGAATCACAAGGTTGGAAGAGACCCACCAGATCATCAAGTCCAACCATTCCTATCAAACACTAAACCATGCCCTTCAGCACCTCGTCCACCCGTGCCTTAAACACCTCCAGGGATGGGGACTCAACCACCTCCCTGGGCAGCCTGTTCCAGTGCCCAATGACCCTTTCTGTAAAGAATTTTTTCCTAATGTCCAGCCTGAACCTCCCCTGGCGGAGCTTGAGGCCATTCCCTCTTGTCCTGTCCCCTGTCACTTGGGAGAAGAGGCCAGCACCCTCCTCTCTACAACCTCCCTTCAGGTAGTTGTAGAGAGCAATGAGGTCTCCCCTCAGCCTCCTCTTCTCCAGGCTAAGCAACCCCAGCTCTCTCAGCCGCTCCTCATAAGGCCTGTTCTCCAGCCCTTTCACCAGCTTTGTTGCTCTTCTCTGGACTCTCTCCAGAGCCTCAACATCCTTCTTGTGGTGAGGGGCCCAGAACTGAACACAGGATTCGAGGAGCGGTCTCACCAGTGCCGAGTACAGAGGGAGAATAATCTCCCTGGACCTGCTGGTCACACCATTTCTGATCCAAGCCAAGATGCCATTGGCCTTCTTGGCCACCTGGGCACACTGCTGGCTCATGTTCAGTCGCTGTCAACCAACACCCCCAGGTCCCTCTCCTCCAGGCAGCTTTCTAGACAGACTTCTCCTAGTCTGTAGCACTGCACAGGGTTGTTGTGCCCCAAGTGCAGGACTTGGCATTTGGCCTTGTTAAACCTCATGCCATTGGACTCTGCCCAGCGGTCCAGCCTGTTCAGATCCCTTTGCAGAGCCTCCCGACCCTCCAGCAGATCGACACTTCCACCCAGCTTAATGTCGTCCGCAAACTTGCTAAGGGTGCACTCGATGCCTTCATCCAGATCATTGATGAAGACATTGAACAGGGCTGGACCCAGCACCGAGCCCTGGGGAACCCCACTTGTCACTGGCCTCCAGCTGGATTTCACACCATTTCCCACCACTCTCTGGGCCCGGCCATCCAACCAGTTTTCCACCCAGGAGAGTGTGCGCCTGTCCAGGCCAGAGGCTGACAGTTTCTCAAGCAGAATGCTGTGAGAAACTGTGTCAAAGGCTTTACTGAAGTCCAGGAAGATACATCCACAGCCTTTCCCTCATCCAGCAGCCGAATCACTTTGTCATAGAAGGCGATCAGGTTAGTTTGGCAAGACCTGCCTTTTGTGAACCCATGTTGACTGGGCCTGATCACCGGGTTCTCTTGCATGTGCTGCATGATAGCACTCAAGATCACCTGTTCCATGACTTTCCCTGGCACTGAGGTCAGACTGACAGGCCTGTAGTTTCCTGGGTCCTCCCTGCGACCCTTCTTGTAGATGGGCACAACATCAGCCAGCCTCCAGTCCAGTGGGACTTCCCCAGTCTTCCAGGACTGTTGGAAGATGATGGAAAGGGGTTTGGCCAGCACATCTGCCAGCTCCTTCAATACCCTTGGATGAATCCCATCCGGCCCCATAGACTTGTGGGTGTCTAGTTGGGCTAGCAAGGCTCTGACCACCTCCTCTTGGATCACGGGAGCCTCATTATGCTCCTCTAGCTCCTGGGTTTGTACACAGACGGAACGACCCTCCTTACGACTAAAGACTGAGGCAAAGAAGGTATTAAGTACCTCAGCCTTTTCCTCATCCCCTGTCACTGTTGTTCCTTCTGCATCCAATAGGGACTGTATGGTCTCCCTAGTCCTCCTTTTATTATTTATATATTTATAGAAAGATTTTTTGTTATCTTTCACAGACTTTGCCAATCTGATATCTAGCTGAGCCTTAGGCCTTCTGATTTTTTCCCTACACAATCTCACTTTCCTCCTGTAGTCCACCCAAGAGGCCTGTCCCCTCTTCCAGAGCCCATAAACATTTCTCTTCTTCTTGATATCACTCAAGATCTCTCTGTTCAACCAAGCTGGTTTTCTCCCCTGACAGCTTTTTTTCCGGAACAAAAACAAAAAAAAAAAAAGTCCAAACCATCAAGAATACTGGCAATCATCTTTGACTTCAAGTCCTCTCTTTCTCGTGCTAGTTTATAATTAGACCCCTCATGAAGGTTTGTATTGATTTTGTATTTTAACGCTTCTCAACCCTCTTTTCTTTTTATGTTTGCTTTTATTTCCAGTACTTAATGGTATATCTCTGACAGGCAGAAAAGTTGGTGAGGCAAATATAACCTTAGAAGGAAAAGGCATCTGAAAACAATAAAAATCTCTCAAGCATTTTTAAAAAAGATATGGAGAAGAAAATGTAGAACTAAAGAAAAATGTTGTGCTCCTAGTACAAACATTTTCTTTTTGTCAGATTTTCCTGATTCAAGAGAAATGAGCAGCACTTTTTCATGCAATCTGACTACATGTCCTAAAATCTCTCTTGTAAGAGATTTTTTCATCTGTAAGAGTTCATCTTCATTTGTATTTTCCCAGATAATGAATGAACAATACAGGTAGTCGAGATTGTTTCTCAGAGTATGGGCACTAAGAAAGGACATTTAATAGGACAAGGTAAGAGTCAGCATTCCTTATCAGCAGGACCTAGAGAGGACAGAAAACTGAATTGAGAGGACTTAGGTCAGTCTCACTGTCACCTAAGGCAGTACTTTTGGAAGAAATGTTAATAAATTGTCTTATATTCCTCTCCATAGAATTTTTACAATTGTGTCATTGACTAACTTTAATCTCTGACACTTGTTCTACCACAGTGAAAGAATGAATATAATTTTAATCATTTATGCTTTCACCACATACCTGAATCAAATTTCTTTTTCTGCAATTTTAAATGCACTTGTGCAACACCTTGATGGACTTGGCCAGGCTAGATTCACAGTTGAACTTGACAATCTTAAGGGTGTTTTCCAACATAAATGATTCCATGATGCTGTGAAACTCCTAGCAGTCATGAATGTCTGGGCAGTGCGTATGTAATATTAGAAAAGACATTGCTGATGCAAGTGATATAACACAAAAATTTATACTTTAGCCAATGCTCCACAACCTTGAACTTGAAAGAGTTGCCCTGATTTGAGATGTCTCTTAGAGAACTACTATAAATGTTAGCAAGTGTTTAATACAAGTCGTAACAGTTAACTATTTTTCTACTTGCCCACTGAAATTTAGAAGTGATGAAAAGAGTTAACTAAAGTTCAGAAATACTTTGTTACAGATACTCTGTCATTCTATGTATCTGTAATACACCAATGAAGAAGTATTGCTAAACAAATAAATAAAATTATTAAGACAATAATTGATATTATTAATAACAATGGTGATTGTCTTGTTTCTCATAAAAGCTTTCTGGATGTTTATGTGCTTTTCTTCTTCACTTCCTTTCTTCGTGGAATGAAAAATTTTGTCTTTTACATTTTCATAGAGGTGATAAGCATTGTTTCTCATCAAGTTTCCTGTTGTAAAATTAAGCAATTTTCTAGTTATCCTCTGCTGGTCTGTTGATTGTTTTCTGTGTTTGAGTTTTCGTTCTGCTGTAAGAGATTTTAATTAGAGTTAAAACATTTTTATAAAATAATTTTATGTCCTGATAAATGACCTATCAAAGGAGAATTTCTTCACTTTAGTAAAACTGAATACTGGCCATGTCTAGTCTGTCCTCTTTCTGTTGCATACTACAGCTCTTGCCACATACTGGTATGTTCTTTGGAGTCTGGATCTGCTACAGGATTCTGAAAGATTTCTGTTGTGTGATTAAAATATTCTGTTACTTTTTCTGATACAAACAGCTGTCTGCAATGTTAGAAGAAAAGACTTAATGATCCCTTCTGGTCATGTTGTCCAATGACCAGTTAAATTGATTTAATTCAATGAGACTTTTCTTGAATATGAAGATTCAAAAACAAACAAGCAAGCAAAAGTCTGGAGGATCAGGAATAAAAGTTGTAAACTGAATGCTGAGTGGATACTCTTCTAAACAGCTGTGAGAAGGAAGGGGAGGGAAGACCCAACAAAACATGAATGAAGATATTTCAGGTAGGCTGAAATTAAGGAAATGCATTTAAAAAAAAATTTATGTAGTAAAAAATATGAAATTAAGTTTTATTTGTTTACTGCTGTGATGTTCAGTAGGAGAACTACACACATTTCTCTGCAAAACTATTAGCCACTGCACTTCCCTAATGCATATGCATTATGTAACTTAAATAAACAACCATCTGATCCAACCATCTGAATGTGATTTAGCCCCAACAGCCATTCTAGGCACTCTGACACATTTTTTTCTGCTATGTTTAATAGAATTCAAGGTGACTGTTCTTTTGGCAGTGACCTTTAATTTAAATGTGTCTACCATAGTCATGTTGTTCCATAATCATTGTATATTTCCAAGCTAACTAGATAGTCTTATTTCCATCTTTGAATAAAATGGGTAGGGTGTGGGAAGGAACTTCAGAAATATTAACACATCTTTTCATGGTTTTATCACCTGAAATATTACTGCACTTTAATTACCAAGCTGAGAGCAATGGAATTTTGTCACATTAGGAGAACAGCAGCTACGTATTTAAGATTGAAGATAGAGAAAGCAACAAACTGGAAAATATTACAACTTATTTATCTTTCCTAATATTCCCCACAGACCAGGCTGAAACTTCATTTTAGGGTGAACAGGTTTGCAGGAGAAGGAATATAATTTGTTTCTTCCGTTCTTCTCTCTTTTTCATTGCACTAGTAAACTAATAGTTGCATTATTATTCTTTCTGTCCTTAGAATATATGCATTTAGTGCTTCTGAGACTCTGGAAATAATTTTACCAATAAGTCATTTATAGAAGTTGCATACCAGTTCCAGGTCAAAAGTAAATTTTTCTTAAAATCACCACATATGAACGGTGAAAATCTGGCCCCTGGCTTTTATGAAGTTTCTTAGATCAATTTTGCACCTTTAAAAGATCTAACTTAAATGAGCAGCTACTCAGTTATTTCTGAAAATGATCCTCACTGTCACTTTTGAAAAGCTTGGTCTTAATATACAATACTTTATGAGGGAAAAAAAGGAAGGTAAATGAAAACTCATTTTACCCATAAAAAATTTACATTTCCATGAGATTTTGGAAGCCTGTTATGCTCTAAATCAAGCTGGACAAATGATCTGATTCCCTCTTGTGTCTCAGAAATCTTCCTGTGAAATATTTAAAGTTTATTAGATTTGTCTATTTCCACAGCCCTACAGAATTTGTGAAACATAATTAAAAACAATAGAGTTGATGTTTCTTTTTTAAACAAAAAAAAAATTATTAGGATGAGAATAGGAACATGACGTACTACCTTTTCTGTACTAGTGGTGATGATCACATGAGAAATTAGTTTTTCAAGAAGAATTTACCTTTAATCTAGATTAACAAACAAACAAACAAAAAGTCTTTTTATTTTAGAAGCAAATTGAGAAAGACTAGAGAATTCTTCTGGAATTTTTTTCCATGAAAGACATATCAATTTCAGTTTAAACTGAAAAACCACTCACATAGAATTTCACAAAATGGTATAACTTATTCAGAAAAATATTATAGGAAGCACCGTTTTTCTGGATTCTAAGTTATTTATTCTTACACAACATGATTTTTGGGAAACCATGCCATTTCCACTGAATTTTTCCTGAACTTCATTATTCTGTGATGTTATTTACATCATCACCTTTAACCTTCCTGGGTGGAAAGGCATTGCTGAAGACAGAAATGCTTCCTATGGGTAAATTTGCCCTAAAGTAACTATACTGCAGGACTTTAGTGATGCGGTACATGAAGACAGAATTCTTCATGACCATGGCTCAATTGCAATGAATTTTGAATCATTTAAAGTTGTGCAGATTTTTTTCAGCCTGTTGGGTGCTTAGTACTGTGTCCTGCAATATGGATGAAGTTTGATACACAGACTCACAGAGTAGCTGAGGTTTGAAGACACCACTGAAGATCACCTAGCCAAACCTTGTGCTCAGTTAGAAAAGTTTGCCCAGGACTGTATTCAGTCAGGTCTTGATTATTTCCACAAATGGAGACTCCACAACCTCTCTGGGCAACTTGTACCATTGTGACTGTCTTCACTGTAAAATAAGTGTTTTATTATATATGGCGCTGGACTCACTTCAATAAGTCCTTATCTTTTTTGTACTGGGGAGCCCAGGATTACGAACACTTATGTATCATATTATACATCCAAATAAAGTATGTGGGCATGGAAGCTGTTTCTATTCCTCTGGACAAGAGTGAGTTACTTAGTACAAAATGTTGCTTTGGGCTGAAAACACGGGAGTAGAGAGCTCTTTGGAGGTGGAATAATTGACTTATAGCAGTGACATTAGTAGCAAGAAGGTAGGTTGTAAGCATCTACCTACCTTGGTGTCACAAATCACTGCATCCAGGACAGAAGAACTGATTCAGGGAAACATTATGTAGAGAGTGCAAGGCAAGACTGATAAACCAAAGACAGATATGGCACTCAGCTATATTCAAATCATAGCTTGCTACTTTTAGAATCAGAAATTTTGATGATTATGATGTTTTTCTGAAGAAAATTGCTGCAATTTTCATGAACAATATCATAAAGGAGCTTTTAGAATAATATTTGTGTAGGAAGTATTTCAGGAGGTGTTTATGGGTGTGAGAATAACCATACAATATGTCTTATTAAAACACCCATGACTGATACTGTTATTTTTATCCCTAACTGCTGGATCATGTCAGAAAAATACAATGATGTATATTGTGGCTTAATTATTTAATTTGGCAATAGTTTTGAAATAATATATATATTCATACACAACCAAACTTATTTCCTGAAAGGCTTCAATTTCAAGACACCCTAGTAATCAGTATTATAAAATTTCTCTGTCTCAAACAGAATGCAATTAAGCAGACAAAGGAAAGGTTGGGGAATTATGACTAACCAAGAAAAAAAACACAAACATAGAATCAACCTCTTTTTTATAACCTGATTCAGGTCATTAGCCTCAGTACATTAGTCTCTTGTTGACCATAAGCAGCAGATGAACAGACTACATTATCTAAAAGCTTAATAGAATTTAAAGTTTTGTAATCTTATCTGAGAAACTGAAAAGCATCAATGCTGAATACAATCTGGATTTTAAAAAAGCCTTACATCAAAAAGTATGAGTGACTCTATCTACCTTCTCTATTGTGTTTGTTTATCATATGTTATCTTAGAGTAAATATAAAAGCTTCAATTCTCCATTCTATAATAATAAAAGTTCCTTCTGTGTCCTTTTCTCTTTCAGTAACACATTCCTGCCTGCTTTTGGATGTCACAGGCAAGGACTTTGCCGATGGAGTGATTAAATGATGTGCAGTCTGTCCTTAGCAGTGAAGGTGATAATTACACAGAGAACAGCAACTAAGGAGTGAGGTTGTTCCCCTGGAACAGGTCTCAGAATGAAAACATCGTATGTGTGCTGCTCTCAATAGCATTGGGCCTTTCTTCATTAGTGCCCCATCACTCTTCTGAAATTGATCTCATTTCATCCACTTTAATGAAGTTTAACAAAAAATGTCACTGAAGAATTTCAATGTCGTCTCCTCTCTCAGTAGCTGACTTCCACTAGAGCACTGAAAAATACCTTCTGTTCAACGAAGTATGCAGAGGGAAACAGCTATCAAAAGTTAAGTTCCAGAGTTTTCTTTTATTAACCAAAATATTTACAAAGATTTCTTTTTTAAAATACATTCCCTTTCTCAAGACAAAATTTAATTCCACTTAGGGATTCTAAAAATGTCTCATACTGTATAATATGAAATACCATTTATGGCCCAGTCACATGCTTCATTGAGCATAGAATGTTTCATCTATTCCTATGTTGATTATCTTTGCTCTAGGAGAGGTAATATTATTTGCATGTCAAAAAGGAAAAGCAAAGTCAACCTGAAGTAAGCTGATTATTCTTTTATTCAGAGTTTTATTTTTGAGTCCTGTATCTCAGAATGGAAGAAATAAAATGCAAGAAAATCTCAAAATCTCACAGAAACATCCTCATAATACTAGGAATATGCAAGGACTATATGTTAAGTCAGAACAGGGGAACAGCCCCAAAATCTGACCTAGTTTTCACAAACAATAATGCTTCCTTTAACGTCACCTACCTAACATTTGCCCACTGACAAACTTTTAGTATGGAAATTTCTTTCAAACAGAAACCCAATATTTGTATGAACCACAGCCCAGTCCACAGGGCAGAATACTACAAACTGCTCAGTGCAGTACAAGTGCAACAATTCTCAAAATGAAATCACTTTAGAGGCGATTATTCAGTTTATCAGTTGCAGTACTATATGCTGAACAAATAATAATATCCCAACTATCTGTTAAATTGTACGCCAATACCAGCTATCTCTTCTCCATTCCTTATACAGAATGAATGCTATTATAAAAAGTCACTATTATTTGGTGTTGTTGCTGTAGATCTCATATTTGTGTCACTTTAATCTAAAAATAGATATGAAAATGCTAAAACAGGGCGAGTATCTCTACTAGTAAACCAGCAAAATTAATAATACTCTACTTATCTGGCAACAGGCTTATTATGTGCACATTTTTTATACCATAAATGAGAAAACTGAGAAATAGGGGCTAATGTGTAATTTCTGAACTCATAAACATTTGCTAATGAACTAAAGAACCCAATAAACCCTGTAAGCAGTGTACAGTATATCATGTTATATCTCCTTCCTTTAGGAAACCTTAATTGTGTTTAGTAACACAAATAGTATTTTTTTTTCCAGAGGAAAAGAGAAAAGAAAAATATCTTGCCAGCTTCAAATAGTTCTTTCTTTTTTTTGTTTCTCTTTGCTGTACTTAAAACTATAAAAACAGGATAGATGCTTTATAAAGAGATAAGATTAAAGTGTTATTTTGAAAAGAATAAACAAGCTTTGTCAGTACGTTCAAGTACTTAAGAAAACAAGGATAAGCTTAGCCTAAAAAATCTCATATGACTAGTGAGGGAAATTTTCAAAATCAAATGATCTCACACTGATTCTTCATTAACTGTGTTGTGCTATAGAGAAAAAGGGGAAAAAAAGAGAGAAGAGAAAAATAAAGGCTTCTTGTTCACATTAACTCGGTTTCATCTATTAGACAGCTATCTAATAAAATATTTATAATCTGTTCTGTCTTGAGATCTTAAAGTTTGCTCTCTCGTAGTGATATTTGATAAGAGCTATTGTACCATTTCAGCATTATCTCCAAGGATCAGGTTGGGATAGTAGTATTTGCACAAATACAGTTTAGGCATCTACAAATCATTTTACACCAGAAATCCACCACAGAATTGATATTGAACAGAACAAATGAGCCTGGGTAAACACAAAAATGCACAGAAGGAATGATCTTCCCTCCATGGCATTGCTGAACATTTGCTTTATTGTAAGGAAATAAATGGAGTATATTTCTCCCCTCCCACCGTAAAATTGTGCTAATAGGGTTTGGCAATAATGACAACTGCCATTGAAAGAACACATGTTGCATTATTTTGTAATGCTGACATCACTATATATGACAAAGAAATAGTGCATAAGTCTTGCAGTCCTAGTGGCAGCCATAATTAATGCAGTGGAGTTAAGTGCATTTCCTTCATAAGGTCAAAATTTGAGTCCAACCAGTAACAATGAACCATGGTTTAGTCATGCAATGGCTAAACCAATAGTCAGCTAAGGTGTTATAGAAACTCTCTGTACATGTGCTGTTCATGAGAGGTATACCCAGGAAAATTCAGATAGCTTGGGTCTCTGATGGTATTCTGGATTCAAATTAAATTAGTTGAGAACATTTCCATGGAAAAAAGTTTGATCATTTAGTCTATTATTTCAGCACACAAAAAATGAGGGAATATGCAGGCCAATGTATATTTGCTTTGACTGAAAAACTCAACAATGACAAAATTTATTATTATATAAATCTCCCAAAATTCATCCTGGATTTGACTTCAAACTTTTTCAATGAAACTGATAATCTTCATGGTATGTTATCTTCATGGTTTGCAGCAGGTCAAGGGAGGTGACTCTATCCCTCTACTCCACTCTTGTGAGACCACACCTAGGGTACTGATACAGTCCTGGAGTCCTCATTACAAAACAGACCAGGATCTGTTAGAGTCCAAAGAAGGGCCACGCAGATGATCAGAGGGCTGAAGCACCTCCCATACAAAGAAATGCTGAGATAGTTGGCATTGTTCATGCTAGAGAAGAGAAGGCTCGGGAGAAAACTTATAGCAGTCCTCCAGTACTTAAAGGAAGACAAAAGGAAAGATGGGGAAGGACTTTATCAGGCAGTGCACTGACAGGACAAGACATAACGGTTTTAAGCTGGTAAAGGGGAGATTTACATTTAGTGTTAGGAAGAAATTTTTTACTGTGAGGGTTGTGAGGCACTGGAACAAGTTGGTCAGAGAAGTTGTGGATGCTACATCCCTGGAGGTGTTCGAGACCAGGTTGGATGAGGCTATGAGCAATCCGATCCAGTGGAAAGCGTCCCTGCTCATGCGAGAGGGATTGGAACTAGATGATCTTTGAAGTCTCTTCCAACCCCCTTCTATGAGTCTATGATTCCATGATTCTATGATTCTATGTCTTAAATTAAAATTCCTGGTAGAGTTTTACAAATATGATAACTATAACAACAACTGGAACAGTGAATTATATAACTGAAATAGCTGGGTATGATCCATGAAAAGCCAGTCAATGCTTTTTTGTTATTACTGAAATTTCTAGGTAATTTGTCTGGATTATCCATCTGTCCTCCTTATTACAGAGATTTTCACTTTAGAGAGAATCTAAAAAAATCTTAGCATTCAAATTTTAATTTTATGGCTACAATTTTTTTTTAAATAAAAAAATCATCTATCCTGGTAATTCTCTGAAGTGCTTTCAGTTATTCTGAATATTCTTTACCATTTCTGAGTAACTTTTTTCTGAAGACTTTAACCAGTCTCTGAAGTATGACACATTTTCCTTAATCAAGGCAAATGGTAAGAACTTTAGAATGTCTCAGGCTGCATATTGATCATTCGGAGTTTTATTGCTACTTCAGATGTATCCTTTTCTAAATCCAAATGAGGAGATACAGGATCTGCTTCCAATTCTGACTGTAGTACAAGAACTTTAATAGTTTGAAGCAGTATTCCATAAAGCCACAACACAGCTGTATTTAGGCGAACAAGTTCCTAGCTGCTGTGAAACCCTTTCTCCCTCGTAGCACAATTCACATTTCCATTTAGTGTTATTCTCTTATCCAACTTAAAGTGACATCCTCTGAGGGCTATATTAAAAAGCAGGAAGACCATATGCCATTATGAGAGAAGCTTTCCATTGAATTGGGTTGACATCGTATGAAGCAGGCAGCAGGCAGACAGTCCCACACCCTTAGGTGAAACTCCCAACTTTCTCTTATTCCTGAACTACAAGCAGCAGAATAAACTGAAGCAGCCTAATACATGAATACATATTCTGAAAATGAAACAGTAAGGAGTGTCTCCAGTAACTAGGACATAACTGATATTTCTTAATGTTATTCCTGGTTTTCTCGTATGATTTATACCCCTTTTTAAGTTCCAGAAAGCTCTTCTTCATGAAAAATATTTGACAGACATAGAGGTCCTAGATATCCTCTAGAAGTTTTCTTCAGTTTGGCTTTGGTGCTAGAGTCTTCAGAGAGAGAGGCTTAAATGGGTCTTAGCCCAGAAAACATATAAATTGTCTTCAGCTGAAAATAACAACCCCTCCCTCTGTTTCCTGACCTTTCTACATGCTGAACTGCAGCTCGAGGTTTCTGCAAGTGTTCATTCAGCAGATATTTGCAGATAACTTTCAGAATGAAAAAGAGCAAACTCAGAATGACGGAAGTGAATTTCTAAGTGACCCAATGAATTTACAGCAGTGGAGACTAAGTTATTGAGTAAAACCTGCAGTAAATAAATAAGTAAACATACATATATAAAGCCCAATACCAAAAGTACAGAAACGATGCATTATCTTTGATTTTAAAAACCTGCAACTTTTTTATCTGAGTGTAATAGTGATATTTTCCTCCTTAATGATCACCTGTCACTTAAATGGTGACAAAGAAAACTTAAAGAACTTTAATATCAAAAAACTTCATCTTCTTCATCTGAACAGGTCTATCTTCAATGCCTTTGTTATCTTTGTGCTAGTTGACTGAGGGGTAAAGATATCTTAACAGTTAAACTAAGAGCAAAACAAAGCAATTGTACCCTAGCTGAAGGATTTACAAATAAAAAAATACAGATTTAATTATCCCTGGGCTGAATTTACTGGTTTTCTCCACAAAAGCAGTTTCAGGCATTTTGTAATGTCTTTGGCTGTAACAGTTGCTTCTAGAAGAAGACAATTTTATTGGCCCACCATCCTTTTTTTAATCACTGAATTTCACTGAAAATCCATGTTACATAAACAACCTTATAATTAGGTTCTTGACTCTAATATCTTCATTATTTTAAGAACTACAGGGTTGTGTCAGAATCAGATGGCCTATTTGGCCTCTTTTTTAATATAGATTTATAAATTCAGATCTACAAGGGTTTTTCCACTGGACTACCTTAATTTTAAAAGTCCAGTAAATAGAACAAATTCCTGAGTTAATTAACAATGGCAGTGCAGTTTCTATTTTATTCTGGGGTTTTGCATACATAAAATTATTCTCTTGTTAACAGTATCATGGAATATGTTCAAATAGTTCAGAATATAGATTTTTTAAAATAGGATATCACAATTTTGTTAAAATGTTAAGATCACTAAGACATTTGCACCTACACAAGAAACAAACAAACAGGAATTTCACTAAGTGGAAGGACAGCACAGTGTCAATATGGTAAAGTGTAATAACAAGGAGTCTATGCAAACCAAAATGAAAATGAAAATTTATGTTGGACTTTGAGGCTCAACACTGGTGTTCAGAAATCAATCAGGTCCAGCAATTTGCCAAGGTCTGCTTCACTGACCCATTTTGGACTGTGGAAGCAACCATTCCCAAGTTAAAGACATGACTGTGAGACCCTGCAGTTACTTTTACATACATGTTTTCATGTTTAATTCATTTTGTACAGCTCAGTCATTAGTCCTCAGGCCTTAAAGCTAGAGGTATTTAAGTGTGCATTTTTCATACACATTCTATCCCAGGTTCCAATTTTTATCATGATAACTTGTTTACTAGGACATATATATTTGTCTCACAGATGGTGTCCAATACAGTTTTTCTGTCTGCAGACCTTTTCTGAATCCTTTTAGTATGTGACAAATTAAAGCAATCCAAGATTTCATGTATTAAAGCTACCCTTCTCCAGAATGGCAAAACAAATATACTTTGTTGGTTTTCTTGTTTTTCTAACATTCATTGGATTTTAAAAGTATGTTCAAATACACTCAAAAAGATTACCACAACACTGGGAGATCTGTCAGTTCAATTTTATTGTTTGCATTACAGAAGCACTTAAAAGCTTTATTGGCAATGCCAATAAGTATTGGCAATCTGCACAGGATTCTGGGAACAGGCACTTCTGCATAGTCATTGCTACTCTTACCTTTTTCACAGAATCACAGAATCACAGAATCACAGAATCACAGAATAACCAGGTTGGAAGAGACCCACCGGATCATCGACTCCAACCGTTCCCATCAAACACTAAACCATATCCCTCAGCACCTCATCCACCCGTGCCTTAAACACCTCCAGGGAAGGCGACTCAACCACCTCCCTGGGCAGCCTGTTCCAGTGCCCAATGACCCTTTCTGTAAAGAATTTTTTAACACGGTTGTCACCAGGGTCAGCTAGTGTTTGCACAGACAGCCCCTGGGTGTAGTTCGTGGGGCAGAACTGACCAAGTCAGTCCCAAAAGGTAGGCTGATGGCACTCTGTTTTGAAGGGTAAGAGATTTAGCCATCTGGATAGGACACGTGCTATGACACTAGTTCTCAGGACTGGAGAGTGGTCCTTGTTTTGTTTCCCTTAGTAATACAAGTGTAATTGCTACAGATTTGTATCAGCTAAAATAAATTGTACTTATCTCAAGAAATTGAATGCTTCAGTGTAAAAGGAGAGCAATGCAAGGAATCTCGGGAAACTTCATTGGCATTCACACCAACACAGCAGGGTTCTACTGCCTCCTGTTGCATGATCCTGGTAGGGATTTATGACAATACTAATGCTAATAATGGGCTATTATCATAACTAGTTATGCTTATATCCTCTAGCTCCTTATTGACTTTCCAAAACTAATCTAACTGAGAGTATTGTTACACAGCATTAGTTCCACGTTGTGTTTTCCTTTCTTTCACATTTGCACCGTGAAGGATAAGCATAGTACAGAAAAGAAAAATTAAACAAACCTCCGAAACAAAACAAACCCTCAAACAATAAAAAGTAGAATGTGAAGTAAGGAAAGCTTGTTCTGATGAAAGAAGAAAGGAGAAAAGGGAGAAAACAGCATAGGACAACTGACAAGACAAGGCACTGGACCAAAAACTAGAGCCACAGTACTGCATCCATACAGACGTACAGAAAGAATTAAAATATCTTAATACCCTGTTTTTGCAAGAGGTTTACAACCCTTTACTGTTCCTACTGAAGACTGTAGAGCAGCAAAAGATGTGTAAGCAGACTCCTAAGAAGTCCTTCTGTCAAAAGTTTCTTGCTGTGCTGAACGTTTTTTTTGATAGAGAGGGAAATTGCACAAGGACTTATATATACCAAGATAAGTGTATAACACTTTCAGAGAAAAGCACAGAGGATAGTCCATAATAGGAGAAACGAAAATTTATATAAGCTATACTTTTGGATTTACTAAAGAAAAAAATCTCTTATAAGAATATAGACACTCTGTATTCCCTTGTTACCTCGGTTAGTTAAGATGTCTGGCCTACAGTTTTTCTACTATGATTTATATTTATGGTTCACCACTAAATCCCCTAAGTAACAAGTATTCTATCATGCCCTTCTATGTGGCTTTAAAATTTCTTGGGGAAATGTAAAAAAAAAAAATTAAAAAATAGATCAAGCAAACTAAAAGCTCTCTCTGATTCCTTTCCCTTCTTATCTTCCATTATTCCCATCACTCCTTCCCCCGTCTTGCTCAATTTGTGATTTCTCTCCCCTCGATGTCTCTATGTATCCCCAGTGACAACAAAATATTTCTTTTTTCCCAGTTTTCTTTCTTTTCCTGAACTCCCATATTAACTATTCCCTCAATATTATACTTCTTACATTGGTATATATCCCTCTGTCTCTTTATACTCTGCTTGATTCTTATCTTTTCTGATTGTGGTTGACATTTCATAGAATCATAAGATGGTTTAAGTTGGAAGGGACCTTAAAGATCATCCAGTTTAAACCTCCCTGTGACAGGCAGGTATACTTTCCTCTAGATCATGTTGCTCAAAGACTCATTCAACACGGCTCTGAACACCTCCAGGGATGGGGCATCCACAACTTTTCTGGGCAACCTGTTCCAGTGCCTCACCACCCTCACAGTAATACATTTCTTTTGCATGTCTAATCTAAATCTACCCTCTTTCAGTTTAAAACTGTTACCCCTTGATCCATCACTTCATGTCCTTGCAAAATGTCCCTCTCCAGATTTCCAGCAGGTCCCCTTCAAGTACTAGAAGGCTGCTATAAGTCTCCCAGGAGCTTTATCTTTTCTGTGTTGAACAAGCCCCAGTCTCTCAGCCTGTCTTCATAGAAGAGGTGCTCCAGCCCTCTGATCATCTATGTAGCCCTCCTCTGGAGTTGCTCCAAGAGGTCCATGCCCTTCTGACATCAGGGGCCCCAGAGCTGAACACATATTTCTCTCTACTAATTTTCTCTTAGCTTTCTCTTCTCCTCTCTTAGTGCTTAAAGCCTCCACTTCCATCTAATGGAGAACATCTTTTAGTAACAAGGGAGAATATTCATTCTTTCAGGATATGTGTAGGACAGGGCTACATCTCTGGATTTTTTGTGGTTTGCATTTACTTAAGGTAAATCTACTGTTTACTATGAGTAAAGTGGCAATATTACAACTTTAGATCTATTACAGCACATTCTGCTATTATAGGTCCATTTCCAATTGCTCCCTTTCTTTCTCTAAGATTCTTCCCATTGCATTTTTTTCTTCTTTTTTTTTTCTATTTAATTTGTTTGGTATATTGTTTGTACAAAGGAATCTGGTTTTTTTTTTTTGATTGTACATTATAATAGTAAAAAATTATAAACTATGAAACAACTTTGTGCATTTATGCAGCTTGTTAGGTAAACTAGCATCAACTTTGTCGAGTAAGATGTGCAAATCCTACCATCTGGTGCATACACAGGAGGGACATGTCAGCTGATAGACAGACCTTACGTATTTATAATAAATGACAGAAGTAATCTACAGAATAGCCTTGTTCTAGTTCCCAAAACTTGGGTGACTGGTGGGTTGATAAGTCTGTTGTTTCTCATGTGAGTGGCTAGGGTTGGAAACTGCCATCAAAATTTTGTTTTTCAGTTTACTTTAATTTCCAAGCTCAAAAAGGATATAGCTGCTTGACAATTACAGAATAGGAGTCAGAGAAAAAAACATTACAAAGTAATCCCAGCTGTAAATCAGTCTCTCTTGCCTACATAGACTATGAAGACAGGCAGTTGCTGCCATTAGTTTTTGGAAGTAGATTCACTTGTGTAAGAACTGCAGCCTTTCTGAAGAGATGCAGGCAAATCAGTCATATTTCAGTTGTGGATTTATAGCTCAGGGTGAAGAGGTATCATCAAGAACATGTTGGCTTTTGTAAGCACAGTCTAAACAATTTTTTTTACGCATGCTTAATTAAGAGTCTTAAAAGGCAGAACATAAATATATCTATTAAAAAGGCAAAATTAAAAAGGCAGTTACTGAGGCAAAATCATGAAAATTAGATTACTTAAAAATTTCAGTATGTTTATAAATGGGTGATTATCTTCTTTCAGATGAAGCATTTCATAATGTACTATTTTTTTATTTCCCTAACATTTCTGATACCAAATGTCATATATGATTATTAAAGACAAAAAGGCGCTACGAAGTCATCCAAAAATATAATCTTGTAAGAAGTGTATTAGACATATCTGGGAATTTTGGTCAACATTTTCCAGCAGTGTGAGACTGACTGGCAAATATTTGTCCTACATTTGCCTTCATGATCACTAATATACTGTCTGCAGAAGGGACTTTCCAATCTGGAACTCTATTTGCAGATACCTTGTTTATTGTGTTTGGTGTGGAAAACGTGATAAAAAGAATGTGTGAGAAGGTTATGCTCCTTCTGTGCATTTTCGTTGTGTCAAGTCATTATATTCACTACCTATTCAATATTGAAATATTAAGTTGATTCATCTTTGCCATATTTTCAACTTAATACAAAAGTCAAGTCTTATGTCAAATTCTTTCAGAACTGCAAAAAGTAAAACTCAAGTATTGTTTGAAATGGCAAAAGAGACTGATTTTAGAAATACTTTTCCTTCAGTGGAATAAAGTCTTTTATTTTCAGTAAGAACAGTGTTTCCTTCAGTATTAGATATGACACCAGAAATCATGTCAGTGCAGTTTTGTGCTCCATTAGCACACTGACCTCCTAATGGACAGGAAATTTGCCTTTGATATTTAAAGGTCATTTATTTCCTTCTACGTTTCTGTTGTTTTCCAAGGTGCTTTTTTATGTTTAACCTTGAATTCATAGGTTGCTTTCTCATCATGCATAAATGTTTAACACTTAATTCAGTGTCTGTGGTAGGAAACACTTTCAGCTATCAACTTCACCTAACAGGAGGGTAATTTTTGCCTTCATTTGTTAAAGGTCCATAATCCTCTGCCCCACTTTAATTGGGAAACTGTAATTTATTGATAAACGCAAATATAGGTATAAAGTACAGGAATAGCGTGGGTTAAAAGAAAATGGCAAATTGGATCCCTGTAGGGCAACTTGGCAAACTCTTGCAGCAATATACTTTTACTGAGATATCAAATAAAACAATAGTCAGCACTTAATGAATTTATATTACATTTTACGTCTTTCTACACATCACTTGATGTTTTGTTGTCTGCTGGTGCTTTTAGAGATTTCCCTTGTTGATAATGTTTTTGTGTTGCTACCAGGTCTAATTTGGCTTTCAGCTAAGCCTTTGAATTTTTTATAATAAAGTAATTTACAGATGCTAGAAGATAAATTAGCACTGCAAATGCAGTTAAATTGCATAATCACACAGATTGATTTTGTGTTAGCCTTTGAGATGTATAGATACCTTGTGGCATCTCTGTCAAGAAAAGGCAGTGAAAGCAAAAACCTTTCAATTTCTCTGGAAAACAAGGGAAAACATGTCAAAACACCCAAGAAAAAATACAGCTCTTTGATTGAAATGCTTGGTGGTTTACAAATGTTCAATATACATGTAGCATTCAATATCGACATTAACTGTCCCCCCACATTTAGCATATGCCACAAAATACTCTTTCACGTAAAATACAATTAATATGTACAACAAAGAGTGAGATTTGGTTTTTTTCTTGGTTTGTTTGTTTTGTTTTGGCATAGTCATTGATTTGGAGGGAAAAATAATTTAGAGTTCAGTGACTTCTGCAGATTTGTTATGTACAGAGGAGACTTCTTGAAACAATTAGGGTACCCCAAGATTAATGTGATCAGGAGAATATGTCCAAGAACACGTGCAGAATACAAAACCATCCCGCTTGTGGATAAAGGCATTAATGTAAGAAGCTGTGAAGTTTTGTGCAGAAGTACAACTGCTAGCATCTTATGAGCAGAACACTGTTACCTGCAGGGACATTCAGTGGTAATCACGGCTTTGTTTCAGCATGCTCTATTTCGCAGTTATGGGGATAGATGTGTGAAGAATTTAAATGGTTGAGGTGGGAATTTTTCAGATTATAGGTACCAAATCTATGATCGAAACACATTGTCTTCAGCTGTTGGCTAAGGTAATAGGCACCCTTGTATTTTTTGCTGGAGTCAGGAGAATAAACTACCTCAAACTGCAAGGCATAAAATTGAAATAGTCTGTTTTACTGCATTCAGAAAAGCGGGGTATTTTGTTGTTTACTCACAGTCATAAAACAGTGAAGATAAATGCAGAGCAAGCCCTGGTGATATGCATAATTGAAAAATGCATAAGTCATCTGGAATCAGTTTGCAATTAATAACTCACTAATGTCATCGGTGGTGACACTTACTCACATGTATAGATCTAGGGATCCTTGAGCTTGTGATGCTAATGTTTTCCTTTCAAAAGAAAATGTAGGAGTTCATCAGTAAAGGAAGATAAGACCCAACATGACAATGAACCCATTACAACAAATAACATAGAAAAAGGATAAGAAATTGGGGGAAAACCTTTCAGAGCAAATATGTACACTTGACTGAAAAAAAATTTAAAAAAAATCAAATAAAAAATAAACAGTACGGTAAACATAGCTTGAAAAGGAGAAAGGTGGAGGCAATCAAATGAATGAGGCAGTGCATGGGAAGAGAGGAAAATGCTTACATACTGTGACTTACAGGATTAGGTTAATTCATTTTTTCCTGGAAATCTAGTACAAATTCTATTTGGAAATAATGTTTTTAAGTGGGTATGTCATGGTTGGATGAGAGTTTAATATTGTCACTCATTTTCTGTTGCTTTATTATGTTGTCTTTGGGTTTTTTTTAAGACTGTCTTCTTCTTGTACTTAGTTCATTAACGGTAATGGAGCCAAAATTTAGTTAATAAGATACAAACATTCAGTGCCAATATATTCATTTAATAATATGTTATGGACAATTGGCAGTAGTATACTTTTTGTAATGCATGTTGACAAGTTTCTATAAACCTCTCTTCAAAATAAAGAAACAATAAGCAATGTGATATTTGTATTTCTTACATTCTTTGGTTAAACACATTGATGAATATTATGAATGCTATGGGAATTTTCTGAGAACACACTGAGAAAAAAATTAGTTATAATTGAAACCACAAGGCAAAAGGAATGTGCTGTCTGATATGCTATATGAAAAGCCTTTTAAGAATGTAAGAAATGTCAACATTTTCTCTCATAAACTGTTTAAAGAAATAAAGAATACTTTATCTAATTTAACTACTTTTTCCATTAGAAAAGGGGGCATGAAGTTCATGACAGACACCCTTGCTTTCTAAGCTTGTCCTCAAAGGAGAAACCTATGTGTGGCTGGACCCATCCCTCATCCCAGACTTAGTCAATGGTTTATGAAGTATAAGGCTATGTGTAAATATGTATATGAGATAGCCACCAGTGAGACTTAGTGTTAGTTGTGAGAATACTGTCATCCACAGGGTTAATCCTTGCTACAAGTGAGTCAAACAGGCTGCCACCAGAGCAGTCAAACAGTTTTGAAATGTCTGTCAGACTATTTCACAGTGCGGAAACAGTAGATAACTTCTTTAAAGTGACAGATAAAGACAAGTTTGGAATTGCTGTTGATAAATAAAATTGCTACATTAGCACTAGATGATTATAACTGGTTAACAATGATCATAGATATGTATACCTAAGAAGAAACAATTGAAACTTGAGTTGATGGAACATCTGACAAAGTTAGAGGTCCTACTCTTACTAAGAAGGCATCCCTCCTTGGAGATGAAGAGAAGTGCATTCACATTGACCTGTCTGTCAGGTAATGTGATCCTCTAACCCACAAAAAATGGGTTTCAGATGCCAATTCTATACTTTTGAAAACTCTTTGGTGCCTCTTGGGGAGGTGGGACTAAGTCAATTAGTACTTGTTGATTGAATCTTGGCAAGGCCTGCTGTGTCATCAGAAGTGGGACTCAGTGGTTCATCACACCCTTGGGGTGGAGAGATCAGTGTATGCTTTTGGAAGTGTTTCTGTTCTTAACTGAAGCAAACACCAGGCTGTGAGGCCTCTGCGTCACCCCAGGTGTCACTTAGCTGAATTGAGAGACCAGTACTGATCCATCTGTCTTACCAGATAGTTCAAGCTGAACTGCTCCCTTTTGCAAAGTCAAAAATTGACTTCTGTATTTGCTGTTTCTTACAAGTTCAGCCTTACCAAGTCTGGACAAGTCTATTGTACAACAATTTTATATGAAAGGTAGTTTGGAAAAGTATTAATATAGGTTAGGGAGATTTATTTTTGTAAATCGAGAGGAGACTCAGCACTTGAGAAGGAAAGTTACAGACAGATGGATTTTATTTCCCTCTGTATATAACAATCTATTTAATCTAATGCATCTACCCTTGCTAAGACAGTTACAAACTAAGAATGGATTGCTCACATACTGCAGGGAAACACTGATGCAAACGAAACTGAACACACCCAGAAACATGGAAAGACAGTAAAACCTAGGTGTTTGAAAACAACAATGCAAGAGGTATTCCAGCCCTCTGGTAATTTTTGTGGCTCTCTTCTGGACCTGCTCTTACAGGTCCATGTCTTTCTTCTACTGGGGGCCCTAGATCTGCATATAGTCATCCAGCTGGGATCTCATGAAAGCAGAGCAATAGTGGACAACCATCTCCCTTGACCTGCTGACCATGCTTCTTTTCAGGCACACCAGAATATGATTGACTTCCTGGGCTGTAGCTGCAACGTGTATCAACAAGGAAGCCTCTGACTTTGAACAGCTGATGAAAAATGTTCATGAAGGAGAGTTAGAAAAGAAAATTAAAAAAATAAGAAGCTAAAAAAATAAAGTGAAAAAAACAATTCTCCACTTTTGAGGCAGGAAGAAATCACCCCTTCAGACTTTGAATGCATAGGATTTAACTGTCCAGAGCCAAGCATCTAGAACTGTTGGCCCTCTTTTGCAAGTGCAGATTGGCAGGCATACTCCAGAGAGCTCATTATTTCTTTCTTCTTGACCACTTTTCTTAGCCTGACATGAGCTGCTTTCCAGAGAAGCTTCTCTTCACTGATGTGCAAGGAGCTTGGAAGACTAAGGTTAGGTGAGAAGATACCCATGTTTACGTTAGATTGCCTCATGCACTCTTTATGTCTGACAAAGAAAAATTCCTGTATAAACTTGATATAGCTCTCTCTTGTGGTGGGATAGGCTCATGTTCTCATCTTGAAGGAAATGGCATTAAGTCACTTTATAACATCATGCCCTGTCACCGACAATATACTCTACTTCCTTTGAAAAGAGTTCCCAACTCAAGGTATTGATAAAATACACTGCAAATATGCAGTTGCAAAGAAAGTTCACAGAGTACATGAGGGGATAAGACTATTAAATAAGATGCCAAAAAAAGATGTTCACTGTAACTCCACTAGTCATGGAGCTTTTCTTAGAAATACTTTGTACTGGAGAACAGACTGGGCTTGTAATATGTTTAACAGTTTGCAGACTTACAAGAAAAAAAATGAAATAAACTATAAAGAATTTTTTACTGTTAGTCTGTGTTGTATCAAGAAAGCACTGGCAGAGTTATGCAATGTGCCCATTTAAAACAATTATATTGTAAAATGCATCTGAGTTTAAACAAAGCAGTGGATTCAAGCCTAAAGATAACATAAAGCTTAATTTTTAACTTCCTTACAGTTGAGCTGACCTATTCCAGGTTTGTTCCTTCCAGCTAAACTTGATGTGCTCTATTATTTATAGCTGTCCTAGGTCAATGTAGTAATTGAGGATCAAATGCTGAAGCTGTGGTTCTTTGCATCAGCCCAAATCTCCATGTCAGCTAGAGGGAGAAGGATGCTCCTGCCCTTCACACACTAATGAGTGACATGACCCGGGACTCATATTGCTCTGGTGAAACAGATGTGTACAACAATTGGTAGCAGTAATAACATGAAATATGAAATATGTCAGTAACAGATATTTTTATTCTGCTACTGAACTGAATGAGAACAGCATTTTAGGGATTCAAACTAAAATATGAATCCTGAAAAATGTCAGTTGAATTAAGAAATTAATGTCAATAATCCCATTTGACCCAAAGAAATTTATGGACAGTTTCTAAGAAAAGCCTTGCATTCATTTTAGCAGGATTTTTAACTTTCATAATTAATTGGACAAGTGATCTGAATCACCTGAGCTCTCAGTTTCTTTCTGAAAGGTGTCTTCAACACCACTGTGTAGAGAAATTTAGATGGAGAGATGGATTGTCTCTCTGTTGTATTGCTACAATTGTCTTTTCCTCATTTGATTTCAAATATCAAGACATCAAAGGATACTCAAATCATTTTATACACAATATCATTAGAAATATGTGATGACCAGGAAACTGAACTACTTTATCGTTTATAGTTATAGATTATTGGAAGCATTATAAATTCCTATAGCAGTCATGTCAAAATGAAACAGTGATTCTCTTAATGATGGCTGATGAAAGGAAACATAACAATGAAATTAATTTGGCTTCCTGAAAGGGTCTTGTCTTTCAACCCACATATCCCATCATAACTGTGATCACTGGAAAGAGCATTTCTATAAATTCCTCTTTTTTTTCTCTATCAGTTTATCTTCTTTCTAAAGGGAAGAAGGTAACAGTTTAACTTTTAAGTGGAAACCTGCTGGGATCATTTAGCTTCCAAACAAGTGAATTTATGCTAAATTGTGTTATAACTGATGTACCTTGACCTTCTTGAAATTATGAGGATCTATTATTTTTAATTTTGGGGGCATGTGTGCAAGAGACATTATTTATTCTTAGATTTTATTTCAGAAATAGAAGATTATTTTTTAAGTCTCTATATGAATAAATAGCTTTTCCTCATAGATTATAGCAAACATACTGTCAAATATGCACACCACTATCAGAAATATTACATCTCACTGTAGCAGACTGCAAATTGCTTAAATATGTATCAACCACTTTCTGAGAAAGAATAGAGAAAAACAAATTAATTTATGTAAATAAAAACTCCAAACACCACTTTTATTTTAGCTTTCTTATACAGAGCATGTGACATCACAGATATATATGTACTCTTTTACTATAGGCTAGCTTTTAAAACTCATTTCATCAGCAAATTTCATGAAGACTATGGCATTTGAGAAAAAAAACACTTTTATACATAACTAGTATTTTAAGTTACAGTGATGGTATCTTTATATATCACAGCACATATCAAATATTGTATAACTTGTAGCACAACCGTGAGAATTTAGCAGTGGGATTTCCTTCATATGAGATCAGAACTTAATGTCGGCAATGTTAAGAGGATTAATTAGTTAGTGTTTAAAAAGTGATACAGATATAAGGATAAGAAAATGTATTGAGAATGTCAAGAAACATCATACTTCCATGGGAAAATATTTGCTTTCTGACAGAGCAGTAAACTCAGAGAGATCTTTTTATCTGTTTTGCAAAGATCAGGATTGTGTGGTTTAGCAAAAAAACCTTATTTTCTTCAGCTGTGCTTGCACAGTCTGAATCTCCACTTAAAATTAACCTTTCGTGTAACACGTAGCAGTATTTAGAAACTGTCTTGAGTGGACAGTAGCAGGTGATTAGAGAAGAATCTAACCTACTGTTCAAGAGACTGTTCTAATCAAATTGTCTGAATGTAAGAAAGAACATTAAAATAAGAAAACCCTCACTTTTCTGTCAAGAGATTGTCAGAGCCCAATAGTATTTGACCAGGTTCTTTTCAGGTACTACGTATAACGAGGGTTTAATGTTTAATACCTAATTGACTTACTTGTAGATAATTGGCATTACACAGGCTTATTAGAGGGATACATCAACATACTCAAATCACAATGCAAGTACACTTAGCAGAATATGACAGTTGGATCACAATACAAATACGATTCCTCTTAATTATTGCTGTATTCCCATTGTAATGACACTAAGTGTCCACAGCCAGCTCAGACTCTTTAAAATTCATTCTGTTGGTTGTTTGCTTTTCAAACTGGGCTGGGCTGCATCACATATACACTTCCCCTATGTTGTTCTGGCTAATTCAAGAAGACAGTCACAGCCTTTTGATTAATACTGGGAAAACTGTTTACACAACTGGTAGATCCAGCAGCTCTAGCTAGTTGAGCCAGTTAACTGATGCAGTCATTTATCTAAAACAAAGCTCACCCTCTGTTTCCCTTTGTTTTGAGCTAATTACAGCTTTCCCTACAATAGCTCTGATCACTACCTATGCTGTTCTTGCTTGAGCTCAGCTTCATGAACACATCTGCTATGCCCATCTCCTCTGAGTTCTCTTCTGTTGTAGGTGTTTATTGCTGAATCACAGACACGTTTATCCTTAATCTTCTAAAGAAGCAAGCAGAATCTACCCCAGTTATAATTAATAAACTACAACATTGATTGCAAATGTGGCTAACATAAGCTAACCGGTAATACACAGAGAGGTGTATCCTCCAGAAAAAAATCTAGATGTTAAACTATAACTCAGAAATAAAACTTTAAAAGCCAACAGCTAACTCATACTTCTAAGTAAACTCTGGGTATTCTTTTTGTTCTTGCCTTATGCAGTCCCTCTTATTTTATTACTGAGAACGTGTTCTGAGATTTTTCTGCATTTCAACAGGAGGTGGCTTTGATTTATTGCATTTGATTGAAACAAAGAGGCTATCAATAGGACTGTGGTCTGTACATAAATAACTGGTTAAACTGTGCAATTATACCAGAAAATGCTATGAAATATCACTTCTATTTCTGCATTATTCTTTGAGTTTCTCCAGAGTTACTTTTTTTCTAAGATAAAAATTCCTTCCCATATGTTCTTACAAAATCAAGGTTTTGCTGAGAACTTCAGAATTGGGGGAAAAATTATTTGTCAGCATAAAATTTGTTAGCCACAAAGATGCAAACATAAACAACTTGTGAAGAGGATTATGAGACCAAATTTTCATCAATGTGACACCAAGATATACCAATATAAATTAGAATGACTCCAAAATCCTCTGTGAATTTGTGCCAGATGTTCACCAGATGATCTGTGATCAGAATCCACTCATAATCTTAAGGGAATATATCACCTATGATGAAACACACTATATAAAATGCATAGGTTTAGGTGTCTACAGAGGAAAAAAACACTTGCTTTTTGCAGTGCTTGCATGATCCTCAAAACCATTTAGAAATACAATGGACAGATTGTCTTTTTTTCATGCTTATTTTTGATATTGTGTGAATATATTTCAGATCTGTATTGATTTATTTCTGTGGTTGATTAACATTAAAGGAAGGCATCAAGCATGCTAATATAGGATTGAATAGAAATATCAGTGCTTTTTCACAGAAACAAACAAGCAAGCCCTTTCATCTACAAATATATGTATGCAAAATGTTATACCAGTGAAATATCACAGCTATACTATCTGGCTGGTAGAATCCTTCACGTGCACTTCCACATCTTTTAAAGAACTTTTAGAAACTACTTCTACTCAATAAAATTGCAGCTTTCCAGCTAGTGAATTAAAAGACTGTTGTGTTTTTTCCATAAATTTCATCTCCAGGTTAAGTGTTTTCACCTTATAAACTTGTAATATGGAAATTATATTCCTTAGTAGTTGGGTTTGTGTTGATAGAAATTCTGTGCTCATTATAATCTGAGAATATTGAAGTTAGTGAAGAAAAGATTCCTTGAGAGAAATATTTCTCAAGTGACCCTGTTCTCAAGGTGTAAAAATTGCAGGATGTTAAATATTCCACTGCCACCTGTGGGTTTTGGTGTTAGTAGCTCGTTTTGAACCTTTTCACCCACCATTACCTCAACCCCTACCAACAACATTTATTCTGTTCTTATGACATGTCAATAGTACGGCAAGACAGACAATGCTGAAGCTACCAATCTGCTCAGAATACTGGTAATCAGAAAAATCATATCCAATTAAGGTAACTACAGCTTTCAGGTTCTAGGAAGAATACAGGATGGTGTCTAAAAATAACCAGCAATTATTCTAACCCAATGCCTATCCTTCTGCCTGAACAGATTGCATTCTATGAATAGCTGGTCTGTGAGTGAGAAATAGGTATGTTGAAATTATTTCTATCTACCAGAATTTGTGACATGAGGGTTTGTGTGACAGACTAAAAGTCATTTTGTATCAAATGTATGCAATTTAACATTTAAGTACTTTTTATTTCTCTATCGAGTGGCTGTTTTGATTGGCTGAATGTTCATATAATGAAAAAAACCACAAAATTTCAGTATTTCAGGCTCCTGGTTATTAGTAGGAGATGTGTGGGAAACCCATCAATTTGCCTAAGAAAAGCATTTTCAGTTACATGTTTTAAATCATGCATTTTAACAACACTGCAGTGGACAAGAAAAGTACTCTGAAGGAGCAATCTGATGTTGAGGTCAGGAAAAGCAGGCTGTAATGAATGATGTCCTCTTTGCTTGCTGATTGCTCTGCACTATGTTGCTACATAAAGAAGGCAGGATTGGACAAGAGGAAAGGAGGGTGCTTGTTCAATTGGTGGCAGTTGCTACCAGCTTCCTCTAAAGATTTGATGGAAGAGGGTAGAAGATTTCCTCTTCTTTAGAGAAAAAGAACATCCACAAGAGAGGAACCTAAAGCAGGACAGCACAGAGAAAACCAGACAGGGTAAATGTTTGTAAGCAGGAATTGTTTGTAAGAAAGATTGGCACTCTTGTGGTGTACTCAGTGAGATCTCAAATGTGGCGGAATAAAGCTTTCCTGGGGACTTCAGCTAGGACTGTGAAGTTGATTGTAACTAGCAGGTTGCAGGGAACTGACAGGTCTATGAAAACATTGCCTATACTGGCCATGCATAGGTAGTTCATTATATAAACACAAATATGACTACTTGTACCTGTCCTACGAAAACAAATATAAAAATGAATGCCAGAAACACAAATATCACATATTGTTTTAACAATATTGATCCTTGAATTACATTAGATTTTTTACCCATTCTTTGCACATCTAGTTCTCCATGCAACTTATTCCATTGACTGGAAAAATAAGCTAGTTTATTGAAATTTCATAATAAATATATTTTGGCTTCATCCAATAACCATAAGTCATGCCTGGAAGTAAATTATCAGTGAATGGTATTTTCAAATGGTTCATAGTGCCTGCATCTAACTAAGAAAAATTATTGTCTTAATATCACTGCAAATTACAGCAGAAATATTATGCATTGTGCTGAATGTTTTATTTAGGAAAACACTGATTCTAAAAACATATTATAATTTACAAATTTATACCAGAGTGTACCATACATTCTTAAAAATTAAAGCTGTCTGCCCTGGCTATATCTGCTTATGAAAAATAGCTCAGCTTTAAATAAAGAAATAAAAATTGCATTCTTCTCATTTCTAGAGGTAATCAGCTATGACATCCAATAGCATAAATCTTTGCTTTATTAATTTTCTTCTTCTTCTAGAAAAATAAAAATGAAATGTTCATAAAGGTGTTGATCAGAGCAACTGTAATACAGCCTCCACCCTGTCTTTTGGCCATTTTTAAACTGAATGCATACAGAGAGAGTTTGGGGGCTCTTTATAAGATATTCTGAGAAATCTGTGAAAAATCCTTTCACACTGACTACCTTCATTTGCCAAATGAGTTTTGTTTGTTTGTTTTCAGTTGTATTGAATGGACTTCTGCAAAAAATATTATTTTAAGTTTTCATAACTTTCATAAGGATTTTGGGGCCCAATCCTTATTCTAGCTGTAGCCTTTTGCTCAAAGTGAAAAGTATTTAGCCCACTGGTATTGATCTAAAGAAACAGATAAATAAAGAAAACATAATCTTTTGAAATATCATCTAAGAAGATTTAAACTAGAATTCTTCTGCATTTGTGTGTTATAATTCTTCATACAACATGTATTCCTTCCTGTGACCATGGTAGAGGTAAGATGTTTGAGCCTTACCTATTGGGTTGAGGAGAAATTAGTCTGAATTTGGATAATGACTTAGACTGATAGTCAGAAATACCACCATCACTTCCTCACTCCTCATTTTTATTGTTATATACTGTGCCATAAAGAAGACTAATAAAGCCTGACATGTTGTAATGATCTACTGAATGATATCCATGTCACATTTTACACATTGTGGCTCTGTCTGCTTAAAAGGAAGGATACTAAACCACAGTACAAGAAGATTTGTCTCTACCCCTTCTGCATATACACTGAACAATTAGCTTATCACTAATGCAACTTGCCGGCCTTTAACCATTTAAATCTTAGGCAGCTTCTATTAAGCAACTCAACCACATTTCTTCAATGGTCAAATTCAAGGCAGAAACTTTATATCTTAGGTATATGGCTCACAATGAAAAAGATCCCCCAGAGAAGGTACCTTTATTATTGCCTAGATAGAAAAGCTAAATTGCGTTTTAGATCTTAATGTAAGGGGCAATGAATCCCCGCTATTTTGGTTTAAGTACCCAAGAGAGACTGATGAAATGTTTCAAAAGACAGAGTTGAACTTTTCTCTCTATGTTGCAGGCAAGTAATTTGTGAGATGGTTCAAGGCCAGAAATCTTATTGTAGTAGTCCTGGGCCTTAGCTAACATGCATATAAAGCTTCCAGACAGAAAACACTTTGCCTTCAGTATAGGCAAAACAGCTCAGCCCTGTTGATACTCTCCATGCTGATGCATGCATACAAAGCTGTTTAAGCACTTTTAAAGATTATACTTGAACAACAAAAGAAGAAAAAAAGAAAGAAGAAACCACATAGTTGTAAATAGCAATTTCATCAATGAGCTTCGCCAGCTCTGCGAGTTCCTTAGGCATAAGAAATGGTTCATAAATCAAATTTTCCTGTAATTTCTGGAATTTAATTTCACTCTATACGAGAATTTCATGCAATATAAAGATTTCTAATCATTCACAGTCACAGAAATATATAAAAATGTTGAACTTCAACCTCCCCAAGAATTCTAATGAAGATGAAATTTCTCAAACTTTTGAGAATCTTGGGAAGACTCACTAAGCATGATTCAACTATGAAGAATAAGAAGTTATTATAATATTTTCAAAGAACATTTAAAGAAATGTAATTCCTAGGAATTAAAGGGGGTATAATCTTAGAGGCTACTGTCCTTAGTAATCAGCATGTGTAATCAACCTAAGCATATTGTATTACTGTTGCACCTGACTGACAAATTCTTATTTGTAGTCTAGAATAAATTCATACAAGTCAGGGTAATCCAAGCTATCACTGCAAGTAAGAACTGGACCAGAAAAGGTTTCACTGCATCCATCACACGCTGACTGGCCAAATACCACACCTGCTCACACTGGGGCACTTTCTTCCATGGACTGCTGATATACCCATGCGGGAGACGAGGTAGCCAATATGAGACTCCATATTTTATCAATATTTCCATATGTAAAGCAACAGAAAATGGACAGCTGGATTACAGCAAAAACAAACTTGATGAAACTTCTACTCAGGTATTGGAGGCAAAGGCATTTCTGGAAAGGACTCTGTTCCAGCTGTGGAAGTGGATCAGAATTTTACATGGATGCAGTCCTACCAAAAAAAAAAAAAAAGAAAAAGGAAAAAAGGAAAATAAATTTAAAAATGACAACAACAATAAAAATAGTAATATGATGTTTTTCTTGGACTACTGCTGTTTGTGGTTAAAAATAGAGTTAAGTGCATATATTCAGAAGAAATATTGCAACAAATCTGACAGCGGGTTTACCTACATCTCCTGATATCAAGAAAAGGTTTTTTTCCTGGGTATTTAGCAAGCAGACTAGCATAATATAAAGGTGAAAATTGCTAAAAGTATTTATATAATAATAAACCTTTTAAAGCAAACAAAAGTAAGCATTTAATAACAGAATCTGACATTTTTGACATTCTGACAGACAGGTAAGAAATTTGCTGGTTCTGGCAATCCTGCTAAAGCAAACCAGTATGACACATATATTCTGCTTCTTTCACAACAGCAAGTATCACACACATTTCTCTTTCAGTGAAGTTGTGCTACCGACAGACGTACTAAAAGCAAGGACTTCTTTTACAGAAAATATGGTAGATGGGATCCTTGAAATGTCATGGTGATGAACACCATAAATAATCTATAGTTATAATAAAGTATAAACAAGATTAGATTATGCCATGGAGGAATTAAGAAAGCATCTTTTTACAAGGACTATTACAGATTTTTAAAAAAATACTGTCTATCCTGAAAGTAAGTTGATTACTTTTACAAGAGCCAAATAGCTGCATATTTATTCCGTATTTTCTAGTAATTTCATAATTGGGAATTTCTCTTAACTGAAGTCTAAGGATAAATGAGTAGGTATACAACAGTAAATTATTTATTTTGCAAGGAAAGGCAGAGTTTATTCAGTGCATAAATTTCAATTTACATAAAATTCATATGCAAATCACGATTGTGTTTTTGCCTGTTAATTTCACATTTGTAAAAGGATTTGTGCCAGAAAGTTAGGTCAAATTACCTAAGATCAATTTTCATGTGCTGTCTTAGGGTCACAGCTCAAATATATGGAATCATCTTTGCTATTTTTACATCAAAATAGATTGTTATGAGAAATAAAGAATGCAGAACAGGAAGTTTATGTGTTTGTATTTTAAACATTGCAGTAAAATTTATCAAATAATTACCATGCCTTAACTCTTGGAACAGTTGAGAAGAGCCATATTTCCACACTGAAGAACAGGTATGCTATGTGTCATTATACTTTTTGTCATAAGTAATAGCTCAGCAAGGAGGATTTTGAAAAGTGATATGGGAATATGAATGACACGTTGGAGGCAGGCCAGGTTAGAAATAGCGATCAGTTCAGTTGTCTCTATGGTGGTAATTTTTAACCATTCCAATAGCTTTATCTCATGGCTGATTTTTGTCTGAGTTTTACAAATCAAAAAACACGTCTTTTCATCCTAGAAATAACAAAACTAAGTGCATCGGCTTGGCCATAGTATCTGATCTGCCTCATTTCTCTACTGAGACAGTTCTTTTAAGACATTCAAATTTTTGATCTGCATACCTGCCTCTTCACTTATTAGTATGCTACAAAGGATCTCATTCTGGTGTAGTTCAGGACTGATCTCAAAGGCAATAAAGATGAAACTGCACACTCCCTCAGCATTTTTCCAGTTAACTCTGTGCTTTCACATGTCACCATGCACATATCAGGGCATGTAACACATGCTTTTCATCTCATGTTACAAAAAAAACTTCTCTAGTAAGCTGAAACGCAGTTAGTGATGCCACAAAGAAAACAAAAAATCATCATAATCTGGTTATCATCTGCAATCATATATGATCAACACTATCTCTGTGGGTAACTATGAAAGAATAAACTTTCCAGCCTTTCATTGTCCCTTCTTGACTCTTTTGACTTTATTTTCCCTCACCAGTATCATGAGAGATACTCTGTGGCTTTGAATGCCAGACAGTATCATCATCATAAATGAGGTCTTAATTTGAAATTCACATTTAAAAGTCATCATTTTCCTTGCAAGTTGAAGTGACTGCAATTTTTAAAAAGAACTGTTTGGAAATACATTGCACAGTGGTGTTAACAAGACTTATACATTACCCAGTTGTAGATCAGTAACACAAGATTTTGAAAAATAAAAATATTTTCAAATATCAGTAACCAACCTACACAATTAGTTGTGCATTGGGAAAAAAAAAAGAAAAATATGTGCAAAAATCTGATTTATTTTTTTCTCTTTATCTAGTGATACACTTTGAAACTAGTTTTTATCAGGTTTAATTAATGCTGGTAACACATTACACAGAAATCGTTCTTGCCTGTGCTGGAATCAGTTTGTACAGTGGATACATAGGTATATATGCTCAATTTTAAAACTGACTCTAAAATCTGCAAAGCATATATAACATATGTTCTCTTGAATCCCAAGTAGGTATTTGTTAAATGCCTGAAGGATGGAAAAAAGGTTTTGTTTTGGCCTTTACTCTCCAACTTTAGTCAATGTAGAAAATGTTCTTCTAACATATGTCCAAAAGCATAGTTTGAATTATTATACAATGTACCAAATTTAAGGCAAAAAGTTCAAAATCCTCCACCAGAAAGGGAAATGAAAACTTTATTCAAAAAGGACCAGGCAGCCTTCTCCTGGTGAATATCAATAGCTGCAATAAACTGAGAGTGCATCACTGCCTGTATAAATAGGTTGTTTTGTGAACAGTCTTATTTCATAGGTTTGTGTATTTTATGAAACTATTTGTACTTTTGTCATCTATGACATACTGTAGCAACAAGTTTCACAACTTATCTGCTTTGTGTAAAAAATATGGCCTTTTATTTTCTCAAGATCTTCTCCCTAGGAAGTTCATTTGATGTGCTTACTCACATCTTTCAAACAAATGATGATTTATTTGACCTCTAACTTATTCCACAACTACCACTTTTTCTATTTATATAGACTACTTGCGCAAAACCTATTCTATAAGTTTCATTATTCTTTTTAACATATTATAATCTTCCTGTGTTCAGCTGGGGACTAAGAGACAGAACTATGAAGTGCTTATTCATTGCCATAAATATGCTCTTTTTTTTTTTTTTTAATTCCTTTCCTAGTCGTTCCAAATACTGTACTTCGGGGTTTTGAGCACTTCTTAACCTAGATCTGATATTACTGTTGAACTGCCTACAATGAGTCCAGGATTCCTTTCCAGAACCCTGATAAATTATTTAGGGTGTCTCATTGTTTACATATATGGAAGTTATGCTATCTGCTCATTATTCTACATTTATTACCTCTGCATTTCATCCTCTGCTGCTCATTTAGTATTGTAAACTTCAGCTTTTCACAGCCAGATTTTGCTTTTACTATCATGAATAATTTACTACTACCAGAAAACTTTGTCACCTCACTACTTACCTCTTTTCTGGATACCTTATGAATATGTGTAATATATGAGCAGTTGAGAAAATTCAACATGCAATGAATTTGCAAAAGCACCTAGCTCTGGCTTGCGCTGTTTTTTCCCCCATTTTCTATGTGACTGCAACTGCTTTGTCTTACAAGGACTGTATAGGATTTACAGAGAGAAAAAAGCTAATTATTCATCACTTTAAGGGTGCCAGGGCAGTGCTAAAACCAGAATAAATATATGTAAGAAGTCTTCCAGAATTTCTGGTGTAAGTAGTTGCTCCATAAAGCTTGGCTGACCTAGGGTCAGTTGCCCAGAAATACTCCAGGTGAATGACTGTGCTTCTGTGCTTCCCTTTAATATCTTTTTTAAATTTTATTTTATTATTTTTTTCACAGAATGAGTTTTGTATTTTTATATGCCTTTTCTGTGTAACGTCATACCTGAAAGTTACCCTTCCATTTTCTTATTAGCATGACTGAAGCAGCATCTGAGAGAGGTGAAGTATGCTAGTATCTGCAAAGTTTTACTTCTGTCTGCTTTTGTATTGCCAGTTGCTGGGTTTTAGAAACTACTGGAACCTGAAAAAAGTGTAGCAACGTCAGTGCAGTTGTTCCTAAATTGAACATTATGACCCTGGAAGTGTCAGCGGATAAGAAAGGAGTCCCCATGAACAATAAAAGTCAGAAAAATATTAGTAAAAATGCAGACAGGATATTGAAAGTGAAATGGTGTTTAGTAAATCGTGACAGGGACCATCAACTGCAATGTTTTAAAACAAGATTAACCACTGAGATAACAATAATGACCCTCATCCCTTTGCTGCCCAGAGCTGATAAGACTAACTGCTCAGATGTGGCTAAGCTTTAACAACTCTGGATGAGATTGGCTTTAATCCCTTGGATATGCAATGAAGTTCCAGGAATAAGGTATGTTTGTGGTTTCGTGGAAAATTTATTAATATGAGTACACCTCTCTATATATGACTGAAAACATTGTTAAGTAGAAGCACTCTGAGCACAAATCCCGATGCTTCTCCAGCGATGAATAAAGGATACCTGTCTTGATAGTTAAATTAACTATTGAGTGTAAATTTCTTTATTTCAAAAGGCAAACAGAAGAAAAATGTTTAGGAACTGCTGCCTAATGTAGTCTCATTTCAGATACCTTTAACTACCAACTACTACTTTAAAGGGGCACTCTATTACCATAAATCTAGGAAAACCCACACCCATATTTGCACTGGTTTTAGGTACATTTACCCATTGTATGTTATAGCCTTGTTTTGTTGTTGGCTTGTTTTTCTTTAGTTCTTTGCTTGTTTTTTATTGCACAGCTTTCTAACTGAATGTCATGTATGGCCAGTTTTATTGCCTACGTAGAAACATGTTTCTCTTGAAGATAAGCAATACAAATACATGAAAGAATAACATTTTTAATTTCTGGGTTTGAGTTGTCTGAGCTTAATAAAAATAGAACCCCGAGTATCCTGACAAGATATTTTCCCATTCTTTATTTGCAAAAAAAAGAAAAAGCAATGTATTTATTTCATATAACAGATTGTTGAACCTCTTAAAGAAATTCAGTAAAACACATTCTAGAGTTGGAAATTTTAGCCAGCTCTAGGCTGTATCTGTTTCCAGTAGTGTGTTTTACACTGTTCTAATGGTTTAGAATATTTCAAAAGCAGAATTTGAAAATTTGTCAGGTTTCATTTGATAATCATTCTGTGCGTTTGAGTACTGATGAATGCCTGTTTATCATCCCATTATGAAATAACATGCCTATACGCTTCCATTCTTACAGCTGTTTTATTACTACAAGTATCTCTCTAAAAGTGTCACAAAAAAAATGTATAGGGGATAAATTATTTTATGGGTTTTTTTTACAGTAGATATTCTCTCATATAGTTTGCATAATGTGCCTCTATGAAAAAAAAAAAAGTAAGTAATCTCAACTTCTGCTTTACAAATTATATAGAAAAAAAATTGATTCAAATCCTTTTCAAAAGCACCTTATTGTATTGTTCACATCCAGACCTTCCAGGAGCTTGAGCAATAGAATGTGTGTGGGTGGTTTGCATGTCTTCTGAATGGCACAAATGAATATGTTGACAGAAGGACTAATTAGTGCTCAGAAACATTTCAAAGTAAATAACTACATGCACAGACAGACTGTAATACTTTTCCTTGTGAAATAAACAGCATTATGGGAAGCAAAGATAAAGTGGGTAGTATTTCAGTCTTCAAGACTTTACATGGATATTTCTGTGAAATGAAAGGTATGAAATCACTTTCCAATCTCACTTTGTCTTAAAATGAATAATGTAGTAAAATTGGGACATTTTCTTCATGTCTTTTTCATATTCAATTTCCAGAAAAAGTGAATTGAAAATTTCCCTATTATACCTATTACTTGTCAAAGAAACTGAGGATGTCAGAAGTATGGAATTGGTAGAGTTTGTGGGAGGAAAAAGACCTCATATTCTCAAGCATCTCAACAGTCTGCAGAAGTCTGTCTAGACAGAAAGAAGCAGGCCTCATTCAACAAAACATGTCCTGAAATATATTGTTCTTAAGAATAAGTTAACCATGACTGTATGCAGTTTGTCATAATCCTTTCATTTCACTTGGGACTTCTCTGTTTCCCATGTAAACTCTGTCGCAAGTAACTCACTGTAAACCAGCTGAGTCAGGTGTATAGGATATTCAACATGATCATGAAGCTTTGAGCATCTCCTGTCTCTTATGCTTAAACCCCCAATTATAGGATCTAGTCCTTAACATAAAAACTTTTCCACAGTTTGAACATTGCAGATCTGGTTTTCTCCAGTCTGATTTATAATGAATTCCTCAAAGTCTACTCTCTTGCTGGCTAAAGCCTACTAACAGGAAAGGAGTTTGTGAATGGGAAAAGATAAAAAAGAAGAAAAGGCTGCACCAAGAAGGAGTCTTTTGCGTGTGGTTGGGTTAAGAGGGCTGTAAACTGAAGTGGAAAAGATAAACAATGATAATTGTGGGACTAGAGTTGAGATTTCTGCATACGACATTATTATGGCTAACCAGAAGCAGAATAGATTGCATGAGTCACGCTTTTATTTTTATGAGTATGATTCCTACTAAGAAGGCAGCCTTTTCTCTTTAAGGTAACCTGTCATACCTCATACATCTTCTGGGTCAGTCACCATATAGTTTTTCATGTTTGGAAAAAGCATTGTGCAACATAGAGTTTAAATATGTCAATGAATTTGAAAACATGCCACAGCTATGAGATGGAAGAAAATTGCTGGGTCCGACTTTTGAGTCCAATATTTCACAGCGTCCCAGGATATGAGAAAGCATGAGTCTTCCTTAGTACTTCCCACTGCTTCTAGCAGAGATCCCAGTGTTTCTTAAGTAGGATTCTTTGTTACCAAACATTAGTCTAGATTATGCAATTTTTCAAAATTTCTTCCTTATCTGAAATGTAATATCTTTTAATTAGAGAAACAGCATTTTTAGAGACAGAGAAAAAAAGGAATATTATTTCATACTTGGAATAAAAAATACTGTAAAGAAACATATATTTCAGCAATTTGGGGATGAAATGAAAATTATATGAATTGGATATTAAAAGCATGTCAATAAATATGTTTATCAAACACACCTGTAATTTGTTACATGGAGCTACATTTTTGTTACATAAAGCTATAGAAATGTAAAATAACCCTGAGCATTTCAAAATCACAATCACATTCCCAGCATTACCAGATCTGATAGTATTCATCAAATAACTTTAAACATCATAGGTTCCGTCAACTTGATTTTCAAGGTTCTTTTTTAACATATTTGTGTTATCACAATTGTCCAGAAATCACTTGATCAGTTCTCAAAAATTATTTTCTATCAACCCCCTGACTCTGAGCTGATATCACAATTTTCTGAAGATTGTTTATTAAAGATGTTACTTCCTTTTCTCTTGTCTTCAACATATCTACATGCTTACACAAAAATTGTAGAAACGTTCTTTAGAATAATATTCATATGTAGCACAGAAATGATTCTATAAAAAGTAATTCAAGAAAAATATTTTCCCAGCTAGAAATGGCAAGAGTAGGCCTTGGTACTTGATAGCAAGAATCATTATTGGTAGCTGGTTTTAAGGTAACACTGTGGCTTATGGCAATAGAAGTTCATAGCAACATACAGAGAAACCAAAGTTCACAGTAGGATTATTTTAAGACTTGATAACAGGAATCGGACTAGAGAATCAGCAGAGTTTTTGGTTTCTTTCAGGTCATAGTTGATTGATTTTGTAAGCATGATTTTCCAAATGTGACAGAATCACAGAATCACAGAATCACAGAATAACCAGGTTGGAAGAGACCCACCGGATCATCGAGTCCAGCCGTTCCCATCATCATCCTTAGCCAAGTGACAACATCCTTAGCCAAGTGACATATATATAAACAACAATTTTCATATCAGTATTATGCTATCTTAATTTCTTCCCAAGGCTGTATTCCTAATCAATGGCACTTTAAAGAAAAGCAACCACCTTCAACTGGACTTGTGTACATATACAACCATTTATTTAAGTACTTCATATAAAAAAGAAGGGAAGCTGGATACTTCTCTTTAACCACACGCTACCTGAAAACAACAGAATAACAGCAAGCAAATAGATACTATCTCATAGTCACTGTTTTCCAACATAAGAAAGAGTCACTCCTACTAGATATATCATGTTGTGGTACCTAGGAAGCTCTGATTAAAATAGATCCCAGGTAATTGATTTTGTTCTACTTTTAATGTGTTTTTCTAGGAAAATGTGGATTCCAATAATTTTATGTGTTCGGAAAGATTCATGATAATTGTCATGGGAGTTTTCAGACTGAGGTAACTACTATATTAACCAAGATCCCTCCATAAGGGGAGTGAACTGAAATATTCAGAACTTGCCTACTGTACAGTTTCATTGTTTTTCAAGTAAAAAATATACTAAAAAGAAGACTAGGCTACAAGACACAGGATGATGCCAAGGAGGGTTTTTATCCTCAGTCTTTCAGCAGATGTGAGAGCGTTAGAATCTTTACTCCCAAGGTAATGAACATCAGCCTGTCTGAGGATTCTCTTCTAGGCATACTAAATAATAAATGCAGTGTGGACCTGAAGTATCACAGTCGTTCTAAACATCTTTCTAGCCAATGGCAGAGTACAATATCTTCTGAGAGCCAGACCAGAAACTCCTCAGGTGACTGTGCTTCCCCAAAACAAGTTTTGCAGCCAACTACAAAGGACTTCAAGTATGGTCTTTAGACTTGTTTCTTAGGCAATCTTAACTCCCACAACCAGAAATCTTGCTATTCTCCACTTGTGTCACAGTCTCAAAAATGCTGCCTACTTTCTGTCTTCTGACCTACAAGCGTAGTTCTTAATTGCACAGTCTTCCTGAGCATAAAATAAAGCATGGCCACCCAAGAAAACAGTCTGAATAAAGCACCTCTTCTTCTAGTATTACTGTTGCTTGTGCGCATGAGGGGAAGATAAGATGACAAGAACAAAGAACTATGGCACTGCTGTGAGCAGACTTCTTGCTCATGAAGTCAGCAGAGTAGAAGTAAAATTCCTCAGTTTCTCTGTCTGTAAAACACTGTTAATGATTTGTGATCTACCAGTTACATGCTAAATACCCTTTCTGAAATGTGTTAGGAGGATTGAGGATGCATCTCTGCAAGTTAGAACAGTATGAAGCTGTTTTAAAGCTATAGAATTTACTAGTATAAAAGGCAAATCTTACTCAAATTATTAACACCAATACCAATACTAATAAAATCTCCACACAAAGATTATTATTTCTAGATAAATACACTGCATATGAAAGTCTATTTACATTTTGTATGAACTACGTGTTTGGAGGTAAGGATAGCTATATCATAACTATTACTATATCAACTAGCATACTGGTGATTTAGCTCCTAACATGAAAATCAATTCTAAATGTTTCAGTTTGTTAAATATTACTTACGTCAGTGAAACTGTGTCCTCTATGTTCCAGAGACTGCACTGAGGGTAATGTAATACACTTAAAACTTCCTTTTTAATTTCAATTCCTTTTTAAGAAGGAGTGAATTTGCCATATTACTTTTTATTTCTTGCTGTTCATTTCCATCAAGAAAGACATTTTTTTATAAGCAAGGAATGAAATAGAGATTTAAATTTGAAACTGTTAATCTCATTGTAAATACCCAGTCACATTTCATTTTATGACATAAAAAAATAAAAACATAAATGTTTTTTTTTGAAGGAAAATTGCTGTACAAAGATTTTTCAAACCCAACAATTAGCATTTAAAAGGTCTCAAAATTTATAGAGTATTTACTTCCAACACATAATAAACAGTGAGTTATGTGGTTATTTCACACATTAAAACTTTCAAGAGGCTTCATGGTGAAAGGAAAGCAGATATGAATTATGTGGTACTGAGACATTTATGCCCTCAAGTCCATTTTGTTATACAAGGCTGACTAGATTTCGTTAATTTATTTGCAGGATAAAAATGGGAAAGATTTCTCCTTATTGTGTACAAAATTCTCACAATTAAATTGTAGTACAAACAAACTCTGTCTGATTCTTCCCTAATGTTAAGAAGAAAATGACCTCTTGAGGACAAAACTTCTTTACTGAGGGTATCTAGAAAAGGAGTAAAAGGAAGGAATATAAAAAGAAAAAAGCCTTTGATGAGAGCGATTCCACTTAACATCGCATGCAATGGGGCAAAGCTAGTAAATAAAAATCATAAGCAGTTATTTTCAGGCCAGAAGACTGCAGCTCATTATTCAGTCAAGAGAATAATTTTAATGATGGCAGTAAAAACATGGCAAGAATAGCCTACGTCTGGATGGAATGCATGCTGAATATAAAGATTAATTTAAACTTTTTCACCTTACTTTGAAACATTTCAGTTCTACGCTCTTTCTCCATTAGCCTTCAGACTCTACGCACCTTGACAAGAAACAATGCGAGAACAACAGGGTACTAACCCCAATTTCTTTTCTTTCTCAGCTCCTGACGCTATTTAATGTTCCGAATGCTTCTGAACTTCTGGGAGAATATCTCTTGCTTGGAAGTGAACTGAAAAGAGCCCACAGAAACTGAGCTGTTTAAAATATTCCATGGCATCATTTTCATGATGCTAATGAAGAGAAAGAGGAGAGAGGTGGAAAGGTTAATACATTTTACCTCAGGTGAAATGTTACCATAAAGAAAATCACCTTCCTGAAAATTGAGGCTTTTTGAATTAATAGATGTCTTACTGTTTACGAGAAGTAAGGCTCCTGAAATAATTTATAGTGAGAAATATTTAATAGCTAAAGCAAAAGGGATATACATTATAAAAGGAACTCATTGCAACTGCCTCAATTTCTCTCTTGGAAATGGCAATGTTCAATAAAATCTATGAACCTTAAGAAACGCAGTTCCAGTACTGAGGATGGGATCTTCCTATTGTCTAAAAAATTTCACTGTCTGCATATTCTTTGCACTGTGTATGTTTATAGAAATGAAAGGTGTTGTAATAACGGCCTGTTATGCAAACTACCTCTCCAGGAACCTCGGGGTTTTTTCATAATAATTGAACTGAAGGCTGTTTATTACTATATACCAGTGACCACCTTTCATTAAGGGAATGATGATGCTTTATATGGCAGTGCATGTACATAGACAACTGCATACTTTTGTTAACTCTCTCAGTCTTATTTTCCTACTCTTTCTCTACTGTTAAATGTTAAGTATCTGGGAACCCTTGAAATTGTTATGTATCTTCTTATCCATATTAGCACCAGGTGTCTCTGACGTTATTTCCATTTCCCATTTGTTCTGAAGCCAACTTTATGCTATTCCTGCATGTGGGTCACAACAGCCCCAAGCAGTACTACAGGACCAGGGAAAAGTGGTTGGAAAGCTACCTGGCAGAAAGGCCCCAGGGATACTGGTCAACAACTGGATGAATATGAGCTGGCAGCACGTGTAGGTGGCCAAGAAGGCCATATTTAAAAGACATGTAGATGTGGCACTTAGGGATACGGTTTAGTGATGGACTTGGCAGTGTTGTTAATGGCTGGGCTCTGTGATCTTGAGGGCCTTTTCTAATGAAAATGATTCTCTAATTCCATTATTCTATAAAACATCCTTCTTTTCATTTCTATCTATCTACACATAAAACAAGGACTTGTGTCAGTCAACAGGGGTAAATTATATATAAGCCTTTACCTTTCAGTTTTTCAAATTATGGTCTGTTCTATTTTGAACATGGTCACATCATGTAGAAGAGGAATCATTCTACTCAGCTTTTTATGGAGAGAGATTCTGTGATATGGAAACATTTTTCAGCGATGTGATGTTACAACAACAGCTAACCAAAACAAAAAAAAAAAAAAAGAATTTTCCAGTCATTCATAACTGATTGAAAACTGGAAGGGGCTGGTGACAGGGCACACCACTGTAATTCAAGAACCATACAGGGCACTGGAATTAAATTCATCATCCTGACGACAAAGGCTGTAACAAGTCCGAGAAATACAAAATGAATCATAGAATCACAGAATGGTTTGTGTTGGAGTCTTCAAATACTAACTAGTTCAACCCCCCCTGCCATGGGCAGGACACCTTTCACTAGACCAGGTTTCTCAAAGACCCATCCAACCTGGCCTTGAACAGTCCCAGGGACTGAGCATCTATGACTTTTCTGGGCAACTGTTCCAGTGCCCCACCACCCTCATGCTGTAGAATTTCTTCCTCATATCTAATCTAAATCTACCTTCTTACAGTTTGAAGTCATTATTGCTTGTCCTATCACTACATGTCCTTACAAAAAGTTCCTCTCCAGCTTTCTTGTAGGCCCCCTTTAGTGACTGCCATTACTTTGAGAAATGTAACAGTTTGGTCACTGCTATAATAGCTGGAAATCTCAGGAATTTACTCTTTTACTTTTTTCCTCCATTATCATAATTCCACTGCTTTATTTGTCTAAAAGATGTACTTCTGGGGACCAGGGAGCTCATTGGAGAGCACAGAGTTTACAAAAGTAGGATTTGTGATGCATAAGTCTGCACTTTTTGTTGACAGAGCACAGATTTAAAATACATAAAACACACTCCCATTTCTAGAGCTTACTTAAATTAATTTGAACATAAGAACTACAAATAGAGATTGTAAAATATTGTCTAACAAATTAGCATGAAAATCAGCAAATTAATATAATTTTAAGAAAATCGTTAATACAGTATACTCAAAAATGGTAGTGACAGATTATCCCAGGACCCCCATGAGGTCTATTAGCCATTTTTTACATGCCCTGTGTAAAAGGAGCTCAGACTATCACAGCTCTCTAGGAGAATCTACTATCTTAGTTGGCTATGCAAGTGAATAACTAACAGGAAACTTCTATAACTTTTTGATTTTCTGCATTCTACAAATAAAGAAGAGAGAGGTCTCCAGCTACTATGAACAGGAAAGAAGAAAAAAATCTAAAAGCAAGATGAAGTATGAAAGAAATGAGGAAACAGTCAATCAACAGCAGAGGCAATCTCATTACCACATCATACAAACTGATCATGCATCCATATTTGAAACAATTCTGATCCCTTGCGATATGCAAGTATTTTTCAATCAGATAAAGTTACAAGAGTCAAGAAGTATAAAACAAAGAACAGAACTGGATTAGAAAAGGAATAGAAAGAATATGACTAGGACAGCTTCTAGAAAAGAAACAGACTTTGCAATACAAGACAGTACAAACAAATCCAATGGAGGTCTCAAAAATCATTAATGTCACTTTCTTTGCGAACCAGGGCTGTAAAATGAAACTGGTATGGCACATGTAAATAAGACAAATTTAATGGTTCTGTACATTATGTAAACTAAGGAGTCCATCCTAGAGCAGTTTCAATTCACTACAAGTCCACAGTACTTCATAATACAATCGGACAAAACTACTGCCTCCGGCTTGGTCACTGAATTAAGTACAAATCATTAGAGGCTGTAAAATGTACCAGCAAATGTTGTTCTGTACTGTTGTTGGATAATTGCTGTGAATCTTGCAGCACAACTATCATATGGAGGGATGACTAGCTAGACTGTGCTGTAAGCTACCATGACTCTTCTCGCTTTTAAAACTTGGTGACCTGAATATTCCTCCCTGTAGTATTTGATATTTTTTTCCCTTTTGATATCAACAGGACATTGTCATTTTTTTCCAGAAGTTAAATAAAATTATCCCAGATACTCTTTCCAGAATACCTTGCAAACTTTGTTTGCTTAGAGCACCAGTTCTTGACAGCAGAAAATATACAGCTAGCATAATCCTAAAACATTTTTGAAATGATTACTTCTACATTTAGATTTAAGAATAGAATTTTAATTTTCTGTTTAGTCTCCTTTCTTCCTAAGTGTTTCTTTCACTCATAAAGTTGAAGAATAGTAATTCTTGGAGGTCATGCAAGTGATTTTTTTCATGTTGCACACTACCACTTTTAGAAGTATAGTTTATACAAAAAAACTTGAAGATAGGGTGGGATTCTGTCTTCAGTGCATCCTTGTTGCTGAGAGGGTCTCTGGTGCATTGCTATTAGTATATTTTCTTCTTCAATCAAAAAAATAGAGGAGATGATACAATTTCAAGACAAATAAGAATTGTAAGGTGGTTTACAAAATCACTCGCTCAAACATGTAAAAGGAGTATTACATCAGAGTGCAGATTCAATTTCAGATTTTCAAGCTGTTGGAAGAATTTTTAGGTAGAAAATTTTCTTAACAGTGGTTTTCATCCCATGAAGGGAAAAGTAGGAAAGCCTGAATGTAAATTACCCTCTGTCTTGCTAGTGTCAACCTTGTTTGGCTGAAAACAAGTTATGGAGTTGTAATGATAGATTACCTTGTAGTGCAGGAGACTGCACAAGCATGATTCCTGAGATCTCTTTAATGAAGAGACCAGTTTTTGCGGAAGGCAGGTTAGAGCAATCTGAAGCTGAAAGAATTTTAAGATTTCCAGGCCATTAACTTTCACTGTTTAATAAATCTAGGCAGTAGGCACAGTACAATATCATAAAGTATAACACATTGAATGGATCAACAACTGGTTAATTAACTTCTTAAAAATAAGCCATCAGTGGATGATCACCATCATGTAGGTGAATAGGGCTCCACAAAGAACAATACACTGTCCAGTGAGACATAATAAGGAAGTTATTATCTGATCACCAGAAATAAAACATGTGGAAGGCATAAAATTTATCACAATAGTAAATAATAATGAGAATGTAGATGCCATAAAATAAGCTGGATAGCTTGATAAACTGGTCATATCCAAATGAAGGATATCTAATGCAGTCATATAGAATGCTATTAATTTAATAATGGCATTTGTAGCTGTAGAATAGGATATCTTTTCTTGAAAAGACTGAAAAGATCTGAGTCATAGTGTCAAGACAACAGCTTTCAGAACAATGCTGTACCAATAACAATTAATCTGGTTTTTGGAGAAGAAAGAAAAATGTTAATTAGAGTGTACATTTGAGTTTACTGTTGCTGGAAGCGTTATCAGGATATTACCTATAATTCTAGTCTCTATATATTTTAAAAGAAGGATAAAAGTTAGAGAAAGTTCATGAAAAAAAGATTAGCAAAAATGATGGAAATGTTGGAGAAAGTACCTTAAAGTGAAATACAGAACACATCAAAAAGAAGATTGTAAGGTGATTGGAATATAGCATATAAGTATCTTCACAGAGAATAAAAAAAAAGTACTACAGAGCTCTTTTATCTAGTGGAAGACATCGTAACAAGAACTAGTAGTTGGAAATTGAAACTAGATATTCAAGTTGGAAATAAGTTGTGCATTTTCATCAATTATAGAAGAAAATCTATCAATGCTGGTGACAGTTTTTTGTGTCTCTTGATAGCTTCAAATCAAGACTGGGAGGTTTTTTAAAAGCCTATTACATTCTGATATGGTGAAAAATAAGAAAAAAGATTTCTGCTTGATTTAAATCATTCAGGTGAAAGTTAAGGGCAAGAAATAATCGAGGATCCAAATAAAATGGTTCCTTGCAAAAATCCAGTATGATTAACAATCTTATAAAATTGCATCTTATATTCAAATTGAAAACTCTCACTTGTTATCAAAATACAGAGTGAAGGAGCCCTGTTATAAACTTCATCTCTAGATGATCAGTTCACGGTATACTGCTCCTGCAATGTCCTCAACGTGTTATGGCACTCTCAAGAGAAACACTACATTCCATGAAAGAAAATAAAACCACTTTCTTCCTCTTCTCAATTTGATGACTTGATTTTGAATGATGCCTTTCCCTTCCTCTTGCTCATCATCATCTCAAGCTTTCCATTATGATCCTCTCTCTGACCCTTAAATTCTGGTTGCTTTTGATCTTAAAATTCTGTTGTCTCTGCTTTTTTCCACTGGCAGCATTAAAAAGATTTTTCAGTCTCAAATATTTATGGGACTACTGAATTTTTCCCCTGTGAAGAGTGAGCTATGGACACTTTGTGTTCTGTGCCGATCTCAAAGATTTAAATTTGTTTCTATTTTATTTTGGAAGGAACTAACAAAAAACCAATCTCTTAAACTACCTTTTTCTGTGTCTATCATGAACTTCGAAAAGGTCTGAATTTTATTTCATGAATAGCATATCTGATTCTCTCTGCTTTTCACACTGCTGCCCACCATCTTGTATATCTTTTACTCTAAAGGAGTATGCTTGCACTGTTAGAAACAGAAGAAGGAAGTAAAATAATGATCCGGTCAGAAGTATCCCCAGAGGCAACATCACCAGATGTATAGCTGTTTCACTACTGTTGTCTCTGGACACTCCCCTCCCAGCAAGAAAACTGTAAATAAACTTTGGCTCATCCTAACCTAAGAAACACTTTTTGTCTATCATAGAGTGCCTATTAATGGCAACCTGCCTGGTTCCGCTCTATGACCCATCCTTGGAAACTAGTTGTTTAGTCAAGACTGAAAAGAAGGACATAAAAAATCAGTGATCCATTTGAAGAATGGTCATATCAAGTGCTATGAGGTCAGGAAGGCCACCTAGGGTCATAGAATCATCGAATCACTGGGTTAGAAAAGACTTTTGGGATCATCAAGCCCAACTGTGTCTGTCCACTACTAAATCTGCTAACCCTAAGCACTTCATCTACTCATTTTCTAAATACCTTCAGGGACAGTGACCCAGTCGCCTCCCTGGGCTGCCAGTTCCAGTGTTTGATAACCCTTTTGGTGAAGAAATTTTTTCTAATGTCCAGTCTGAAAGTCCCCTAGTGCAACTTCAGGCCATTCCCTCTCATCCTATCACTTATCACTTGGGAGAAGAGACCAACACCTACCTCGCTACAATATCCTTTCAGATAGTTGCAGACAGTGATAAGGTTTCCCCTCAGACTCCTATCCTTTAGGCTAAACAACCCAGTTCCCTCAGCTGCTACTTGTAGCACTTGTTCTCCAGCCCCTTCAATACCTTTGTTACCCTTCTCTGGACTTGCTCCAGGACCTCAATGTCTTTCTCGTAGTGAGGGGCCCAAAACTTAGCACAGTATTTGAAGTGCAGCCTCACCAGTGCTGAGTACAGGGACACAATCACTTCCCTGGTCCTGCTGGCTGAAGTGTTTCTGATACAGGGCAAGATGCTATTGGCTTTCTTGGACATCTGCTCACACTGCTGACCCCAGGACCTTTGGCCTGGAATTCTTTCTTTTCATGACATCACTTTGTATCATCAAAGGTTGTTATCTGATCATTGATTAATCTTCTCTAAACAGGTAATTCTGGTCCACTCAATCTTTCATTAATACCTTTTTCAAATCTCAGTGTTTCCAGTAGCTCATCTAATTGATCAAAACTCTTCTTGAGGCATGATGCCCAAAAGCATGCCTTGAACTATGATACATCTGTTTATTCCAATAGTATTAATACTTGTCTTTTTTGCAACCTATTATTACTTATGTTCATATGCCACATGGTAACCTATGCTTTATAATTAAAAAAAAATAAGTAAAAAAACCAAACAAGACTTGTTGGAGATCACTTAATGGAAAAAGCTCTTGAGTCCCATTCTGGTGCTATAGCCAGTTATTCATGTTGGTTTGAAATAGGCTTGGTTTCATTTTCTTTTCAGATTATGTTTGCCCCATTGACATAAGCACTTACAGTCTTTCTCCCAAGCAGATCTGACTGCTGCAGCCACACTTCTAGGCAGACGCTGAGTTGTGTCTTCTCCCATCGTGTTGTGCAACGCTCTGGGTCATTCCTATGGAGCTTGTAATAAATCACTTGGATATTTCCCCAACTATCAGATTACAAAGAATAATTACTAAGAATATTTTATCTAGCCAAAGGACACCCCTGAGATTTAGACTAAAAAAAAATTGCTTGAATTTGGAGACAGCATAAATTATTTCAGTGTAACTAGAGCAACACACAAAAACATTTAGTAGCCTATATGTCATTCCAACAGGTATAATGCTGCGGGCTGATGTGATTTTTTTCTGGGATCTGGAATATGACCTCTACTCTACTTTTTTGTAATTTGCTTTAAGATCATTTATACTAGGAAATGGAAGAGACAGAATTTTAGTATGCTGGGGAAAATATATTTAACATTTTGTGAAGTGTCGCCCACTATAATCCTGTGATTTTTTGTCAACACCTTTCTTCAGAGCAGCTCTCTGCCATTCTAGTCTGACCATGGGAGACAAAAGAGCTGAAAATTCTGAAAGTGCTTGCTAGACAGCTACTATATCTCATATATTTAAATGTCACTTAGTAAATTATATTGGATGATTTTTTTCCTGTTGCTGACAGTACAGAAAATGGGGACAGAGAAGAGATCAAGAAGCTATAAAAAAAAAATCCTTAATTTATTTTCTTTGCTTGCTCCACTGGAACTGGGGAGTGTTTTTTTCTTTGTTTTTCTTTTACATTGATTAGTTATTTGTATGTATATTTGGGTAACAATTCACCAGTTTCCATGGAAGTTTGAGTAAAAAACTTTAGATATTTCTAAGAAAGAATTCAGAGAACAATTGCAGTCCAAATCAGTGCTACATTAGAAAATATTTTGGCACAGTGACTAGGCTACTATTCTGGGTTGTCAGTTGCCCAGAATGAAACATCAAGGGGCAGTTTAGATACCCCAGGTTATACATCATGTTTATGTGTGTCTGTTGCAGTCCAGGGAAGCAGCTGGAGGGAAAGCTAAACAGTGAATGGAACCAAAATGGATGTGCAGGAGAGAAACACGAGCAAAACATCTCGTGAAGTCATGACCTAGGTTAGCTTTAGCCTGGCAGAGTACCTTTTTTACTACATTTCAGACACAGGTAGTCTTCTATTTGTGAAATCATGAAGATCTCCAGAAGGGTAGTTTTCTATTTCAGAACAGTCAAGTAAGAAGATATGTGAGCAGAAATAACATCTCCAACTTCAAATTTAACAGGGAAGCAACTTGAAACTCTTTCTCCTGTGGCCCAAATAATTGTGCTGATGACAGCTGTCCTCCAGCATCCTGCAGTTTCTCTCTTTATTTTATCCACTGTAATTTAAATTTCGAAAGCTTTTGATGTAATCCTAATGTCAAAGCAGAACAGTTTTTGAGTGCTCAGGAATTGTTTTGCAGTGGAAAAAACTGTTTACCAATCTACTTAAAAATCAAAAAGGCTTTTCCTACCTGGCAAGTACAAATGACAGAAGATGAATATTTAGAGGTGCCTACAATATACACTTAAAATATTAACTATGTTAAATCAACCACAGGTTTATTTTATAGGCCTTTGTAGTGCCAAGGCTATCATTAGGTAATACTGTGATAATGTGTGAGGAAGAAACCACACTGAACTATAATTACTAGCACCTATGGTGCTGGTATGATAGTATCTTGGAAACCTTGCTGCATTTAAGAGTTCTGCAAAAAATAAAGAAGAATCCCTGCTCTGAAGAGTTCACAGTCTAAATTGATCAAAGCAGTGGTGGAAAAGTAGCTTTGTAGATGTGACTGAGCTCTGTGCTGTTGCTGAAGAAACGTAAATGTATATTGTTGATTGTTTAATTCTGCATTTGCAGAATCACCATATTTCATGTTGTCTCAGTACTTTCTGGCAGTATCCAGCATGATTAAATCTATCTACTTCAGCAGTGATATTATTTCAGTTTATATGTATATATGCTAGCTTACATTATTTCTATGTCTGACTTAATATTACTTTAAACTACCATGTTCTAACATCTCATTTCTTTGTTTTGTCTCTGTTTCACCTGTGTTCAGTATTCCTTTCTATGTAATATCAGATTGATTATCACTGAATTCCATGAATATGCTCTTTGTTCTTTTAGATCATTAAATATTGGAAATAACGAGAGACATCACAGAGAACTCATTTCTTCTGGTAAAAGCCTTCCAGTAGATTCATATTTTAGCATTGTTCATTAGTGTCTGTTTGTATTTCTTCAGCCAGCATTCAGTTCAACTGAAATACCTAAGTACTGTTATCCGAGTAAATAATGTTATGTATTTTGCAACATTTACTCGCACCCAAGTATGTCTGTTTAGCTTGTATTTTTTCCGCTGAAGATAATTGTAGTCAAATAACTTGGAGTGAAACTAGGATTATTATTTTATGACAATGTTACTCAAGTATAATAATTATTGTATTTTATTCACACAAGATATAATAGTAGCAAAATATAAGCATACCACATCCCTGTGCTAATTTTAAATATTGCTCTATATATAAATCTACCCAGCTACATACTGATATAATAGAATTAGAACATATTTATTGACATAGCTCTATGGCATTATTATTGCTACAAAAGGAAACTTTTCCAGTTGGGATGCTTTTAATTTGCTGGGGCATTTTCCAGTTTGTGCAGGCAATTTTCTGTACTTATTCATTTATGTGCAATTTAGTAACATAAAGACAAAAATCACTGTATGCATACACATAGGCATGCAGAGATACACAAAAAGACGTGGAAATGTGTTTATGTACATATATATGTATGTATTTATGCTTACATTTAGATTTAATGTATCTGCTTTTATATGGATATTTGTGGTATCGTTAAGACACAAAACATTTGAGCATTTTTTTAAATATTTTGCTAATTTGTACATCTGCATGAAGGCTGTGAGTTACACTGCTATTTTCACAAGTCTCATGCTGACTTCCAAGCAAAAGCTTCAGTAATTTTCAGTACAGTTATGCAAAAGCCCACTTGTCGCGTTTCTTGCACGCATGACACAAAATTATGAATACAGACATTAATTGCAATGTATTTCCTGAGCTCTTATTACAGTTGCATTTCAGAACAATTTCATTATACCTTTAGGAAGATGTAATACAATTACCAACGGAAAAGTCATCCTTAATTTATTGTCTTTTAAGGGTAGTTTCATTAATCTGAGAAAAAAATGTGATCAGGCTTCTTATCAGTTATGGAGTTTATCTTAGTCAAAAGAAAGAGGTTTTCTTTCTGGCTAGAAAGAAAAGAAATACTTGTACCCCAGGGCTGGGCTGGCTTCAAATTTTTCAACATGGAACTACAGTGAGGTTAAAAGATGAGGAGAGTTCCCAGAAGAGCAAAGGCATTCTCATTTTTCATTGTCATATCCCATTAGAGCTAAGTGACATGAATTCAAGAGTAATGTGGATTTCTCTGGGTAGGTATGCAGTCTCTGCACAGTCAGTCAGTAGTATCCTTTAGTGATTAACTTAGCGGTGCCAGAGAGTTTCAGGTACTGAAAATTCCAGCTTAGTGCATGTATTAAACACACACGCACACAGGCATCCAAAAATACTAGTCCTTCTATTTGGGCAGGTATGTGCAGAAATACACAGAACAAAAGGAACAGGGAAGGAAAAGAAGCAACAGTTGTATAGATAAATGGAAACAGAATTCAGTAGACAACTGGATAAAGATACAGACTTGAGTTACTAGTTTCAGTCTCCATGTTAATAGATATGGAGAATATTATTTGCAGTGACTCCTTAAACTATTTATAGGATTATATTAGCAACAATACTAAAGAACATAATAACATTAAATATCACTAAAGTAACTTCTGGAGTGACTATTACTGCAAAAACATGCCGAATTTTTGAATAATAGCATTTTCATACATTAAACAAGTAAGATATCACATTTTAAATTATTAGCTTACATGGTTTTGAATTGCACTAGCTACCAGCTTAAAGAATCAATGTAGAAATGTAATGAGTACAAATTACACTGTAGTATAATTGAAATAAGTGCAAGGTGTGTTTTACTAGGGAGGTATTTAAGGGCAAGAGAATAACAGGGAGTCCTTCATGTCTAAGAATAAGTGTTGATCTCCAATCTCTTAAATCCTAAATGTCTTAGCTGTTTCCACATTTTGCTGTAGTTTGTGGGACTGAGGGTCAGGATATTTAGTGTGCTCAGGTTTGCATGAGGTGAGAAGTCTAGTCAGTAGTAGAATGTGCAATAAGTTGAGTTTGCAGTATTCATTCTAAAACTCCCTATTAGCCCTTTGAATAAGGCAACTGTAATGCTATCTTTTTAAGCAGGGTCTTACGGCCACATATAGTATGATTATAGGATTCAAGTGTAAACTAATATAGCAAAGAGAAACAGAAAGTAATAGGGAAAACCAAAGTGTTGTGCAATAGCGAGTTGTCTCATATGCATTGCACAGTGTATTTCTGCTGATTGTCAATTGTTAACATGGTGAGTGAAAAGAGCTGAGAAAGTAAAGAAATAGCTCTGAAACTGAGGTGGTGGTGTGAAAGAAATGAACTCTTTCAGGCAGAATCAACACAGAAGACTTTAAAGTTGTAAGAATGGGAGGTTATTAACGTCTTGGTTTACTACCTGAAGAACAACTCTCTCTGTAATATTTAAACACTTATGCATTTACTTCTAAGTAAATTTACTTATTCCAAGTTTCAATACCTTACAAAAGTCAAGCAAATTAATCAGAGCATAGGTACGGAAGAAGAGAGAAAATTAACAATTAGTCTAATTATTAGACATTAATTAGAACTGCCTAATCACAGATAATTCTTAAATCATTATTTTGACATATCAGTATAAAGGCTACTAGATACTTGCAAAGCGTTTTATAAATCAGGAGTGTCTATTTGATTTCTAGCTACTTACTATCCTTGAATAATATACACCCATACCAAAGGTCAGGCACATTTGCATGTTAATAACTTACTAGCAGTGATTTACAAGCCTGTTTACATAGCACCCAACCAAGGTGGCATTAAAATAAGGATGAAATCTTAATTACTTTAATTGGACTTGGATGATATCCCCAGTGATAAGGAGCAGTGCTACCTTCTAGTACCTTTCCCTGTGCAGCAGAGATGCTTGAGGAGTTTTCTGCTTGCAAAAGTGAAAACTTCACTGTTAGCTCTTTCCGGCCATATTCCCTCTCACGTGTTATATGTCTTGGAGGATACCATGCTGAGCCAATTCTATTTATCAGTTTCGCAAAAAGCTGATAAACTACAACTGGTCTAGAGTTTTGTTAGTATTTTTGCTAAGCTACTGAAATGAAGTAACTCACAAAAGCCTCAGCTAAACATCAAGGTGAGCTGAGCAAGGACTGTGCAGACAAGACTGAGGAAAAGAAAAACAAGGTAGAGGAGAACAAGTCCCTCTTCTTGAATTTATGATCATTTGGTACAAACTAAGTTTTGCAGTTCAGGTACACTAAACAAATATCAGTGGGTAAGCTTGGTACAAGCAGCCATTGTACCCATCCTCCTGCAGCTAGCAGTAAACAAATCTATAGGCATAAACGGAGGCAAAACTCCTTGTGGTCTGTCAGTTCAACAGTATTGCAATCAAAAATCTATCTAAGCCTTCCAGGTGATCGGAGAGGGTATAAATCTAACATGAATAATAGAGTAACCATGGATAAAGCATTTGTCTCTAAAGCAGTGTATGCATCTAGCTGGTTCAGTACACAGCAACACAAACAGCTGATTTAGCAAAAAGAAAGTACAATACTGGGGAAGGAGGGAAAGCTGAGGGTAAACAGAAAAAGGACAAACATATACTGTTTGCAATGTGATCATGTACCACTTTAGTTTGCACAAATATACTTTTCTATATCTAATTTACCTTACAGATATCTCCAGCTGCTTATCACTGCCATGGTCCATCCTCACTCCTCAGCATAATTTGCTATCACTCCGACATGCCAGCTCTGTTGCTGCCAAGACAGCTTCAGCTTGTTAGGAAAAATCTTGTATCTAAACCTCTTAACTTAAACTCCCTAATTTTGACTTTAATTTTGGCATGAGCATCTCTGCAGTGCAATTTATGGGAGTGAAAATGATTAACAAGGAGTGTTGGTGATGCACAGCTGAGAAAGCAACTCTTCCACATGTTTGCAAAGCACGGTTCTGCCTGAAAACTTACAGGTTAACATACCATCATCAGTGACTACTGCTTTACAAGAGCAGTTCTGTAACTATGTTTTTGTTTGTACTACCTTGGGATCAGTGCTGTTTTATATCTTCATCAATGATATAGACAGTGAGATCAAGTACATCCTCAGCAAGTTTGCAGATGATACTAAGCTAAGTGGTGCAGTTGATGCATCTGTCACACCAGAAGGATGGAATGTCACCCAGAGGGACCTGGACAAGCTGGAGAAGTGGGCCTTTGTGAATTTCATGAGGTTTAACAAGGACAAGTGTAAGGTCCTACACCTGGGTCGGGGCAATAGGCAGTTTCAATACAGGGTGGGGATGACATGGTTGAGAATAACCCTGCAGAGAAGGACTTGAAGAACTTGGGTTGCTCATTGATGAGAAGGTCGACATGAGCTGGCAATGTACTCTCACAGCCCAGGAAGCCAACTGCATCCTGGGCTGCATCAAACGTAGAATAGCCAGCAAGTCAAGGCCCTTCTACTCTGCTCTTGTGAGACCATACCTGGAGTATCGTGTCCTGTTCTGGAATCTCTAACATGAGAAAGAATACGGAGCTGTTAGAACGAGTCCAGAGGAAGACCACAAAGATGCTCAGAGGACTAGAACACCTCTGCTATGAGTTAGGGCTCTTCAGCCTGGAGAAGGGAAGGCTGGGGGGAGACCTTATAATGGCCTTCTAGGACCTGAATGGGAGTGTACAAGAAAGCTAAAGAGGGACTTTTTAAAAAGCATGCAGTGACAGGATGAGGGGGGATGGCTCTAAATTGGAGAGGGGAATGTTTGGAGTAGATATTGGGAAGAAATTCATCATGATGAGGGTGGTGAGCCACTGGAATGGGTTGCCCAGGGAAGTTGTGGCTGCCCCATCCCTGGAGGTGTTCAAGGCCAGGTTGGATGAGGCCTTGGGCAGCCTGATCTAGTGGGAGGTGTCCCTGTCCATGGCAGGGGGGTTGGAACTGGATGATCTTTAATGTCTCTTCCAACCCAAACCATTCTATGATTCTATGACACTATGATTCTGTGATACTATGATTCTATGTATGTAAACGTAGTGAAACCCTTTCTCTCTGACAATCCTGAATTATATATTTTCAGCCTGGTACTGGCAAATGGACTACTGAGGACAGCTTTTGGATCCATGAATGCTCAATGAAAAGCATTGCCAAGGTTGTTACTAAACTTACAAGTAACTGAAATATATGCCAATTCGCTTATTCACCAGCCCAGCAGAAGAGAAACAGAGGGAAGCTGTATCAAGAATAAGAAAGTATTAATGTACCGGTAAAAACTCTGATTTTCTATGCTGCAAAGCTGCGAGTCTATGTTTCTGTGTTGGAAGAGCTCTGGTTTTCAGCTATAGCTGAGATGTTTTCCCGTACTCCGAACAAGAATGCAACCTGATAAGTAAGGAAGAATTAGTAACTTGTCATTCTTCCTTATCAATTCTTACAGCTGAAAGGGACCTCAGGGGTCCTGCACTTGGGGCACAACAACCCTATGCAGTGCTACAGACTAGGAGAAGTCTGTCTAGAAAGCTGCCTGGAGGAGAGGGACCTGGAGGTGTTGGTTGACAGCTGACTGAACATGAGCCAGCAGTGTGCCCAGGTGGCCAAGAAGGCCAATGGCATCTTGGCTTGTATCAGAAACGGCGTGACCAGCAGCCCCAGGGAGGTTATTCTCCCTCTGTACTCGGCACTGGTGAGACCGCTCCTCGAATCCTGTGTTCAGTTCTGGGCCCCTCACCACAAGAAGGATGTTGAGGCTCTGGAGAGAGTCCAGAGAAGAGCAACAAAGCTGGTGAGGGGGCTGGAGAGCAGGTCTTATGAAGAGCAGCTGAGAGAGCTGGGGTTGTTTAGCCTGGAGAAGAGGAGGCTGAGGGGAGACCTCATTGCGCTCTACAACTACCTGAAAGGAGGTTGTGGAGAGGAGGGTGCTGGCCTCTTCTCCCAGGAGACAGGGGACAGGACAAGAAGGAATGGCCTCAGGCTTGGCCAGGGGAGATTTAGGCTGGACATTAGGAGAAAATTCTTCACAGAAAGGGTCATTGGGCACTGGAACAGGCTGCCCAGGGAGGTGGTTGATTCACCTTCCCTGGAGGTGTTTAAGGCATGGGTGGACGAGGTGCTAAGGGGCATGGTTTAGTGTTTGATAGGAACGGTTGGACTCGATGATCCGGTGGGTCTCTTCCAACCTGGTTATTCTATGATTCTATGATTCTATGAATTTATTTAATCCATGCTCTGTCTCAGAGTTGCTTATGTGCACCTATATCTTTCACATTTATCTCATTTGTTTTTCCAGAATTCATCTGATGGAAATATCCCAAAGTCTCTTCATAGTCCTAGTTTTTTGGTTGTTGGGTTTTTTGTTTGTTTTTTTTTTATTTTTTTTTTGGGGGGGGGGAGTCCCAAACATATCAAATATGTAATCCAGTAAGTAAGTAAAAGTTCAGTGCTTGAGGAAGAAAAATAATTAATTAGAAATTCAGATGTGCAGCTTCTCCTTTGCCATTTTGCCAAGAGATTGAGGACACTGGAAAGGAAAGGTTTTATTTCACTCACATTTGTACTCATCCAACTGTTGTAACTAAAACTTTGACAATGAGATGAATCAAATAAAGGCTTAGCTACACAAGGTATTAGACAGCCTAAGTGAAGTTTTTGCCCAATTCACAGGCACCATTCAGCTATTTAATTTTTTGTTTTCTTTTTCTCTTTTCTGTAAAACTCCAATAAATCCTCCTTTTGTTCACTCAGAAATGAACATGACTCTGGCTGTGAGAGAGGGATGTTCCTCCATGGTATTTTGAGAAGAATTGATCTGTGTCCTATTAACAAGTAGAACAGCACATTCATAATCTAAAAGCAAAAAACATCAGAGAATTTGTAATCAAGTAAAAATCCAATCCTTTCAAAGATCCTATTGACTTTTAGAAATTTCTTTTGGATGATAAGAAAGAAATTACCGTCCTTTATTGGAAAACTGACCAAAGCATTCATCCTGAGTATGGAGCAACTTAGATGTCACTTCTGTGGCGAACAACTTCTTCTATCAGATGCTTCTGATACAAGAAGCTCAGAAATCTTACTTTGCATTTCCTTTGACCTGGACCAGTGCATTAATCAAGAGACTTGATTTTTGTGTGAATTTATTTTTCATTAGGGGTGGATACAGAGCAAAATAGAGAACTTTTTTTCTTTTTTTTTTTTTTCACTCTCCCCAAACTGAAAAGGTCCAGTTTAAATTAAAAATGATGTAAGAATCTGTACCATGTAAATGTTTTCCAAATGGAATTTTCTATGCTTTGATGGGAAAAAAAATATTTTGTAGGTTAAGAAATCATTGCAAAATTGAAGTGTTGTTCTCTGGACAATTGCATTAAGAATATCAGATTAAAATTTACATGTAATACCTAAAATAATATTTAAATAATATCCTGAAGGTATTTACAAACAACACAGACAGAAATCATAAATTATGGATATTTTTTATTTTCTGTTACATAGATCAGATTTGTATGGTAATATTGTTAAATTTAAATCATTTGGGTACCAAACTGGAAAGAGAGCCAAGTACGTGCAAGGAGCAACCATTCAACTACACATTTGCTGATAAAATTTGATCAGCTCTTGCTGAGACTGTGCTGTTTTGTTCATGTTGCAGAATTCACGAGAAGAACCAGTGCATTTGACAGTAGGTCATTATAAAGGCAGAAAATGACTCATTGGGTGTTAAATTTACCAAGTTCGACAGTGCAAAAGCACTGTGTAATTCTCAAAACTCAGTTTACATGTGTTGAGTAGACAATGATTTGTTTTTCATAGAATCATAGAATCACCAGGTTGGAAAAGACCCACCAGATCATCGAGTCCAACCATTCCTATCAAACACTAAACCATGCCCCTCAGCGCCTCGTCCACCCATCCCTTAAACACCTCCAGGGAAGGTGACTCAACCACCTCCCTGGGCAGCCTCTGCCAGTGCCCAATGACCCTTTCCGTGAAAATTTTTTTCCTAATGTTCAGCCTAAACCTCCCCTGGCGGAGCTTGAGGTCATTGCCCTTTGTCCTGTCCCCCGTCACTTGGGAGAAGAGGCCAGCTCCCTCCTCTCCACAACCTCCTTTCAGGTAGTTGTAGGGAGCAATGAGGTCTCCCGATTTGATCCTTGCTAAACATACTTCATTCTCTCACATCTCTTAGTGCACATAAATCATTATCAAACAAAGAATCCTAAATCCTGTTGTGCTTTCAGTGCATAAAATTGGTTTCCCAATCCCACACTAAACTACATCCCAAAGTCCCCCCCATCCCACCCTGGTCAGTAGCTAAAAAATGGGCAAGGTAGTCTCAGTCCTCCCACCAATCAGAGGAAGGTGAATGGGGGAAGGAAAAGAAGACCCAAAGGCTAAGCTAGAAAAACGGATTTAATAAAAACTATAGTCATTTTAATGGTAGTATTGCTCACCAAAAGAATAGAAAAATATGAAGCATGTCAGTGTAAGCCAGTGGCCACCAGATGGCGCTGACGGAGAGCCCGGCGCCCGGAGCCCAGCTGTCCCCGCAGTGGGAGTCTCAGGCCTCCTGGGGAGATCAGAAAAATCTGAACTGGACTCCAAGTAGCGGCTGGACTAGAAGCAGCACGGTGAGCAGATCCTCGAGGGACACTTGACCCGAGAGAGTTTTTCACTTATATAGGGAACATCAAAAGAAGTGTGGCCGGCAAGTGGAGGGAGGTGATTCTGCCCCTCTGTTCCTCTCTTATGAGGCTTCATCTCGACTATTGTGTCCAGTTCTGGAATCCTCAACATAAGAAGGATATGGAGCTGTTGGAATGGGTCCAGAGGAGGGCTAGAAGGATGATCAGAGGGCTGGAGCACCTCCCATGGGAGGACAGGCTGAGAGAGTTGGGGTTGTTCAGCCTGGAGAAGAGAAGGCTCTGAGGAGACCTTATAGCGTCCTTCCATACCTGAAGGGGCTACAAGAAAGCTGGGGAGGGACTGTTTATAAGTGCATGGAGTGACAGAACTAGGGGCAATGTGTATAAACTGGAGAGGGGCAGATTTAGACTAGACATAAGGAGGAACTTCATGATGAGGGTGGTGAGGCACTGGAATGGGTTGCCCAGGGAAGCTGTGGCTGCCCCATCCCTGGAGGTGTTCAAGGCCAGGTTGGGTGGGACCTTGGGCAGCCTGATCTAGTGGGAGGTGTCCCTGCCCATGGCAGGGGGGTTGAAACTGGACAATCTTTAATGTCCCTTTCAACCCAAACTATTCTATGATTCTATGTTTATGGTAAAGAAGTAAAGAAATCTTAAAAATGCAAGGGAAGTCTTAAAAACACAGGAACAAGCTGTCCCCACATGACACAAGATGAAGATGGGAAAGACATCTGAGCAAAAGCTGAGCAGGAAGCTTTTGCTGGGACTCAGGAAGAAAAAGAGTGTTTACCAATTTTTGAAGAAAGGACAGGCAACTCAAAAAGAGTACTGGGATCACATTTGGTTATGTAGGGAGAAAATTAGAAAGGTAAAAGGACAGCTTGAGGTCAATATTGACACTACAAGATACAACAAAAAATGTTTTTACAAATACATTAACAACAAAAAGAGAACCAAGATAATATCCATCCTTTACTGGATATGGATGGGAATGTTGTTACTGATGATGAGAAAAAGGCAGAGGTACTTAATGCCTTCTTCATCTCAGTCTTTAATAGTCAGACCAGTTATCCACAGGGTATTCAGCCCCCTGAGTCTGTAGACAGGCATGGAGAGCAGGATAAACACCTCGTAATCCAGGAGGATGCAGTCAGTGACCTGCTATGCCACCTGGACCCTCACAGCTCTATGGGACTAGATGGAATTCACCCAAGTTTACTGAGGAGCTTGCCAATCCATTTATCAGCAGTCAGTAAAGACTTTGATACTGGCTCCCATAATATTCTCCTAAAGAAGCTGGTAGTTTATGGCTTAGACAGGAGTACTCATCATGGGGTAAAAAAATGGCTGGATGGCACACCCCAGAGACTTGCAGTGAATGGAATCAAATCCATTTGGTGGCAGGTCACAAGCAGTGTTCATCAGGGTTCAGTGTTGCAGCCAGTCTTTTTTAATATCTTTATCGATGATCTAGATGAGGGGATTGAGCACTTCCTAAGTAAGTTTGCAGACAACACCAAATTGTTTGGGAGTGTCAATCTGCTTGAGAAACAGAAGGTCCTGCAGAGGGACCTGGACAGGCTGGATTGATGAGATGAGGCCAACAGTATGTGATTCAACAAGGTCAGGTGCTGGGTCCAGCCTACATTAGCTGTCCAAAACTTGCTCCTCTTGGTGCTATGTACTTGGTACACTGAAGTTGGAAAAGTCCTTGGCTTCTATGGAAATGAATTTCCACAACTGACCACAGAACTTAAACATACTGTCTTATTACCTTTATTCTCACCGAACTTGGAATACTTTAGGTACTGAAAAGTGCAGCTACTTAGAAATGTAACTTTCTAAGAAGAAAAATGATTCTATCCCAGGTAAAACCAGAACAGCTAGACAGACTTGCTCATATTACTGCTTCACTTGTTCAATTGAACAAGAAGAGGCTGTATTTAGGAAAGGCTGCTATTAAAGAATAGGAAGAAGAGACAAGATGAGGGAGAAAGAGTAAACATGGGGGAAAATAGGAGCAACCAGGTAGGAAAAAGGCACACAAGTCAGAAAGGGAAGGAGAGAGAGTTTAGAAGCAAGAGTTTTTAAGCTGGGGAAACATAATGATGAGCTAAGGGAGTAATGCAGACTAAACCACCAGCAGAGGCTGAGGAGATTGGTATGAAAACAGGAAAAATTGTGTGGTAGTAAACACAATACATCTGTAACTGTTAGACAATGCTTCCTGCTGGATGGGGAAATAAATACATTATTTTCACATTACAATATTTCTTTGTTATCTTTAAAAATATAGTCTTCATATTTTACTGCATGAGGTAATATTTTGTGACACTTTTTTCATAATACGTAAAAAGAAAAAGTGGTATTCTTCACGAGAAGCATCCCAAAACTGTATGCTTAAATGGTTTAATCAGAAATAAAAAGTAAGAGAGAGACTGAGAAGTAAAATATGTTTTTGAAGTTTGATCAGATGCTATGTTTTGAATTAAAAAAAACCTTACACATGAAACAAAGCACTCTGAGGGTGCCCTTCACATCTGAATGAATTTTCTTTTTTGTTATACAACAATGAAAGAATTTAATTCTGCATTAGAAAAAGCGTTGCCAGTAGGTCGAGGGAGGTGAACCTTTTTCTCTACTCAGCACTGGTGAGGTCACACCTGGAGTACAGGATCCAGTTCTGGGCTGAGAGATATGGAGCTACTCGAGCAGATCCAGCAAAGGATCACTAAAAGAACTGAGGGACTAGAATATCTCCAATCTAAGGAAAGGTTGACAGAGATGAGAATCCAGGGCATCTCATCAATATGTACAAATGCCTGAAAGGAGGCCCCAAATAGGAACGAGCCAGTCTCTTTTCAGTGGTGTCCAGTGAGAGTATCAGATGCAATGAGCAACACCTGAAACACAGGTCTGAACCTCAGGAAATATTTTTTAACTGTGAGGGTGACTGAGCACTGGAACAGGCTGTCTGGTGAAGGTGTGGAGTCTCCATTGTTGGAGGTACTCATCTGGACTTGTCCTAAGCAACTAGCTCTAGTTGTCCCTGCATAAGCATTATCAAATGATCAATGGTGTTCCCTTCCAACCTCAGCCATTCTGTGATTCTGTAATTGCATAACTTCAGATAATACCTTTGGCTTCATGCTTAAGGTTAAACAACAAGCCAACAAAAGATGAAAGTCTATTACACAAAGTGGATGTGTTAGGTTAAATACAGAATTACTTCTGGATCAATCTTGACTGCTGTATCGTCCTGATAGAGGATGATGCTGTTACCAAGAACGTAATTTTCATTATTTCCAACATTTAGTTTTAAAAGAGGAAAGAGTAGATTACAATAAGATTACTAGAATACTTAATTTACAAATAAAAATTTCTTAAAATAAAAAATGCCTATATTGCTGTTTCCAGTGCAATTTTAAGTCAGTTCCTTTGTGATAACCTCTATTTAGATAATGTATGAAATGCTTCCTTTTTAAACATTATTAAAGGCTCAGAGAAAGGACTGAAAGTGTAAACGACTATTAAATCTCCTGACCTATGACTAGTAGACTCATTGACTCCAGTAATCTGAGGGTACAGTTGTTATTAAAATAATGTTATTTTAATAAGTTGGGGGTTTTTTGGAAGCTGTTTTATACTATAGCCGAGAAAGCCTGCATTTCAGTAAAGGAGTAATAGAACAGGTTACAGTCTTCTTCCAAGGCACTATCAGGAAATTACATTCGTTAGTTAGTTATATTACTTGCAGTCATCAGTATGTGAAACGTGTAGAGAGCTGGGGACATGGAATGAGAATACTAGGTAGTTGAATGCCCATCTACAGTCATATTCTCTGAGAGGTTTCTAGTTTTATGTTTTTTTCAGTCAATAATCAGGTTTTTTGCTAGGCACTTACATGAGAATGCCTATAAAAATGCCCTAAGACCTGTCAAGTCTCTAATATAATCTGTGTGAGAATTTTGGGCTTTTCTGATAATAGGAAACCTTAAAAACTTCTTTCTGAGAACCAATGCCTTGATTCTCTACCAAAGGCATTAATGGGAATCTCTATGAATGATTTTGTGAGGCAGCCATTTCTGTGAGGAGAGTTCCCTTGTTCAGGACTGCAAACTGAGATTCTGGCTTGATTCTTCTCAGAGTAACTCAGCAATCACTTGGATAGGTTGATCTCAGGTTGCAAGTTCTATCAAATTTTCTACACAGCCCTGTTTTCCCTGCCAGGTGAGTAAAGAACATAGCATATGAAGCTGAGAAGGAAGGAAAGGAAACTCATGTTTCCATATGTAAGAGAAGATACAGAGTACAATTGTATCTTAGAATCGTCATTTTTCAAAGGAGAGGTAAAATATATGCAGTGCATGAGAGAACGTAATTGGACTTGAAACTGAAAAATATAGGTAACAATATCTGACTCTTTGTAGTGTAAAGAAAAATTGGGTAATGAAATGATACCCAGAGAGAAAGCTGAGATATAGTTGCTGCAATTGCTTGACTGAATTACATTAAATTTTAGGAATATATATATTCATGCATGTATGTGTGCACATGTTTATGCATTCACACACACATACAACTCCAGGAGACAGGCTAGCAGTGAAAAAAGACTGCTACTTGCAAAAAGATTGAAATAGATGACCCAACAGGTCTTTTCCAGTCATCTCAGTTGAGTGATATTATAATTAGGAATAAAAATTTAAATAAAAAGTCTATAGAGTATGAGTTGTTTATGCAAAATCCAGGCTCAGAACTCATTAGCACATTTGCAGTACTTATTTGAACAGACTGCAGTAAATTGCATTTTTAAAAATAGTTCACATGGATTCCAACAAAAATAAAACAGGTTGTCAACATCAAGTGAGAGAAACCTGTCCAAAACAAAAATAAATGTGGTTGCAAGGGAGAAAAAAAGTCTCTTATCCCTGAAGATTTTTCAGAGTGGCCATGAAAAAATAAATGTACAATTGAAAGTGAGAGAAGGGAGGATGATTTCATGCAAAGATGAGTTATGTGGGTGTGACAGGGAAATATATTAATAAATTGCTTATTTAAGTTAGGATAAGATCAACACAGGAAGATTAAATAACTTTTTAAAATTTAAACTATAAGCTTTTTAATCTTATAATCTTGATGAGAGACATATAGGCACACACATCTGTTATTACTTTTACTCTGTTCTTATTTTTACCTATATTTTACACAGTAAAGACTGGATATTTAACACTTTGCATTTATTGCATGGATCAGCAAAGGTTGATGGAAGAAGAAAATATGGGTTTTTCCATACTGCATGAGGCTAACAGCCTTTGTTTGTGACAAAACCAGTCTCCAGACATTTTTCTAAACTATTTAGTTCAGTTTTCAAAGCAAGTTGACAGTTTGAGTAAATCCTCATCTTTCCTATATTTGTGAATGTTTTACCTGCCGAAAGAGGAACATAGTAATACAGAATGACTTAATACTTTGAACAAATAATATTGTTCTTGGTCAGCTTAACTTACTATGTTTGAAAAACTAAAATAAAATTCATGAGGATTTAGGGTTTTTGGCCTTTCTTTCCCCCCTCTGTTTTTCACCTCTTTTTAAGTCTGATTGTGAGTGCCTGCTTCTCCAGGGCATGTTCTTTGAACTCTCACGAGTTCCAGCTTACAGCTGGAAATTACACTTCCCACCTTTTGTTTAAACAGAGAAATGTACTGAATCCCAGCAGCTGAAATTTTACCCCTCGAGGTCTTTACAGAATGAAAGAAGCCTATAGTAAAAAAATGGAGTGAAAAGAAAAATAAGAAGATGAATCTCTATGATTAATTTTATTGGGAAATCAAAACATTTCTTTTCTTTTTTTCCCTTTGTTATTTTACCCTAAACATCATTATCCACAAATGTTCTCCTACAAGACTTACTTCAAAGATTAGTAACTTATGACTGCAGTTCTAAAGAGACCTGACCACGCAATTTTTTTGCTTTAAATACAAAGGCTGCTTTGGCAAACCATGAATGCATTTTATTAAGCCTTGCTAAATTTCCATTAGTTCTTAGTTATACATTTCACTCAACTTAAAATGAAAAATCATTACCTTCTGAAAAAAAAACCCACTCATTTTGTTGATTAAATATGTAATTAATATGTGATTCAAATTTTGTTGAATCAATCAGTCAAAGGTGAGAGTGTTATTGAGGAGTGATCTGAAGTCATATGAACATCTGAGAGAATACTGAGCTTTTGCAAATAACAACAGAAAAACATCAAGTTTATGCTGCTGTCACTGCTAGCTGTAATATATTATGGAATATTTGGTCCTGATTCTGAATGGTGACGGAATTACAGATTGTGATTCTCAGATAGGTATCTTTTATATTTCTTTTATTGTGCAATACATGCTCACATCACTAAACTTTAACATCATTAGGTTTAGAAGGAGAAACACTGCCATTACTCTGTGGAAGTGAGAATTCCAGGTGATTAGTGTCAACCATTTAACATTACCATTGAATGTCAATGAACTGCATGCAGCACAAAGTAAATGTTTTTAATTAATATTTTTTAATTAACTGCCCTGATTAATGAGTTGCACATAGATTTAGGGTTTTATCTTTTGGAAATAGATTAAAGTTCTGCCTGAAAAACAAAAATCTGTAATAAGAAGTAAGCACTTAACAGAGACAGGGCCATTAGTCTGTTGTTACGCACAAATTATTAGAGAGACTTTGGAGTATATACTTCAGTTCTCTCAAAAGTAAGGCTTGATTATATTATGAATTGGTAACCAAATTATAATTTCAAACAAGACTGCAACTGCCATCACATTTAGTACACAATATCTAGAAAACATTAAGAGATATTTACGCCAAATTCTGAAAGAAAGTCTCTGGGGTTTTTGCATAAGGAGGAGATGGAATGTGCAGACACGAAATCTGAGTCAAGATTCAGTGTCTGGGTTCTCAGAATGCAGCACAGAACTTTGGTCTTTGACCACAGTGTCTACAAACTGAACTCTTCAGATTTCAGAGTTGTTTCAAGGACTGGGGGAACTTGGGAATGTCTCTAAACACATAAATCTGGATACTTGCCGGTAAACAAATAGGTATATCTCCAAGGATTTAAATGCAATCCTAGCTACAAAATTAAGATGTATTTTGCATAATGCATGGTACAGCAGAGAGTTCTTGTAGGGGGATATTCAAAAGTAATCTTTTAAATTGAGACTCAGTGTAGAAATCTATTTGTTGTAATTCTTTTCTAAAATGTCATGCTTACAGAAGGCAATGCTCATATGAGGCACAATTAATCTTATAAGCAGAAATTTTGTTAACACCTAACAAAATGGAGATTATTTGAATATTTTTAATAGAAACAGATAAAAGTATCACATCACCAATAGACATAAGAAATTAAAAAAGAATGGATTTTTAATCTTGCCAACTGTCTGGGAAATGTTTTAACATCAGCATTCCATTACATTTTCATCTATTAATTTTGCCTCTGGCACTGTGACCTCTGGCCTGGTAGATCTTAATGACTGTGGGCTCTAAGAAAGTAAATGAAAGAGTAAATGAAAACCCTTTTAGTGGCTGTTTTTTTGAAAATATGACTGCTTGTTTCATTATAGGTCCAGCTCTTAAGAACTATGAGTCTCAGTTTTCAAAAGAAAAAGTAAAGAAGTTGCTTTGCTTTGTAATTGTAAAGAAAAACCTTTAAAAGTGTTTGCAGAGCAGCATAAAATTTCCAGCTTTAAGAAGCAAACAAAAGATCAAAATGTGCCCCATCTCATATGAATTTAATTACATCTTCATGATAATGTAGTTATACAATGCATATCTCCTCATCATAATTTCATTATTTCTTTTATAATCTTTATCTTTTGTGGAAGAAGGAGAGACAGCAAATAATTATGGAACATTTCAATTGAAAGAGGGTAGATTTAGATTAGAAGTTCTTTGCTGTGAGAGTGGTGATGGAGTGAGACACTGAGACAGGTTGGCCAGAGAAGGTGTGGATGCCCCCTCCCTGGAAGTGTTGAAGGCCAGATTGTATGGGGCTTTGAACAACCTGGTCTAGTGTGAATTATCACTGCCCACGATGGGGGGATTGGAACTAGACAATATTTAAGGTTGCTTCTAACCAAAACTATTCTATGATTCTATGATTTGGAACAGAGAATACAGCTTTCTTTTAAGCAAAGATTTACCAAAATTTATAACAAATGTGACAATGGTTTAAAAAGATTTGATGGCAAGATACAGTTGATTATTTACTGCACAGAGGACAGGGTCAGATAAAACTGTCAGGGAGACCCTTCCATTGAGGTTCGCACCGGACCCCCTTGCATTCTAAACCCTTCATCAGAGAGAATCTTAATCCAGATTTAATCCCAGACTCGGTCAACGGTTCATGTCTAAAGAATTATTTATGTAAAATCAATCCTTTATATTTCTTAGCTAATATCACAAAGTTTCAGTGCACTTATTCCCAATTCACTTATCACGGATCTGTTATATCCAGGATTCTCATAGCCTTGAGGAGTAACCCTGATATGTGTCCCTTTCAAGGGGAGATCCTCATCCAGCTATTGTTTAAGGAGAACTCAAAAGGCTGTTGGGCTGCTTGCTGTTTACGATTGATTTATAGTCATATTTACACACCAAGTTTTTTCCAGTTTTGTCTTGAGTCAGACCTTGGCCAGCACTGTGACCAGGTAGGTGTATTACCGCAGATTAACCCTTGGCTACTGTGTTGTACTCTGTCTGCCTCAAAATCACTTTGAGGCAGATGCAGCCATCAAAACGATCACCAACAATCACAATTATCAGTGGTGGCTATCACTTGATCAGGATTTACAGGAAAAAATCAGACTGGGGGGTGGAGGGGCAGGCAGAGCACACCATCACAACACCTCACTAGTGGCTGGACCTGAGGATAAGGATGTCTAACTGCAATTAGATAACTTTCTCAGATCCAAAATCCCACCAGATTCACCTACATTCAACACTTAGCAGCTTGTTCACTGGCCTTTAAAACCCAAATGTTTGCATTAAACCAGCTTCCCTGTTGGGAAGAAAGACTGATTAGAAGTCTGCATCAACCTTGTAAAGTAACTCTGTTTATTAATAGGTTTATTAATGAAAGCTAAAGTAATAATTGAATCATTGAATAATTGAACAATTGAATCATTGAATCAAATATTCTTTAACTTTCAGCTATTGTGATCTACATAGCATTCTTCAGTGATTTATTTTATGTACATTTTTCAATAAAAACCCTATCTTCACCAATATTTGAAGGGAAACAAGGAATAACTCACACTTAAACCTAGCACGCATAATGGCAGACAAGATCAGAGCTCTACTTCAATAGATTTTTCTTTTCCAGCCCTTCCTTAAAGTAGACCAGCAAAAGATCTACCACATATAATTTGAAATTAATTAATGTGATTTTTCTACATGAGTAAGCCTCATGTACAAATGAATTAATAGAGGAAACATCTATTACACATATTAGATATCTGTTCATCCTACCTGTCAGCATTAGGACCTTAGCTGGCTGCTCAGGTTTAAGTAACTGTGCTTAAAGAGAGACAGTTTCCATTTGGAGTATATCTAGAGGAGAGTAATGGAGATGATCAATGGGAATCACTGGAAAAAATGAAGTTACTTAATCTAGACAGAAAAAGACTGAGGTGAGATTTGATAAGAGTCTTCTAATGTGTATAGGGGAGCTGCAAGAGGAGGGGAATAAAATCCTTTCTTTTTGTAACTGGGGGCAGTATTTCCTCGTGGAGGAAATATGCAAACTCCAAAGAAATAGTTTTTAGAGGAATAAGATTTTTTCCTTCACTTTTCTAAGCTCTTCCTATATTCATCTTCAGATGTTGAAAAGCTTTTTTTGAGCCTTTTTCTTGTCTTGTTAGTAACATCATCGTCTTCATTTACAGACAGTGTGTGGTTATGGGAATCCAGTCTTCAATCTTACTGTGCTATAGGATCTTCTTAAGTGCTATTTCTACATTGGAAACTACATTAAGCATGGATTTTTTTTAAGCATTCTGAGAGTTTTTCTAATACGACTTAAGTATTGTTAACTGTTAATATAACTATTAGCACAACTAAAATGGAAACTACATGTAAAGTACAATTTTTAAATTGTCTATAATGGTAGTCTGATGCCTGACTACTACCAAATTAATGAGTATTATGAGTTCATAAGGGAGTAAAAACCAATAATTATGCACTCTAAAACTTATTCTCTTCATTTTGCTTGATGTTTTGTTAAGTTATTTCGGGGGAGAAGGACTGTTGTGGGGTTTTTGTTTTCATTTACAGGATAGTAATTTAGAGGTCAGGTTATAATAGCTTTGTATTGAATAGTAGTCTGCCTTTTAATTGTACAGTAAAAATCTTTTTGGTGAAATTAGATCAGATTTTGAATAATGCTTTTTGCATTATTATGTTTACTTTTGTAGCATTTTTGGCATAATAATGAAGTCTCAGTGGTATGCAGCTTTTCAAAGAGATGCTAATATAAGCTCTTTGTTCCATAATAAAAGTCTCCTATTTGGTGCAAATTATGGAGATTGAAGTTTGAAAAGTGTAGCTAAGCAAGATTCACAGTTTAACTTGCACTAAATGAATCACCCTAGAGCACTCTGAAGATAGAAAATAGCAGTCATATGCCAACTGTTTTGTTTGGGGGAAGGATAAAGTAAATAAATACTGTAGAGTATATGCCACTGTTTAAACTTACCTGTGAATTTTCTTAGTTTAATGGACTGAATTTCTCAACAGAATATAACATCCCCTGCCCATGCTGAAGCTAAACATTTTGTTCTAAATACTTATATTAAAACTCTTAGTAACAAGACGTAAATAGGAAGATGGTAAGAGAAAGATGTCGACTACACCATACTTGTGGTAATATTATTCACAACCTTGGGGTTAAGCCCTCAGTTTGCAAAGGAGGGCACAGGCTTGGTATATAGGACTTAATCCACCGTACTGCATAACTGGTCTTTGCTTGAGCGACTTGCTTGAAAAATGTAAATATTTGCATTGCAAGCATTGTAGGACTCTCATCACAAGCACGGTTAAATTTCTATGCACATATGCATTCACAATGCCCAAGGCCTTTCTTATTACCTAAGTATCGAATTCAAAGAGCATGGACACGCACGTTTGGAAACAGAAGTTTTTCTCCCCAAGGACATTTACTGCTAAAATGCAAATGCCCACTGGCTCTAAGTACCATGTATCTTAATATCAGCTGAACATTGCAGTAAGAATTCTTTGGCTGTTTAAGTGTAATGTTTTTTAGGTTTGGAAAAACAACACATTACTTAAATAACACAGAATCAGGGTCTAAATAACTAAACTCATACAGTAATACCAGACAAATGAAAATACATATTAACTGACATTTGCAAATATTTCATCTGTCTTAAGTGTATTATGGAACATGTTTATGTTTTTTTCATCCATACACCTCTGTTTCAGCCACTGTTGATTTTTATGGTGTGTTTTCAGTTTATTTTGTCATTATAAGATACAGCAACTTTCCTCTCAGGTCCAGAAAATGTTTGCATAATCAATTATAGAGTATACATCTACTCAGGAAGCTATTGAATACAAAATTCACAAGTATTTGAGATGTACTTTTGATTCTTCAAAACTCTAATATGTCAATTGCCATTTGGGTACCATCAGTGAACTTTTGGAACAAAAGATTCTCTCTTCATCTAGGTGAATCAAGAAAGCATAAGTGAAATAAAAATAGCAATACCATCACCACTGAAAGTGCTTGGAGGATAAGTTTCCCACCCTACACATCTCTTTATTTCCTTTAAACATCTTTCCATCTTTCCAGATGATTTGGTTTCTTTCACCTTGACAAAATAGATCTCAATCAACTATTAATACACGTTTTCTTTGCAAATCTGTAATGGAATTTTTCACCTCCTGTACAGCTTTCCTACCAGAAGCACTAACACCATACTGACATGAAATATTTAACTCTAATAAGCGTAAACCAGCTTTTAACATAGAATTTACTGTTTAATAGAATACAGTCTGTAATTCAGTAGCAACAATTCTTTCTCTAAAGACACTGATATTTTAGAATCTCTGGGAAGCCTTAGGGGAGAAAAGGGATATCTATTTAAACTTAATTTCTTCACTTTCCACACATGAAATCAGTAAATGGAATTGCATATAAAAATTTAAAGAGAAAAGATGAAGTTTTAAGCAGTTGCTTTTATATGCTTAACAAAACTAGTTGGCTTTGGCTGATGGAAAGGTAATGTATATTGCTGATATAAATGTACTAAAATTCAGAAATAAATGAAGATGCCAGTATGGGTGCCTTTCTTCCATTAGAAGACTGTGATCTCAGCAAAGAACCATAATGAGCTGCTTTTACCTCAGAATAAATTATTTCCGAGCAAGGATTTCATTTAGAATTTGGACAAACTTACTTACTTTGTGTGAACTTTACCTAATATTAAGCCAGCAAAGGTAAAAATCGTGATTCAGTTTTAGAAAAGATTGACTTCATCTCTTTTTCATTTGTAGACCTATTTAATGTTTTGCAAATGACTATACTTTCATTATTATACTCTGTCAATATTACTAGAGATGTCCATGTTATCATATCATTTCAGCTCTTCCCCATAAGAAGAAAACATGAAGCTAGAAAGAATGACCTATCTATATAATTCACATAATAAGAGCATGAGAGTTTACTTTATTCTATTAAAAATGTAAGTTTATGCTTCTCACTCCTGACTATAGTGTGGACTGAATGTGATTGTGTCCAACCAACTGTGTCTGAGTAAGAATAAACACAATATGCCCATTATTGATATTTACCTCTGCAGTTGCAGAGGTTGAAATAAAGTTAAGTTGAATAAACATCAGTGCATACTAAATAACAGACTAAGTGCTTTACTTGGGCTCTGCATAGAATCTTTTCATGTGCCTATTATACAGCTTTAGTAGAAATAAGGATAATCAAGCTAAACGTATTAAATCAATGTAGTGCAAGCAGCTAGAATTTATCTGTAATACTTAGGTCAGTCTTTCTTAAAAGGAGACAACTTAATTATGTTTGCCAGCTAACTTGAAAAATGAGATTATTGTTAGTAGGAATTGGTAGATTTACTCAAAAATATTGGTTTTATAAACTGAAGATCACAGTGTCTGACCATTTGTCCACCACCAAGCTATGATTTTATAAAGAACTGGAATTTACTGTTTTTATTGACCTCTTCTTCAGTGTGTCCAGTGTGTGTGTCTCCACTTTAACTAAGCCCAAGTGTGCAGAAGAACAGAATAATGCTTGTTGTATGGTAACATGGATTTGCATTTAGAATCTCAGGAACACATTTTTATAAAGCATTCTTTTTCACAGGGAGTTACTACAATATGTTACAGTGTAGTCTTTTAATTTTTTCAACTCCACCAGTTGCCCCTAGCATGTGTGCACAGAATGGAGTTAAAGCGGTGCAGTGCTGAAATCTGTCTGTAGGAATCCTTTAACCTAGGAATATATTACAGTGGTCAGAATCTCTCAGTTCATTTTTTCATTGGCTCTATGAAAAGAATTTCTGAATGCAGGAAGACTGCGATAGCTGAAATTTGGCATGCACTGAAGCTGAAGAGATGGGAATGAGACAGAAGTAGAGCAGAAGTGAATTGTTTTTCCATTTTAGCTGCTGTACACATGCGTAGTGTCAACATATGTTTTGGGGTAGTTTTATAGGCAATGAGAGAAAGTGTATGCATCTCAAAGAATAGGATTACCTTTTACAAAACCTATTTACATCTTACTTTATATTATTTTTTTTAATAGACTTAGGCACAGATTTCCTTTCCTCACTGTGCATCTTGCATTCTCATTGGTAAGTTTTTTGATACACTGTCAGCCTTTCACCAGCCACCAGCACCTAGCACAATGAGGATCTGATTTCATCTGACAGATTTATATATTAATGACAACAGCATTTCTGAAACTTACTCAGTTTCACAAGTAATTAAACAGGAAAAATAAAAGCAGGACAATTCCAGTGATAACTGAGTGAACTAACTGCCTAGTTCTGTCAAAAAGACACTGAGTTTAGTTTTCATAGCATTTCACAATATCTGTGGATGTATTTTATGTCACCTGCTGCTAACTGCATGTGTTTTGTAGCTTTGCAACCATAGATAAACTATGCCTCAGAGGGAACCTGTGGTCAAAGGATTAGCATAGATTTTACTGCAAAGTCTTCTTCAAAGAGGCCTGTATCTCTGCACTGATTTTCTCAGTATCTACTTTGCAGAAGAGAAGAAATACTGATGAATTTTCTTTTAAACTTTACTTTTCTGATGGATAACTTTCCTACAACAGTAAAAGAGTACAGAATTGTCAACATTCTTTAGTAAAACTGATATATTTCAAGTGATTATCCAATGTTCTGTGAGAAATAGTGCAAAAAGGATGTATTTTGTTTTCCAGGCCAATGCGAAACCACCCCTCAATAACGATCACTTGTGGGGCAGATAGACATGGTAAAATCAACCCTTCCGTGAGTACCTATGTGTAAATAATAGCTTCACTTCACGTCAATGTACCTGCAGGTAGCTTCATAAGCAGAAATTACTTTCCAATTCCATTGAAATGCATGAGCTCAAAGAGAGTCCATCCGTTATCCAAGGCTATTGTGGCCCTTCAAAGCTGTCATGGGTAGCAAGTAAAGTTACTTGTAAATGTGTGAGATTCCCCTTGGAAATTAACTTTATCAGCTGCTAAAAGACAAGAGGAAAAGGAGACAATAGTGGATTAATTTCCCTTTGATAGATAATATTTTTCGTGTGTGGTAGTGACAAGATAGTAATATTTGCTTTCTCTCTGGAAGAAAACTGCCTACTACTTTTTCCTTTAGATAGTGTAATGGGAAAGTGGGGAATGAAGTCCTGGTTTTCTTACCTTCTCTTGTTGCAATAAGCACACATGACTAAATAGATCTATGGGAAACATTTTTTATTTGAAATATTGTGAAAATCATTTTTTTACCATAAATTTTTAAACCCAGTATAACTCTCATTTGTTGCATGGTTTGGTTTTTTTCCTATTTAAATTACCACTTTATTGAGTAGTAAGATTGTTAGTCTTAGTCCAGAGTCTTAAGGCATCGTTTACAAATGGTGGGAACATACTGTGTTCAAAACAGTACAAACAAAACAATGAAGATCAATGCCCTTAAGAGCCTAGGAACTGAAAATTAGTTAAGAAAGGGTGAACAGATGCCAACAGACAAAAATAAAAAGAATATGATAAAGCAGTATTTGTCAGCATGCTGACAAGTTTCCCACTTTTGGTTTAGACTGAAGTTCAATGAAATTGCACTTGCATTCAGGAAACAAGATTCCTCACAAGTAGGAGACTTTGTTTTTCAAACTTTCTGTTCACGTAACATGCAAAGACTTCTGGTAGACATTATATCAAAGGTGGACATTTACTTGGTAACTTTGAAGTAATTTTTAAAGAATGAACTTAAGAAATATGGAAGAAAGCATGAAAAATATTTGAAAAACTTTGAAAAAATAATTGAAAAAAGTAGTAATAGAAACAGATCTTATGGAATCAGAGTTAGGAATCAATCTGTGTACACTGAATGATAAATTAAAAGTAGATTGTCATGTCACATGGCAATCACAGGTCACATTTAATAATAGAATAATCTTTCTTATTTAAAATGCGTCAGATTTTAATGGGGGCTTTTTTTCAGAGTGATAGGATGCTTATACTTCATTTAAGTCTTAGTAAGTGTATCATACCTAAAGTACGTACAGTGTAATGATTTTTGAAAAGACAGAAATCCAAATGATATAAGACCACATCAAAAAAAGGTGGGTACAAAAAGGCTGGTACATGTTAAAGCAGAGGTAATGTTTTGGCCTAGCTGAGTTTGATTTATCTGTTACAGTGTGGAATAGAACCTCCTATCTGATTTTGGTTATTGTACTAATAATTTGAGACATTCTTATGTATTGGATACAGTAATTGCTGTGGGGCAAAACAGCCACAACATTTCAGGTTTAGTTTTGAATGCTCATTTGCCTTTCCATAAGCATAGTCTAAGTCTGATCTTTACAATACATAGAAGAAACTTTCTCAGGAAGCAAAATTTCTTAAAAATTGTTTTTTCTTTAAGCTATGTGGCTTAGAATAATCCATGGAAATAAAGACATTGTTGCAGTTTTAAGATTATACTTAAAAATATATGCCAATGCTTTTCTTAACTCTATTGCAATTTACTTCTTTCACTAGGATAATTCACATATTTTCCCTATCTTAGGTCTACATGTTATCTTGTTATAACCTGACTCCTTTCAATTCTGTTGCTTACTTCTAAGGAGAGTAAAAAAAAAACAACAAATCCACAGGATTATTACTTTTGTGATTAATTTACTTATAGTCTCTCTTTTGCCTGTCCATGTCAACCTAAAAGACTTTTTCTTTCAAGTCATGACAAATAACATAACTGGGTCCTTCTGTAAGACAAGTTTTGGACTCTACAGTACTTTGAACAATTAGTGGTATTAAATAATGAAGAAGAGAGCTTAAGAACTCAAGATCAGCCAAGGTGACACATGAAGTACAAGGTAAGTATGCACTGCATCAGTTTTAATTTAAATATATATGATGCCAGATTAAAAAAAAATGGGGGATTATTGTGTAAGAAGGAGGCAAGAAAGAATAGAAAGAAAGAATGTTTACCACTTTGAAACAGAGGCAGACAAGGGAAGCTCTTAAAAAGAGCAGTTATAAAACTTGAGAATGTGGGTTTAAAAACCCAGCAGTGACTGAAATTTGATGAAAACTAGATTCTCTCCTCTCTTCCTTCAAAGGCAATGCTAATCCTAAATGGTCAAAAGCATATGAACATGAAACACTGGTGTGAAAGGAAATCTTTAAAATACATAGTCCAGGTCATCCATTTTCTCAGTAATAGATGCATTTTCTCACCAGGTGAAACAAACTTCTCAGTGGGGGCTAGATTCCCACTGCTTATGTTGAACAGTACAAAGAATGGGAAAGACTGTGAAGTGTGAAATAAGGAGCTTCTCAGAAGGAGCAGTGGTGTTGGATGAGGTAAATAAAATATTATGACACTTGTCTAGACAACTACTGGTGCAGAATTAGTTGTGAATGACATTCTCAAAACACACTGTTGCATTATCCAAATATCTTACCATGCTTACCCTCCGAAGTGTTGGGTTCTGCATCTGCTGTGTCACATACAGTAGCAGTGGTTTGCAGCTGTGGTATTTTAGTAGCATGAAAGCAGTGTCCTTTCTCCATTCTGACATCATATTCCCCTGAGGAAATCTAGAGATAGGCAGTAGTGTAAGAACAGTCTCTTTATGAAGGATTTTTTTTCACATATAGATAGGTCAGTGATGTCTTTTATCAGTAAGAACGTTCACAGGAAACTAATGTAACATTCCTGCAAGGACATTCATAAATGAAGAGTGTTCCTAAAACCACTTTAAAATTATTGCTCTGACAATTGATACAGGAGGGATGAAGTTAAGCTGTTGGAGAAGAGGAAGACCAAAAATTCATAAAGACTGTGAAGCAGGTCACTATCAGAAATTATTTATAGGTTTGGATCACCACAGGTGAAAAAGGGGTTTACAACTCTAATATCCTGAATCAGCAGTCCAGACACTCACTTTTGGATAAAAGGAAGCATCATGTCATTATCTTCCTTCTGCTTTTGCTGTGCAAGTAGGGTGGAAATAATGATCTTCCAGAGCAATATGTTCCCATTATGAAAAAAACATCTTCACAAAACACGAGTTGATTTCTGCCTTCTTTAAGCACCTTCCTGTCTATCAGCCGAACACATAAATGACTAATTTACAGACATCTTGCATGGGAAGCCTCAAATTTGCACTGCTGGATGGTGTTTCAACCAGAAATTAGATTCTGGAAACTGGATTTTGTGTGATTTCCTTCTTGCTCTTTCAGTTCTTTATTATTATCATGGTTTAATTCCACTCAGCAACTAGACACAACACAGACATTTTCTTGCTCTTCCCCCTTCTTCCCTCATGAGATGGGAGAGAGAATTGGAAGAACAAAAGTGAGAACATTTTTTTGTTGAAATAAAGACAGTTTAATGGGTAAAGCAAAAGCCATGCGCACAAGCAAAGGAAAACAAGAAATTTACTCACTGCTTCCCATTGGCAGGCATCATGCTCATTCATCTCCAGGAATACAGGGCTCCATCATGCATAACAGTTTCTTAGGAAGATAAATGCCATAGCTCTGAATGTTCCCTACTTTCTTCTTCTTCCACTAGCTGAACATGCATATTTATACATATGTATTCATAGAATGTCCAGAAAAGTTCATGGAGTTCATTTAGTCTATGACTTTGGGTTTGATTTCTTATGGTGGTCACGGTTATTCTCATTCAAACCATCACTGCTTGAATTAATGAATAATGAAAGCTACTTGGCCATGTAAATTGTTAGGTATACGGGCTGTCTGCTTATCTAATGTAAGGTTTAGACTTTCTGGAAGACAGCTTTTTTTAGCACCTTTGTCGGCATTCAATGACTAGTTTACTCACAAATATTATAAGTCTCCTCAGAATCAAAATACTAAGTGATAAAGCAAAAAGTAACTTATCTCAACCAATGAGTCTCATCTTCTTACAATAGAGAGGAAAAGCATAGGATAGGATCTTTATACAAAAATAATTATTTGAGCAGTGACAAACTGCAAAGATATTCCTAAAATCACTGTTCACAGAGAAGTTAAACAAGAAAGAGGTTATATTTCCTGAATCAATTATTCACTGAAAATTATTCACTCAAGTCCCTCTACACAAAGGTTCCTAATTTTTCCAGGATATGTGACAAATGGCGTCAGATCATTTAAGTCATGCCTCAATGAGACTGTAAAGCCTCCAGCAAAATACAGCTGAAGTGAGAAGAAGTGTAAATACTCACGGTGACTGCCATATCAGAAACCAATCAGGATTCTCACTGAAACAAGCTAAGGTCTTTAAAAGAATGCTAATCAGCACTCTTCAGACATATCATCCTGTTGGAGACAACGAAAGGTGAGTCCTCTACTGTTTTACTGTCTCTAAACAGATCATTCTGAAAGGAACTATTAGTAGATGAAAAGAGGAGTACATTAAATTAAGATCCTTTTCTTTTAAGAAATTCCAGTGATTTGTTTTGCCAGTCTATTGTGTTATATTTGCACAGGTACTAATATTCCAACAGAATTGTTGGAACACCCCAGCTATTAAACAGAGTCTGGTTATTTCCTAGAAATAAAACGTAGCCAAGACTATCATGGACATCAACTCTTCTATGCAGACTTTTGCAATATGCTCTATATCATCAACTGAACTGAGGGAACTAAGCAGAAGAGAGACAGCTATGTTCTTGATCAAGCTATTGAACATAAAAGATGCAAGTTATGTAATAACCTCAGGAATATAAATAAATCTCTCTTTTGTGTGGCATAGACCACACAACTCATCTGAAGGAGAAAATATTTCAGGGGACTGTAAGGCTGCTGAGTTTGAGCTGTGCATACTGTTGACAAAAACACAGAAGAAATTTGTTTAACGTAGCCAGAGATATGCCAGTCTAAGGAAAGGGTTTTATTGTGAAGTAATCGCAAGACGAATTATCCTCTAGCAAACCTGAAACTGCCAGGTGGGAGCAGTAAGGACTGAGTGCATTTTTGTTAACTTTGGAAGATAAAGGCTTCTTTTTAGATTACAGGAATATCTTTGATAGCACATTCTACACTCCCTTACGTTCACTTCCTCAGAGTCAGATCTACAAAACTTTGCAATCTTTCCTAAAATTCTTAAGTTTTTATTTAAGCTGATTGGAATTTATGTCTATTTATAGAAGTTATGTACACATTTTTAGGATGTTGATCATAAATTTAAATGCCCAAGCTAAGCTCCAGCTCCTTTGGTTTTGTGCTTGAAAGCACCAAGTGAGAAACAACTGGATTAATAATGAAGCAGCATAGGCACTACCATTAAAAATCTATTCTGTACTTATTTGTTCTACCCTGTGTTTTTCCTAGGACCTTTTAAAATGCCTTGCTTTGTGATCTACAGCTATGGCAGCTTTAGGGTGGTCAGGGAACTCAATATCCAAGTCCACTGGAAGAGGAATACAATGAACTTAAAAAATAAGTTGTAGAATGTGTGTGTATAAATGATGCAAATAACCACAAAATATTCTTAAATAAGAAGAGTTGGTGACATATACTCTTCTTTTCAGGACTTATAATGGGAGGAAAATTAGAGAGATTTAAAAACAGAGTAAGCCTTTTCCCTTTTAGCCGTCAGATATAGGGCATCTGTAACAAGTAGTGTTTTCAGTTAAAATTGTCCCTCAGATTAAAAAAACCAAACAAATAAACCCTTGACAATAGCAACAAAAGAAACCATCTGCTAAATTCATCAACAAAAGAAATGTAAAACAGATTTGGAAGAGAAAGCAAGTCAGAAAAAATCAGTTTTGGAAACCAGAGTTTATATGTTAATGCTTTTTATCCCATTTGGAAGAATGAGAATGAAATAAAATAGGGCATGTAGACAGTGCGTTTACATGGATGAATAATAGGCAAGAATAGAATTTAGAGAATTATGTAAATTTCTTTGGGATATTTTAAGGATGGATGACCATTTCAGAATAAAAAAGAATCTCTACCTAGACAAAAGCACATCTGCTCGGAAACATTCTCTCTTGAGAATACATCTCCTGTTAGGAATTTTAAAAGGTCTATGCTAAATTTACCTTGAATTCAGATGACCTATGAATATCTTTAGAAGGACCTTTCAACATACCTTTTGAATTTGTATTTTGCTTGTCCTACCTTCAGTTCCAACCAGTTAAATTTAAATATAAGTATGGAGATGCTTTGGGAAATTTCTTTCACTACTATTTTCAGACATAGCTATAAGTACATATGTTATAATTAGCTAAAAAAAATGCATTATTTATTGATGATAGAAGTACAGTAGCTGAGTAGCCCATCTTCTGAAGTCTTGCTATGGGAATTATTTAATGTTTGTCTGCTTTCATAGGACAGTTAGGACCATAAAAATAATATTCTGGAGGGACAAAAACATTGCCATAGTGGGAATCATCCCAGAAATTTCTGCAACTACATCTGCAGCTCAGTGTTTTGTGAGCTAGAGAATGAAGCATTGCAAAGAGTATGCTTGTGCCACAGCACAAAAGAGCTGATATGTTCCTCGCTATGTGCCTGAATAATACAGCATCTCCAAACTAGAGGTGATATTGGACAAAGACCAACTGCATGAAAGTCCTTGACAAAGAAACAAGAGGATGCAGAGGCAGTGGGATCAAATAAGGGCGGTAACATTCTCCAGTGGGCACCTAATGGAGGTAACTGGGGAGTCAGACCCAACATGCAGGGTTGACTGCAGTCAGGGAGGACCCACAGCATGCTCACAATCTTGTGGACTGGGAGCAATGTACACAGTGACTAAAGCACTATGTGTCTCCTACAGAAAGAAAAAGTTATTTTCAGGCTGAAGTCCACTATTTTTAGAACCACAGGCAATTCCTACTCTGTATAAGAACAGCTACACCAATGAACTTTAAGGTGTAAACCAGGAACCTTCAGATCTAAAAGAAAAACATTTTCACCTCTGACTAAAGAGGCAGTTCTGCAGGTTAAGATGCAAACCATGCTTTCTCCTTCATGAAACTGTGCAGAAGCAATTCTATTCTTGTATCTATTTCAGTATCTAGGCCATCTTTATATGCTGTATTCACTATTTCTAGCAATGAGTACAAGAATGTTAGGTGAACTAACCTCACCTTTCTAACCAAAAGAGTTGAGAAATTTTGCTGCTATTCATATTATATGAAACACTATCTGGTTTTGGTGATTAGTTTTTAAATTTGCTGATTATCAAGCTGATTATTGCTTCTGACCTTAGCCCTGGCTGCTTGGTGAAGTCAGCAATAAGTATGCATTGCAAACTGTGCTAAGTAAAACTTGGACTAAAAATCCATTTAATCAGCACACATAAAAAAAATATCTCAGAAACAAAATTTTCTAGTATTAGGTTGAAAATTTTTGTTTATAAAACAGAAATATTCAATTTCCTTGCTAAGTTTTCTACACCTTTTAAAAACTTAATGCATGCATATGCATAAAATTTATTAACAAATACAGGTATTTATTGGGATGTGACAGAACTTAAATTGCTTTTGATATGATGGTATTCTCTTAAATAAAATTTCAACAAAAGACACAACCTTCAAAACACTCAGAATATGGTATTTTTCACTCATCTGTTATAAAAAGTCTTATCTCACTATGCTCTAGCAAAATTTATCACATAATAAAAAAGTTTATGATTTTTTATTTTTATAAAAGTATTTCTTTTACCAAGACAAACCAAAAAGAAGATAGAGTTCACAATGATGTTACTGTATAGCATGACGTTACTTCTCAGAGTTATTTTTGTTAGGTAGTAACAAATGTAAAATATGATTTCTTTTTCTTCATTTAGCCATTTCCGGATGATTTTAGTTACTGGGAACCATATTCAGAACTCTTAATTTTGAAACCCAGACAGAATGTCACAATCCTTGGTCCCAGGAGGAGACCAAATAGGGGCTAAATCACAGAGCAAAAATATAAATCATAGAGAATAATACTAGAATCTAAATTCTTTCACCCAGACAGATATCAAGCTGTTTCTTTGTTCTCTTAAAATGTTGATTTTTCTTTTATGGTAAGTTAAAAATTGTGATCTCAGGTGTATTTTCTAACTTCTTGACATCCAGTGCACTTTAGCCATATATTGAAAAAATATTGTGCAGGAAACCGATGTGTTCACCAATATCTGTCACCTACCTAGTTTCTATGGCAATTGCAAGTGAGCATTACAGCTTAAAATGGCTTTGCACACACTCGCGGATCAATAGTGCAGCCTCGGGCCCTGAAGAAGTATTTGATTTTATAGGTTGGTGACCAGGGAGTACTTCTGAGAAGTGAGAGGCTTAAATCCTTACAGAAAGAGGAGGGAAATGAGCACATACTTCCACTTCTGGGTATTTTATCCACTGGAGTATTGTGAAAAAGTATATGGCACCATTACTAAAGTATTATATACCATCCAACACATTTTTGGCAAGGTCCTTTGCCCTTTAAATGGATAAAGATAAAATAAGGGCCAGTACAGACCAGCAGACCTAAACCCACAAAAGGATAGTATTCCTGTTTGATAAGGATTGTGTTGGTGTTTTTTGATTTATCCTGCACAAGAATGAAAGTGAAGGAGAGCTGAGTGACTGCTTGTTTTGTCTTTTCCCACAGCACAGGTAAATACCCAGACCAGACTGCAGCAGCTTGCAATAAGCCACTTTCTGCTCAGTTTCTGTGGCACCACTGTAGCCATCAGGCTTATTTAAATTGCTCCATAACAACCATTGTTTTAGCTTCAGTAGCACTACCATATTCAAAGCACTATATATGAGGCAGATGCAGTTCCAGGTTTTAAAATGACAAGTTCAATCCTATTGTGCATTGAGGACATGCAAAAGGGTGGCTGAAGGCTGGTTTATCCCCTGCCTCTCATACAGCAGAGAAGCAATTCGACACCTTCAGAATCAAATCCACATACAGCTCAATGACTGTTAGTTTGACCTAGAAAATAGCAGACCATACATGTATTTAATATTCTGTTCCACTAAGCAGGATCTCAGCATGTGGTTCCTGATATTCACCCATTCAGCTGCATGAGTACACACGTGAGAAAGGAAACTTATTAGCTTCAGTAATGACACACAAACTCTGTTCATGGCCAGAGCTGAGCTGCTACTGTAATTCCACTCCCCCTCAGCTGAAATCATTCTGAGACTTCACCTTAAACTAAATGACACTTGAGAGAAAAAGCAAGAGGAGATCAATTTGCCTGCTACTATGATGTCTAATTAAAACACCGTATGTGTTGAGAGACTTGTCACAGTTTGTTAAACCATTGAAGGAGTTGCTGGCATTGACTCCATTTTACAGGAATATGTTGCTTCAGTTGAAGCCCATTAAAATGTTTTTCACAAAAAAACTAATTTCAAATTTAAATCTGGAAATCCTATTAGCTTCTGTAAGGATGTTACATTTCTCTAAATTTAAATAAATCTGCTAATAAACCACTTTACTGTTTGCAAAACACATTATAGATTTCCCAGTATGGTGTTTAATTTATTTCATTTCCTACAACTCATATATTTGATCTGAGTGTGATCTTATTCCCTTGACAAGTTTGCAGCATAGTTTTTCAGACTTATAATCATTTTAGTTTCCTATACTAGGAGCATAATAGCACTTATCATTTCCTATGTGATAGTACCAGGTCTATTCCGAATTGGTGGGTTTTGAAATTTGCCCTAAATGTAGTTATTCAAGAGATTTTAATAGTTTGAACTCATAGTCTGAAATATATAAATCTTTGATAATTTGGCTTAACCTAAGAGCATGGGCAAAGCTCAAAAGAAGCATCGTAGAAGTGTAAAAATACCATCCTACAAATCATATATTAGAATCTTTCATGATGAGGAGTATCATATCGTATTTGAATTTTCAGTCCCATACTGAAATTACCTCGCGATGGCAATGGTTTTGTCTACCCATGACATTGATATATCTTGAATTCTGCAAAAGATATTTTATATTACTATTTATTTTAAAGCCACTTAGGGTATAGGAATTAACAAGAATAAAATCCCTACAAACCTGTTATGTTGGCAGTTAGTAGGTTCCTGTTCTACAGATCCGTAACAGTCAGTATAACATAAAGCTCAGAATAGCAGAAGACAAGAAGTACTCTTTAGAGAAACCTGAAGACATTTTTAAGATAACTTTAATAACAAAGCATTGGGCACAAGGAATTCAGGTTTCCTATGCCCAAATGTAGATATGTAGTGCCTTTTGAGATGAGCAAGGGAACTTGATACATCCCTGAGTGTCTGAGAGGTACAATATGTGATTATGGGATTATGGAAATGTACATAGTTCTGGACAGAAAGCTGATGGGATGGTGGGATACCCTAGGGAACTTCAGAAAGCATTAAATTCCTAAATTTCGGATTGAGTCAAACCCAAAGAAAGACTTTGTCCCAAAGGACTATTCTAGTCTGAAGTAGAACCGAGTCACACATTACACATATAAACACTGTTGCAGAGAGAGCTGTGTGGAATTCATAAAACAATTTCAAATAATACATGGATGTGTTGTAAGGAAAAATTTGGAAAATAACTTCAACTTGTTTAGTATGATGTTTTGGTTCAATGAAGCACGATTATCAAGAAATTCCTAACAATGACCTTATCAGTTTATGAACTATCATTTGTTCTTTATTTCCACTCCTAGCTGTAACCAGCTAGAATTTTTTTCACTTGAATATAAATAAAAATATTTTAAGTGTTTTAATGATCAGTCTAAATTATTCTCTACAGCTTTGCAATGCTGCTAATTAAATAAGAAATTTTTAATGTTTCTGAAATACATTCGTCATGCTGTGTTTGGTTATTTTTTTTACAAGAGCTTTCAACTTATTAAATCACTACAAGAAGGGTGTGGAAGTCAAATAGGTCTTTTTACTCCACGTTTACTTTCAGTAAGAAGCTGCCGGATCACCATGCTGGGCAAATAATAGATTTATTTAATAAATTTAAATATCAATGGAGCAAGAAGAATAATCCTTATATTCCCACTATTTCCAGAAAACCTCTTTTACAGCTCATAGTAGCACCTCTCAAAAATAAGTCTTTGTATGTTTTGTGACATTCAGGTTATATATATTATTACATTTAGAAAAAAAAAGATGTATCCTCATTGTGGAGTCATTGCTCTTCATCTGAGTTAGGATTGTGTGCATCTCTATCACTCCTGAAAGGTAATTGTTCAGTTTTGTCCAGTGATGGAGTTTCCACTGCTTCTGCCCCTGTGCTTTTCTACATTTACCATTAGGCGGTTAATCTGAATATCTCTTCTACAGTATGTGATGATCATTCTTTTTCCTGTCTACAAAAGACACAGAAAAAAGGTTACTCTCTTCCTCCCTTATTCAGTCTGTTATGAGTTTTATCGTTTCCAAGTTTTCTTCTTGGCCACATTTACTATGTTTCTGTTCATGGTTATTCTCTGCTAAACTCCTCTACCTGTTTGATCTAGTTATTCCTGAAAAGCAGTGCACCAAAAATACATTTACTAGTACTTATGATCGTTCATTCAAGTGATTTTGCGCTCACACCATAGTTCTTTCGAATAGGCTCTGTTCGCTCACCTTCATTAGGAAAAAAGCACTTGAGACTTTGCTGAATTCTTTAGGAAAATCATAACATTAGACATTTATTTCATCTTCCCATGAGCAAGGACAGAAATATCACTTCTTGTGATGAGTGTTATACATTTTCGGAGGAAATTAAATTGGTTTCAAAAAATGAAAATTATCATCATAATATTTTTATTAACTTTCAGTACTTATAAAAATTTAGATTAATTCTTCTGTTACTTTTTCCTAGGAATTGAAATTATTCTGGATGATCTGCAACTGTAATTTCTACCCCTTTCAGAAGACTGGTAACATTTTATTTCTTCACTTATCTCAATCAAAGGTTTTCAAAATGATCACTGTGAATTCTGAGATCACTTCAGCCAGTTCAGAGAGTGTTTAAGATGAAATACAGGAAGACCTGTATCGCATACATAACCTCACAGTCTCACTCATCTAATCTTTTCATGCATGATCTAATTGAGACTGAGACCTTTCCCCCTCAATTTGTATTAATTGTACCTGCTTCCTACTGATAGGCTAGCTTTCTTGACAGAATTAAGCAGTAAGTCCCTAGAAAAGTAACTCTTCCTCACATCATCTGCTAATAACTTTTCCTCTCTATAGTAGTACAGCTTAATTTCCATTCTTAGAATTTCTTTGAAAGATGGATGGCTTTCCTTGGGCTTGCTTCCCCAGGCTCGTACCCGTCTGTCATCTGAGACATCATGCAGTTCATTGTTTTCAGTTTAGTGATCTCTCTTTCCTGTCCTAACAATCATGAACTTCATTTTGAAAATCACTCTTAAGAACTACTTCTCATTTTCATGTGCGAGTGAAGCTTTCCCGTATCTTTTAGAATAAATTTTAGAAGATAACCCCCTGTACTTGGTTTTTTCACTTTCTATACAAAAACCTTGTCATCAGTAATGTCAACAGAGAATCATGAAAATATTCATGATGTAATCAAATAATAACAGATTGCATGCATCAGATTTTTTTTCTTGAGTTCTCGTTGGTCATCATTTTCCCATAATTTTTATAAGTTTTCTTTACTTTTTAAATAAATCATACATTCAGGGTTTGCTTCATAATTTTTAGGTTCAGTGTCTTTGAAGGAAACTATAATATTTACTAACTGAATTTGAGTGAAGAAGGAATTAATTTTTTTTAGATAAAATTGAGTTGCACATGCCAAGCAAGTATGCTATGATATTGTATCAGAGTTATTTGCTTGTCCTTAGGAAACACATTTCTGAATGATTAATAAAGAAATAGGAAGTCAATATTTCCCCAGTACATTCATTTGCCCAAGATTCTGGCTCAGGAACAGTCAGTTACTGTATATCTCCATATCTACTAAGTGGTCATTCCGCCCTCAAGCAAGTAATATCCAGGAGTGATTATAGTACAATGTGGAAGATGTGTGGTTTTTTTGCTGCTTCTATATTATGAGTTAGTATATACTATAGAAGCATGTTACCTAGGACCATGCAGGTTCAGCATCATGTAGTGCTTGATAAGAATATAATTTACAGCTCCCTGTAATGTGACATATATTGCAATAATTTTAATCTGGAGTTTTGATCTAAAAATGCAGTGGTTTGGATTGCAATGAGTTAATTCTCAGCAGATTATTAAAAAATAATTTCTTTTCTCTAGGTAATTCTGTCTTGCTAATTCTAATCACCCACTCCAAATTGTAAAATGAATAGTGTAAAAATAGTCTTTAAGAGTAATTTCTCTTAAAACAATAATAGCAAGTCATTTAATATTTAATAAATGCAACTTATTTGCACTATCACAGTTATATTATTAAAAAATATGTGCAGATAATAAAATTATATCTGCTTATATCTATTTTCCTTTTATCTGAAATATATCCTTTCTGCTTTTCCCGGAATTCTGAAAATGCTGTAAAAAAAGAATACTTGAAAAGCATACAGTATAGCCCAAAAGCATCTCATATATGTAAATGTTGTTTTCAGAATGGGTAGCAGGTAATAATATGAATATTGTGGACTAATTCAATCAAAAATGTGTTTTACCAAGCAGAAGTGGTGACCATTGCTTTTCTGTAATCTCTGTGGGTGTGCTACTCTTTCATGTTATTTCTGTTTAAACTGATACCGCTGTTTGTTCCATCACATAATTCTCATTTCTCAAGATGCATCATGAAGATTAACATAATTAATAAATTGGTAAAGGAATTGCCTGTCAACCAATTTTGAGACTGTCACCAATACAGCTTCTATCTTATGCCCCCTTATTGCTACTACAAAAGAAAAAATTAATACTGAATGCAAAAAGTCTGCTTGAGCATTCTTCATTAAAAAAAATAAATGTCTTTCATAAGATTTGTTGGAAAATGGATGTACAGCTAAACAGTGAGCTCCATAGTTATTTTTCAGAGGTTCTGATCTTCTAATTCTTTAATCTAATTCCATTACATTTCTCATTTTGGTGTCACTGTCTGAACTATGTAATAACATTTCCAAGAACCGTTCAGACCTATTTTGGCACTGATTGATATTATTCTTCACTTTTTATTTAAGGTAACAGATTGAAGTAAAATCTTGATTTGGCAGAAGACAGCAAGTATTGTAGCAGTAAATAAATAAATAAATATATAAATAAATAACACAAGCAAGTGACCATTGTGACAACAAGGATTTTGAAAGACCTTTTATTTTTTTAATACAGACAGATTTTCATTCTAAGACCTCGCTTACTGAGTTAGAACAACTTTTATGGCTATTTACGGGATGCTGTGCTGGAGTGCAGTTACATGGTACAGTGGCAAAGCTGAAGGGAAAATTGATAAAGTCTTTAAAATATTTTTTTAAAACAGAATTAATGTTAACTCCCTATTGCCATATAATGCAATAAGTAATTACATAAAATACAGCTGAAAATGTTTTCATTGGCTATAAAACATTTGTGGAAATGTTTTAGCAGGAAGTAGAACTAAATATTAAGTTATCCTGCCTGATTTTGTATTTGCTTACTATTGTTTACTTTTTATTGAAAGAAATGTTTCCTGATAGCCCATTGTAGGAATTTGGCAATGCCTGGAATCAGAATAGGACACACTAGGCCAAGGGATGCAGGATCTAATCCTACAGAACTTTGTAAAAAAACACTTTTTCATATTGTGTTATGTTTACTGACATGAATTTCATTCAATTAGTTTTATGATTACATTAACATGTTCTTGTGTAATTTTCCAAATTGGCACAAGGGAAAAATAAATAAAATAGAATAAATATGTGCTCTTCCACAGTAAATTGACATACAAACTAGTATGTCATACATATACAAACATGATCACCTTACTGCAAATAGCATCCACAGATGAATAATAAATATTTCATTCTTGGTGACATGCATATTCTTTTACCACTGGTTGTTACTATTTGATGAAATAAATATCTTCTTCTAATATTTAACTTTATTCACGAACATTCATGTCAATTTACAGGAGCAATAGCATGCGCATTTGAACCATATTATAAGCCACAGAAGTAAAATTATTATACTACTCCAAAAAAAGTTTGAAAATATAAGTCTTTATTAAAATCTTTAATAAGGGAGTATTTATATATTCCTAGTTACATCCTTTTAAGGCTTATAAATTCTGTTCCCAGAATAGTCAGATGATTCCTACATGAAGGCATAGCTAAGTATGATCTATGTGTTTTGAACTTGGCTGAGACAAATCATGAAGAATAGCAGTCATTGAGGGTCTTAGAGTCCTGAAAGTAACAGATATATCTTTCCCTTCTGCTGTGATTCTCTTTACTACTCCCCCAAATCAGAGGAAGAGCAGCCACATAAAACCAAATAATTTTGACTTGAAGATGGATTTGAAATATTTACCATTTCTGCACAATGGTGACTTCTCTACAGTTGCATTGTCCCCTGAGGATTCTCCTGGAGCTGCCAGCTTCCTTGCCTGCCAAGTTTGGTTCTGTTTTATTAGCTTGACACATTGCATGATGACAATCTCAAGATTTGTGTGTCTGAATTCTATCTTTCAACATATTGCTTTGGGCCTGTTGTTTCTAACTTCCCATCAGGTGCTGTCGTTTTCCAGTAGTCAGCAGTGGAGAAGTACCCTCTATGCTTACCTAGCACACTACAGTTCCTGTTTATGTGAAAGAAATCTGCACTAGCCACAAGAACAATGATGACCTTCCCTCCTGACCGAGTTTTTGTATGAAACTGAACTGTATAAATAAAAGCCCACCCTAGAATGAAGCCAAGATTATGTTAGGGCTTCATTCCAAAGAAATTTTACATATTAATTTAAATACTTGTGACTTCTCACAATAAACAAATATCTAGTTCAAGCCTTGACTAACTTTCGGTTGCCAAAGATGGAACAGTGTTGTACAGTGCAACTTAATTCACCTAGCTTCTCCTAGCTTCATTCACCTAAGTTAGGAGAAAATAAATGAGTTCCACTTGAAAAATTGAGTACATAAGCACTGAAAAGTGAAAAATATTGCATTACAAGATGTTCTCAGATCATTTATTTTTGATGTGCTCATGTAATTTTAGTAATCTGTAATTTACTAGTAAATGCAGCCAAGAAGTGTTTGTAAATACTGTAAATCCTGAGTAATGCAATTCCACAGTGATACTCTGCTATGAAATCTTCCATATTTATAGAGCAATGTCTTTGTTTTACAGCTAGGCATTAGTTCTGAAAAGCTGTTAGCCTCTATCTCACTTTGCATAAGTTTCTAAAAGTTAAAATTTCATCTTTAAAGGGACAGATAATATGATGGCTAAAATTTTTAAGCCTGTTTAATTACTATTGATTTCTTGATCTTTTAGTCATATGCTAAGTGAGCAGATGTACATAAAAGTACAAAATTATTCAACAAGAGAGCAGAGATCTGCCTGTACTGGATATTAAGCTCAACATCTAGATGTAGCCTCCAAGTGAGATTTACTAAACGAGAGATAATTCAATGCCTTTCTTGCTCTGGAAGGTAAATAATTTGGCAAGGTGTTCCCTTCTTACACAGCACAGCCTGGGCATAGATACTTTTTATTCCTGACCCTGTTCAGTCAAGAAAATGTAGTAATCTTTCACATAATATCTGCTACCAGCCATGATGGAAGGCTCCATATCATATTGGCTGGGGGTTTCATCTGAACTCCCTCTGCATTCATTTTCCTTTTATAGGTTCTTCATTGCTCTCTCTAAAGGTTATAAAAGCCCAGGACAGTTTAAAAACATCTTTTTTATACATTCTTCTTGCTTAAAATGTTTGGTTCATGTACCTAGGACATTTTAAAGTATTACCGAGGCTGTTCGTATAAATAACAACTACTACATCTACTCTGAAAATAATCCTCCACTGACGAGAGCCATGCCAAGCCCAAGTGGAAGGGGAAAACACATGCTTGTGCTCCTGTGGGCCGCCTCTCTCAAGCAGGTCAACTGTACTCATGCTGCACAGCGTTCTGGCCTGGGTGTTCTCTGGCTTTTCCATGACACTTCTGCGGCAATATTGAAGTTTGAAATTCCTGAAATAATGGGAGGATGGTTTCACTGCCCATGTGAATACTCTTACCACCATGGTATTGTGCAAGGTCTGGGCCATGGCATTAAGGGGAGTGCGAGTTCTCAAAGGCCTTTGAGAATAATCCTGGAGTATTAGAAATGGCAAAGAAACTCTGCTTTCCTCTTCTTACATTGTGCGTGATCTGTGGTCCCTGGAGCACCCCCTGCCAGGAGCTGCACCTGGGCTTTGTCTCAAAGAGAAATGCACAGTTAATTTCAAAGAAGAATTAAGTGATATGTGTATATACAGGGTGGACTCTCAGGAGACTAGTCAGAATCCAAGAACAAAACAAACGGCTAACTTGTTTGGCAAAATCCACCACCTATTAACTGATTGTCATTAATGAATGTATTTTTAATCACTTATGAAAAGTTAGACTCCACATTTTTTTGTTTGTTGAAGAGTATTTTTAACTGCTATGCAGAAAGTTTGTTGAAATCACAATTGTAGTGTTGACCCATATCTGGGGATCCAGCTTGAGGTGTCTATTGTTCTATTCAATTGAATACAAAGTCTGTCTTTCTTGTACGTCAACATTTTGTGTCCAGTTCTACATTTTTCTTCTGCACTGTAATTAGAAAACAGATTTTGCTCATCTGGCTTATATTCATGCATTATATGTATGCACTTACGTATCATAAGAAAGGAATGCAAATGGATCAGTGAGAATTAGTTGCATAATGCTTTTTATCTGTATGTTGCTGATTTCTCAGTAAACAATGATAGGCAGCAAGAATGACTAAAATCAACGTGCTCTCTGTTTTTTGGTTTTTTTTCCAGGGTACTATAAATGGAACATTCAGAATTAGTTTTACTGTTTCTTCTGCCGCTTAATGCCCTGATAACCACAACTCTTTTTCTTTTTATAAAAAAACACACTACCACAGCATTATAAATAACCTCTGTTCTAGTTCTGAAGGACATTTCTCAAACAAATGAGGGTGGAATGCACTGCACATAAATCAGAAAATAGAACATCAAGCATCAAAATGAGATATTAACTTCTCTGTTAGGGATAAGCAAAGTAATGCCTAAATCAGACATCTACCCTTGTTAGCTGTCAGCATTCAGCCAGCTCTGCCTTCAAAGCTTTATTGTTTTGTATATGAATATCTACAATTTAATGGCAAACAATAAATGGATGCATGACTCTGTTTAGAAGGATGAATTATAATGCGCTGAAGTCTACAGCAGAGGGTGCTAAAACAGACGGGTCAAAAGAGCCTGTGAAGTTGTGTTAAAGTATTTAAAATTATAGACCTAGAAAAAGTTTAAGAAAAACATACAAAGCAGTTGACTTAATGCTTTGTTTTAGAAAAACATAATCAAATACGTCCAAGTTGTAGAAAAAACCCTATTAATCAGTTGACTATTAATCAGTTGACTCTGAAATACTTTTTTTCCATTAAAAGATGAATCATATAATGGTTTGGGTTGGAAGGGGCCTTAAAGATCATCTATTTCCAACCCCCCTGCCATAGATGGGGACACCTTCCACTAGATCACATTGCCTAAAGCCCCATCAAGCTTGGCCTCGAACACCTTCAGGGATGGGGCTTCCACAATTTCCCTGGGTGACCTGTTCCAGTGCCTCACCACCCTCATAGTAAAAAAATTCTTCTAATCTAAATCTCACCTTTTTCAGTCTATAATTGCTATCCCTCATCCTATGACTGCACTCCCCGAAAAAGAACCTCTTCCTAGCTTTCCTGTAGGCCCCTTGTAAGTACTGGAAGCCTGCTATAAGGTCTCCCCAGAGCCTTCTCTTCTCTAGGCTAAACAAGCCAAAGTCTTTCAGCCTATCCTCCTATGGGAGGTGCTCCAGCAATTTGGTCATCTTATTGTCCTTCCCTTGGACTCAGTTTAACAGATCTGTGTTCTTCCTGTGTGGAGGACTCCAGAACTGGCTGCAGTAATCCAAGTGAGGTCTCATGTGAGAAGAGTTGATGGGAATAATTGGATTCTTTGAGATGTTCCTTGAATATAAGATGGGAACATTTTTTGAAACCTGGATCTTCTTAAAAACTTTCTAAAGTCAAGAAGACTTGAGCTACAGGATGAGTCATGGTTGGTTTTATTTGTTGTAAAGTGCACCTACATAAAGAGTGCAGGTTATGTCTCTGGGCCATCAGTTCATTTCATGCTGCTTTTGTGGAAGAATGTGAAAATGAAGCAGTGGGAGAATTGCTTGAGGCTTTTTGCTGTGTGAGGAAACTCATCAGTGTATAAAACTGGTGAGGTAATGCCAGTGTCCCCTTGCTGCTTTATTCACCAGCCACGGCTGGCAGTAGGAACTCTACTGACTGGGGTGTAGAGAAGCAGAATACAAGCTGCAGGCTGAAGAAGGAGAATGGGAAGGTGGCATAGCAACACGTCTCTACTAATCTGGTGAATAAGTTGGTATCCTTAAGAATTTTCAGCCAAAAAGGAGTTTAGTTTAAAGAAATGCCAGTATTGGACAAACTAGCCTCTACAAGCCTTATACCATTGCTTCACAAGGTGGAGAATGAAATGTATAGACATTTAACTGCATCCCTTTCCTCAGCATCTCAAAACGTTGTTACCATAGCCTGAAAATGTGGTAGGCACCATATCATTCTGTATTCAGTGACTACTCAAAATCCCAGGCAACAGGGTAAAAATGGAAATTGTGTATATTGTGTGAATTTTCCAAAGCTCCTCCAAATCTCTAAGTAATTCTTCTTATTATATTTAATAGGACTTCATTTACAATTCAAAACTTAATTGCTTTCAATTTGTGCACTTTTGATTGTGTTAGTCTACTTTTCACAATATCCCACAAACACAGGGCCGATAGATATTCACCTGAACTCCTCTATCATCCTCAAAGGAGTGATTAACCTTGTGTCTGATCTCCCTGAGAAGTCAGTAATAAGCTGCGGGCATTGATCCATTTTCTATTTTTGTAAAATATAGAACTGCTGATGTACATGTTTATCTCACTAAAATTGTCAAAGCCTGGGAAGAAGTGGTCCCACACATAAGCAGGTGATGGTACAACAGATAGCTCTAGCAGGACTGTCAGTTTGGAAGTTTGCTAACCATATCCTTTTTAAGTAGAAGGAGGGTGTTGTTGGGTCTTTTTGGTTGGTTGGTTGGTTGTTTAGCTGGGGGTTTTTTTATTATTTTGACATTTTTTTCACCTTAGATCCTCACTGTCAGCTACAGCACCACAAGTTTAATTTAATTAATTCATTAATTCAATGGAAGGAGCAGAAAATAAGTGGCAGGAAGACTGCTTCTTAGTAACATTTTGCCAACAGAGAAATCATAGTGCTTGACCACAGTGAAGTTTACTGAATGAAGTGGAAAATAAGATTTTGTACTTGAAAGAATAAAGAGCTTGCTCGTACTTTTGCTGAGTAAATGAAGTATTTCTGTCAGGTCTGACAAATAGATCTTTAAAAAAGGGAAGAATAGTGGATAAACTTGTCTAAGAAAATTCAGAATGCCTCCATAATAAGGGTAACTAATATTTAATATTTCTGGAACAGAAAATTTGAAATTTTAAACTCCATTCTCAAAGCCCCTACCCCCTCTCCCCATCCCCGACCAGTGTTATGGGTGAAAAAAACCAGTTTCCTACATCAAAAAAATATTTCTTGAAAGAGTAATGTAAAATAGGAACCTACATTCCAGGCTATACAGGCATCAAGTCATGGTCCATCTTGACCAATGGAGAAAGAGGGAGATAGACATTTGGGTTTGATTCTGATGGGTGTGTGTTTGCCTCTTTTGTGTCATACAAATGATTGTAACTTTCTTTTCCTATTCTGAGTTTTGGAAAACTCTTTCTTGCCAATGTTTAGTGTTATGGGTGGTTGCAAGACAAAATTGAAGCTCACCTTCCATTTGGAATACTTTCAGTGAGGCAAGTAAGATATTCTGGGAGTTTGAACTCTCTGCAGTTTATGGCTCCAGAGATTCCCTGGGTAATATTTGTCTGTATTGGCCAAAATCTAGTGAAATAGAAATCTTAGGGGATAAGTATTTTACAGTCATAAGTGAAAAATATCCTTCTGAAAGAAACTAGTGCAGTGATAAACAAACCTGGATCTCAAGGTTTCCCCGCAAGCCTGTCAGTCTTGTATTGTGACTTTTGCCTCTATTATTGTCACTGAATTACATGACCATAGGGGTAAAATCATTCTTATTAAGATCTTTCTACCACTGTCATTAAAAATAGTGATAAAGTTTGACAAAAAAAATCCACAGACTGAAGGCAATGCTGACATCAATTAAAAAAACTTGTCAAACTTACCTGGAAAAGGACCAGAACTGGTGCTCTTGCTAATCTTTTTTTCCTTGCCTTCTGGGGGAAAAAACACCTAACCCAACCAAAGAATTAAAAAACCCCAAACAGAAAACCACAGAATTGTTCACTATAATATACACGAAAAATCTTATGTTTTATGAACATTTTGTGCTGTGTAAAATTCTGTAGTTTCTAGCTCTTGATGAATGTTCACATCTGGAATTGAGCCTATGTTATTCCATAATTATGTGATATCTTGTTACATGTATATAAAAACTTCTTTTTTGATATGTTCCTGACAACTAAATATACCTTGTCAGACCTCAAAAATTCAAATTCAGAAGGCAGTTCAGCAAAAATTAATATTTTATTTAAAAATCTTCATAATATGAAGGAACAATTAGAAAATCTCCATTAAAATTATGCTAGCACTCCTCTTTGGTTATGATACTACTAGTTAAGTTAATTCTGCCTTATGAAATTAAACTCCTCCTGGACCTCATGATAGTTTAAGATCCTTTTTGCCTCTATTCAAACTACTAGGATTTTTACCATTCACAGGAACAAGAGCATAGCTGAATTCTAGCATGATCTAGATCCCTCAGTCATGCCCTTGTATAGGACTTTGATATGGAAAAGATTTTCCTTCAGAGAAAACAGTTGCTTAATTTTTAATATATATTTAAATCACATAAATCAAAGATGAGCTTCATGCAGTATTTATGGGTAAGAAAATACAATTGATGAATGCACCATAACCTGAAGTTATCAAAACAAGATCAGATTTCTGTGCTAAGTTCTTTATTTTTTTTTACTCAAAGACAACTTACAGAACTTCCTACAAGAAAAACTGCATTAAATTTTCCAGTTTTGTTATATCTATAGCGTCAGGCTAGATGATCTAATTGTTGCTTCCAGGGTCAAACACTATGAACATGCCAAAGTGTTATCTTGGCTTGTGACAGATTTAGATATGTGCTTAAGTGCTTTTCTGTACCAGGTTTTAAGCTTTAGAATTATTTTTATTGCAAGTGTAAGATTCTTGAGAGAAGGGAACAATACTCTCTGAATGAAAAAAAAATCCTTACCAACAATGCATTTGTTTTTAATTGTAGCTAGTAAATACCATTTTTAGAAGTAATTCCAAAGGCTTTTAATTATGAATGCAGTAGAGAGATGCAAATATTTTTACTGGGATTACTTTAAAAGAATATAATGAGCAGTCTGAAGCAGTCTACAAACCTAGAGACTGTGCAAAGCAGATAATTATATAACTGGGAATATGTCAGCACCTATACTCTGAATAAGAGAAAGGACTTAAAAAGGGAAACATCTTTCTTTTATTTGAATTTTAGAGGTTAAAAAAAACAAGCTATCAATCACTTTTTCTTGAGAATAGGTGTTGGTTTCTTCCTCTGTAATTTATACCAAATTGTCCCCTGACATTTAAGTTTGCTGTTTAGAACTGTTGCAACTTTGAATAAAACATTTTTTGTGCCTAGTGTATTTAAATTAATTGCTCCTGTTAGATGAACAGCTCATCTTGGGAATACAGCAAATTATTCTGTACTTGACAGTGGGTTTTCTAATGCACCCATGAAAACTGAAGGGAACTGATACAAAAGCAAAACCCAAACCAAAACAACAAGCCTCAGTCCTCCCCTAACAAATAAAGTAATAAGAGCTCAATTCTTCTGAGAAAGGGCCTTGGAGCACTGTCACATCAGATATTGGACAGTAGAGCACATTCACCCTTCAGGAAAGACATTTTTAAATTCATTTCAGTCATTGCCAGTAATTGAGTTTAACAGCTGAAAATCCTTCAGTTGACCTCCTGTCTATCTTTGTTTCTTCTTTTAATTCACTTGCTCAGAGAGCAAAAAGCCTATCCAATGAAACTGAACTGAAAACAACATTATGCACGCACATATATGTGCACATATAGAACTACAATATGTCATATAGGCACAACAGTATGCATGTTGTGTTTTATACATATATATGTGTTTAGTATATGTTTTTATTGTTTTTTAATGTATATAACAACAATAGATATTTCTATACTTCCATTATACTCCTACACACAGAATAAAAAATGCCAAAGCCACCTGTTTTGGGAATGTTAGAACTGATGCAGGTAAATAGTCACAATTGCTTTTTTTCCATACACAAAGAAAATCTCAGACCAAAATGGTACAAACAGATCACATATGGAAACTAATTAAAACCCTGTCAAAGCACACCTGACATCTTCAACTGAAGTGAGTGAACAAGAAAATGGAAAAACACTGCTATAAAATTTGGCACAATAAATTGCTTTTATTTGAAAATATCTTGAGATAATATAGAAGCTGAAATAGCCTCTTGAAAACACTGTTTTAAATCAGATATACTTATCACTCCCTTACCATTCTTTCAATACCTTGAAGCTTCTAGGTATAAAATTCCTCTACTCTGAGAGGAATGGTATTCTAACATTACAACTTTATCCAGTTTTGACAAAAACACAATACCTTGTTCTGCAGAAGCAAGATATGGAAAGAAATAGATTATGGGCAGCACAAACCAGATGAAAGCATCAGCAGGAATCCTAGATTTGCTGCCCTTTAAAGGAGGACCTCCTTGAAGGTCAGTCCCACTGACTCATTAGGCCTTTGGCAAAAATATCAAGAATGATCTAATTGCCTAAAGGCCTGAGAGTCTGCAGCTCTACCTCAAATTTTTCATACTTAATCTAGTTTGGCCAATTCTTTAAACATGTTGGCCTTGCAGCCAGCAAATTTCATTTCAGCTTTATCCCTGACCTATCATCATTTCTTTTTGAAATATGATCAGTGTGTTTGACTAAGATAATATTTAAACTGTGCAGTTCTGAAGGAGGCACTTACCATTTTACCCCCTGTCAAACAGAAAAGGTAAGGAAAAAAGAATTTTTTGTTAATTGGTTTACAAAACTATGTTCTCAGACAGTGTATAAGCTCCACTTCTACATTTCTTGTTTCTTTTCCCAGCTAACAGCCAAAATTTCTTTCTTCTAAGGAAAGACCAAATAAAGTTTGACATCTCTCTATGTCTTCAGATATATTTGCCACTTCTGTCTCCTTATTGTAGTGATAGCAAATGACCTTACTGGAGTGCACTTGTCCATTGTTTCAGTTAGAGACTTGGGGTTTTTTTCATATTATTTCCTATATAGTTTCTTTAAACTTGCATGCTTCCTGAGTGCTGGTTCTGCTGGACATCAATTGCTCTTGATAGTACATCAGCCTAAAAATAAAATTATTGTACATTTCCAAACCAACTGTATTTTTGCTGATATTTTTTCTAGCATATGAAATTATTTGTTTAACAACACAAACCACAATAATTAAGCACTGCTTAATGAGCCCTGTTCTATGTCTTTGTCTCCAGATTTTGGTGTTGTCTCCATTTTTTTTTTCGCTTACTGTTCATTTTCCTGAGTATCTAGGGGATGACTTGACCTCAGTAATGCTGAATAACTAGAGTTTTAATTTGATGTGTTATGTCACATATACTTATTTACAGCTTGTAAATTACACCTTTCATTTGAAATCCATCAATTTCCCAATGCCCAAATGTCCCAAATATGCTCTGTCATCAAATTTAGAAGCTGTGTTAGCTTTACCATTATTTTATAAAAACAGCCTGGAATTACCTTCATTTCTGCAGCTCAAGACACATCTAATTCAGGACTCTTAAAATGTCTTACTACTGTCACCATTGCTGCTGTCGTCATGTCATCTTTTACTGTTTCAGCAGTGATGGGCTGCAGCACTTTATGGATAATCAAAGTTTGGAGCTCCTCATCTAAGAAACACTTATGAAATACACCTCTGGATAATTCAGAAAAGTCAGTTATGATAGATATTGTGTATGGAATTAGTTGCAGCATTATAACTTTGACCGCCATTAAATTTCAAAGAGACCTATATTTGAACCAGCAACAACCAGAAAACAGGAGGAGGCAAATGTACTTAAAGTCAAGGAATACAGTTTCTCCTGTGATTATGATAATGAGGAGTGAAGTAGATAACAACCTTAGCTTCAATCCAGTCAAGGTTCATAACCCTCACGTAAGTTTTGCAAAGCATTTAAGTACTCTTTATGAAGGAAGGATTCTTTTATGTCAATGATGAACAGAGAATGGAATTTTTTGGTAACTAATATTCTCATATTTGTTTATTGCAGATTCTATGTGGGTAACTTCTGCATCCTGACTGATTCACTGCCTGGGTAGGACGAGTTTGAAATGTGGCTTTAGTTTTAAATATTTATTTCCCTTCCTGTAGAATAGTTAGACATATACTGATGAGTTATAAATAGATTGTATACTGTTTAGAGTAGAAGAAAATATATTTTATTTAAAAGTATTGAATTATGAATGATGACTGGAAATCAAGTCAACATGTCCATGTTTAGACTATTTCTTACATAAAAGTGGGGTGTGAACAGTGGTTTTGTGTTTGGAAACAGGATTCTCTCCTCCCATTTATCTATCATTTAAAATGTAGGTGATATCATATTTTGTCTTCCTTTGTTGCAGAATTTCTGGTCTCCACAGTAATGTTTTACTCTTTTAAGCACTCTTTATGCTTGTAGTGGAAACTCTATTCAGCAGCATGAAGGGTACAGTCATTCAATGTTGCCAATGGATGTTTAATGTAAACATTTCAAAGATTATTTCTAGTAATTAATATATGCAGCTTGACTCTGCCCAGGAGCTCTGGCCTAGAACAAATATGATTAATAGATCTCTACAGACTGCACTCAGTTTGGATATCTTCCACCACAAAGACTGCTCATCCTGCTACCTTGTAACATTTCTCAGATCCAGACTCTGTTCAGCAGTCACACTGAAGCAGGACCAGAATAAATCATTGCAGGGACTCTAAGCCAACAGATATCATTGAGCTTGAAGTTACAATCTTAGACAGATGTCCTGAGACTGCAGTGCAGATCCATCTGCAATCAGTGAAAACAAAAATGCAAAATTACAGTTATATATATAGTGAATACTGATTGAATTCGAAACTCAAGTAGAAAGAGCCACAGTACTTTGATCCACTTGTTTTGAGAAGCTTTGACATGATTTTATTCAGTGGATCTACACCTCAGTTTGGGTATTCCTGAGTGATATACAAATATGTATCCAGGAGGACTATTTAGAAATACAGAACTTACGGAAGGCAGCCATTTAGTGGCACCATATTCAGAAATCATGAAGAGGAAGGAGAGGAAGAAGATTTTATCCTTTCTTTTTATAGTGAATGCACAATAGTCAGCTGAAGGATTGCAACATCTGTCAAACTTTTTCCTTGTTCCTTTTTCTTTTTTTTTTTCAATTTTCTTATCTTTGAATTTCACCCAATCAGTATTTCTGATTTTCAGACTCTTTTCTTGTAACTCTTCTATGACTGTTTCCTGACATGTCTTGCTGTCATCCATGTTCAATCAAGTAGGTAGCACCAGTAATGCATGTTTTAATCTGACTCTTTTGCAAGGTAACTCTCATTCTGGCTCTCAGAGGGACTAGCACATAAGGCAAAGCTCAAGAAGTGCTTAAACAAACAACAATTGGAAGAACTAAAGAAGATGAATTTCTATAATTTTTATTTTGTTTTCTTTGATTGTTGCCCTCATTTACAGTCAGGCAACATATCAATAAATTTTCATTCTCTGTTCCTCAGCTAAGTTATTGCTCCATTCACACATTAAGAAAGTTTCAGAAAGCAGACTCAAATCTTCATAGCAGAATGGATAATTCAACTAACACATTTCACTGAATGAATTTATGAGGTTTTCTCCTTGTCTTGTTGCTATGAATATATCTGTCCAATAATAATGTGTTGTGCTCGATGAATCAATTTAGAAGATTGTAAATTCAATTGCACTATTTTAATATTCATATTGCAATGAAACAATCTGAATTGCAAAGAATTATTTCTGTTCCCTGAATGGATGAGAGATCGAATGATTAAGTCCCTTCAGCACAAGTATTAAAGGTAATTTAATACTGTTTTCCATAGCATTCATGCCAGTAAACTACATTTCTACAATATATGAGGAAAGCAAATATAAAAAAACCACATGAAATTGGCCCAATGGATTAATTTATAATTCCAAAGAATGTTCCTAAAAGACTGTGTATTATTCACCATGTTCTCTTTAATATTAAGAACTGTTGTTTATCCTGGAGAGAACTTGATCTTACAGTGGGGAAGGAGACCCAGCAAGAAAGAAGTCATCTTGTGGCTAGGCCTTTCAGTTTACGTTGCACAATACAACTTCAAATAAACCGGTAAAGAAGGAAATTGTTCCTACAAATGGCCCTGGTAAATCATTCTGAAGGTGTAGAACAAAGAGACGACAATTCCGTAGACTTTTGGACTTAATAATGTGGTTGTGTATGCATGACATAACACCTATATTACGGTACTGAACAACTAATTTCTTGACAAGTGTATTATTTTGGGGTTTGTTTCCTTGTATTCTAATAAACTTTTCAAATAACATGAAATAAATTATGTTAAGTTGTTGCAACTTCTTTTTGAAATGTCCTCAATAACATAGGTTTTACTTCAACAGTGTTCACTCAGAATTTCTTTCTACAACCTCATGTGAAAGAGAGAATACAGAATACGTTCAGAGAGTCATAGCTAGGTCTTATTTTGCATGCTGATTATATTGCTGATTAATTGAAGAATGGAATATATGACACAGGAATCATTAAATGTAACTACTGATATAATGTTTTAGAACTGAATCTTCAAATTTACAGAAAAGTTACTGTTATGAAAATTGCAAGGAACTGGATACAGAATGAACTGGCTTCAGCGTTTTTCAGACTGACTCATGAGTATGAATACTCACTGCTCTTACAATTCATACTGTTCTGGGGGCTTGACCATTAGCTGAAGAATTCAAATCACTGGTTCATAATTTCCCTGCAAGGATGCTAAATGCATATCCTTATGTCTTGTACAGCTTGATAGAGTGTAATTCAGCTCATACTTCAAATTGCCCTGCTATATGTATTTATAATATTAACAAGTCCCAAACAGACCAGACTGGAATGTAAAAATTAAATATAGCTTTTAAAGCACTTAGATATTTCTTATTTTGCTCTGTTTTCTTCCTTTATCTGAGAGAGCAGACATTTGAAACTATCATGATATTGAAGTAAAAGAGGAACAATTTCACAGAATCATAGAATCACAGAATCACAGAATCACAGAATCATAGAATCATAGAAGAGTTTGAGTTGGAAGGGACCTTAAAGATCATCTAGTTCCAAATCCCCTGCAATGGGCAGGAACACCTTCCATTAGACCAGGCGGCCCAAGGTCCCATCCAACCTGGCCTTGAACATCTCCAGGGATGGGGCAGCCACAGCTTCCCTGAGCAACATGAGCCAGTGTCTCATCACTCTCACAGTCAAGAAATTCCTCCTTATGTCTAGTCTAAATCTGCCCGTCCCCAGTTCATACCCATTGCCCCTAGTCCTATCACTACAAGCCTTTGTGAACAGTCCCTCCCCAGCTTTCTTGTAGACTCCCCTTCAGGTACTGGAAGGTCGCTATAAGGTCTCCTCGGAGCCTTCTCTTTTCCAGGCTGAACAACCTCAGCTTTCTGGGGTTTCTGAAGAGAAGTAAGCAGAGCTGATGATCAGAAGAGGCAATGTCAGTTCTTGTAACAGGGAGGAAACAGAAGCACTGAGCAACTGCTCAGATGAATAGCACACACAAAATAAATGTTCACACATGATAAAGAATAAAGAAGGAAGAGCATAATTTAAAAAATACAATGGAAGAAAACATTCTGATTTACCCAAATGCATTCATCACACTGTAATTTCCTAGAACTGTTCCTGCCTCATATGCTGCTACTTAGGAATGCAGTGGCCTCTCCCTGCTATTCTGGAGAAAGATACTTTTAAGCTTTACTTACTGGATTTGAAAGACGATGTTGGCAGTCCTGACTCATATGCACACCAGTTTCACAAATATGCATGTGCATGTATATATATTTAGTCATTTATAAAACAATTCACATATAGTAGTTTAATGGTTTTCTTGCTGGATATTATGCCAACTCATTCATCTCAGGAGGAAACTCATATTTGAGCTCAATTTTTAACCTGATATAGAACTTGGAAATAGATCATGTTTGCAAGTCTGTTCAGAAATCTCAACAATTTGTCACATTATCTGCTTAAATGCCATCTGCCATCCAAAATAAACTGGCTCGTCCTATTCTGAATGTTATCCCCTAATCCTAATCTCCCTTAATTTTGTGTTAAATACATATGCACATACATGTATGTGTGTACATGCATATGTATATGCATTCCCCATGTAAATACATGGACATCCAAAGGCTTTTGCCATTTCCAAGGACTTTGTTTTGAAGAAATACTTGGGTGACAGTTATGTTATTTTCATCACATCCCCTCTGAAATATTTGTCAGGTTTTCAATTGATTACATCATCTATTTTGTTCTGTGTACTTTAGGCCACAATTTGAATGAAACCTGAGAAAACTTTGCCTTCAAAAGTCCCATAGATGAGCTAAGATGTGGCAAGACACCCAAAATGAAAGTGGGAAATAAAGGACTTTTCTGTCAGCTTGGATTTTGAATCTTTACAAGTATAATCCTGTCTTGTTTTGCTCTAGCCCTTAGTTTGAAGTCTTTTATATATTTTAATAACTGATCTGGGGAATTAAGTTAATGGCACTTTTGTAATTTGCTCACTATTATGAGTTTGCTCTAAACATTTTAGTGAGCAATTATGTGGAGTATTTTCTAAATTTATCATAACTATTTTAGGGACCAGGAGGTGTGTCACAGAAAAATCAAGGTTCTTTATTTAATTGTTAGTGAGCAAAGCTGTGCCCCTGTATGTCAGTCTTAAATTCCATACTTATCACTTCTGGATCATAGTATTGCACTTGCTATTTTTTGTAAAAGCAATTGAAGATAAGAAGAAAGAATCAAAATAATACAGAACAAAAAGAACAAAACAGAAAGGGGGGGGGAAAGGAAATATTCCTAAGCAAAATCCTGCTACATAAATTGTGGTAATTTAATAAGCTAATAAGTGAAAGATGGCTAGTTTTACTCCAATTTAACAAAAAATAAGTATTCTGTATTCAGACAGAAACACTTTGAGCCTTTCCGGCATTCTGACATGGCAGATTCTCCTCTACGTTTTTTTGCAAGTGCAGCTCTTTTTTTGCCTCGTGGTTTGCTGGTGTTTTAGGGAGAATATGGATTTGTCTCTGATATTATGGAGCTATTGTTCTTCCAGTCCTACGTGGCCAAGTTCTACAGAACATGACATGGTCTATTTTTCTCTCTCAGTTGAAAACTGTTAGCAAGTACACCTCCCGAATGGGTTAGGAGATTAAATTGTATACGAGATCTGCAGTGAATGGCAAGTGAATGGTGTGATACACTCATTTCAAATTTTACATAAAATTTAAAGTGTTCATTCCACCAGGGAATGTAATGTAAATTGATGCATAAGTATTTATGCACCTGTGCTGGTTTGTGCTAAAGCAGAAAAGTTTTTCTGTGTCTTTTCAGTGGATGTTCTTGCCAAACCCCTTTCCATCATCTTCCAGCGGTCCTGCCTGACTGGGGAAGTTCCATTTGACTGGAGGCTGGCTGATGTTGTGTCCGTCTACAAGAAGGAAATGGTGTGAAATCCAGCTGGAGGCCAGTGACAAGTGGGGTTCCCCAGGGCTCGGTGCTGGGTCCAGCCCTGTTCAATGTCTTTATCAATGACCTGGATGAAGGCATCAAGTGCATCCTTAGCAAGTTTGCAGACGACACTAAGCTGGGTGGAAGTGTCGATCTGCTGGAGGGTAGGGAGGCTCTGCAAAGGGATCTGAACAGGCTGGACCGCTGGGTTGAGACCAATGGCATGAGGGTTAACATGGCCAAATGCCGGGTCCTGCACTTGGGGCACAACAACCCTGTGCAGTGCTACAGACTAGGAGAAGTCTGTCTAGAAAGCTGCCTGGAGGAGAGGGACCTGGGGGTGTTGGTTGACAGCGACTGAATGTGAGCCAGCAGTGTGCCCAGGTGGCCAAGAAGGCCAATGGCATCTTGGCTTGGATCAGAAACGGTGTGACCAGCAGGTCCAGAGAGGTTATTCTCCCTCTGTACTCGGCACTGGTGAGACCACTCCTCGAATCCTGTGTTCAGTTCTGGGCCCCTCACCACAAGAAGGTTGTTGAGACTCTGGAGTGAGTCCAGAGAAGAGCAACAAAGCTGGTGGAGGGGCTGGAGAACAGGCCTTATGAGGAACGGCTGAGAGGGCTGGGGTTGTTTAGCCTGGAGAAGAGGAGGCTGAGGGGAGACCTCATTGCTCTCTACAACTACCTGAAAGGAGGTTGTAGAGAGGAGGGTGCTGGCCTCTTCTCCCAAGTGACAGGGGACAGGACAAGAGGGAATGGCCTCAAGCTCTGCCAGGGGAGGTTTAGGCTGGACATGAGGAAAAAATTCTTCACAGAAAGGGTCATTAAGCACTGGAACAGGCTGCCCAGGGAGGTGGTTGAGTCATCTTCCCTGGAGGTGTTTAAGGCACGGGTGGATGAGGTGCTAAGGGGCATGGTTTAGTGTTTGATAGGAATGGTTGGACTCGATGATCCGGTGGGTCTCTTCCAACCTGGTTATTCTATGATTCTGTGATTACTAAATATTCAGTTTTCTAGGTATACTATTAACATTTAAGCAATCTATGCAGCCACTGAAAAGTTAATCTGTATGTCTGAGTCAAATTTGATATCAGATTTTAAAAAGCAGAAAGGACAGAATTTTCACCAAAACTAATAATGTTGCTTTTTCCAGAGATATTTCTTAATCTCTTCAAAGTTTAAGAAATAGGATTAAGGCAAGGACTTAAAAAGAAATAGTAGATAACATAAAAAATTTTTGATATTTTTAAGGTCCCACGTGTTTGGTATTTTTTACATCAGCTAGATCAGAATTTAAGCCATCACTTATGTTGTTGATGCTACAGTATGTCTAGCACACAGATATATTTTGGAGTTCTCCACATACCAGTGCTAAAATATTGTCATAAGTTACAAGGCTCCATTAAAAAATATTTAACATATAAATTTATCTGAAAGTTTACAAAAATCTTCTACTGGAACTTATTAAGTCTGTTCATACAGCTTTTTAGAACAGTAGATTGCAATTAGTACAATAAAATCTAACAATGAGAGACTGTTTTTTTTTTAATTTTGCAGGTCCTACAGGTTTTGCAATATTTCTGAGTTTATTAGTATTCAATACTATTGTTATCACACATACACAGAATATGATGTAACAGCCAAGCATTATTTAAAAGCCATGCCTTGACAAGTGATGACAGTTAAACATGACAATTTTGGAAATGCTTATTTGTTAAGATTTCACAATAATCACTTTTCAGACTTCTTGTGAAATTCCTGTAAAATAATAGTGTGAGGCAGCTCAGCCACAGTACTTTATTCTATTAAACTAGAAAATTCCTCCCCAAACCATCTGGGCTGGCAGGTGTTCATCATCAGATCTAGGTTGCTATGAGACAAGAGATTGCTTATGCTAATTAGTCATGTGGCAAGAAACTCCAATTTTGTTCATTTGAAACAACTTACTTTTGCAAGGGCACATTATCAGTTCCTGTAAAGCTCAAGAAGTAAAACTCAAGAATGTGAGAAAAAGCTGCTTCAGAGTAAGGCCTCTGGTGGGTCTACTCATACACATAAATACTCTCAGGACACCCCTACCTTTCTGACCCATGCACAGTGGCTTTATATGAATGATGTGTCAGCATTTACCTCCGTGAGACAGATTAAATCCTGAGTCCAGCTCTGCCATTCAGTTTAATTAACAGAAATTAGGAATGCCTCTCTGAGTTGAAGTCATCATAGTGTTGAATTTTTCTCCTCTGTCCCTTCCTAATGCTTCCAAGCCCAGAATAGGAGAAGGCAGGAAATACTATGTGTTTCAAATACTCCCGTTATGATTTTTTTATTATTCATATTATAATAAAGCCCCAAAACTCAAACTAAGGTTAGTATACTGTTTGGTAATCAACATTATAATCAGCCAATATATGTGGCTACAGAATGTTCCATGTTGGAGTTGAAACAAGCAAAGGATAAAATTCAGACAATCTTAGATCTGCTTAAATTGAGACAAATTCAGGCAGTATACTTTGCAGGCCATCCAACCCTGGTAACATTCTAAATAAAAGAAGACTCCAATTCCGGATGACAATTTCCCTGCCCACCGTATCTCACATTCTATTGCATATCTGCAATATGACTATGCATAGTTTGCATATGACTATCTTAGTCATCAAAGTTCAAAGATAGGTTGGGAGTGGTATACAAGCACCAATTATATCCTCACTTAGGGCAAGACAAAAGGGGCTGAGTTCATTCTAAAATGCAGTTGTTCAGGACTTAACGATTCAAGAGTGTAACAGCAGAAGAGAGCATAACTAACTTCTTGTCCCTGTATCAAGGGTTGAGTTTGTATATTTGTCTTCTAAGCAGTATGTGTAAGGATTTATAAAGTACCATAACTCAGTGAGTCTTCAAGACACTGGTATACAGTCAAACTTGTTTTTTTCTTTTTGCTATTTTCACCCCACAAATCTTGCAGAGCTTGCACACAGTCTTTCAACAGAGGAAATATAGCTTGTCAAAGTCTCTCCAAGGAATGGAGAGAATTTGCTATTATCTAATGACAATTTCTCTGTTTTTTTCTCATACTTAAAAGCAGGATATTTTTCTCTTCAACTTTCTTGTGCTTATTCTGAAACCCAGTTAAGAAATTCCTAATGAGAAACCCATAGTCAAAGGTCAAGACACGAGAAATCACCTTAGAGATGTTCTTTGCCTACTGTTTCTCACCGACTGGTTGTAGTGGCTCCCTGGCAAGCATGCAAGAGCACTGAATCACTCTTTGAAGATGCTGCTGCCTGTTAGAGGACTGAGACTCACGTATCTGAGGCCATGCTGTCTAAATGCAAGGTCATGAAAAGAAGCTAGTTCCAGAGACAGCACGTAGATCTCCTGAAGTCATGCATTTCAGATATTTAATTTGTTTAAATAATATAAAATTTGTTTAAATAATATAAAAATATTAATTTTTGCAATTAAGATTTTTTTCCTATTTTGTTTCTCTCCTGTTGATTTTTAGTGTATACAACAAAATGCATGAGGACTGACTCCAAGAAAGAGACTCTAGGCAGTTGTAGCTTCCCCAATGACTTGATCATTTTAGTTTTAGGACAAGCATCAATCTTACTTAATCAGTATATAGGGTCATAGATTCCATTTTCCTTCCTCTTAGTGACTCCCAGCCACCTTGACAATGAAATGTAAATAGAAAATTTTTAAAAATTTTACTGTGACAGACCTCCTTACAATGAGCAAAAAATGCATTAGACATTTATTTTATAGTGCTAACAAGTAACAGGCAGCCTTCCAAAGAAGCAGTGATTTGCACTGTGCAGTTTATGTTGCTTTCCCTGATTCTATGCTTTTTGTAAACAGAAGAGTCCCTGTTTCAATTCAAACACTTGCATCCAGAATAGTCAGAATCTGAGAATGAAACTTTACTGCTAAAAAAATCTACACTCGGATTATTTTTGCAGGCCAGTTTTTTCTTAAGATCCCATGGAACCTTAACCATCTCCAGCTCTGTCTACACTAGCAAGTCACAGGAATAATTGAAGTAGGTCTATAAGTACGAATCACTTGATGCTGAAGACCTGATGGTTTTTGGAGGCTGAGCTGGGTTACTAGAAATGGTATACTTTATTTCACAAAACTCTGATGCTTAACTAAGGGTGCAATTTTGGATCTCTGTCTATTCCTAAATTTTCATTGTCCAAAATATTAAAAGGCTCAGAATTTCTGGTGTAGTAATTTAACTCTCAAGAGCAGAGGAACTGGAATTCTTTCAGAGCCCCTTTATTTCAGGTTAAAAAGAAATATCCCCTCACACATTCCAGTCCTTAAAGCTTCCATAGTAAAAAATATTTTTATAATAATTAAAGAAACAAAACTAAACTCTGTGAAGCTGACCTGAAAGGGTTTCATTACTTTCCCTACAGGGAAAACTGTTGTGGGAAGAGATGAATAAACGTAAAATGTTCCATTCAATTGGAATCATTAAAGTCTTATTCACTCTTGCTGCAAGTGAACTGAGAAATCTGCTGATCCAAGGGAAGTTTGATTATTTCATTGAGATAGTTCTTCTGGTCAATTAAGAAGAAACAGAATCTAGTGTTGTCTTGAAGTGGGGGACAAGGAAAACATGTATTTAATTCCTGGTAGCACAAACCCTTATAAACTGAGGAGGAAAAGCAAATGGAAAATAATGCAAATTCACCCAGATATTTTTGATGAACCAAGCACCCAACACTTCTTTTTTTTAAGATTAGTGAAAAGCAATAAACTGTAGGTACATTGTGAGATTTCAATAAATAAATGATTAGTACATTCTTGTCTGTCTGTGTTTGCGAGATTGATAGTTATCCCACTGCCATTTATGGAATGTGGTTTTGTGGTTCTTTTATTTGCTTGCAAGAATGTCTAAGGAAGAGATTTCATTTGCAGCTTGTACGTGTCACAGTACAAACACTGGTTTTGTTACTGTATACCTGCCTTGGATGGTCTGAAATGCATGTGTTATAACAAGAGGGGGAAGTTGGTTTTCCAGGACACTGAACAACCACTTAAAATGAGTAAGAAGGAGCAAGAATGTGAAGAGCGTCCTCTGCACACGTGGGTCCTTTGCTGGAACGCATTTGTTCTTCTTCGAAGTATTCATTGTATCACTGAGTAATAAGACAAGTTACAGGCACTGCATTTGTGCAAGCACAAGCTAATGGGCAATGGGCTTCCTGACTAGTCTGACTAGTGAAAGAGCTGATGGGAAGAAGAAATAGCCAACACAATTCTTTGTTCAGGGAGAAGCACAGAACCAAGAAGAAACAGATAAACACTGCTTCTCATGTCTTGTGTAACACCCCTACAACCATAAAGGCTGCTGAATTCTTTGTCATACTGTACTAAAGTGTTCTCATTAGCGTCTCATTTTCTGAAGTGCAGGTCATTAAATTCCAAAATACAAATTTATAAGCCAATGTTTCTAATCTTTTTACAAAGTTTTTAGCGTAATACAACAACCCTTAAACTGTGTTTTCAGAAAGCTGTGAATATCTATAATTGCAAGTACAGCAAGTAAAAAATTGCCTTTTCTACTGCCACTTTAGGTGTCTTTAGCTAAATATATTTTCTATCTGTTAAATCAAAAGCGATGAATTTGAGATGCTGTGTATGTCCAAAAATAACCTGACCAGACAGCTGTCAGAAAAGGAACTAAAAAGAAAAGCTGATTCTGTTATAAAGAATATATAACTCGTGGCTCCTAGTTACTCTATACTACTACTAACATAGAGCAAAATAGTGTGTGTGCACACTTACAAAACCAAGAAAAGGTAGGGAGAAGGAGCAGGTGCTGCAGTAGTCACAGCCACAAGAAGGATGAAGTAGATGCTGTGGTGGATGTTGCAAAGCTTCAACTGGGTATAGGAAGCTGATTTTGCATAACAAAGACTCTAATGAAATAAGAAGGGAGGAGAGAAAAACAAAGTTCTGACCTAAAAAAATCAAACACAACTTCCAGAAAAAGAACCTAAGAAATAATGCAGAACCAGGGCATCAGCTCAATCTCAATCACAGCTTTACTTGCTTTCAGTATAGATGCTTAACAAACATTGTGTCTTGTAGTCTTTGGTATTGAAGTCACACACAGTATGTCACCCTGTTTACGCTTTTTAGTCAGTCACAAAGTAAATTAGAAAGTTTTCACTCTTCTTCCTTTGCCCATGTATTTAAAATACCTATTGGTGAACAGAACAAAAGACAGCGAACTAGAATGACTGCCGAGAGGTGATTGTTCCCTCGGCTGGTGGTCCTGGCTGGCATGGGTCAGAGCTCCTGTCCTCTCAGGAGAGGAAACTGTGTGTCTACATGGTGCTCCCCACTATGAGCTGTGGCTGAGTTAATTAGGCAACTGCATGTCATTACTTTGCTGCTTTAGCTTCTTGCCAGCTTGGATTTTTACAAGTGAAATGAGCATGATGATTCCAGCTTACTTTCCAGCAAGCTGGTACACTGAACCCTTGTACCAAGCATACCTGAGCAATCAGCATAATGTCCAAATGTAATAGGTTTGCTGGTACAGCATCTGAACTCCACCTTTGGTAACTTGTGTAATTACCTAAACAAAATAAACCAAGCAGATTTTGTAGAAGCAGAAGCTTATTGACAGCAAGACATAAGAAATCTTAAAACCTGCTTTGCTTCAGCTGCACGTTCTCTCCCAAAAACCTTTGCTCCCCTTCCATGGATAATTAGGTAAACAAGAGTGAGTAACAGTCTGAACAGAGGACTGTTGTGCATATGTAGATGTAGAAGACAGGTTATACACTGATATGAAGGATATCATCCTTCATAGCTAATGCAGTGCAAACAGGTAAAATTGGAGGGTTCAAGGTTAGGTTGCATGCGACTTTTAGCAACCTGATCTAGTGAAAGATGTCCCTGCCCATGGCAGGACAATTGTACTAGATAATGTTTACAGATTCTTCCAATCCAAACAGTTCCGTGAATCTAGGAGAAAGGACCTGACCATTAAGACGCCTGCATGAAATCATTTACGACTTACTCACTTGTCTAAGTTTGTGCCAAAGTATCCTGTTCCTTAGCTGGTTGTCTGTGAGATAGAGAAGATGACTTCTCTGTGAGTATAAATACATTTGGAGAGTAGGGCAAGAGGGCAAAATGGGTATACCAGTGCTGACAGCTATAACAAACTTCTGATCCTTTCTATGACAAAAATAAATTCTGAGGCAAGGTAGACATGAGATAAGATCCTCTCAAAACTCCCTTTTTTTTCCTTGCATGAGAATTTTATTTTCATCTTTGAACTCATTCCAATAATAAAGCACTTGAGAAAATAAATAACTCAAGCCTGATGCCCCTTAATCAAAAAAAAGATTGTTGTTGTTATTTTCTTCAGATGAAAAGCAGTCTGCAGAAAAGCAGGAGCATATTACATCTTGAATAAAAAACAAGCCCTCCACAGTAAGTACACAGTAAGTAAGTCTCAAAACAAGATAACAGGATAAAAAGTCCTCTACAAAGTGATAATGGATACATTGTTCATGATAATACTAGCAATAACAGCTAGTCACATTTTACAATTATGTATCTTCTCGTACAGACGATAGAGTTAAAACTCTTCTATGCTCTTTTTTTCCTGTGAAAAATGAATAGTGAACATTAACGAGTCCTTCTGCCTGGTCTCTCAATTCTCTGTTTGAAAGATGCCACTTTTAGGTAAAGAAAGCTTTAAAACCCTGCCGTTATCAAATTAAATAAAATCGGTAGGAATTCAGGCATTTGTACTCAGAATACTTGGTGGATCTGTAGCAGCATTGGCACATGCACAAAAACCCAAAAAACCTACACACACTAAAAAAAAAAAGAAAACAAACCTTCAACAAATACAGAAAAAAAATATATATATAATTTCCTTCCATTAATTTCTTAATTTGGATGTGATTTTGTTCTGAATTACACCATTTAAATCTCCTCTACTGTGTGAAATTTACCATGAATGATCCTCTGTATAAATTCAAAGAAAAATATACATTAGATCTTATTGTCGTTACCCATTCTTCTATAAGACCTGCTAGTATCCAAGTAGCTGTAGACTGCAGTTGTAACCATGACCTCCAGTGAGACTCAGCATCTGGATGAGGGCAAGTCCAAGGCAAACTGTAGGTGTGTGAGGAGTCCATGACGATGCTATAGCTGCAACTCAGCTGCCATTCCTGCCTTATCATCAGAACCAAATAGCCTTGGCATTGAGCAAGGAAACTTTATGATCCCATCTTCTTCTGTCTTTATTTTCCCTTCTATGTTTTCTTCTGGAACTGCCTAGAAAAAATGACCATAGGTATGGACATCATTTGCTAATCTAAATAAAAAAATAACAGCTCCCAAAGGCATATCTGAGTTTTGTATTCACAACTCATTTTCTGAAGCAATTTAAAGTCATAAATACAGCAGTCAAAGGTTATATCTCTATGGGCTCACAAAACATTTGATCTACATGCAAGAAAATTCCATAGTAAAATGTACTCGTATCACTCCACTCTAAGGTCCAGTGTAATAAATAAATAAATAAAACCTCCAAATTCTTGGGAAAGAAAAATCAGTTACAAATACCTAATATTAATTCTTATTTTTTCACACTTATCCATTGGTGATACAATCACATATAACTGTATTTGATCAAAATCAAATTGTTTTCTGCAACTGCATAAAACAAAGAAACTTCCTAACGGACATCCCAGTAAAACTTCATTACAGAAAAGAGATTTTCAATGCAAGCATACAAGTATTTTCCATGTCCCCAATACAGAGTAAGTCTTCTTCTCTCATTTTAAAAGTCATCAGAAGTGTCATCCCAAAGGCAGGAGAAAATTGAAAAAGTTTATTGATAGCAAGCATGTAGAATACATTGCCTTGCATTAAAAAATCACAAACGTTTCCCATTATATCAAATGCAGTTTCCTTCTCCAACTCCTCAGAGGTTTTGAAGATGATTCTTTTCCCATAAATTTTACAGACATGTCAAACTACCATTTCTCAATAAAATAACTCTGTTTATTCAACTTCAGTGCCATGACTCTCAGGGACTTCTATCTTTGTCATAGTCTGTATTCCTTAAAATCCTACAACAAGGCATTAAGCCACATTTAAGCACATTTAATTAAAAAAAAATCAAAAACAAAACCAGAAAACCAAAACCTTTTAATGACACAAGATTGCAGAAAAAACCCTCTTACTATTTAACTATTATAGAATATAAAGTCAATGTATTTAGTGCTCCTGGAAATAAAAAACACTAAATATGTTCCACAACACCAAACCCTCCAAAAATAATCTAAACGATCTTTAACAAGACCACAAATAAAGGTAGCATGTCTTAAAATAATTGTAAATAGGGATCCTAAATCTAAAATGACTGCCTACAAGACTAGAATTTCCCTCTAGAACTATGTAAGTACACAGATTATAAAAAGTTAAGTAAAAAAAAATCATAATACAATAATCTAAAAGGCTATTTATGAACAGTTTAGTAAAGACATCAAAAGCAAATAATTTTTTTTTTCAAAGACATTAGAAGAGTCTCACAACTGAGACAAAGAGCCAATAGTTGATCAAGATACAGTGCTTAGGAAAACAAAGACTGGTAAGGAAAAATAAGAATAAAACAGAAAGGTATATAATTTTCACAGTGTTTTTTTAAGTGTTTTATAAAGACATTAAAAAAATTTCCTTCATGGAATATATTTTTATGTGATGAGTGAAAGACCTGTTTCAAATTGTAATATATATAATTTAAAAAGAAATCAGTAGCATTAGTAGCAGCAATCACTACAACCTGATTTTTTGCTACAAAAAACTAGAACTCATGGTTAAACTAGTAAGCAATTTTGTACTTAGTTATGTACTCATTTTATTAAGTTGGCTTCAGTATGAAAGAATGGCAATCAATAAAAAGTGATGCTAATTATAAATGCATTTGGGGCTTCTCAGAAATTATAGTTCAATAAATCCGACTCATATACTGGAGAAGTTAGATGAAAATATACATTTGACCATGGTTAGAAAGTATATTTGGAAATGTGGATATGTGGTCCGAGTACAGCAGCTGTTCCTGTGTTTCTGTACGTTTCATGTGAAATTATGCAAAATATCATTCAGTTTCACAGAAAAATATAAGAAAATCAGCAATATAAAAGACATTAATGCATTCCAAATCATTAAAAACCACTCAACCTGTTGTAATTGTTCCCTTTTCACTGGTTGAAACATAGAGAAACTTTAGTTTTTTGATGTACTTAGGATTTACACAGGCAGTAGAATAAGTGGATTGGGAGAGTGAGTGGATCATTTTGTATGTAAATTATTATTGCATTATTTGCCTGATGTTATAATGACAGGAATGAAAGTCATAACATTTTGTAAAAAAAAAATACAGTAATTTTCTTCATTTTTTATATCAACTCTAGGCTTTAGACATATGATTTATTCAGTGCAATGTCCTATGTGTCACAGGAGGGGAGGAAATTAAATATCTGCTATTTGATAATATTTGAGATACTGTATTTTTCTCTTTTTTTGTGTAATCTCTGTCTTAAGGTACTTGAATAAATTTTGGATATGTTCACAAAAAATGTTTGACAAGATTATGTGCAAAAAAGACCTGTTGTTTCAGCAGAAAATTTTAGGTGCTTAGATAATTTCAGTCAGGAGCATGGAGATACTTTGAAAGCAAAATATTACTTCTTTTCCAGAGAACACAGAAGATGTAGGTGTGAAAATGGAAGCTTTTTCAGAAAGAAGTGGGAAATCAGTTGTGACTGCAGAATAACTTGCTAGAGAGGCTGAATTGTTGTTAACTGAGTTCTTAAGTTGTTGATTTACACTTTGTACACTTGCAATCAATTTTACAAAGAGATCTGTGAGTCTAACTGACAGGAGAGATATTTATTTGTTTTAACAGTTTTTGCTTGCTACAAGTATTTTTTTTTTCCTTGAAGTGCTTACCAACAGAGAATGTTTTAGACTAATATCCACTTTTCATAAGAGTGACTTTTGACCCTGAGTACAAGAAGTGCACATAACCCACTTTTATACATTTTAGTCTTTCATTAAACAAAGATCCTTTCAAAAGCCCTGGTGGTCATGCTGGCCCTACAAATACTTAGGCAGGGCTATGAAGTCTACTGGACAGAGATGTACATAGGTGGTGAGTTCTTGCATTTCTCTGTATGAACATAAAAATATAGGAGAGATTTTTTCTTTTCCTATTGCTTTCAATTTCTACAATAATTGTATATCAATTTAAAATTACTTCCTCAGTTTTACCAACATAGTATGTACAGTAGTTGTCAATTCTTCCCTGAATTTATCTACATGCCAAGTTGATTTCCACCCACCCAAACAGTATATTCTACACCAATTTGTAACATTTGAATATGTTGATGCATATTTAATATTTATGTAATTAGTAAAAACAATTAGATGTCTTCTCCAGGGTTTATTCAATTAATGGATTACTTTGATAAAAAAAAAATCATAATAGATTTCTATCAGCATTGAACCAACTTTGGAAGGTAACTTAATTGATCTCAGTTTATGTAATATTGTGCTACTATGGCCTTCGTAAGGAGCTATTTTTTGCCAGTAAGAATTTTTTTTCCTGTTTAGTAATCTACAGAGCCGTATCTTGTAACGTATTCTGATTAAAATTGCTAGGGTCTAAAGTGCAATGAAAATAAACCTGTTCATAAAAAGAATTTATATGCTTTGGCCTAAGAATGATTTTGAATAACCACACTGTTTCAGAATCCTATCAGATGAACTACAAGTGACAGGTTTAATTTTCAGCATTGATCTTGTCTATCTATACTTTACAATTTGTGATGTCAAAATAAATAGATGAAAAAATGGATTAATTCTATATAAAGGATTTAAAAGGATTAATTCTATATAAAACTGTTGAAATAAAGAGAAAAGAATAGTTCTAAGAAAATAACAACCTGCAATCTACAAACAGTAGTAAAGGAAATTTTCCCACAATTTTCTTATTTATTGAAAGACTTAAATACTAAGATGGAAACTCCAGGTTTTGTTTTACTTTTAGCATTGAAGTGTAACTTTAAAGCAGATGAACACCAGCTCATGCATCCAATCCCAGGGTGTTATCTAAATAGGGAGAAAAAAATGAAAATAATAAAGAAAGGATGATCCTATGTTTATAGCAGGTTGTATACTTGACATACACAGAATATTAATATTTATAGAAAAAGAACAAAAAGATAAGTTAAATGATTTACTGAAGTCTAAAATTGCAACAGAAATGAAACCATATACAGTAGCCACTTACATATAAAGGTGTTTTTGTGGATGCTCTTTGATCTGAGAGTTCCTCTGATTTCTGCACATCTAACTATGGTGCATGCACGCACAGGTTTGGACTTGACTTTTGCCTAAGCATCACTGAATTCTGGGACTATAGAAATAACCCAAAGATCACTCAAGTTGATCTGTATGCTGCTTTTTATCATGTTCAATGACACCAAGAGGAATGAGGCATTCATGAATGAAAGCCACAGCTTCTCACTGCTACCTACCCTACATACCCTAGTAATTAGTCTCATGTAGTAAGTATGCATTGACTTCCTTAGTTGAAATTGAACGTTCTAAATTTATGTTTCTCCCTCTCATTTCCTACAAAACCTTTAGTAGGCTCAATAGCCTTCTGCTCTGGAAAGAGTATAAAAAGCCTAAAGTTTAATGGTTAGGCTACTGACTGCCTTCAGTGCTACTAAGCAAAAAACTTTCTCCAATTTGCATTACATTGCTATTGATTTAAAAAAAAATATTGGCTGATAAAAATCCAAGACTCCTTTTGGTAGTGCATAGTGAAAAACTAAAGAATTTTTTTCTTTTTCTTGCCTTCAGTCTACAGGACGAAGATTCAACCTCATGAGAATTACACAGGAGACAACATTCTTGGTTCCCGGAAGAACATTCTGCTGCAAGTTAGAGTCATAGAATCATAGAATCATAGATTCATAGAATCATAGAATCATAGATTCATAGAATCACAGAATCATAGAATCATAGAATGGTTTGAGTTGGAAGGGACCTTGAAGATCATTTAATTCCAACACCCCTGCAATGGACAGGGGTAGCTCCCACTGGATCAGGCTGCCCAAGGCCCCATCTAACCTGGCCTTGAACACCTCCGGGGATGGGGCAGCCACAGCTTCCCTGGGCAACCTGAGCCAGTGCCTCACCACCCTCATCATGAAGTTCCTCCTTATGTCTAATCTAAATCTGCCCGTCCCCAGTTCATACCCATTGCCCCTTTTCCTATCACTACATGCCTTTATAAAAAGTCTCTCCCCTGCTTTCTTGTAGGACCCCTTCGGGTACAGGAAGGTTGCTATAAGGTATCCTCAAGAACCTTCTCTTCTCCAGGCTGAACAACCCCAACTCTCTCAGCCTGTCCTCATATTGGAGGTGCTCCAGCCCTCTGACCATCCTTGTGTCCCTCCTCTGGACCTGTTCCAACAGCTCCATATCCTTCTTATGTTGAGGATTCCAGAACCGGACACAATACTCGAGATGAAGCCTCATAAGAGAGGAACAGAGGGGCAGAATCACCTTCCTCGACCTGCTGGCCATGCTTCTTTTGATGCAGCCCAGGATATTTTTTTTTAAAATGGGCACAAGGTTACCCCTCTTCCAGTCACCAGGGACTTCTCCTGGTTGCCATTGCTTGACAAGACGAGAAGCAGCATAAAGCAGTGATCATTGTCATACAAGCATATTTCACAAAAATTAAAGAAGTAACCTCATCACATTGGGATTGGTTAATACCTTGCTCAATAATTAGCTAATAAAAGGGATTTTCTACTAAAAGTATTTTTGTGCAGGGCATGCTCCTCAGGATTTTGATGAGAATCACAGCCAAGAGTGTTCCATTATTCATACTAATCAAAGTCAATGTTCAGTTCCGAAGGGGTTCTTGCATCTTTTAAGTGAGCAATATAGTACATTCATATGCTATTCTGTAATAATTCCAGTTTTTCTTCTTTTCGATTATTAAAAAAGGATAGTAAATTTGTTAGCACATATTTCTTTGCGAGACATATTGATGTATTATCAGTTGCTATTGAATATAAATTTAACAAATCAAGCAGCACTTCAGTCTTCCTGCTGTTTGCATTAACTCAACCTGCAGCCATGCTCTACTGCCTAAGAATGGTACTTCCACAGGGCACAGCCTGTATCTCTGAAGGAGAAAAATATACCATTTTGCTTCATGATAGGGTACTTTGTTTCCACCAAACTTCTGATATAGTTACTCTCATCCATTTTATTCCTAGCTCAAGGAAAAGAAGAACAAACAAACAGAAAACCCAAACAAAACAAATAACAAACAAACAATAATTCCAGTATCTTCACATCTTATAAAACATCAATGACTGCTAAGAAAATAATTTCAATGAGACCAAAGATACGGAAAGAACTCTATAGTAGAGGATGCACAAGAATAATGTGACAAGAAAATTATTTATATGAAAAAACTTGCAACTACCAAATTAAAGTTCTTAAGTCTAATTCTCATTTGGATACATATATATATGAGTTGAATCCTGTAGTATTTTAGATTTTTTTGATTACTTCCTTATACTTGGTTCAGCAGAATCTTATTCTTACTGATGATTAGGAAGAAACAATAATTACCATTATTTTCTTTTCATCCTTGAGATATTATAGTAAAGAACACTACACACTTGTAGAATTGGGAAGATGAAGAACAAAAATAATTTAAAAATAAATGAGCGACAGGCAATCACAGCAACTTGACTATGAGAGAAGGAAGGATGTTTACAAATTGGAAAAGACTGACACTTTCACGCAGATTTCAGTCATTTCCTTAGTGACAAAGAGACTAGATATAGTGCCAAGCAGTTCTGATTTTCTTTCTGTTCCTCACCAAGACTGACCCAATCTCACACTTACTAATTATGTGGCTTTTGTCACAAGAAAGTACATCTTTTAAGTGAGATTCCATGAGCCAATTAGGCAGATTAGTTTCAAAACATGCAAGATGCAGCAGCTCTCATTTGTTGACCCCTGGACAGCTGTGCTAATGTCTTTTTCTCTAAATTATCAATTTATTAGCTCAAATACAGCTACCTTAGTTGTTAAAAAATGTTAGGAACCTGATTATCATTCCCAGCCTGGAATACATGGACTGACTGTCCAGCTGTATCTTCTGTTGCTTAGTTTAGAAAATATAAAAAGGGAAAAGACATAATTAGTGAAGTGGAGTGTCAGCTCAAAGTCCAGGTCTAAATGTTCCTAATTATAATTGCCTTAGCTGGCTTTATCAACAGAAATTTTCTTTGCAAACATTGTATTGTTTATTTAGGATACGGCCAGCAACACCATCCGAAAACGTATGTGTTTTTCTCTTACTACATAACAGTGATGAATGAATTCTAAATCGACTCTTTTTTAGAAACTTTCAGATTTTTATGTTTTTACCTTTAATGTCGTATTATGCAGAAAGAGATGTACTTTAACATGAAAATACAGAAGCAAATGCATACTAGTTACTCCTCAGTAGTCATATTTATGTCTTGTCTTGAATTTTAGATTTGTATATAATTAAGTAAGGAATCTATAGTCATCCCTTTCCCTGCTGAAGTTGTGGGCAATTCTAAACTTGCAAGCAAAGAATAGGGGGCTTCAGTTTAATATTTTAACAGGAATAAGTCAGCATATCATATCATATCATAATTTCCTCTCAGCCACTTGAATGTTAATATTGAGTCCAGTTAAATCCAAGAAAAAAACTAAGAGTTGGAACATGGTGATCTTCAAAGGATGCAGAAGGAATGTGAAGGTTGTTACATCATTTCCTCTACTTGACACTAATGTTATAGGGAAGGAGACACCTAGACCAGGCTTCTGGTACCAGACTGGTGCTGGTGAAAAATAAATTTACAAACCTTATCCTAATCAAGCCATATTCCAGGGATGAATAAGGTTTATGGTAATACTAAATTCTACTGCTTACTAAAAACATAGTTTTTACAGTATTTTTTTTTTTAATAAGAATTTTGTTGATTTTTTGGTTGATGATTAATGAAAACAAGTTTTGGTTTTTTTTTTTTAGTGAAATCATATATATGAAGAAAAATTAAATTTTACAGGCAGAAAAAGAGGAAGTAGGGAAAGGGAGAAGTAGAGAAACAGAGGAGAGAGGGAGATGTATTTCACAATCACAGTGTGAAGAAGAGACAGACATCTCTAAAAAATAATTAATCTCACCTTACCCAGGACAGCAGAAATCTGGAATTAATGATAACAAGAAGAAAAGTGACTTGAAGTGTCGAATGGCTGAGGTAGCAAATACTAGTAGAAAGCATATTTGAAATAGTGTAGAACTAGATCAATAGCACAATACATGCATAAATAGTCATTGGGTTTATTGTGAGTAGGGGTACAAAATCAGATTTGTGTTGTAGCTAATGCGTGTCTAGTGAAAAAGTTGAATTTAGTTACTGAGCTCATGGAGATGAAGTGATCCATTTATTTTCTTGGAATGCCTTCTACTCTGACTGAAATATACTCCTCTATCAAACTTCATTGGTTCTAGTCTGCACTGTAACCTTCACTCTTCTTTTTATTAGTTGAGTGCAGTTGTTATATAGAAAAAAAACTCATTTGAGAAAAAGAAATACATTATGTTTGTACTATGTAAAATTTTAGTGATAGTGCTTTTACATCAGACAAGGATCTGGGTTCTCAAAGACTATTATTTAATCAAGTGTTATGGATATATTTTCACTTGGATCTATTTTTGCTTAGCAGATGCTTTCACTTTTCTGTATGTGTTCAACCAGTTTCACAGTTTAGACATGTGACACATCAAATCCTTTCATTTTCCCACAAATTATTTATGGTAAATTCACAGCTCCTTGCACCAGGTTTAGAAAGCTCTAGGTGATGTGTGACTTACATGGTGAGCTCCTCAAATGATCAAATATCAGGTGACATATCTCTTTTATATGTCAGTCAAATCTCATTTAATTCTGGGAAGATAATCTTATTTTTTATACTATTTCTTGCATTCTGTCAACAATTTATTTTTCCCCTCACAGTGTTGAATACAAATATCTAGCAGAAATGAGCCAAGAAATTTCATGAAAACTCATATGCCAATGGGGTGCTAGGAAGTTATTTCTAGATAAGAATCACGATGGAGATGTTTTCAATAATGCCATGAAAATAAAAGCATCAAAACAGGAACACTACTGACTTTGCGCAGCCATTCACTAATGCGATGGGCAGCAGGCTGGTGTGTCATGTTAAGAGACATGCTGAAGAGTCAGAAAGCTGTAGATCACCATAAAATTGAAAATTATCAGATGATTTCACAAAATGTTGTTTCAGCACATTGACCTGGACTTTGATGAGCTTTAATTTTTTTTATTTTTTTTTTTTTAGCAGGCATAATTTGTGTGCCTTTTCAAACTGTTTTAAAAGATGCAGAGCCCCAAATGGATTTCTTACAGGAAGACTTGAATAACTCTCTAAAGGCTTAAACCTAAATTCTTATTCTCCTCAGATCAATTCTAAGATGCAATCTTGAAGTTTCAGAAGGCCAAGGATGCCTTTAATTTCTTTTGTTAAAGTCTGGATTTCATGAACAGAGTAGCAAGTATGTTTTTTGGCGTCATTGGACTTCGATCACCAGAACATTTCAGGGCTATTCCTTTAATCTCCTGAGAAGATTCTCTTGATGACTCAGATTATAAGGACAGATCTCATTAGTGATCAGTGCAAGCAGACTAAGTTTCTGAAACTTTCATGTATGCTCTTTTTTAATAATATTCCTACCAGGAATATTAGGAGATGAAACATAAAATAGACAGTTAATTATGAATATAGAGAAACTGCCTGAATTAAATGAGGATTGTTCCCTATGAGCACGAAAGCTTTAAAATTTGAAGCATGAAACATTTTTTTTAAGTAATTAATGCTTTAAAATTGAAATTAATCAAATGGAAATTCAGCTGCAATTTACCTGGAGAGCTCCACAGGAAGCGTATCCTCAGTACAGCCGATTCCTATGGACCTTCACACATACATGCTAGAGAAAATGGAAGGGAAGAGATATAAAAGCTGTATTCATTATTGGGATTTTAAATCATTTGATTGGGATGAGGAAAGTTTTTTAGTGATGAATGAAAACTTGTCTGACTTTTTTTACAATATTTTTTTTCATTAAAAGTAAAAGAGACCAAGTAAGTATCTCTAAGAAGTATCTTCTTTCTGAAGCAAATACTTTTCTTTCTTTGGTATTTACGGACTTTTACAAGATATTGAACATTAAATAAAATGTGCACACAAATTTTATTAAAACAACTTTTACAAATGTATCCATATTTTTCTATTTATAATATAGCTATATTTGAGTATATATGTCTAGGTAAGTTCCCGGGGATTAATTTAAAACTGCAGTTCACTATAGTCAGTCAGTTTCTTCATTTTAATGGTAGGATTTACCCAATGAAACACATAATTGCTGTTTTCAAAGCTATTCTTGACGTTTCCAACTGAGAATCACCATCTCATTTAAAATAGATTGCAATTGCAATCAAGCACCAAAACCGTTGGACAAACCTGAAGTTTATGGAGCACCATGAAGACTGTAGCTCCTCATAGGTATTCAGAAATTTAGTTATAAATCCAGTATTAGGTTTGTATGCACATCACAATTGGCACATTCATTTTTCTTCTGTATTAGAACATTAACTGTAGAAGGTGATAAAATAGCATCGTAGAGGTTTGTTTGTTCAGCTCTTCTGTAACGTAACAGAAATTATGTTTTAAATAAAAAGCACCATTCAGAATTACTTCACAGAAGACAGAAACTCTGCATTACACCTGTAAGTCACTGTCACTAAGGGATGTGTTTTAGTGGTGAACTTAGCAGTGTTACATTTGCAGTGGGACTCGATGATCTTAAAGGTATTTTCTAACCTGAACGAATCTGTGATCCTGTGATTCTGCAATTCTGCCATGTAATGCAAGTGTAGGCAGCAGACTGATTGCTATTTTCATCAGTTCAAAAGAATTTCAGAAACACTATTGTTAACAGAAGTGGAAGGACTGTTACACTTTGAGATCCATAAATCAGACAATGACTAAAAACCAAACAGAGCTGACCACATCCTTTATGGATTGCACTTGCTGTTTCCTTCCTCTCTTCTCCTTGTCTTTGCACTGTTGAAATGAAGGCTTTGGAGAACAGTTTATTTCCTAATCCTGAGAACACACTGTATTCTTCGTTGTAGAGTCCCAACAGGCCATTCACGTATGATTGTTTTCTAGCCACATATACAGACGTATAAGGGTTGGTAAACCTGAAGCAATCACTGCATGTGGCACTAGAAGACCTTCCCATTCTCTCCTCTCACCTTGTAGCCTGACCAATGGAGAGTCCAAAGACGGTCTGAAGTGCTCCTTATCAGTCCATATGCTGCCTGTAAGGACTCCCGACATACACTTCTTCAAAGTTGCTCACATTTTTTACAGGAAATGTTGCTTTCAGGTGGACGGAAACCACAAAACATGATGTGGTTTAGAAAGCTATTTGTTTGGTGACGTGAATCATCCAGTCTTAAGGATAGCAGATACAACAGAGATGAGGTGGATGATATCCTAGAAGAGATGAGTGATGTACTTCTCCATCTTGAAGCAAGTGGCTGCTGTGACTTAGATGTTTCACTGAATCACTGCAACATGACACAACCTCTCATGCAGTAACAGAACCATATTGCAGTAAGATTATTCCCACTTATCAGCAATCACATATATTTTCAGTTAGGGAGCATTTCAATAGACACAATGGTGCATTTGGAAAGTCCCTGTGAAATGAAAGAGTGAGAGAAGAGCTAGCTGAGCTAGATAGCTACGGACCAGCTCCCTCGCTCCATTTACTAAATTTTAGGGTAGGCACTGCTCACATATTACTTGGAAAACAGAGTCCTTCCCCTTTGTTGCATCCTGTCTCCAGAGTGGGAACTGTGAGAGAACATGCCTCATCTTGTGAAATGGAAGAAAGGATGTAGTGGGAAAGAACTCATTATACCAGTTTAGCAGCACATGACCTTCTCTTCAACCACTGATGACAAAAAGGAACCGTCTTTCAACACAGCTCCTAAGAATGTTAAAGGGAGAAGGAGGCTGTATGGACTTCCCTTTTGCTCCACATCTTCTGCGTGTCCACAAAATGGTAAAATGTTAACCAATTAATACAATGTAGGGGTAACCAGCTGGACTTACAGATGCTTGTTTTCATAGTAAAAAAAGGAGATATGGTGACTGTGAGCAAGATGGCTTTTCATACAGATTTGGTACTGTTCCTGAAATGCTGATGCTTGATTTATACTTCTAGTTTTGCAGAGCTTTATACATTCTTTAACATTTAATCCAGTGTTGCAAATGTCCACATCTATTATTTCCTATGATAATAAACCCCACTTAGAAATAAGGAGGGGAGCAGAGAAACAGTTGCATTTTATTTAAAATGTAACTTTGAGTTTTGCTGAACTGTGAAGTTATTTCTAGGCCAGAGGTGTTAGAAAGTGAGTAGTTGTGTAGCACTCTTTCTTCAGGGACGCCAGCAACCTCATGCTGAGAACTTAATGCCTGAAATTCTGTAACAGGGGAAGTGGTTCTACAGTTGCTACAAAGGTGACAAGTAAAACAGCATGTGTTCTGAGAACATAAAAATATTAGTAATCACTGATAATACACCTTGAATTCAGAGCTTTCACCTTTCTTTGCAAAGGTGCCTAGACATAATTTCTTATATGCTTAGAAATGTAGGAAAACAGAAGAAAAAATTCCAGAAATTTGCTTGGATATTTCCTAAAACAATCCGTAGGACATACATGAAACAAACTCCAGTTATCTTGCATTTTAATTATTTTCTATGTATACTGTAACCCTGTTTTAAAGGGAAAATTTTCCCATACAGTCTGTATCAAAAAAGAAAATCTTTTCAGGAGTGTATGAGAGGTTGAAAGACTCCTGATGTGGTACTCCTGAATATTCTCATATTTAAGGGGTTTTTTTTAGTTCCTTCCACACACCCAAAGATACCTCCAGCATAGAAACTCTCTTAAAGACAAGGATCCTGAATTGAAAAAATCTATTCATAAAGTTTTTTTTATTTGTCCCATGCAAGCTTCTTAAGGTACTTTTGGGCAAAATGCATCAGAAAGAGAAGTCTCCAAATAAAAATTAAACAGTTTCCCTCAGGATTACACTGAAGTTTACGAATACCAGAGAAAGAACCACACAAACACTTCAGCCTAATGTTTTGTGGTCATCCCTTGATGCGGTTTGGGGCAGAGTGAGGAATAATCTGGGCTGTGTTCAAAACAGATACTTCTTGATGTAATCAAGTGAGATGAGCCCCTGAACTGAGCACCTTGCAGCCCTAAAGCAAGGCATTGCTTAGTTCTTGTGTATTGTGGATGCTGAGCTGTAAGATGGCAAATGTGCAAAAAGTGTGTGGAACACAATTTCCACCCTAAGCTCTACAGTCAGCTGGCTGGTCGGTCGCTGGAGGAGGGTGAGACTAAGGTTATCATGGAGGACCCTTAGTGACTGCTGCTTTGATAAACAGAAAACACATTGTTGAATCTGATGGCACAAATGTGGGAATGTGTTATTAACTGATACACAAAATGGAGCTGTAAGTGGTTCCAGGGTGTTTCACACTTGTTGATACCTTATACCAACTGTACAACTTAAATCATTCCCCCAGTTGCAAACTCCTGTTACTCTTGAATTCTTGAGGGCAATTAAATAGGTCACACTTTTGAGCCCTTGGGAATAAATACCCAAGGGTATATATTATACATATAAATATCAGCCCGCTTGCCACCCTCTGCCAGCTGCACTGAATCTCCAGGTAGCTGCTGCTGCTGCTATTATTAAGGCAGAGATTAAGGATGAGTTTTTAATATCTTGTCACTTGATTAATATTAAGACAAAATCTGGCTTTAATAACCCTGAATGGAACCCAGAATTAAGACCATTCTGTGACATTGTTACTTATGAGACAAATATTGGTAGAAAGATTAATTCTTATGGAAAATAATCGCTACTTGGGGGCATTGTTTCCCATTTTCCATTACTTTTTGTATCTAGACCAAACTTCCATGCCTCCTGGTTTAAGGACAGGAAGACAAATATCTAGTTCTGTGAGGCAGTGATTTTCATTCAGCTCAAGGCTGTATCTCTGATAAAATAAATCTAGTGTCCATGTAAACACAAAGCAGCTGACTGTAATTTTATTAATACCTAACAATAAAACCTTTTGCTTGCAGTGGACATCAGCAGAGTAAGAAAAAAAGAGGAGATAATCAATGCCCATCCACTTTATTTCAGTCCTTCAGAATCTATGGATACCATATCTTTTCAAACCAATGCATTTCCTGTAATATTCCCCAAATAAAATCCTGCCATGCAGGTATTAGCAATTTCTTTTACTGTTGTTGCTTCACTTAGCATAAAATATTTGCTGTTGGAAGATGTGTAGTACAGGTGCTAGAGTGCTGCCGTGAGAGATGGGACAAAAGATTGTCATTCTATATGGCTGTGAAAATTACCAGCAGGACAGCAACTCACTCCTGAATCCCAGCAACTTTAGAAGAGGAAAACATGTGTTCATCCCATCAGGTAGAAGAAAAAACTGAATCTGTCTGTCTGATGAATTATTTGATCATTGTTGAATCCTGTTGTTTCATAAATGGTATCCAACTCTCCCTTTATTTCCATTTAGGAGGTCTAAATGGAATCAAAAAGTTTTATTTTGCAATTAAGGCAAAGAAACTCTTCTGTGATAGGAAAAAAAATCACTTCAGTTCAACCTCAACCATTTTCCCCCAATTATTTGGTTCAGTGATTCAGCTGAATAATTACACTGCCAAACTGCTACTCATCTATCATTCAGGCCAAACTGGAATTGCAGCTATTAATCAACGTGTATTATGATGGTTGGAAAAATGAATCACTATTCATCCAAAATAAATTCTTTTCAGTGAAAACTGATGCACATGTGATACTTCAGAAAAAAATCTGCATTTCTTTTGGTACCTAGCTACACTTCTAGGGTTCTAGAGAACCATTATTTCTTTTGTGGAAAATACAAGCGCATACCAGTTATGGGTATCTGAACCAGATTATGTAACTTTTTTTTTTCTGTTGGTATTCAGTTTAAACTTAGTTTAACAGAAACTTTTGAGAGTTTTAAAATGTTTGAATAACACATTTTCCTAAATGATTCACATTGTTTTTGTGCTCAGAATTCTAAGACCATATAAAGAATTTTATTAAATGCTTGTGTTTTTTGTAGATCTTCATGAACTCTGATGAGGACAATAAAATCAAAACAGATTGTGCTGATGTACTTTTGTCTGTCTTAAATTAAGAAATAAGAAAAGTGGCATCAGCATCAATTCCATTCTGATTTCACAGACGTTAAAGGTTTCAGGTAGATTGTGCACATTTCCAGCTTCTGAAAAAACATATGAAAGGGAAGTAAGAAAGGGAACAGCCATAACACTTGCCTGTATATAGTTGGTACAGAAGGCACCCAAACTCTTCTGTTGTCACAGTAAAATCATGACAGTTGTATACAGAAAATATATATTGCTTGATTAAATACAGTTACGGATGTTCAGGGCGGGGGTATAATTGAATTCAGCAAAAATAGACATAGCAAAAGAAAGAAAATTCATAGCTTTTGTAAAAAAGAAAACCATGCATAGATACTATCACTTAAAAGCACTCAAATTAAAATTGACTATTTCAGATGTTAGCATCTAATTCTATCTTTAGTTGAAATAATATGCACAGGATTTTAGGATTATATTTACAAGTGCTGAACAGTGTCTCTTCTAGTCACGCATTTTGATCCAGTTTATTTTTTTATGGAGACTTGTAAATTTCCAAGAAATTTCTCAGAGATGCTTTTTATCACAATACATCTGAGAGGTTTTGCTTTTCCAAATGGTTGGGAAAAAACTTTTTTTTTCTCATTTCTTTTTTACTTACTGTTATTGTTATGTGTAATTTTTTTACAAAAAGTAGATCCACATCTAGCAGCTAAAATATATTAGTTTACTTGATGGTTATTTTTTCAGTATGGTTAGTATTAGTGAATTAGAGGAGAGAGAAAAGTAGAAGAGAATATGAAAGAGAAAAAAAGACTTAATTACCTTCCAGACCCATTTACTCTGAATTCTGACAAAATACTAAAACGAAAATCAGTTAAGATGAATATTAGACATACTAATTTGAAATACTGATCTGAGGTAATTTGCAAATAATTCCTGAAATCTGCAATACTAAAACTTTAAATGGAATTGAAGAAAGCACAGTTCCATATGTTTTAAGATCCATCTGTGCTAATGGACAAAAAGTAGGTTAACTGTCTTTAAAATATCATTCTGCCTGACTGTTTCTCATCCAAATTATCTTTTTTTGTACCTGTCGAGGAAAACAATAGAACTGTGGATTCGCTTAGGAGTTCCTTTGTACAGAAAAGTCTACAAGTCTGAAAGCTCATGCAAGTGGAAGAAACTACAGAATCACTTCTTTACATCTCAAAAACATTATACAACAGGAACCTGTAGGAAGTTTCTATGTGAAAAAACATTTGAAGGGGTAGAAATAGTTTAACCAAATAATTGTTACCTCATGGGACACACTTAACAGTTTAGACTCACCAGACACTGGAAATTAGAAGTCACTTGATAAATATTGAACTACTTATTTAACTGGTGAATGTCAGTCACGAATTATGTATCTCATGTTAATGCACTATACATACCATTTTTTTTCCCCTTTGGCTGATGATTCTGATTTTATATTCATAACGTAAACTTGGTATCTCTGATCTCTAGAAGGAATGTCTTATCTCAATTCAAGAATACAAAGTGAAGCACAATGTGCTATGGCAAATGAATGCAAACCAGAACATATGAAGAAGATGCAGAAGGAAAAATACACACTCACATTCATATTATTAGGGATATAATTATATGTATTATAGTATATTCATGCAATGTATTAGGAACTTTATTGAATGGTAATGCTTTTAAGTCTTAATCAGAGGAATAAAACTGTGGAAGCAATTACTGCTGAGCTGCAGTGGTAAATGTGATCTACTAACTTGATTTGGAATAACCAGTAGAGTTAAACAGTACTGGCACAAAATAACATTTGTGGGAAAACAAAGTATAAGCTGACCTTAGAGACAAACTACAGATTGAGGTCTCGATCTGTCTTGCCACTGAACTATCAAAATACAAAATCTCAGGAACCAATATGGTATCTCTAATTTCACTGTCCATCAATCAGCAATGCATTTTAGTCATGCAATCAAATTCAGCAAGGCAACATATCTTTAGGCATGCAAGTGATATGGACAATGCTTTGAATGAGGTTATGTATCATATCTGGTTCATTGTGCCAAAGGGACAATTTTATCACTATGCATTTTTAACTTTATTTTTATGGTTTGCTTGGTCAATGCCTGAAAATGAATTATTTATGACTATTACAAATTCTCAAATATGCTAATTTTACAAGGGGCTAGATTCTAAACAAAATCTACATATACGCTGGCAGCTGAATCAACACTTTTATATCAAAAATATTATAGGTAACATTCTTTGAAAACAGATTTTATAGTTATTACAAATCTAAAAATAAAGACCATTTGCTTTCATAGACAAAGTTATTTCTTATTTGATAATTTATCTTTTACGTTTCCTAGTAGCTTATTGTGCTTCTATGTAAAGGTATATAGGCAGCATGGAAAGAATGTTACTATCTCTAATATTAATATTATCCCTAATATCTCCTTAATAGCTCTAATTTTAAAAATCCAATCAGATTCTATAAACACCAATTTAACTGGGGCAAGCAATTATAACCTTAAGTCAATTGAAAAATACATAGCATCTGGGAATGCTTAGAAAGATGAGAAGAAATAAAGTTAACTTAATCCACTATTTTAGACCATATGGATAAATGAATATTAGTGATAAATGAATGATATTGCATGTGGCATACAGAAAAACATCCCAGTCAGAGTGACAGGGAAAAATGCTGGGTTTTGAGAAGATATCTGAGTAATGTATGAGATTAAATCATAATTATGGTGTAATAAGGAATAGGAAGAGGCTGGTAGCACATTTTCTTGTTGATAATATCTGTCCTACACAGGAATTCTTCCAGTTCTGTTTCTGTATGCAAGGAGAAGTCATTTTGAGATCTTAGCTACATTTGAATAGTGAACCAATTAATATATCTATGAATATTTGCCTACTTTAAAAGTTGAAATAACTTACTATTAAAGAGTCTAAAAAAATCAGCATTTACATCCTTTCAGAAACTTTACATGGAAATTTTATTTTCATTTTTCCTTTTTCGACCAATTGTTTATCATACACCTTTTTCATTGTAATTTTCCATAAATATATATGGACAAACTTGACATATTAGACACTAGTAAAAGCCTGGAATAGAAGTTAATGAGCAATTATGCATTTAAATACAATGTAATGCAGTGCATAAGTGTTTTACAGGGTTAATACACATTATAAACAAATAATTTTTGTCAGGTCAAAACCACAATTTGGCATCTAGAAAGAGAATGTTATCATTCACCTAGATTTCTTTGGAAAATAAACAGCACCTCTAGCTGATAAATGATTGTCAAAAAAATATCTAGCCAATATATTCAAGTAAAAACAGTACAGTATTGCAAAATACAAAAAGGAAGAAAAAAATTGTTAGTCAGCAACAATGGCTACTGCACATTCAATTATTGCATAGCAATACCGATTTCTGTTGGTAGACTGCAGATATGGTGAAATGTCCAAGGAGACGATAAGTGGAAAATGCACCTACGACACACTTCAGGAAGGGTATTCATGTAAGTGCTTTAGGTACCACTCTGAAAAAAAAATCTCAGTAACTTTAATGTAAAACTCTTAAATAGTCAGAGACAAATGTTGAATTTCCATTGTCTTGCCTATTTGCAGACAAAATAAAAAACCCAGAACTTGGAAGAGCTATGAAAAGTTGTCAGTTCAGAGTTCCCATAATAATATAGAGAGTTCACATAATAATTTAACAGGAATATTGTTCACAGGGTCTTGAGTATCCTCATTCTCCATACTTTTTACAAGAATATCGTGTCCCTCAATACCACTTATGATCTTGTCATATATACATACTACATTAGATGAAAACCCAATCTACATGTTGCAGTCTGTTCAGAGATCATCTAGTTAACACTTCCACAGCAAAAACAATGGACCAACCCCTCCACCAACAATGTAGGTTTTACAGTCTAAAAACAATGAAAATTCTCAGCAACCTTAGGCCATTTTGAACTGAGTAATGATTGAAATACCAGTGTTACGTAATATTGCTGTTTTCTAAATTAATTTCTAATATAAATAAAACCAGCAGAAACAGAAAAATAATAAAATATACTCTTGTAGAAAATTTTTAATTTTTGTCATTTGCTGAAGTCATTTATCTGCTTACAAATATGCTTCATTTATCAGGCACAGTATGCAACTTACTCTAAAACATTATATATATTTTATATATACATAAATATATATAATATATATAAATTAGAGTTTTATATATAGGGGAATACATATATGCACATATACATACATATGCATGTATATTCCCTTATATATAAATATAAATATACATTCCCAAAAGACATAAACCATTTTCCCTGGAAAGAACAAAAATGAAGACTATAAACTGCTGAAGGAAGGCTTGAAAGGAAACAAGTAATTTCCTTTGAGGTTAAACAGATTTGTTCAGATATTTATTTCAATATATCCTCTACTTATTATAATCTACATTCAGAGTTTATGTTTGACTTTTTTATTTACATAGGCTATTAAAACAATACATATTGTGCGTTAATTTAGGGACTGATTCATTAGGAATATTATACAGGCATAGCTAAATTTGCCAGCTGCAACAAATCCTGCATTTGCTGTGTTACATCTGATGCTCCTGAGATTTGATATGGACAAAATAAGGCTCAAGCCTCCACTGAAGTCAAATCACATCCAATGTTTCATAAAGCTCTTTGACTTTGAAAGGGTTTTTTAATGTTGGCTTCAGTGGACTTTGTACTAGGTCCTAGAAGGCAAGAATGGTTTGCAGACTAAAAAGAATATCTTTGAATAAACAATCATCTCTGGTTTTGTAAAGAGCATATAAAGAACAATTATTATTTCCAACATTTTGTGACTATCTCCCTCAACTACCCCACAAAATTCTACGCAAGCTAAAATTATGCATTATTTCTAAGCTAAAGATTTTTTTTGCCCAGGGATGCAAAACGCAAAGTATTCTGTGATATTTTTTTAAAAAATTTGCATGTATTAACTATGTGATATTTTCATTAATTTACTTCCATTAACTTGGAAAGAAAACAATAACAGAAAAACAAAACAGAAAAAAAAAGAGGGCCAGCATGTCTCAGAAAGGGCAGTAGAGTCTGGATATCTAAATGATACGTTGAGTTTTCATGCCAGTTCTGTGATACAAAAACTACATCAGTATGCGTTAAATCTTTATATGTAATAGAACTATGCCAATTGAAAGAAGAATTTGGTCATAAATATGCATTATTGTAAAAAAAGAACTGTAAGTAGATTCAAATATTTGGGAGACTTTCTAATAGTCTGTACAGGTTTTATCATTATGCTTTTTGTTAACTGTATTCTTCTAGGGTCATGGAAGTCTCCAAACTTCAGTTGAGAGGTAGATGATGAGAAAAATTTGAACTGCAAAACAACAACATGTAGATTATGTTGAAATTACATAGCAATGCTTACCCAAATTGTGATCAAAAAGGTGATGACACATGCACTTTCTATATATGTATGCACAAATATCAGAAAAGCACCAACCTCCCAAAAATCCACAGAGCCTTGCTAAAACTGATGTCACCTCAGAAAACAATTACTTACAAGTTCCCTTTATATTCCCCTCTGTGAATAGAAAAATAGTCATTTATAGAGAAACTAACAAAAGTTTCCTTGACTCAATTTCACTGTACGCAAAAATTGTCAGCATCAGTTACAGCATGTTTGAGGACAGTAGTGGTCTCCGGCTTTGTTTAGTGAAATTCTGATGGCCGTAAATCTGGCTATGTGTAGTATCTGTGCCTTATTATGTATCTGAATAACACCTCCCCACTAATACTCACAACCATCCAGAACTAAAATTAACAACTGAAAATGCTGGCTAAGCATTTGAGGAAACTCTTTGTGTTTCATCAAAATGGAGAAGGGGGTGAGAGGGTGGAGGTGGGGAACCTTCAAAAGCAACAAGAGTAGTCTGGAAGGAATAATTATGTACACACTGCCAAATCTTTTTTTAAGCACATGGGATGTTGATACGTAAAAAGACCACTCCAATTCACATGAATTTTGAATCATGATGTCAGTGAAATTGCAACCATTCACTTCACCAGTAAGTAAAGTTGAAATTCCTTTCATAAGGACGGCATCATTAAAAAAAAAATTTGAAGATAAAATAAAACTTTCCTTAACTTTGTCAAAACAATTAACAAATTACACTCCTAAAATAAAAGGATTACAGTCTGACTACTTGTGCTACAGGATTTCATATAAGAAGTTGCTTTTTTTGACTTATTGGAAATACAGAACTGACAACATATGCAATCATAATTCAATGAGACATGGGAGAGGTGAACTCTTGATTTGTTCTAGAAAAGTACTGAGAATTATTGGTTAGAAGTCTTTCTCTGGAGTTGGAAAGGGTAATACAGAAGAACCTTCCAACTATTAGAAAGAATGATGACAAAATACCCTAAAACTGCTTGAAATTTAACCTTGATGTTAAATAGGAAAAACATTATTGATGTTCTCACATTTCCTACTAATTTTTCACATTTTTGGTATTTTTCTTTTTGATTGATGAAATAAGAGCAAGATGATAATTAGGCTCAGTGATATTCTAGCAAAGAAATAAAGAAGATAAAGTATACATGAGTACAAATGAGATAAAGAGAAATAAAGGATTTGCTAGTACTAGCTGACAGAAACTTCAGACTCCATAGTGCATAACAGATGCATCTAGTATGTGATGAAGTTTGAGAGCATATTTCTTGATTGTAGACCAGGGGCACCTCTTAGTTCTAACCCTGCCATAGTACAGACTAGGGGCGAGGTAATTAAGAAAAGCCAGGGAGATCTAAGGAGATAGTGTACTCATACACTCAGGTCTTCTCCTGGAAGAAGAAATGTAATGATGAAATTATTTGCAGTACAAATTACAGCTCAGTGCAAAGAAGAGTGACATTCAGGGATTTGAAAGCAAGTTATACTCATTTTGCCACTTTGGTGGTCAGTATAGAATTGATTCAAGGCAATTTATTATTACTTTTAGGAATAAGAGCTACATAAACAAGGCAATTGCCCCTTTAGGACCTGTTATTTGGAAGACACAGTTTGTTTTTTTTTAATTCCAGGCAGTTTTTGCATAGATACGGTTTAAATTTTCTTCATTCATCTCTGGATTTTGACTTCCTTAATACTCAGTAATATCATGAGTATTCTGATTTTTTTCTTTTTTTTTTTGTTGCTAGTATTATCAGGAAAAGTAATGAAAGAAGTGTAAGGAAATGTTTCGCTTGAATCAGTTCATATTTTATATTGCTCCAGCTGCCTGCTGGCAACCGCATGGGATTAAAAATTACATATTGGTGAGTGGTGGTTAAGCAGCTCTTTCTATTATTTTTTAACATAATTGACAAGAGATGAAAGAGCAGTAGACCTGCAGAGGGTTATAATTATATAAATTTTTATTTCCTCTGAGATAGTAGCATAGTTTTTGTTACTGGTGGACAGGTGTGTCTATGGCTCAAGGAACCCTGTTTTCCCTTGTTTCCTATGCCATGTTGTATAATATTCTGTGATCCTGCATAGAACATGTAAGTTACCTTCATGTTTTTGGGACCCTTTTTGTATCTTTCTTGAGTCCTTTATTTACTCAACAGCAACTTTTGACAGATTTAAGTCAAAACTTGGCACTTGTCTTCTACCCTATATTCTTAATCATGCTGGTTTTTGCAAAGAGATAATAAGCACCTAGAATTTTGCCTCAGTCGTTTTGATTCAGCCTCTATAATTCATCTCTTTTCAAATAATCTCTGCCTTTCTACCACTTGCTGTCAAGAGCAGAGTGATGTTCCTGATGACTACTCTTTAGCTAAAATTTCAGTTCATCTTTTAAAATCCAGTATTTATAACTGATATTCCTGACTCTGTGAAAGCTTTATGTGTGTGAAACTCCCCATCACTTTCTGGATTGGGGCACATAGGGCTTTCACAGATCCTGGAATTCACCCTGTGTGCTTGTATAGAAAAAAACAGAGAAATTATTTTACCTAATGGGGTGCTGACAGGGCTGTGGTTCTGAAGGAGGCGCTCTGTATTTATTTCTTCTCTGAAGTTGGGGGCTGAGACAGTAACCGTAATTTTACTGGGGCTAAGTAATTCTCCTTTACAGAGTTCACTGCTCAGATCTGAGCATGAAACCCATATTTTCTCCCAAAACTCTGAAATGTACATATTTTGTTGCTGATGTGCTGATAACATTACAGGAATTTTAGGTGTTCGGTTTTCCTGTATATAATTAGGCAAAAAGTAGGTATTAATTTCTGTAAAATGCTGTTGTGGATTCATGATGATTCTCCCCCAAAACTCTGCCAACATAATGAAAAAATTCAGCATTACTGTGGAAGTTCATGGCATAGAAGATGATAATCCAGCAAACAGAATCAAACACTACCAAATTTTTTAACGTAATGAAAATAATAGTATTATATACTACTGTTAAGGAATGGCTTTCTTGAAAGCATTCACATATCTGCTAGATTTTACCATTATTTTTTTTCTTTTATTATTGGCACTTAAAAATGTGCTTACCACAGCTAGCTGTCTGTCCAATATATTTTCAACTTTAAGATTTAAAAGAGGGATAAAAATAATTATATTCTTTTCCCTTAATTGAATGTATGTGTATCCTGAATAAACACTGCATAAATGTTTTATGAATCAGACCCTTAATTTTCACAATTTCTGAGGCATTCATATGCATCTCTCCAAAACGAATAGCACCTTTCCTCACCTACAAATAGAACAGAAAAATTTTCACTTATTAACTTCAGAAGCTTGCACTTTTTGCTTTCAAGTGCAATGCTGAATAGTAAATTGTAAAGTAAAATTGCAGACTTATGCTTTTTTTTTTCCCAAAGGAACAATTGTGAACATTTTAATCTATATGAGTGTCTGCGTGAAACTGTAGATGTAAGACCAAATATCCTGCAGAAAAATAATGCATCAATACAAAGCTTTCAGACCGGCACTGTCAATGTGCCTTGCAGCATTTTTGCTTGAACTGGCGTTATAAAAAAGAAGTAACTTTTCACTAAGTACTTGGGAAAGGGAGGTGAGAACTGGTATGAAGTTACCGGTCTGCAAAGACCTGAAGTTAGACCTTAACTCTCCTCTCAGCAGACCATTAAACAACTAATGACTTGCCAATAAACCCAAGCATCTACTTTGAAGTCACTGTGTGGAACTTAGGCTACAAAAGCCAAGGGTAAGTATCCTCTTAACATCAGCAGATTCTGAATTTAGACCATTTAGAAGGCTTCACAGTCCGACCCAGTTCCTTCAGCCACACAGGAACACAAACCCGAACAAACTAATTGCCACTCTAGTTAGCAATGTAAATCTTGGTTTTAAATTCTTTCACGAACAGGCAGATTTTAGTTTAGTTTGAGTCAGCGAGGTTTGAATGTACTTTGTGTTCAAATGTATACGTTGAAATAAAATGCAGTCAGCTATCACGGGAGGAAACAACTTCTGGAATATATTGCAATTCATCTGTTCATTGCATTTTAGAGATGGTGCCCACCAACTGTTATCTTCCAACCTTAATTTTTACATCCATAATATAATTGTTTATACAGACATAATGTATCTTTTTGATCTGGTGGGCATCCAAAAAATTTCAGCGTGCTTCACTCAGGGGCTCTGTCTCTTTTCAAATAAATCTTTGAGCTTACATTCTTTTTAATATTAATGGTAAGTACAGTTTGGGCAGATTATTTCAGCAGAATAACAATAGTCTAAAGATGAACACAAAGTATCTTCCCAAGCAAGAGTAAAAGATACTTTTGCATTAGGTATACTTTTGAAACAAAACTATATGTCACTGGAAGGCTTTATTGTCTGGTTTACTCTTGATTATCCAGAGTCATAGTTTGATGGGCTTTTTTGCACAGAGTCACTACCTCTGTAATCTCAATTTTTAATCACTGAAATAAATAAAGTGTAGATAGTAATTTAACTTAAGAGTCTTGCCATGGGGCAAAAAATCTGTTCCCATCTAATATTGTGACTGATCATTATTACCACAAAACCTGGCCTGTGTCTTGGAGACATTTTTCTAATGAAAGTCATAAATGTCGCCTTAATCTATATTGCAGATTAAATATTGGTTTCTCTTTCTGAAGGATCTTCAAAAGCTTTATCATCTCTGTTGGCAGCATCTTCATTGTTTGTTAATGGCTCTGCCTCCTTCAAGTCAGTGTTCTTTTGTGCTTTCTGCTTCTCATCTTCTAACTTCTTTTCTTTTGCCAGAAGCCTGTAGTTAATGGCATTGCCAATGAACAACCAGATACTGGCCACAATCACAATCACACCGCAGACAAAATACATGTACTGATATTCACCAGTAACATCCACTAACCAACCTGGAATACAAAGACAAGAAGAGAGAAAAAGATTCTTAAGAATAGAATACCTAATACATTCCAGAAATTTCTACAGGAGAAATATCTAAATATTGCCTGGTTTTGAAGCTGGAGGAGAAAAGCATTTTCAACATGTTTGAATTGTTTAAAACATATAGTGGAACTCCAACAAAACCAGTATTAGTCAAGCTGGCAATTGTCATCGGAATCACTGATGATAAAATATTGAAGAACTAAGTAAGTAAAGCTTAATGAATAATGACAGACAGTTTTTTAGTCTTTCATTTTCATTCTTTTATTGTCTTATTGTTTTATTCAATGCCTGATTTTATTTCCTATTGTTTTGGAGTGACTGTCTGACACTCATAGAGGCTGCATACAGACAACAGGATGAAGATGTATGTGCCTTTTTAGACTGCTGTCACTATGCATCAGCTGCATGCTTTTAATTTTTACTTTGCTTTTACTGATGAGAGATACAGAAAGGCTTGTCCCTTCAACTATCATGCTCAGCTGCTGCCTATACCTAAAAATTACATTCACACCTCTGAGATTAATTTGGTTGTGAAAAGGAAAGTAAAATATAACTGTTCTTCCACTTTATGAGCCATTCTTCCTAAATTTTCCCAACTGCCAAATCAACATTTGTAGTACTCAAATATTTAGCTGTGAAAGCTGCTACACTGCCATTGAAATTCACAGGATAACCTGCACACTTCAATGTAGTAAGTATTTAGATGCTTTTACTGGGTTGAAGCCATACTGCCAGCCTATTCACCTGATACACATTTACAAGCCACCATATTACTTTAGTCTTTTCTTTATTTCACAAGCCTAGTATTAGGAAAAACTCAAACAGCATTGCTAGTGCATAATTCACCTATTAGTGTAAATAGTACAATTTACTGTTTTTTATTGGATGAGCATGCTCCTACAACTGATGATTAAAAATAAAACTCTGCATTAACATTTCCTCAGCATAAAATTTTAAAGGGTATGAACTAGTCAAAACGAGAATTTAGCTTTTCAGCGTGTTCATCCCCTTTGTTGTCTCTATTTAATAAGATAAATCAATTATTCATATGGTTATAGTTCAAATACACGCTTTTCAAAACTCCTGCAAAGCTAATATACTGAGATATAAACAGTTGTATGTGCTATGTCTCCATAAATATTAGATTTAATATCATTAAAGTTAATATCGATTTCAGAACCTGACTGAAAAGGCTGGACTGCAGCAGTCATAGGCTCAGTCCCCCCACTAGGTGGCATAGGAAGAGTCTGTGTGAGAATATGTTTTGCCCTACCATCACCAAAATGAGTTTGTGTGTTAAAAGATGAGGGAAATATGGACTATCTCATGGACCATTAAACATTTACTTGTACAAATATTATTCTACTGAAGTGAGTGGAATTGTTCTGGCATATTTAAAATTTCACTCAACAATGCTATTTTCATACAAATAGCATTATAGATGGTTTTAGGCACATATAATCTTGCTGACTTTTGTGGCTCTGTTTATGTTGGTATAGTGTATGTTCACAAGGCTGGTAGTCTTGGTATCTTTGTATTTTTATACTGTTGGGCTTACACTGTGACACACACACATTTAAAGGACAGTTTTCAATAACATTTGAGCATTTTTTTCTCTTATATTACCAGAAACCTTAAGATTATAAAGCATAGTAAAAGCATTGCTAAATACTGACTAAAAAGCTAGGAATCATATATAGGATTCTTTACCATTTTTAGTGCTAGAAGCCCCAAGGCGACAAATACAGTCACAGCTATACACCTTTAAACTCCCTTTACACTCAAAAGACAGAAGTTGGTGACATTAACATCTTTTAGTCAGTGCAGGATGATTCACACTTTAAATTACTTTACACGTATCTCTTTGCTATAGAAACAGGCTAAAGGGCTGGCTGAGAGTGAGGCTGCAGTGTGAAATCATGCCAGGGTGCAATGCTCCACAGCACTGCCCTGGAATCCCACCACGCATGAACCCTGCCAAGCCTGCTGACCATGTCCCTGTCCTGTCTGGCACCTCCCTACTGGTTTCTTCTCTCTAGAAATGCCATTCCTCTCTGTTCAGGCAACCTGAAGTTGTTATCTAAAATTTACATGGATGTTCCTTTAGATCCACTTAGGTTATAGAAACTTTAAGTCACTGGGAGATCTTCACAAAAACTGACCAGTAGATCCAACCAATTGAAGAAAATATGAACTCTATTGGGAAAAAGCAAAGTGGAGCTGAATACATGTAAATCAAGGCTGCAAAGTTAGCACTCCATGCTATCAAGAAAACATAGATTTATCACATGGATTTATGGGCCAGCAGAGATATGCTCTTTATCTATTGCACATGCACACAATGTATGCCTTTAGATTCTCATGGGTATCTGCAGCTGAAAAGTGCAAAGATAATTGATGCAGTTCACTGATGCCACATTACAGTCCTAGCCACATATCACACATTATATAACATTAAGAATAATGTTCACAGCAATCCAATACTAAATTGCAAAATTATGCTGCGATGTCTGAAGAAAAATGGAATAAAATAAATTCTTACCTCCTAGAGGAGGGCCTATGAGCACAGGGCAACACTCCACAATGGTGACAAGTCCAACCGCACTAGAAAATCTGGCAGCCCCAACAAGGTCCATCAATGTCTCGAAAAGAACGCTGCTAACCATTCCAAATGCAAACCCAAAAAATACAGCATATATCACCAGGCCTGTGTAATTTGTTGCCAGAGGGCATAAGATATGACAGACGCCGTTGTAGAAGACAGCAAAACTAAAAAAGTACTGAATCTTTGGCCGGATAAACTTGGAGTTTGCTACAAGTCCCATTGAAGGCCTAGCAAACATGTCTACAAAGGCTAAGATAGATAGCAAAAAAGCAGCAGAATATTCATCAATTCCCTTGTGCTTGGCATAAGGAGCCAAGAATACTATCGGAGCGAAGAAACCGATAAACATAATGACATTTCCTGACAAATAGATCAGAAACCCCCTGTGTTTGAAGAGGGACAGATCTAAATAACTATTTATAGTTTGCCAAAAAGACTTCTTGTTGTTTTTGTGCAAGGTAGAATCTCCTGTTCCTTTTTCAGCATCTTTTTTCACAGGAGGGACTGTTCTCGGTCCCACAGGTCTCATAAGTGACCCAGCCACGCAGCAGTTCAAAAGAAGTCCTCCCAGAATGAGAAAGCTTCCTTTCCAGCCAAATGCATTAAAAAGGAATTGATTGAGAGGTGCCAATGTGCTCAGAAAAACTGGACTTCCAGCCATGGCCAATCCATTAGCAATGGGACGCTTCTTATAGAAATACTTCCCAATCATGGTCAAGGCAGGCTGTAGGTTGAACGCTAACCCCAGACCTAAACAAACATAAAAGACAGCATTATTGAAGATCATGCACTAAAAACCATATCACAGCTCTTTCAAGTTATTTTTAAGATTATCAATATCTTAATCCCGTGACCCCCAATGGCGACAGAAACCAGCCAGCTTCAAAGAACAAAATACAGCTTCATTGCTGTCCCCATGTGTTCATGCCAAGACTGTCATGGTGGCATTCTGCCATTTCCCCTCTAGCACTGCAATAAAAGCCAAAACGCCTTGTGTTTCAGCAATGACAGAGATGAGGGAATCACAGAATGATGGTATCATCACCTCAATTCACCAGTTTTATATTTAGTAAGCTATAATGCAATTCTCTTTTGGCTCATTTCACAGAAGTTATTAAATGTCACCTCAGTTATAATGAATGAAAGGCGTATTTAAATGCATTCTTTATTTCCAATCCTATTTAAAATCAAACTTGTGTACAAAAGTGGAGTTTAAAATGGCTGATTATTTTGGAGCACATTCAGCTCCACTTCCTTAGGCATGGAAGTCACTGCTAAAGGTGAAAGAGTTGTGGAGACACGCATGGGAATAGACCACCCATACACACCAGTTGAGTGTATAAACCAAACCTCTAGGTCCTTTCTTTGTATTAAGACCTCTATGCAAGGAGGTGTAAGTAGCTATGTATGTTATGAGTGCCACAGGAGAGAAGTTTTCTTCTCTGACAGGTCCACTCCTGGACCCCGACATTGCTCTTTTAGTGAGCCCCAAGTTTAGAATGTAAAAAATCAGAGCATCAAGAAATAATCACCAAAAAAAGAACAACCCTTTTAGTCCCAACATAAACATGAACTTGAATGTACAAACAAGTATTATCTCATTCATTTATTACCTATTAATATTTCACCTCACTTGCCTTCCTTATCCTGAGGAGGCAACTTAAAAAACCTCACAACTTTTTCTAAGGATGTTATATCTGATTTACTGGTTTTATGATCACTTTAGTTCATTGTCTTAGGCAATATCCAGACCTTTGATGATACATGAGTAATTTTGGGGGGAACTGACCCTGGGGGATTTTAAACAGAAAGCTATTGAACTGAAAGTTGTTGTATCTGTGAGAGTATATGTATATATACACCTACAGAAAGCTGGTACTAGCTTTTATTTTTTTTACTAGAATTCTGGTAGCCTCTGCCACCCCCTTTGAAGTGCAACTTGATTGAAAGCTAGAGGAATGAACATAAAGTACTACACAAATGACTGTAATAAGTGCTGTCATGAACCAATCAATTTTTATACCATAATTACAGTGCAGCGTGGAACAGTACATACATATAGCATTTATGAAATAAAATCATCAGTTGTAGTTGAAATGTCCTAAGAAATAATTCAACATCATACCAGCTAATTTAAAGGATTAGATAGGTCAGGTAGCCAAAATTAACTAAGCTTGCTACCTTCTTGGTTTGCTTTTCTACAATACCTTGCAGAGTGGGTTCTTGATCAGTAGGGCTCATTGGTAGAACAGTATTAGAAATAGGATATGATATGATATGATACGATATAATATAATACAATGCAATATAATACAACACAATATAGCATAACGTAACCTAACGTAACATAACATTTCCCTTTAAATAGGACTCTTACCTCCAACAACACCAATACATATATAAAGTTCCAGGACACTATTGCAGAAAGAGGAAGCAATCATACCAAATGAACAGAGGATACCTCCTGCTATCATCACAGGCCGGCTGCCATACTTATTCACCAGAATGCTGCTTATGGGACCTGTTGGTAGAAAGAAAATAAAATAACAGGTAAGAGGTAACTCCGTCACACGTGTCTTTGTGTTTAGGATATGTTGGAATGCCTTATTCTTCCATCACAGAAAATATTTGTCTGTTTCTATGCTGATTTGTCTTAAAAACACACTCTGCAGGTTTGCAGACACACGAGCCTGGATGTGGACATAGTGCCTCCATGACAATATAAATATTGATTAGTCATGGAGATGGATCAAAATATTAAAGACATCAGACAAGCAAGAAGGATTGTTACAGTTCACAAGCAATCAATTCTGGAAGTTCCAAAAGTGCAAGGACTGAAGAAATTCAAGTATGAGACAGATACCAAAACTCCACAGAGCAGCAGGAAACTCCAAGCAAGCAAATTAATAACTGATATTAATACCGCAGCATGTCCTGCATCCTTACTTAAAACTACACACAGACTTAAAAAACTGTCAAATTGGAATATAGAACTCTGGCCACTGAAGCTCTTTTTCCCTTACCTCTTCCAGAAAGTAGTGTTAATGGGAAGTAAGATGACTATAGGTTGTCTGAGCAAATCTAAGATGTGGTTTAGCATAAAGACCTATAAATTTTGAAAATATGGCTACAGGTCCATTTTTCAGTTTCAACTGCAGTTCAGTTTATGGTGTAATTATATCCATGCTAAACAAACAGCTAGTGTGCAATTTAGCACGACATGCATTATATGGTTTTTAAATGACCATGACTTGAATAGATGGTGTGCTACATATCAAGATTAAGAGGTTGTCAAAGCTCTTTAGGTAAACCTGCATACCATCTGACTGCACTATATTTGGCCTAAACCATTATGAATAGTCTTGCTTTTGCAATAACTAAACTTATCCAATTCAAATATAAAAAAATCTATAATAAAAAGCAATAAATTTCAAACTGAAGATAAAGCAGGCCCCTGGCATAAAATGGAATGCCAAGCTCTGCATCTGATTTCACTGCATATCATTAACTGTACTGGTAGTATTTTTAAGTCTCTTTATAAATATCTAAAGGAATAAATACCAGAAACTCCATGATGTGAAAAAGCCAAATCCAACCAAACTTAAAAGTATATTTTCATCGCTACAGTGTTATTTTAGACTCCACTGTTTGAATTACCTTAAATGCATTAAAATATTATGGATGTACTGTAAATGTTAGTTACTACTTGCATATCAACAACAAAAATCTTAAGCATATGCCAGACAATCAATATTTAGCTTACTTCCTTATGGAAATAAGCTTTTACAGTAGTGTCACCCAGAGCATATCCATCTTTTGCAGTAGCTTCTGAATCCAGAGGTCAGTTTTAAATTAACTTGACTGAAAAGCAAAGATTTGAGGGGTTTTTAGATCTTATGGTTTGTCTATTCATCAAATAACTTGGGTCACAATCTTAGGTGGTATCTGTTGAAAGAACAAGGTCCCTGTCCAAGCAGCACTGACACTGGCCAATATACTCAGCTTTCCACCAGTAAAAGCAATATTTCTTGCCCAGGCAGCTGTACTGTTCAAGATAGCAGACAAAGAGGGTGGTCATTTTACTTGGAAGGTAAAGGATGCTCAGATTGAAGGCATTAAGACTGATCTTATAGACGCATAACCATAGGAGACCAAGCTCTGCTGCTCACTGAAATGCAGTTTAAGTATAACCACATATTGAAACCAACAGACTTGAAAATCCACAGCATGGAATGGCTCACCAAATATGCAACAGCCCAGAGATTTATTAAAAACCTCTAAATCACATATGAAGCACTACAATATTTTGTTGTCAGATCGAATTATGAGATACTTAACACTTCTTTACTTCCATTTGGGGGGAACAGTGACAAGGTGGGGTTTCTCCTTTGAGGTCATATGGCAAAAGCAGTGAAACATGAAGGACGGACAAATTATGCTCCAAACTCTTCCAAATATATCGTGCTTACTTCTCCTGTCTTAATAAAATTACGCTCTCATAACTACACTGAAGTACAACTGTAATCATAGTGGGTTTTTTATTTATAGTGTTACGTTTGGAGTAGTAGTTTGGCTCATGTTTGAATTAAAAAGTTAGCCCTTTTGAAACAGATGAACCATACAAAGATTTCCTCTGGGTTGAAGAGACCCCTTTTAACTTAAATTCTTTATTTAACTTAAAGCAGAAACTTTCATCCCTGTATTAATTAATATATATAGTTTTTCAAAATAAATTAATTTAAACACAATTTCTGAAAAAAAGTTTTAATTGTTATCGTTCCTAAAGGCAGTAACAGTATTTCACTTCAAGCATGCCAAAATAATGATTTTTAGATTTATTCTCAGGTTCTTCTTCTTGTGATAAGATGGAAGTATTGACAAAATGGTAAACAAAAATTTTATGTAGTTAACAGAATGTTAACATTCTGACGTCCCTCCCCTGCTGTACTAAATGCTACTTTGCTGTAGTCTTACCTCAAATGTTCCGTTGCTGATCCTTAGAAAAAGATGTAGGAAAGAGGAATCATAGCAGGTAAATATTTGACTATATTATTTACAGATTTATTAACTATGTGCAGAACCTTGAATTCTACCCTTACACAGATATTTCAGTTATGATGTAGATAGACCTCTTAAAAATGTGTTTCTTTTCTCATTAAACAAGTTTTCTTTTGTTATTTTCCTGTATTTTGATTTCAAACTAGTTAATATGGGAAATAGTAATTGTTCTATAAACTATAATATTAATTTAAACTTACTTCCTAAGTTATCTCGGAACACTTCCAATCTAATAAGTAGTTTAAACATTTTCCTATGACACCTGCCTATACTTCATTTTGGAGTCATAAAACGATGCATATTCATACCTTAACATATATGAATCTACATAAATTCCAGCTGTTTGCCAGCCATCATGCATTTTATAGCTATACACAAATTTCATTTAACATCTAACAGCTTCTACAATTATTTAAGCAATGCTCACTTGCCAGCATGTGTCTATATTCCTTGCATATTTTTTCTTTTTAGTCACAGGAAGATTAAGCTGTTTAAGTCCTGTAACACTGACAAAATCATGCTATACATTAATGCACGTTAATACACTAAAGGACTGCTGGATTTCTGAGTCTATTTCCCAAAGCCTGAAGTAACTATATAACAGATGTTAAGTCAGGAAGCCCACAAGAATATTTATTCTGATCTGTCCCTTAGCACCTACAAAGCATCATCCCCAAAGGACTATACATTACCTAAACCAAATTTAAGACCATTATCATAATATGCTAGCAATCTCCTGGCTGTATTTTTGGTTTATATATTTCTATTTGAAGCAAATGACCAGACTATGAGAAGGAATAAGACAGCAACCATAACCAGTGCCACTGAACAACAGTTTCAGGCAGGTCTGTGCAGCAGGACACAAATGATTTGGAAGACAACAAGGAGAAATAGCAGCTTTTCACATTCTTCATTATTTGCCAAGGGAAAGATGGTAAGAGTAATTTCAGCTATGTGAGCAGAGACTGGATTATGCATGTGGGAGCTATTTATGATGTTTTACATGAAACTTATAATAATGTGACACCTATGCTCTGTTTTGACAGCTCAGCAGAACATTCACTTGCACATCTGTATTGTGCAAAATGTGAGGGCAAACCTGCTTTTGCTGGTCTCCAGTGAATACCAAGACCTCTCAGCAGAAATATATTGCTTAAAAATTAGATAAATTCTTATAATAACAAAAATAGCAATAATCCATATTTTCCTCTCGCTTCCAAGTTTAACTTTTCAACCACCATTTAAATCTCCCTTCTTCTGCTAAGCCATATTTATGTAAATGAAAAGCAATAAAAAAGTCTACACAAGTGAATAATAACTAGATTTAAGAAGCAGATGTTTGAAGAAATAGTCACTTTTTTCCCCTAAAAAGATGCTTATTGTGCTAATATGGTTTAAAAATAAACATTAATGTTTTTATTTAAAGAAACGTACTGCTCGCTGTTTTTGTAGAAATGAATAATGGGCTCAAACTATGCACTGTAAATCTAAAATTCTTTCTCCTATAGTTACATTCTCAGAGTTACACACATGCTCATATATACAGATTTATCCATTTACTCACTTTTTTGAGCCCTGAGAAAACATGTACTTCAAACAATGATCTGATTTTGGATACAGCATAACAATTTTACATCTAGTACTTCTAAGAGCTTAAAGGATGCAAACCAGATGACAATATTTCCATTTGATAATACCTTGAGGTAACAGTACAGACAGATCAGTTTTAAGGCCATGAAATAGAATAAAGGAAGATTTATTTGGCATAAAATCAATAACTTGCTCAGCTTTCAGGTAGAATAACATTTAGAAGTGTAAATGTATTAGGTACACTCCATTAATTTACAAGAAGAGAATCGAGAACACTAGAATTCCTGCTTCATTTTCTCTCTTCCATCAATTTTTTTCTTACCCAAATGAAAAAAAATATATTTACTTTACAAAGCTCTTCCATGAACAGACACCACTTTCTGTGAGGTATTCTGCAACTTAAATGTATAATAACTAGTTAGAATGATTTCAAAAGTAGGGATTTGTTTGTAGTGGTAACAGGCAGACATAGTTCAATGTCCATAAAAAGGTCATCTTTGTGTCTATTGTATATTTATATTCACTGTAGGAATTAAAGTTTCTTTAAATAGTGTACAATCCAGGGTTCAGTATTTAATTTATTTGTCCTGGTTTCATTTCTCATTGCTGTACACTAATTACACTGATGTAATTAAAGATAATTCACACCTGTAATTTGTTTCACATACAGTCAGTGTGTTTATACTTCTTAATGTGGAAGAAGAGATGAACCTTCTTGAGATAAAGGTAAGTTTTAAAACATATGCTGAAAAGGTTATACAGTGTTTGTAGTATCATTGATTCAAAGCAACCTGAAATGACTCAATCTGAAATATACGACATCTATTTAAATAAAGTAAATTGCTGAAAGAAGTTGAAAAAAATGAAATAAATTTTCAAGTTGCAATAATGGAATATTGTACATTGCATCCTGTCAAGTGATTGCTCTCTACAACTACCTGAAAGGAGGTTGTAGAGAGGAGGGTGCTGGCCTCTTCTGCCAAGTGACAGGGGACAGGACAAGAGGGAATGGCCTCAAGCTCCGCCAGGGGAGATTTAGGCTGGACATTAGGAAAAAATTCTTCACAGAAAGGGTCATTGGGCACTGGAACAGGCTGCCCAGGGAGGTGGTTGAGTCACCTTCCCTGGAGGTGTTTAAGGCACGGGTGGATGAGGCGCTAAGGAGAATGGTTTTGTGTTTGATAGGAATAGTTGGACTCGATGATCCGGTGGGTCTCTTCCAACCTGGTTATTCTATGATTCTATGATTCTATGATTTAAAAACAAGTATATTTTCAGCCATCTGTTCCACAGAGTCAATGCAGCTGTCTTTCCAGTTCAGGGTTTTGGCTTTTTTTTTTCTGATTCTCTTTGTTTGGCAAAGAGTTCTTAGTGTTCTGCTAAAGCAGAGCTTTACCTTTCACTTAAATGCTGCTTTTCTCAAGCTGGACTAAGTCAAAATACTAAGCATTTTGTGACTATCTTACCTCTAGTTCAAAAACCTTTGGCTAAATACTTTCAGTACTCTTGAGCAAGCATTTAGACAGGGCAGACAGGAAAAAATCCAAAAAAGTATTGACTAATTTGAAAATTCAAATGTCATGCAACTATGTTTGTGTTATGCTCTTTATCACATTTCTGGGAATGTTAACCTATGTTTCTGACATTTCCTATGTGTTTGTGTAACAGCAATGAAGGTAACATAGTTCAACAATCTTTGGAAAGCTTTCTCTGCATTTTCTCTGTGCATTTGGCAGCATTTTTTTTCCATTTTATATAACATTTATAATGGGCTGCACTGATTCCATAAACCTAGATAATATAGTAAACTTGACAGAAAACAAAGAGGAAAAAATATTCTTGGAATAAATACCACCCAAAAGAAACGGCTAACATTGAGTTAAGGTTGCTAAACTATAAGTTCAGATAGCTCAGCAGCTGAAAGCACAGCATGCTGCGGAATAAGCAGTCAGTCGTTGAACGATCCATCACACTCTGCTCACCAGTTTTCCTCCTCTAACTACATTTCCTCGGTGTCATTACCCTGAATGCACATATTCTCACTTGTGTCCTGAAGGATCCTTGAATTCTATTAAGTTTCTATCTTTTGATTACTTCTGAGGGTTAATTTGACCTTCAGATATTCCTTAGGACTTTTATAAGAAATACAATAATTATGTGTGTGGCAACCCATAGGAGCTGGCTGATGGTAGAACACCTCAACATACTGTCTGCTTCTTCATGGTGGCTCCTTCAAAAATGGTTCCTCTTTCTGATAATTTTGAACCGCGGTGCTCAAGTCAGGAACGCATATGTCTGGCTGCAAATATGAGCTATTCTTTTCGTGAAATGCACAGAAGAAACAAAGTAAGTGATCAGTGGTACTGGTGCTTGCTCTGAATGTATTTCTTTTATGTAGAAATTAGAGGACTTTGTTCCATTTTGGTATTTTGAGGATTTAACCAGTGATACATGAGAGGTATGAACCAAGGGCATTATGTATTTTGATTAAAGCTGTTCTTTGGCTTACAGGCTTTTTCCTGTTTGCTAGGGTGTGAATGTGTACAAAGTAATGGACCATGTAATTCAGAAAACATCTTCAGCCAGCAAATTACTCTATATCTATGAATTTAAAAAAGTTCGAAGATTGCTCAGTTTTTAATCAAAGAATAGCCATGCTGATTATTATTTACATGGATACATATCAATGCTCTATATTAATTACCTTTTGCATGGTCTGCTACAGAATTTTTTTCACAAAAGACTAAAACACTTGATCACAAAGCAGAAGACTTTATGATGATTTATGACATTTCTTTGGAAATTAGCAATATGAAACCTCATAATAGTTAATAAAAAATCAGTGTAATTCTGTGAGCTGCTGAACACAGCAGTTTTCAGAAACTGTTATGATTCTAAGAAAAAATTCTATTCTTAAATTAATAGCCTAAATTTCATTTTGATACATTTATAGTGAAATGAAGTCAGAGGCAGCAAAATGTTTCAGCATTTTTTCAAACTTTCCTTGTATTTGTATTCCTGTTGCCTTCAGTATCACTGAGCAAATTAAAACCCATGCATAGATATTTGCAAAAAAATAATCTTTCAACTTGGAGAAAGGCAAGAAAAAAGAACAAAGGAGGGAACAAGCTAATGATGAAATGGAACCAAAGCACCTGTAAGAGAGAAGCATATAAATAGAGACATTGTACCATCAGGCACATATTCTTCATGCCTCTGTAATGAGAATAGCTGGAAATAGCATCAGCACATGATATGTGCATTACAAATGGACTTCTCAGAAAAATATTCTTTTCTTCTCAGAAAACAAATGAAACTAGCTTGTACCTTGAACAGTAAATGTCATCTAGTGTATCAACATGAAAAATGAAGCTGTGCCATTAAAGGTTACTTCTCCTTCAAATGAAAAACATTACAAGGACTTACTCATTTTCCTCTCCAGAAATATAGTAAATATAATAATACTAATATGTAAATATTATTAAATATAATACTCTATAGCAGTAGTTAATATGAACGTATTAATAATAAAATTTAGTAAATTTATATCCTCTTCAAGGTTTCACACGGAATTTCAGGAGAAATAACTCTAAGCATAGAAATGTTCCAATGAAAATATTTAGAGGTTTTTTACCAGAGGTCTCATCCTTGAAGTATTATCCATTCATCTCAGTGGCTGCTCCTTTCTTTGTGGGTGGTTGCAAGTGAAAGATTTAGTTCAATTTGGTAATATCTCTGTTTGAGCACTTGTACTTAAAGAAGCGCCAAATTTCTGAAAAGGTTAAAATAAATCCTATCTAATATGTTTGCTTTCAGGGGACAAAGGAAAACTTATACTAATCTGAAGCTAGAGGTGCCTTATAGCTATCCAGTATTTTTGCTATTTTTTTTGTCTCAAAAATAGTCTTATTAAAAACCTACTATACCCAGACATAGATAATACATATTCACACACACACATGCACATACAAACCCCGCCACTTTTCCTCATCTGATTGTTGTATTCCTAACGATATACATAAGGGAGGACGGGGGAAGGATTTTGCTGGGACAATAAAAAGTACTCATCCCATTTTTTCACCTGGAAACTTCTGAATTCAGTCTTTCAATTTCAAAAAATTTGAAAAATTTGTAACTGAAGGAAATTAAGTTCTTAGTACCTTGTGCTTTGCAGAAGTAGATTACATTTTCTAGATATAAAACTTGTCTTTACAGCTTACTAACTGTGTGAACCACATTGGCAAAAAAGTTTTGTGTTTTCTGCTGATATAAGAGGGAGGACAATTTTCTGTATTGACCTGCAAGATCATAAAACTGAAAAGAAAAACAGGTATTACAGTATACCACTATCACAACTACAATTGTAACAACTTCAAAATAAGAGCTATGTTGCTCATCTCAGAGCTAATTGTTGGGAAGAAAAAAGATCCAAACAAACAGGGCTTGCTCATATTTATTTTAATTCTCAAAAGACATCTTCCTAAACCATGTTATTAGCTAGTTACAAATATTTGGTTTCTTTTCTTTGTTCCTCTTTGAAGAAGGACTGCTTTTCTACAAACCTCTGTGTGCCCATGTGAACATAATGTTTATAAATGTTCATTACTTGCCACTTCCTATTATTACCTATTATCATTCATGATTTTTATACAGCTTCTTAAAAATCTCTGTCTACTTTTCCCGGAAGCGGAATAATATTTTGTCACTTGGAAGCCTAGCAGACATCACAGAGGGCAAAAAGTCATAGCAAACAGATTCAGATGATCTTACACACACTATTTAGTTGTTCTTACAGATGTAGGATATATTCTTTGCAACTCAAATAATTACTTTTCAGATAATGCATTCACTGTGAAAAATTCAGCCAACTTCAGTTAAGATTAACACTGTCATTTGGATTTATCTGTCTTCTACAAGTTGCCCATCATATTAATCTTCATATAATATCCCATTTTTACCCTGCAGTTTATTTGTTTTCTTCTAGCATAGTAGTACAACTAATTCAACTTGGAAATGATTCCTTATATATTGTTACACACAATAATACGTAATTTTAGAGAAAGCATAAGATACATGCTGCTTTCTAGTTGCTCCTTCATCATATTCCTTTCTGGTCTGAATTTTGCACTGTGTAATTAAAATTCAAATTGAAAATACTCAATCTACTCCCTATGATGTTTCCGCAAACCACTTACTGTGAATTATGGATCATAAGCAGACCATTAAATCTCATCTACATATTCAGAATATATGTAACAAGAAGTATAAACCCAGATGTATTTATAATTTGGCAATGTCCTGAGAAGTCATCATATTTAGTTAATTGTCAACAATATTATAAGATTATTTCCAAACGTAATTGCTATTTAACATATAAATATAATTTAAGCTTAAAATGTACTTTATGGAAAAATCTTTCTAAAACATTATTTTAGCATTATTTTCATTATAATTGTATTTTTAATAATATCCAATAAAATGCACATGGTGACTTTCGGTGGTAAAAGTTAGACGCTTAAGAGTGGGAATTTCCCAAATTACTTTACAGGCTGCAAATCAGATCATGCTGATGAACTTTATAAGGTAAATATATGTGAAGAATATTTAATTTACAACATACTGGGGAAATGGGAAGAAGGAGAGAAGGGGGAAGAGGGAAGGGAAAGAAAGGGAAGAGGTGGGAGAAGGGAATTTATTTGTATTTCAAAGATATGCAAAATGGGAACTGAGAATTTTTACTAGGTTTTTGGCACATAAGGTACTTGCAGACAATGGTAGTATATTAATGGGATCATACCAGGTACAAAGTTTGCATTTTTCCCAGTATTTTACAAAAGTGGAGCCTGAAAAAGTAGGGTGAGGGGAGAAGGAGACACAACTACATTCAGTTGTCAATTGAAGTGATAATCTTTGGGGCATGAGGGGGTGTGTGTGTTTTTAACCCCCTTTTTTCAGCCAAGTGAAAAACTAACATGCACATATATTGAAAATGTTTAATTACAGAATTATATGTGAAGGCAACACTGAATACTTTGTCTTCCAAGTCAAAAGACTAAAATTAATGTAAACTCTTAAATGGTTAAAAACATGAAGGAAAACAAATCAAAACTAGAATAATTAAAAGACAAAAGTTATCACAAGACTATCTTCTGGATCAACAACAGTATCAAGATTTATGTGATGTTTTCCATATTTCAATTCATTTATTTATTTCAGCAGTGCCAGAATAAGTAGCCTTTATTACACCCTAGAGGAAGCAAAATCTTTGGAGACAGTTTACTGAACAGAATTCTGAAAGCGTCCCACAGGTTCAGAACAGAACATTTTCCAATTTACTTAAACTTTAGACCACTTACATTTAACTGCTTCATAAAATAATAATCTTCAGGAAAATATCTCTCAATAATCAATAATTTAGGAATGAGTTCTAATCTCTTCTCTCCTTGTTCTTTTTTTTCCTTGATTGTCCCTAGTCTTTTACAGCAAAATACACACGCCTAAGTATAAAACTCTATCCAACAGAACTCAAAGAGAAATGAGATATATGTTTTTAATCTATATGTTATTTGAGCAGATGTCAATTTATCTTTGTATATTCCCATACCCACCTCACATACTCTTCATTATCAGAGTTGAATATGGCATCGGGTTGATACTTTAAGATTTCTACCTATAATGGAAAAAGCTTTACCTCATGGGTCTTTCAAATTTTTAGACATTTCCTGTGTATAGTCACATGCTATTTCTTTTGTTGACTGGATGAACAAATACACTTTCCATGGACTGTACTCAACCAAAATACGATGACTTCCTTTAATGAGAGGAAAGCATGCCTTCCCCTACTAAAACAATATTTCATAAAATATGACCAAGTGAAGAGTGAAAAATTAATAAAGGAAGCTTGGGACTTAAGCAGTGGAAAAGGACTATATTATGAGAGAGATGGGGAAGTGTGTTTATGGCATTTGTGTTTTGCCTGGACTAGAGAAAAAACAACACATATTATGTTCTTTACACAGTCCTTTCACTTGTAGCAGAAGAGGACACATCTCCTTAGCCAAGGTCCTCTGAAAATGGGCATAGGAGATGGGGAGGTCAGGGACGTCTAGATTGGGTTTGCTTAAATGAACAGGGAATATTTGAGCTCTGCTGCAAAAAACAACGTGAAGTGGCATGGTGATATAGTGCCATCTTACAACTTGAAGGTAATATTTGTATGGCTTTGGAACCAGACATATTTTCTTACCTAGGCTAAAGAAATAAAATAAATTGGCAAAACCTTATTCTCCACCGAGTAATGTCAAGCAGCTTAATTCCCATGATTGTGAAGTATCATAAATTTAAAATAAATTAGTGCCCATTAAACTATAGACTTCTCATGAATTGTATTGCAGATGCTGCCTAAACGTCAAGTGTTCCTGGAGTCACCTTTTATCTAAGGAGTTACGCTGATATTCCTCAGCCAGAGCATATTAAAAATATTCAATGAAATATACCTACTTCTGCAAGAATTTAAAATATGCAACTCTGAGAAGAATATCACTTAGGTTTATTAGTAAAATAATTATATTCTTCCCACAGGAAGAACTCTGTTTGTTTAGTAAGTTTTAATGCATCTTACTGAAAAGCAGTTGGTTAGAAAGTTGACTGATGTAGGCAATATGTTTATTTGAACACCTTGTCAGGTTAATTTTTTATAACATCAGCAGAAATTGGGAATTGGCTGATGTGGTTGCCAAGCCACTCTCCATAATATATGAAAAGTTCAACAAGGCCAAGTGCAAAGTCCTACACCTGGGTCAGGGCAATCCCCGATTTCAATACACGATGGGGGATGATGTGATTGAGAGCAGCCCTGCAGAAAAGCACTTGGGGGTGCTGGTTGATGAGAAGGTTGACATGAGCCAGCAATGTGCGCTTGCAGCCCAGAAAGCCAACCGTATCCTGAGCTGCATCAAAAGAAGCTTGGCCAGCAGGTTAAGGGAGGTGATTCTGCCCCTCTAGCCTTCTCTTGTGAGACCCCACCTGGAGTATTGTGTCCAGCTCTAGAATCCTCAACATAAGGAGGATATGGAGCTGTTGGAATGGGTCCAGAGGAGGGCTACAAGGATGCCTAGAGGGCTGGAGCACCTCTGATATGAGGACAGGCTGAAAGAGTTGGGCTTGTTCAGCCTGGAGAAGAGAAGACTCTGAGGAGACCTTATAGCGACCTCCCAGTACCTGAAGGGGCTAAAAGAAAGCTGAGGAGGGACTTTACAAAAGCATGTAGTGATAGGACTAGGAGCAGTGGCTATAAACTGGAGAGGGGCAGATTTAGACTAAACATAAGGAGGAATTTCTTTACTATGAGGAAGTGAGGCACTGGAACAGGTTGCCAAAGGAAGTTGTGGACCCCTGACCCCTGGAATCATTAAAGGCCAGGTGGGATGGGGCCTTGGGCAGCCTTATCTAGTGGGATGTGCCCCTGCCCATGGCAAGAGGGGTGGAACTAGATGATCTTTAAGGTCCCTTTCAACCTTAACTATTCTATTCTATGAAAGAATAAATTCTATGATATAAATTTCTTCTTGTCTTAATCCCATATGCCACTTCAGCTCTGTTTCTCTGAGCATAGGGTCAAGTGCTTTACATTCAGGTTATTGTTTACATTTGAGTAAGTAAATATGAAAAGCTTCTAAATCAGAATGGCAATGGTTTGCATAACCTTGCACACTCTTTCCGCAGGTATAAACTATGGTGCTATGTGAAAGACAAAAGAATCACTCCCACATGTACTATCTTTGCAACATGCTATTTGAATTTTAATGAATGATACATAAAATTAGAACTAGCATGGCATGAAACGCTCTTATGCTTTAACATTCATTTTGTTCCTAAGCTGAAATAAAAATTTCAAGTCCCAGAATTTTCACTTGGATTAAAACTCTTCAAGTAAGTCACTCTGACTTACCTGAAACATTTTCCATCATACAAATAAACAAATCAGAAATATAACTACCTGTCATTCCCACGACCTAATTTTTCCTCTTAGCTTTTCAAAATAATTGCAAACATTTGGTTTCAGGTCATTTAGTACTACATTGGATTTAATTACCAAACCATCCTAAAAAAATGCAGTTCTATATTTTGTTACTTTAGTATAACCCCAATTGTTGTACTGTGTTTCTCATTATTGTATATGCAGTTACATAACACACATTGGACCTCACCCTGAGATCATTTCCAGCATCACATTCTGGAAGGTGTAGTCCTTCTGCAAGTCCAGCCCATAGAAGAGAGAGGTTTGTGGGGCTTTTTTTTGTCAAGCTTTATTTTATTTTTAAGATTTTCTGTAACTTACTATGGCAATAAAAATGTGTTAATCAAAAAAGGTTATTCAGGCCATCAGCCCCTTACTACCACCTCTAATATTGTTCACTTCTCTTGTTATGTGAGAATCGTACAATTTCAGGTATTTTGTTACAAAGTCTGTAGCCTCAATGAATGATCAGAGCAATCCTTACAGTCATGGTGGCTGATTCTGCACCCCTCAGTGCACTTTGCAGCACTGGAACTCTATAGAATCCAATAAATTAAAACTGAAGTTAGGAGACTCACGCTTAAGGTCAAATTGTACTATGTCCTTAGATTTACTTTTTTTTTTTAATTTATGAAGCAGAGACAAGCTTACTGAAAAATAAGTCAAAAGTTTAATCAAATAAGTACTTGAATAAAGTGAATATTGCCAGTTTTGCTCCAATACTATAAATCCTCAAAGCTAATCTTCTATATTTTATTTATGTTTTATTTGAGGGAAAAGGCATGAATCATTTATGGATAATGTCTTTTTACAGCTGATACAAATAAAAAAGAGATTTTAATTAGTGCCTCTGGGAGCACTTAACTCATTGAAGGTACACTGTCAAGAGATCTTGATGTTACAAACACCTTCGGATAAACATATTTGCATAAATATATAAATATGTTTATACATTGACTTTAGGCAGGTGAAAAAATAATTTTAAGTTTGAACTTAATGAAATCACTAATGTATTTAAAATTAAGCACGTATTGCAGGATTAGCACCACAATGCCCACACTTGGAATGAAGTCCCAGACAGTGATTGTACATGTCTGCTAAAAGCATAACATCATCAGTGCAAACTGTCGCTCATCACTATGTGTATCAATGGATTTGTTTTAAGTTCTCCTACTGTCATTTTCTACTTTTATCCAGGGTCAAACTGTGACTCTAGAATCTTTGGCAATAAATTCAAATAAGACCTGAAGACTGACGATATGTAGCATATGACCTAACATTCTTTATCAATAATACAACTATTTCACTTTAATTCTTTTATTTTACTGCATTTTGCTGGGCACATATCCAGGTAAACTAACTAGCAACTCATGTTTCACCATGAGTAGTTTCATGCTGCTCCTCACCAGCTTTAAAGCCTTACATTTCTTAATTAAACATTTAATATTAACAGTTACAGAGTCTTGGTTTCTTATGGATTGAATCGTTCCTGGAAAGAGTCTTCAAGCAGAATATCAAGAAGTAAAATCTCCTGCACTTTGTTTGTTTACTTGCTGCTCTGAAAGTTACAACTATTCTGGTTAGGCAAATAACACGAGTCAGCTATTTAATTACACACAGCCAAAGCTTAGCAATGTCACAATAAAGAAGGATTAATTCTGCCATTTGGGTATGCGCCAATGAATCAAAGTATTTAGAACGGAACTGCTGTTGAAGTTTTTCTGAGTGAAATTTGACTTTCAAGGACACAAAATTACTCCCATTTCTAGGGAAGGCCAAATTCCCATTTCTAGGGAAGGACACCTGCTGCCTTCACTTGTGCCAGTCTTACCCTGAAAGCCATTGCAGAGTCCTTGGGAAGTCCTAACATTAAGCTATATTATATACCGTAGAAAATACTAACAAATTAAAAGCAAGGATACTGCCAGCTGATACCGGTAGGGAAATATTTGGGAATCTTGTGACAAAGAGACAGAAGTGTATTCAACTTCCAAATCATTCACAGAACAGAGGAAAACATAACAGACTCATAGATTTCTGCGAGCTTATAATCAGCCACAAAAGATTGTAAACTTGGTCAATTGTGAGATAAACTAATTGGTCTCCAAGTTGTGTTTTTTTTCTGGGCTGATGACAGAAATAAGGGAATTATCAATATGAGGAAAGTCATTGCAAGAGTAGAGAAGATTTACAAGTTAACAGGTAATCTTAAAATTACCAGGTAGTTTTAGCAGTATCAAAACTAGTACAACCGATTCAATGTCACTGAAATGTGGGAGAATTACAACCCATGCATGTACAAGAGGAAGATTCAAGAAGGAAATTAAACCTTAACTAGAACAAACTCAAAAATCACTATCCATGGTGCACATCTCTAACAAGAAGGAATATTCTTAGATTTCAACATCTGTAGGGAGCAAAACATAATGTATTAGCATAGGGCAACAATCAGGCTGGCATCATCTCTGTTTTGTATGAAATGGCCATCTGGACTCTTCCTCCAGATTCATTTAGCACTCAAAAGACAGAGAAGTATTTCTAAATTGTGATTTATTTGGTGTGCTTCAGACTTTTAGCCTAGGAAGAGACAAATCAGGAATTCCCATTTTGATTGACTGACAACAGAAGATGTTTAGACAACTGGTTAAGATGCAGGAGCCATGCTAAACACATGAATCCTGTCCACATTATCTCTGTTTACTATTGTTAAAAAGCTGTAAGGGTAGTACTACTTCCCTCAAAGCTTTCTAACAGTTAAAGCAGTTCACAGTTAAGTGTTTCAAAGCAACAAACACAGAAAACCAAACAGTGCGTATGTTCCCATCATCAGTGGGGAAGTGCTGCAAGAAGTGTTTGAACTAGATGAGGAAATCAACATCTTATTTCACAATACGTTCTCCTATTTTAATTACATTCTTATATTTAGTCGTCATGGTACATATTCAAACATAAGGCAGATAAAACTGCAGTGAAAAGGCTTAACTGTCTCCTGACAAATAAAACAAAAGCTGCCAAACTTTGTGGAAAAGATAGGTAAGATTTTCTTTTGCTTGTATGTACCAATGAAACATACATCACCTGCTAAATCTGCAATTGTTTGTGCACTTTAACTTACATGATCTTAATAGAATATCACTGTTAAATCAATTAAAAGACTGTTTAAAGTAATCATAAAAGACAATTTAAAACCACCTCATTCTTGGATTTCTGTAGCGCCCCTGACACCAGAATAAACCTGTCATTAAATCTCTGGGCTCTGGGCCACTTCCATCTGTTAATGACTATAGAGAAAAAAAAAAAAAAAGAAAGAAAAAAGAAAAGGGCTATGAAGATGATCAGAGGGCTGGAGCACCTCTGCTATGAGAACAAGCTGAGAGAGTTGGGGTTGTTTAGCCTGCAGAAGACAAGGCTCAGGGGAGACCTTATAGTGACCCTCCAGTATCTGAAGGGGGGCTACAAGACAGCTGTACACACAGGACAAGGGGGAATGGCTTTAAATTGAGAGGGGGAAGATTTATTTAGATTAGACATTCCTCATGACAGGAGTGGTGAGACACTGGAACATGTTGCTCAGGGAAGCTGTGGATGCCCCATCTCTGGAGGTGCTACAGACTAGGGGAAGTGTGACTAGAAAGCTGCCCAGCGAAGAACCTGGGGGTGTTAATTGACAGCCATCTGAACATGAGCCAGCAGTGTGCCCAGGTGGCCAAGAAGGCCAATGGCATCTTGGCTTGGATCAGAAACGGCATGACCAGCAGGTCCAGGGAGGTTATTCTCCCTGTGTACTCGGCACTGGTGAGACCGCTCCTCGAATCCTGTGTTCAGTTCTGGGCCCCTCACCACAAGAAGGATGTTGAGGCTCTGGAAAATGTCCAGAGAAGAGCAATGAAACTGGTGAGGGGGCTGGAGAACAAGTCTTATGAGGAGCGGCTGAGGGAACTGGGGTTGTTTAGCCTGGAGAAGAGGAGGCTGAGTGGAGATCTTATTGCTCTCTACAACTACGTGAAAGAAGGTTGCAGAGAGGAGGGAGTTGGCCTCTTCTCCCAAGTGTCAGGGGACAGGACAAGAAAGAACGGCCTCAAGCTCCACCAGGGGAAGTTCAAGATGCACATCAGAAAAAAAAATATTCACAGAATGGGTCACTGGGCACTGGAACAGGCTGCCCAGGGAGGTGGCTGAGTCACCATCCCTGGAGGTATCTAAAAGATGAGTGGATGAGGTGTTGAGGGGCTATTGTTTAGTGGTTGATAGGACTCAATGATCCTGGAGGTCTTTTCCAAATTAGTGATTCTGTGTTCAAGGCCAGGTTGGATGGGGCCTTGGGCAGCCTGGTCTGGTGGGAGGCGTCCCTGCCCATGGCAGGAGGGTTGGAACTGGATGACCTTTAAAGTTCCTTCCAACCCAAATCATTCTATGATTCTATGATCTTTATGGATCACAGCAAAAATCTCAGCTGTTGCAATTTGATACTGGCTTAGAATATCTTCCAAATATATCTGTACAACTCTGTTTCCCTTGAATATACCCTTCAAAATAAACAAGGGAATAGTTCTTAGACATTCCACAACAATGGACCAGTAAAATTCTATAATAAGTTCTTTGTAAAGTGCTATGTTTATTATTTTATTTGAAGTGCTGGTGTGACTACAATGGTATACACAGCACGAGCAGATAGACTTTTCCTTCCTCAAAGTACTTCTCTAGTATCTGCTTAAATACCTCACGATTCCCAGTTGTGCTAGACTATTGTTTCATTACCTTTGAATTATGCGACACACATCACAAATACAACCATTGTATGATCCAGTGATATGAAAAACTATATGGGAACTAATCCAACTTTATCAGTACACACAAAATAAGCATTCTTCGTCAAAGTTTTACAAAGTTTCACAAGCTCAGTGAACATATCAAAGGCCTAAGTTTGTCCCTTGATATCTTTCTTAAACAAACTCAAAGTTTTAGTCCCTTAGAAATTGTATTTTATGATGCATGTTATTTATTATTGTTTGAGTTTGACCCACTACTCAAACTGAGACAGAAAAAAGAATCTTTTTTGGCAGATAAAAAGGCTGTCAATATTGATCACTTGACTTATAGAAATGCCTGGCTACAAACACAAATAAAGATCAAGGCGAATACAAAGCCTTAACTACAAAAAGAGTGCTTAACTAACATTCATTATGTAATACACATTGCTTGCTTATATGTAAGTGAGAACTGCTTTAGTAAAGGGCATGAGTTAATTAAATTAAATTTGCCACAAATATTTCTATGATATGCATCAAATCATTACTAATAACCTATGGTTTGGATACTGCAAGAGTTTGGTAGAAGCACAGTGGGAATTCTTTGTCATGTAATGTCTCTCTGACAGTTATTCAAGATTAATATAAGCGTACGATAAAAGAAAAGAAACATCTTCTTTCTCCCAGTGGCAGACCAGCTTCCTGGATATGGATTACTAGATCCCAGTAAAAGCTATGTTTCATTAATACTTGAGAAAATTGGACTCCCAAAAGGTACTGAATACTTAGCAATTAGATCTTATCTGTTCAGCCAAACATCACAAGTTGCATAGTAAAAAGCCAGTTTGTTCCTGTAGATAGGACAATAAACCTGTCTGAAAAAAAAAAAAAAGTGTAAAATCCTCTTCAACAGATCTGGCTTTTTTTTCATCTTCTCATGACCATTTTAAAGAGCATTTTCAAAACTTTAGAGGACACGTCTGTTTAATGAAGCCATGGCTATCACAGAATGCTGCCTTACTTTATAATATTTTTGTTACTCCTGTTACTTCTTTTTTGCACTTATCTCTATTTGTTAGCAAGATTCAAAATGCTCTGCTCTTGTCTCACCTCATTATGAGCTCTTTTCCATTATCTAGGAGTCTCAAATTAAATTGACATAGATGTTTGCCATATATTTTAGGCTAAATGTGAAGTATTCCCTCATGCCCATGAGGCATTTGGAAAGTTGATAAGTTTTGCTTTCAAGGACACTCTAAATGAGGTTATTAAAATTCAACACTTTGCATATTCTGATGGAGAAAAACACTTGTCCCTGACAACAAAGGACATAGGTCAATTTAAGAAAGCTTCTCAATCTCCTTGTACATGGCCACTGACTGCCTTGTGACAGTATTTTTAAAACCAAAATAAAAAATTGTTACTGGGGAGGAAGAAAAGTGTAGGAGCTCAGGTTCTGTCCAAAACTAAAAATCTATAACCATCTGTTGTTTGTGTTACATGGATTTTGCAACTGTCATCTCCACAATGCATGCCATTTCATCTTCACAGCAATATCACCAAAACACCCACTGAGATAAAATCACAAATATTTTAAACATGCCATATGATAAGTTATTTTCCAAATTAATATTTGACAAAGTCAAAATAAGAACTTGTCTACTGGCTACTTTTGTATTGCCACCTAAAATATCCTTCAAGCATTTACTACTGTTTGGAAATATTTAACTTGAAATTTGAATAACTTAAGAAACACATAAAAGAGAGGAAGCTACCAAATGCAAGATTTTTTTAATTGTAAAAATGTTTTGTAAAATTTTAGCAGCTACTACTTACAACCATATAGCATCTTCCTTCAAAAGGGGTCCAAAGATGCTTTTGAAAATACTTACTTTGAAATATCATCTAAAATTTAAATGGACCTTTTTTTGGTTTTTTTGAACCTCAGCAAGACTATCTCACGTTTCACAGCTGTGTGAAGGATTTATCATCTCTCAATCTAATTGCTATAACCCTGTGTCACACCTAAAAAGTTATTTTGGAAAAAAAACAAAACAAGCAAAACAAAGTAAAAAAAGACCCAAACTGCAATTGTCCTTGGAAAAATGACAGAAAAAAGAGTTAAAGACAAGTAAGTAAACCAACTGCTTTTTCCCTAAGGAAATCTAAAACTCAAGGTCAGCTGAAATCACCAGATCTGTCACATGGCTTTCATAGCTGCCACTAAGGCTCCTATCAAACCTACACTGAAAGCAATGAAAACATTTTTACTGGAAAAAGATCGAGCTCTGATAAGAAGCTCTCTAATCACCTTTGGCTGTTAATGCTGAACAAAGTGAGAGGTGAAATTATGAAAAAGAGAAGAATGAACTGGGGGAACTTGAGGTCAGACATATTTGATCTTTTACATGAATTCCTTAATGTCTGTATCTGTTAGAGCACAAATATGTCTCTATAAGTACACAAATACATACATAGTTTATGTATAAAAGAATAAACACATGCACACACATTTCATATACATGTGTTCATACACATACAGAAACACAGGTTTCCCTGTCAAGGTAACTCAGGTAATTGCATTTTATTCTAGCTTCTGTCCTCCAGTAAAAAAAATTTGGTGATCTCAGTCACAGTCCCTTGGGTGTGGGAGTCCATCACAAACCCATCACCCTTAATTCAATACAATTGACAGACTCTGCTCAAGAGCGACAGAAGAAGGAGTTGCCATGGAGACTGAAATATTGCTCTTCTCCAGAGGATGATTTTTCAAGTACAGGTTGAACAGTAGAGGCTGTCCAATATGTGTAACCTTGATAACATCACAGGATCTTGCTTTTTGGGATGTCTTTTTACTAAACTCTAACAAATATTCGGGGTGGGGGGGGGAGGGTGTGGAAGAGAGAGCTTAAGAAAAAGAAACAAATAACAAAAAAATAAACAAAAGCCTAGCTAAAACCAGTATGAAAATGCATATTATGCCAGAATGAGAGAAGAAAGAAGTTTCATTTTGATTTGATTTATCAAATTTGTCACCTCTGCTTAGTGCTTTCCTAACGGGGTGAATGCTGTGCTTGACCTATTTGCTGGAATTAACCAGGACTGCAGGAGACCATATGGATTGCCAGATGGTCTGCTATAATTTAATGCCATTTATTCTAAGTATGAAGTAAGTGATAAACATAATTAACATTCTTTTAGCTCCTTACTGGATGACTTTTATTAGTTTCTTTTTTTTTTTTCCTCAGGCATTGAAAGGTAAGTTAATACCTTGTTACCGAAACACAGATGCCAGCTAATTACAGCAAGAGGCTGCAGCCTCCAAAGCAAAGAGCGTCTGTATAGACTCCAACTTATTCACCGACCCCACTGTGATGATTAATACGTTGAATGCTAAGCACTAATGAGGATAACAGATCTTAGATGTTTTCAGGTTACCTTAATTAGCAGTATGATGAACAGACTGTTCATCACAGACATACGTATCACACTTCATAGTAAACAATACACCTTGTACTCATGGTCTGAAGATGTACTTCACATTACAGCACATCAAATGGTAAGGCATCAAATCACCCTCAGACTGTAAAAACAATGGAGTGACTTCCTTCAGAAATGTTTTTCCTGATTGCTATTTCATATTCTGCCAGTGATTGTCTAAATGGCCTATTTTTTAGGAAGTGGTTCTAGAGAAGCTACGGCTTCAAAGAGTGTTTATATCAGGCAAGGTTGTCATTCTCAGCATTTTAAAACCACAGGTCTGTAACAAGATTTTCCAAACCACTTTGCTTACTTTTCCTGTGCTGACAATCTTCTTAGTGACTGGGGTAGGTGTTAGTGGAATGAATAGTAAACCCTTTTGTAATTTTTGATGTCAATGTACAGGTGAAGTTAGGATCCAGATACTCAGAACAGTAAGGGAAGTATTAGAGAAAAAGCAGAAGTACTGAATGCTTTGTATTTTACTCTAAAAGTTGTGCACATTGAACTTGCAGACAAAAATGACCACACCTAAGTATCCTGCTATTTGCATCTGTATGGTTAATAAAGCTTGAGGGAACTCAGAGATGACAGAAACAGCATAAATTAAGTATTATTCAAAGGTTAAGACAAAAGAAAAGCACCTGCACTACAAATAAAGTCTGCCCTGAGAAAATTTAGCTCCTATTAGAAAACATGATGGAAGAGTCCAGGTCAAAAGTCAGAGCACAGGGAAGCAGAAGCAAAATTTGGCTTTTCAACACCTATTCTCTTCTCTTGATGCAGATGGATCCAGCATTTATTCGGGGGCCTCCACAGCTACCAATGTGGAACTGCTGATGCACCCTTAAGAAGCAACGATGTTAGAGGGGACCTGAATGTGATGAGATATACCTGCTCTTCTACTCCATTCTTGGTTGCATTAGTTATTTCTTCACCTGATGAATTTTGGTGAATCACTTGGCTATACTTGCTGGTCCTATAAAACCCTTATGATTCTTTGATAGTATATGAATAAAAATTGGATCAAAATATCTGAACAGCAAGTTTTTGTTGATACTGACAGCACTCGTCAAGATATCATTTCAAGGTCTTTGTCTGCCAGAGTTTGAAACAAATGACCTATTTTTCCATCCCATTAACTGAAAAATATTTACCTGAGGTGCTTAAGGCAATGCTATGCTGTCTGCAGGTTCATTTTTATAGTCAGAGGGGATAAACAGGTACTTTGAGAGAGCAATTTGGGTAGCCTGTAGTAGGCACCTAGCTCTCTTCCCTGACTGCTAAAGGAGCTACATTCATTCAGGTTCCAAAACTTATGCAGGTTAAAATAACAGATAAAAAATTACCATGCTAAAAACAAGACTTCATGCTTCCTTCAATATGTTGTTTCCAGGGCCTGATAACACCGTACTTTACTATCGCACAGATACCACTTCTGAAAAATATTGGAATAATGCTCTTGAGTGATCAAATATATTGAATCTCAATGTGCTATTGGCACAATGTTTTCATTTTTCTATGTATATGCATTTATACATATGTATATATACGTACACACACACACACAACAACAACAAGATGTATGTATTTCATTGCTCCATATTTGCAACCAGTCTGAGATGTTCCAAGAGGTTACCTCACAACATCCAAAGAAAAAGCAATGCCAGATCTATCACCCGATAAAAGCTTTTATTCAGACCTCTAGTACAGCCTGAAAAAGTGTTTTGCCTAAGTAGGAGCTAGCTCACATCAATATTTAAAAAGAAATATTCTCAAAGAATGAAGAAATTAAGCAGAATTTAACAGTCTTTGAGGTTGATAGACACAAAACCTGCCAAAGAAGGTCTGAAGTACACTTAGTACTTAATCATGGCTTTAAACTTTAAAATCCTTCTTCATCTGTCTTGTTCTTTACTTGCCTGCTCACAAGAAAAAAAGATATCAGAGAATTTACGGTCATTGTTCCTTTCAGTCCCAAGAATAAGATCGTCTGTATCTTAGCTATCATACAGATGTCATGTATGAAAGATGGCTCTCAGTATAGGCGGAAAGAAGGATTGTACTTTAGTATAAATAGGGACAAGATATAAACCCCTTGTCTTAGCAGGAACACCTGTGCCTGACTAATGAACCCTCATTGCTGTAATAATTTTCTGTGTTTAAGCTCCATCATCTGATCTACTGAGGTCTCTCCAAAGCAGTGGAAACTGAGCAAATGCACTCTCAGTGTAAGGAAATGTTACTGGGCATTTCTTTGTTGGAAAATGTGGCTCTGAGAAACTGTGAATTTAGGGCAACACTGCAAAACAGAAATGGGAAGACAAAAGGCAAAAAACAAATAAAAGGAAAACAAAAAAGCAGAGAATGTAGAATATTTTTAAAGAGAAAGTAAACAGTACTCTAATGATGATGTGTCTACTGGTACACTCTGATAAAATATGGTATAAAAAGAATTAAGTATTTTGGTGAATTCTTTAGGTAACAACTATAAATCAGGTAGCAATTTAAACTTTAAATGCTTTAAGATAATAGAAAAAGAACCAAACTATGATATTTGCAAATGTCATAAATGTCTTACCTCCTGCATACATGACAGCCAACATTATTGATGATATCCAAGCTATCTCACTATACGATGTGTGGAAGATTTCTTGTATTTCTTTGAAGAATACTGTGATGGCTTTAGGGAATGCATAAGAAAATCCAATGGAGATAAAAGCCCCAAAGACCACAACCCATCCCCAACCTCCATCTGGAGGTGGGTACTGTGGTGCTCCTGTTGCTGGTGGCATTTTTGGTTTTTGACTCTTCTCCAACTAGGCTGAAAAAGAAGAGAAGAAATAATGTTTCAAACAGCTTCCCTTTTTTCTTTGTTAAATTGCAGTATTTAGTCATTATCTGCAGGGATTATAAAGAATCCTTAGAGAAGAGACCAGTTTCCAGCTTTCCTGGTACCATGGAGTGCAAGTACCCGGTTTTAGAAGCCAAATCTACTCTGCAGAAAAAAATTAGATGGCAAGAATATTTGCAATATCCTATTCAGTATGTGGTGACTATTATGAAACACTTGATCTCAGTCACTGAAGTTATATTTGCCATCAGTCACCTATTGGACAGTGACATGTTTATGTGGGATAATTTATATAGCTCTTCTATCTATAGTGTGGATTTAGTACAGCAACGAAACAGAAAAAACCCTGGAAACTGGACTTACAGGAAACAATGGAAAGAAGTAACAGTAAATTATCACTAAAAGCCATTTTTCAGCAAGATTTACTCGTATCTCAGCAAAATAATCAACAACAACAGCAAAGAATAAATAAATTACAGATTTTTTATCATACACTGTCGTTATAGATTTTTTTATAGTTGCAGATGTCTTTTGCTTATCTCATGATTTTAAATTGCCTGTGTCTCTATAAAATAACTACAAAATTTTACCATTCCACATTGTACACTTATTTTCAAAATTTTCATCTTCATATTACTTGATGTTGATATTACTTGCAGGAACAAGGTGGAGCTTGATGGTACTATTTTTGTTTTGCCTCCACATCAAAAGATGGCAGGAAGTTTTTCAATAATAACCTCACAAACTCTTCAAAGCTATTTAGAATCCTAATTTAGAATTTACTACCATAGATGCCACCACAGTGATAACTTACAGAGGTTCTGAGAGGTTCAACCAAGACATTCAGGTAGCTTAAGAAATTATAGGTAATCCATGTAAAATTCCTAAAGTCTGCAATAAAATTTTATACTGATACTATCATCCTGATATCTAAAAACATAAGCTTTCTACACGCTTCATAACCTTTCCAGAAAACATGTAGCAGCATGAATCAATTTTGTGACTCTGAGATTTTGTCCACTATAAAACTCCCTTTTTATAAAACAGAGAGATGGAGTTTGTGCTTTCTTCAATATAATCCAGCCTACATAAACAGCATGAACTGAAAATTCTTCCTTCCTCCCTGAATCTTTTGGGCATTTAAGCAACTTACTACTCTTGACTGGTCTCCTGCCATACCAGTACCAAGAGCTGCGGATGATAACAGTGTGTAGGTTGCTGTTATGCTTCTGATTACCAGTGAGTCTCTACGCAATTTCTTCTGTGCCACTTATTGCATATTCCAATTTCTTGTAGCAAACTGCATTAGCAGTGGGAGTGATGTGATTATCTTCACAAAAACTAAAAATTAACTGTCAGCTTATATTAACCTCTTGGGATAGTGCCTGGACTATTTTCAGGGTAAATGCCATGTAGCACTGAGTGCAATATATGCCACAAAACTAGCAAGGTGTTGCTTTTAACATTACCCAGTACTAGGCTAGCCCTGTGATAGAACCACTGTACTTCCGATTGTCCACTTTATCGAGGCTGATTGTAGATATCACCCTGATATCGGCAGACCTTTGAGGGAAGCTACATCAAACTCTAAAACATCTGACTTCTGTGTAAAATTGCAAAGCCCAGGAAGGTTGGCTTCTGCATCATATCATACAGATGTGCTGCTGGCACCAACAGACATCCCTATTGCTCTGTTCACAGTGCATATAGATCTTTTTGTATGCATGTCCAGAAAGGAGCGTGCATCCTGGCACACACTTTGTTTTGTGCTTCTCCTAGTCTCAGCTTAGTATCAGTTCACTGACATATCTTAGTGAGGAAAACCAGGGCCTGCCACTAGAAGAATTTGGACAAGTAGAAACAAGTCCAGTTGCTGAGGCCTGACTTTGGCAGAGCAGTTAAATACCAGCTTTTGCTGAACCAGAACCCATTAGAAGGAACAGCCCATTAAAACTTATAACACACATAGTGATGATTAGCCACCTTCAAAAGCACAAGAACTCATAATTAGGGTCATTGGGCAATGAAACGGTCTGCCCAGAGAGGTGGTTGACTCGCCTTCCCTGGAGGTGTTTAAGGTGCAGGTGTTTGAGGTGCTGAGGGGCATGGTTTAGAGATTGGTGGGAATGGTTGGACTCGATGATCCGGTGGGTCTCTTCCAACCTGGTGATTCTATGATTCTATAATGTCATGAAAATTAGAACCCTATTTCTGTGAATTAAGCGACAGTAAACACCAGAGTTTGCTATCTGTCCTAGAATTGTTCTGCTCATCTGACAAAACTTTTGATTATTTTCTAAAAAGATTAACTACAGTTTTCTTACACACCAAAGTATATTGAGTATATTTGTTTTCGTATTTCATACTCATGTGACAACACTTATATCTCTATTATGAATTCAAGTAATTCAAGTAATGCCACATAAAGACACAATGAGGGTGTTCCTCTATAAAAATGGAGAGGGATTATCAATTTCTTAAGGAAGCACTTCTTTTCCTAAAAATAATTATCAACCACTTGGAGAAATCACTTGTCATCACATTAGTTAGAAGAACGCTGAAGGTTCCTGAATGTCACTAAGACATAAACACTTTGAAAATCCCATTATCTCCAGCTCTTAAGGGCAGTAGAAAAGGTTCTGACAGTCCAGTGCTTTCTTCCCTTCAAAAGCTTCACAGTAAACTAAGAGGACATTAGGGAGAAGAGTAAAAGGGCATTGGCTTCTTGTATGTCCCAGCCCAGAGGCAAACTGCTATGAAGTCCACTGCATGGCCAGCTTGTAGCACTGCTGCAGTAAAAGGCTGTCTGCTACCATACACAACACACTACACTGGATCTCACAACCCCCATTTATTCCACAGAGGTTAATGTCAGGTTTCCTGATGTTCCTTTACAATTGTCGTAGCAAATTTTAGCTCCAGTTAATAAAAAGTGAAAAGAAAAAAAAAAATAACAAATACATGTGTGCACCAAAAGGAAAAAAGGTATTAATTTTGTGAAAACCATTAAATCCAACAAATCCCAAACATCCCATACCTGCTAAAGAGCTAAAGCAATGTTCTCCTGTAAAATTTGCAGATAATATTCCAGAAACTGAACCCCTCCTAAAGCTGTCTAATACATTTATCTACCTTGCTCTAATCTAAGCCTTGCTGGTAAGATTTGGGTATTACATGGACAAGAACACAATTCACTGGTAACCAAAACACAATAGCAATTTAGACGAGTGGATATAAATGCTGGCAAGGGAAGAGGTAGAAGAGGGAAGAATGAAGCAGTGACAAGCAAAATGCCATTTCAGAGCTCTCACAGCTTATTATGGGCTGTGAAGAATAAAAAGATACATGATAGAAAACAGATATGTGTGATCACGTTCATGCAAAGGGCAGTACTAGACCAAAACAACAGAAAAAGACAAAAGTATGTAACATAAACAGCTCTTGAGTAAATAAAGGTCATCACCAGTGGTTTCAGCCTGTCATGTGAATTCCATCATGTGATTAATGCTAGCAAGTAAGCACTGCTCATACCTATGCTTTTATAGGCAAGCAGCGGGTGAGGAACAGTGCCTGCTCTCCGCCCAGGGAAGCAGCAGGGGAAGAGTGGCTGAAGCGTGTCCTGAGTGAAGCCATCAATCTCACTTCTCTCTGTCAGACATAGAGAGGTTGCTCTGCCTTTCTGTACTATGAGACAGACTGTGCACAAGGATTTTCTCCTAAGCTCCTTCTAGTTTACCTGTATAAATCCCATTTATGTAAGCAGTGAACAAGAACATAGCTTGCTGTAGTAAGAGCTGCATGTGTCTTCTCAGAAATAATAGGAGAGAAACAGGGAAAGAAGATGCTTTTAAAACATCTGATACTCAACATTTATTATTATATAGGTCTTGGCACATTTGAACTTCATTGGATAAATGAAGTAGTAAATGAAAGAGAGAAAGAAAGGGACAGAAGGACAAAAGGAGAAAGGAAGGGAAAGAAAGAAAAAAAGATTCAAAAAAGAAAAGAGAGAAAGCCGCAAGCAAGCAACAAGGTCAAACTAAGAGCAAATGCTATAGACAAATAATGTATCTTGATATCGTGCACCACAGACTTCAGTCAGTCACAATCAACCTTTTCAGACTTCGCTTTTACCAATGTTTCATTAATTTTCTGCAGTTGCCAGCTGCCAGAATCTGCTATCAATACAACAGCTTGTCAAAGACTCTTCTGAGAAGGGGTTATGTTGTTTTCGTGCTGTTTTTCTGTAACATTAGAGTAAATGTTTTCTTTTCTGCTTGCATTTTGTCTGCATTTTCCTCCAACGTGCTGTCACCACTTGACTCAGCAGCTATTTGTCCCAAAGTATAAGAGCTAGTATGTGAAACATCTGCCCCCATTTGTGATAGGATAGTAGGAATATTTGACATGTGTGTACTGCATTGCCAGTTCCACACAGTAAACCAAGAATAGCAAAAAGCTTTGCAAAACTTGAGCAAATTCGGTCTCATAACATCCCTGTGGGGTGATTCAGACATGGGAAATAATAACAGGCTAAATAACCAAACTAAGGCTTGTCCCAAAACAGTGGCAGAGCTGGGATGTGAACTAATGTCCAAGTAAGTTGAGTTACAATTGACATTTTTAAATACATATGTGTTTTAGAAGCTCATTAAGTAGCAAATGCAAATTAATTGTACTGCTTAAGACCAGTTAGGAGCACAGGTGGGCTACAATGTTTGCTTTATAGTTTTGAACAATCTGCTGCTCTAACCAATAACAATGTTAATTACATTGCTGGATTTGAAAAAAAAAATACTTTCTGGTAGGATTACTGAAATAATAAGCTACAAGGGAATCATGGTGTTACAAAAGTTCCTTGCTTAAAAGTTGCAATATATCAATTTTCTTATTTTTATTAACAGATTTTTGTTGAGTTCCAATCAGGATGGTGGGTATCATCTCATCAAATGGTATTGCCTCTCAGGCTTCTAAAAGCTACTGTCACTATCTTTTGAGCATTATTCAGTATTTGGAGAAAAGAAAAAGAAAAAAAAAGTCTTATTAGTTTTGTGAGATGGCTTTGCTCTGACTTAGGATTTTTTTTGAGCCAACAGGGAGGATGTGGAAAGACATTGACTGAAAGAATCAAGAGAGCTTGTTCTCTGCTTTTAGCTCTCTCAGCTCTGGAGGCAAAGTAGCTCCTAATGAGCTCTGGTACCCAGCCTTAAAGAAGTAGCTAATTGCCCTGAAATAAGAAAATAGTTTACATTTCTTATGAATGTTTGTATTCAGAGACTGAGGGGTATGTCATAAATGAAACCCAAGTACATGGAAGATTCACTCAGAATCTGACTTTACTGTATTGTTTCCACTAGGGTCTAACCTGAAGAACAAATACAGCCTGTGTAAAATCAAAACTGCTAAAATGTGCCTAAACTATCTAGCATTTTATAAAACTGCTGGGTTTTGTAAAGGTTCTCCAATAGGCTTGAATCAAAGGGCCATGTCTGTGAATATCTTCCAGACTTTTATGTGACAGTATAATAAATTTATATATATGGTATATTATATTAAATTGTATTTAAGGGGCTTATGTTAGAATTTATTTTTCCCTAAAACTCTAAGGAAATCTTTCAAAACAGAAACCCAAATCACCAGACTTACTCAATTTAAAAAGCCTATTTCACTTCAATCTTTAATTGCACAATATTCAACAATATTACAATATATTACTAAAGGTATTTTAACTATAAAGCTATATCTTATTGAGAAGAAAAACAACTTTTTTCTTGAAGAAGAGATGAATGAACTAGTTCTGAATATTCAATCTATAATTTAAAGTGAAGAATCAATATTGTAATATACTTTTCATCCCACTGAAGCAGTCACAAGACAAGTATGTACTTGAAGGTAGTGTGGAAAAGTAATAGCCCCTCACACATCCCAAGCAGCAATAGTAATATCATTCTTTGAAATGCTGAGGAGGTTATCAGAGGCAGGGTCCATGGAGAAAAGCAGAAGGGAGGGAAAGGCACATGTTTTAAGTTAAAAATAAATTAATAATCAGAAAAACTTCCTTTCATCTTCGGGCTTGGCTTTGTAATGGGATGATTCTTAATAACAGCATCAACCGAGCAGGTAATTGGATGTAAAAGCAAAAACTATTTTCTGAGTTAAACAGGATGATTACACATGTGAATTCCTGATGCCTGTGGGAATAATGAAAAGCCTAATTCCCTTTTACCAAGACGACTGGAATAAAGGTACATGGGATATAATTCCTTCTTCCTGTTTGAGGACTCAAAATGGGATTGCTGAGGCAGAAGTGAGGCCTGTAAGATATTGCCCTATAAAAAGTGTATAAATTACACTGTGAGACTGTGATTAAAATCCCATTTGCACTAAGGCCCTATTCCATCATGGTTTAAACAGGGGCGTAGGCCAAAAGCTGTTCGTAAGTCACTAAAGTCAAGTTTTTACAGAACTAGGACCCCATCTGAAAAAATTATATTGAAACTATATTGCAATTGTTAGCTTATTAGAATCAGATTTTGAGCACTGTTGAGTCAATTGTGAGATGTCAAAGCTAATATTAATGCAGCATTTATAATTCAGTGGAGTTTTGTTGCGAGGCAGGGAGAGGTGTTGGAATTTTTCTTTTCTTTAACTTCATATGTTGTGCTGCCACATTCTCCTGGAAAAGTATAATCTGCATTCAGCATCACAGTCATAGGTTGGATTTCCATTCTTTATGTCTTCTGTTATTACCTTTTTCCATTGACTATAAGAGAAACTTAAATGACTGGCTCACTCGGGATGACTAAATGCCTGGATGACTAAAGTTAAGTGAAATAAATTCCAACCAAAGTGACCGCAATTCTGTTTTAATTACTTCAAAAGAGCAGTCAATAGAATATCTAGCCTAAAGAGGTTGGCACTCCACTGAAATTGAAGTGCACCGAAATGAAATGTTGATAGCTAAATTGAAAATGCCAGTGATCCAGTCTAAATTAATCAGTTTTAACAATAACTTGATTAAGTTTGATGAAAAATTCTACATATCTGGAAAAAAATAAACCATCACATTAATCAACCTTTCAAAAAAACTCAAACCAAAACTTTGTTGTGCCGTTAAAGAACTCGTTTGAATAAGCTAAACTAAATCTGTCATTTATAACTCAAAGCATTGGCTTCCTGCATCGCAAGAATATTTATCCACTTATTAATGCATTTCTAACCACTCAGACCATCCTTTAAATTCTAGTATACTCCTTCATATTTAACTATAGTAGTTACCAGATCTACAGATTTATTTCTTGCATAAGCTTATTATTTTAATTCTGTATAGACCAATTTTGAACCAGTTTTTAAGCCTTTTCATTACATCAGCACATTCATCTTCTTTAAAATTCACATTGAGTGAATGTTATAGAAAAGAACGATACCCAGAATCATGGAAGTCACGTAAATCTGGAGCTGCATGTTTGATACACATTTTTAAGAGTTCTGATATTGGAAGATGGTGAGTTATATTTTCAATCATTTGTAGTATTTATAAATGGAAGAACTAAGGTTTCAAGTCACTGTTAATGGAGATGTCTACACAGCTGCTATGCATTGCTTAAAAAATAAATAGCATAATCTTTCCAAAGCAGCAGATTTTCCATTATCAATAATAACAGATATTTATTTTAATACCATTCTCCCAACTCTAAACTGCAGGAAAAAAAATCAATAATGTGAAGGCTGTGCTATTAGTTAAGGTTTTCAAAATCAAAATTAATATCTTTTCACATAAACATATCATTTGAAAGTGGCAGTATTTAATTCACTTATTGCTGAATATCCATCAGCTTAGTATTTGATATTATGAAGACGCAATAAATTCCAATTCAAATTCTGTTGACATTAATTTCTGTAAACTTTATCAGTTAATCTGTGCTCTTGTCAGATTAAAATCCAATCTCTGATTGTCTTCTTTACTTCAATATTACAGCCCAGTGTATTTACTGTATACGTCCTACCACTTGCCTAAACCCTGACCTGAAAGCACCGTGTAACACATACTGGGAAAATATTTTTCTTCTATGCTCATGCAGCACGTGACGCCCATGTGTCGAAATAGTTACTATGCTTAAGTCTCAGTGACAACTACTTAGATTATGTAATAGGAAGTAAATTGATCTGGATTCTGTTCCCAAGAGCATATGACTGGAAACACTTAACAGTCACAGGCTGGAAAATAACTCTAGACTGCAAAGCATATACAGGCTTCACATTTCATTTATTCCTGCCAGTCTGGAAATTGTTACTAGTTCAAGAAATCTTTTCTATATTTTTACTAAAATGTTAAAAGTTAGGTACATTTCTGATGACATAGAGACTTTTAGAAGTGTGAACTGGGAAATCTAATGAATTATGAATTATCTGTTAGCAAAGCTACTGTTACCATTTGTTAACATAAATAAGGCAAAAAGGAAATGGGCAGAACCACCAAAACTTTCAATAAGGAAAACAGCTTTTAAAAGGAAACCATTGTATCTTGGAAAAGCCAGAAAAGTTCCTGCAAATGTAGGTATCCAGTCAGGAATTAGGTCATAAGTAAGAAGCTATTTGGCTAATGTATATTTTAAAAGCTGTGTGAGAGTAGAGAAAATAAGCTATCTATTTATATGAAATAAAATTAAAAACATACAGATAATTCAAACAGAAAAATCCAGTCGATATAGCTGTGGTCATAAAGGCTTGATATGTGAGTTCAATGAGGGTTAAAAAGTGAGCCACTGATTCCAAGCACAACATAGCCAAAAGACAAATTAACCCAGAGGTACTAAAATATATTAAGTCAGAAGAAATAGAAAGAAGGAAAAGAGGAAGGGAGGGAGGGAGGGAGGGAAGCAAGGGAGGGGGGGACATAGGAAGGGAAGGAGGGAGATAGGAAGGAAGGAAGGAAGGAAGGAAGGAAGGAAGGAAGGAAGGAAGGAAGGAAGGAAGGAAGGAAGGAAGGAAGGAAGGAAGGAAGGAAGGAAGGAAGGAAGGAAACTTCATCTACCTTAACAAAATTTATCAGAGACGAAAACTTTTTATAGTTTATAAAAAAAACCATTTTTTCTGAACTGAATCAGTGTGGCTTCATAAAATGAAGTGGAAAAATTCCAAAAACGTCAAGATTTTTTCTCATAGACAGAGTCTATCTGAGAGTTTTCTCAAGCTGGAGACATTAATTACCATTTTATTAATCTCATGACCAGCGATACCCAGGGCTCTGAAAAAGCAAAATATGATAGCAAGTTATGCTCCTCACTCCAGCTGCCTCTGGCTCCAGGCAGATAGATAATCGTGCAGATATGGTAACATGGTGCTCATGTTCGGGGCCATGCAGGGGCCATCCTTGAAAATGTACTTGCCAATTCTTAAGAACAGAATCAGATTTTAATAGCACCTTGAGGGCTGTGCAGCGTAAGGTAACATCTCTAACCAGCTAGCATTAAAGTAGACAGCTATGTCTGGTGCGCTCAGCTTTCAGCCTTTCTTATGCTGATATTTATGCTAGTAAAAGTTGTATTTGACAGCCTGTAACTTTGAGCAGGCATCTAAACAAATAGAGAGGTGCGTATTTACGTGGGATAGTGTAGTACTGCACAGAAACTCACGCTATCTTTTGATGGCTAAACATGGCAAGCAGAAATAGAACAGCTATGGTAGCTCAGCATCCCATTGAGGATACTTTTCTCTACGCAGGTGTCATGGCATTCTGCTGCATAAAATAAGTACATGTATGATGATTATTTGTCCAGTCTGGAAAATGTTGATAAAAAATCATTTGAAGTATGTACCAAAATTAATATAATTTAGGCAATGGCAATGTTTTAGCATAAATAAATACCGGAAAGGAAGAAGTTATGATTCTATTTGATTTCCATGGGAAGGAAGAGGATGTTTCATTACAAACTTACTATGTACTTTGTCCAAGTGTTAATGAGGTGACCTGCAGATATGTATACAAAACAACTTTAAAGACCAAGACGGTTTAGTCAAATTCTTATGTGTACTCCTCCACCCATTGTGAGAAATTGGACATGGGGAGATCAAAAAGGACACTTTTTCCTTATGCAGTATACAACACCCAAAGAGTACATCATACTGCTGTACCTCTCAGAGAATATACTGCTACATCTAAATCAATCTTTGACTAATTTTTAACAAACTTCCAAATTTTTCAAGCGTCTAATATAAATCATATTGTTTATACATGTATCATTGGCAACTTTTTTATTCTGCCATTTACTAAATTCTCATAGAATGTACAGAACATATGTGTGAAGCCTGTGGTTCTGCTCCGGCACAGAGTCTCTGAAAAGTTGTTTAGTGCTTGTCAATACACTCAAATACATGAAGAGATGACCATCCACTACAGGATGCAGAAAAATTACTGCCTAATTCTGAACCCATCCCACCCCATTCTATATTCTATATTCTATATTCTATATTCTATATTCTATATTCTATATTCTATATTCTTAATATTCTCCATATTTGAATCTCCCATTATAAATTTTCCATTTAAACCCAATGCTATATATTTCTCTTATATAGCATCCATTTTCCCAGCTTGGGGAACATAACCCTTCTGGAACACAAGCCTTTTGGCTAGAACTTATCAACTATCTTAGCCTGTTATGAAAGTGCTCCTTTCAAACATTAAGACAAGATGAACTACATTTTTTTAGTACAAATGGAAGATCCAATAGGCCACTGCCTGGGTTATAAACTCAAAAAGAAGACCTGAAAACTGAAGTCCTAAAGTGCACATATAATTATGATACAAACTTGCTGTTAGAGTAATTCTGTTTTAGCTAGTAAATTACTCATTTTTGACAGAGAATACAGGATGCTTACTCAAAAGCAAACTGATAAATCCACAGCGAGGTGCACTTTTTTGATATATGCCAGGCTAATAATAAAACTTCCACGTACCAAAGTGTTTTGCTATACATATCCCTTCTTTGCCAAAACCACACCAAAGTAAACAGATTCAGAAGCATTACCTTTTACACTTCTGTATCATTACAAAAAGGTTTTACACTTCAGATTGTTCTTCTGTGAACTAATATATTACAAAACTCATTATTCTCTTTATTGAGAATCTAGATCAAAATAATTCAAATCCTCAAAATTTCAGTATAATAGCTGCAATTGAAACTGCAGTATAGTTTACATAAATATGGAGCAAATGACACAAGAAATATAAAGATCTCTGTGATAGTTGCATGTTTCCAATTATCAAAAGGGCACAGTAAAAATATTCACAGAAGAAACTAGTTAAAGTATATTTACCTGGAAGCTTAATAAACCAAGAGCAAGTCATACCAAATTTAGGGCAGTGAGCCTATCAGTCTAAGCAATGATTCTGTTATCCCTTTCAGGACGGAAGTTTAATCAATTCAGAGGCAAAAAATGTAGTTGTTTTTTGCCTCATGAAAAGCAGATGTATACATACATTTGGTTGTTATCATATAATTTCTATTTAAGGTAAACTTACACATAAATCATAAAGAGTTTAGCCAAACTTTTTACACGTAAAATTGTTCATAACTTGTGAAAACATGTACAACACATTCCACGTATCTAGACATTTTGTCTTGATAATAAGACAAGGAAGCAGCTGTGGAGTTTTCTAAATCCCAAGGATTTTCATTTTTCTCGATACTGGGATTCACAGCCTAAAAGCGCTACGGTCCACCGAAAAGTACTCTTACAGTTTCCAAGACAATAATATTTCTCTATGTGTAAAAAATACACAGCTGTGGAGTTTATATATATATAGTTTTTTTAAAAGCTTTAAAGGCATCTCTTCTACTTATTTCTACAGAAGTCTGAAACTATTATCCTATCTATACAGACTATGCATATGCTGCTGACACATAGACTTAGTTTCACAGATTTCAAAGGGGCTTAGACGGATTTGAACTACAAATCCATATTTCTAATTGTCATTTAACTAGATCCTTTCTTAGTCAATAGCTACAGACGTAACAGCAACTTCCTTCTCCGATGACTGGATTTAAGTAAGCGCTTTACATGTTCTTCTCCAAACACGCTTTACAGTATTTCACTTATCTCTCAAAATATCACTGGCTGTACTTCCAGATGTTCCCGTGGGGTGTTGCACTTGTTTTAATCTGTTTGATTGAAGCACAAAATCTGTGTTCTGTTCAGCCTGCTATCATTCCCTTCTCATAATCTTTTGCATTTTGTATATTAAGAACGGAATTGGGTTTTTGTCCTTTTCCCCCCCGCCCCCCTGTAAGTTATGTAGGGTGAGACGCGTCTCTTCAGTCAACAATATGTTTATGCTAAGAGACAAAGGTTGGATAAAATGAGCTCTGCCCTAACTTGTATGGCTTTCATGTGATGAACGAGCATGGGATGTTCCTCTCTTTTCTCCCTAGTATAATTTACTGATTAAAAAAACTATGTCTGTTAAGTGCTGCATATATTTATTGCACCATTTACATGACAGAAGCAGATGTGATGGAAAAATATACCTACGTTGCATTCTTGTGTATCTTAAAAAATGTTACAATGTACGTAAGTGGTAGTACCTACTAAACAAATTTTGAATGTGCAGAATTTTTTCTTTACCCTTTGTGGGGAAGTGTGTGATTTGCCCCTGCAGAATAAAGCTAACTGTTAAAAGATGCAGCACTAATCAACCTTGAATTTTTAGGAAGCGAAAAAGGTCAGTAACAGAAGGTACCTATTCAGGTTTTCTGAGTAAATATTAGAGCGCAAGAGAATGAAGAAAATAGCAGAAAGGCAATAGAATAGAACATGAAATTCTGATTTCCAATGACAGCAAACTTCTATGTACTTTGGACATATTTGAACATGCAGCTGGTGGTTTCTAAAACATGGATTTTTATGTAACTGTCTCCCACAAATCTAAGCATGAGTGCTCTCTGAAGTAAAAAGAAAAAGCTCCCTCAAACTTTGGATTTAACAAATATTTCTGATTTGGAAAGTTGGCACAAAATATCAGTCCCACAAAAATGAAAGACTAAACCTCTCTTGAAGAGAACAGGTACCGTAATTCTTTAATGGTTCTTGGGTATAAAAGACACAGATGGAACTCTGCAGCAAGAATACTTTTTTGATTATACTTAATTTGTACTATAAGAGCAGCCAAACATAGAGATACAATATACTTTTTAATAAGATAGTTAAACCAAAATTGTGACCAGAAGCACTGTAAGAAAAGAAAACATAAACAAACACTGCTTTCATATAGAATTGTATGCCTTCTATGATGAAGATTCATTAGGAAAATACTTTACTACAGCTACTCTATAAATATTTATTTTAAAATATACATATATATATAATAAAAGTATAGTTACAGGTTAACTTGGCTGGAAAGAAAAACTTTACAAACAGTATCTTTCTGTAAAAACTAAGGAACTGAAACAGGACGGTACCTTTTGTGAATGATTATATAATGTCAAAAACTAATTAAAAAATGTGAAAATTACCTAGAAATAACAATGATGTTGACACAAACTAGACATTGAGGTTGTAGTTTTGCCTCCTTCATAATTACGTAAGGTAAAAATAACTTACAGTTACATATTTCACATACACTATATATCTACAAGTCTTTATGATGAAGTTATGCATGGCTGCATAACAGTCTGTTAACAGAGCAAAGTACTGGTTTATTTGCTCTAATATATCATACATACCTGCTGTAATGTGAAATAATGTAGTATTACTGGACCATGTGCTGCCAAATAACTACAAAATCATTGTTAATTGCCAATAAAGCTCTTGAAATAAAGTACTTATTTAAGCAAAGAAAGCAAAGATGGCTCTAGGGCATAGTTGCACTATGAGACTGACATAAAATGGCTACTATAAAATTCAGGGTGGAGCATTTATGCTTATTAATTACAAAGAAAGACATAATTTATCAATAAACCACTATACAAAATAGTATTACCTGCATTCCAAAACACTCTTCACAGAAGAATGCTACATATTAATGAATTTAAATATAATAAATGGCTGTAGATTTTTATTTCTTCTGGATAATAATGCAGTCTGATTAGCTGATTGTGAAAAAATATGCAGCCTTTCTGAAGTGTTATGTTTATTTTATAAATAGGTTGACGTACCCAGAAGAGGAGACATGAAGCAGAGAGATGTATTAAGTCTTTCACAGTATACATTATCTCTTTCACCCTGAAGCATACTTCCACTCCAGTATGAATTGATTGGTATGTGTCAAGTTGATTGACATATTTAATTCCTCCTATTTTTTAAATTCCTTGGGTTTAGTAGATTCCACTGCATTTATTCTTTCATCTTAAAGATGAATTTTTCATTGTCTATATTTATACTATGAGTGTACCACTAATATTAAGTATTTACACTTGACTGGTTTTAAGCCCTTGCCCAACATGGAAACATGATCTTCCAGTCAAGACAACAACTTAGATTCCCGGTGACCTGAACCAATTCTTTCATTCTCTCATTCTGCATCAAACTTTTCTTGTAATTTTATGCAAGACTTATCTGTCTCAGTTAACAAAGAGCTTAAGAACATGTATACATCCATATTTATTCCAAACAAAACATTTATGCTCAAGAGCTTTGCAAACTGGTTGTTAGTTACAGGTGTCCATCATGTCTGTAGCAGAAAGACAGTCACTTCAGGACAGGTTGCATGGGGCTTTGAACAACCTGGTCTAGTGGAAGGTGCCCCTGCCCATGGTGGGGGTGTTGGAACTAAGTGATATTTGAGGTCCCTTCTAACCCAAACCATTCTATGCTTCTATGATTCAGGAAAACGTGAAGTCTACATATCCACCTCCAATGCAGCCGAAGCCTAAAAAGGATGTGCCATTTTCACCTGACACAACCAACAGTCTGACACCTTACTGACTAGGTATATTCCAAAAATGCAGAATGGTCCATTTTACCTATCATTGACCTCATGTTGTTTACTTAATAGACCCCAATAGGAGTACAACATCCAGCACAATGAAGGCTGGGACATTTCTGACCGTGCTATGAAATCATGAATCAACTAGGAAGGGAAATTTAAGGTCCTTCACTGTCATACAGCAGGTATTTGAGATTTTGATAACTGAAGTTTATGCATAAGCTTATACTTATCATGAATTATGTATGAAGCTTCTATATCAAGCTTACATCTGAAGTTTATACTCGTTTTGGTATCAAACTTTATTGTAGTGAATTGAGGGATGATAAGAACTGGCCAAAGGCATGTCTCCGATGCAAATAGCAATCAAGAATATTTCCTCCAGCCATGAAAAGCTCTTTGTGTAACTGCCTATATATGATCAGTTCTGTTATCTTTATTTTGTCCATTAAGTGAATTTAGTGATGAGTGGAGCTGTTGTAGAATATACTGCCTAACAGCTGCTTCTTTCCTTTTTCAGTCTTCAGTGTGAGAGAATATGTATGCTACTCAATGGCAAGTCTTTAACTGTACTATTTTTGCCCTTTAAAACTGTCTTTTGCACAAGCCAGTGTCAAAATCTGTTTACTCTATCTGCATTTTTAAAGTGTTTACCACTGTGAGACAGCCAGATTAAAAAGCAGGAAGGTAGTGGAATCTATGTGTTTGGAGTGCTGTGATACTATGAAGTTTCTCTGGAACAATCAAGGAAGACAAAAATATTAGTCTCTGCACAAAGCTTTCCAAAATGAGAGTGGTGGTGTGGAATCTCAAATGTAAAATATTTTTTTTCTATTTTTATTTATTTATTCATTTATTTTCCCATATTCATGGAGAAGCATTAAAGGTTTATGCAAATAATCTGAACATAATGGGAAAAATGTTATTTCAGAAACATTCTTAAAAAAACAATAACAACATACAACAGACTTTTAAATGCAACTTTCATATTTGTCTAGCACACTTGCTCAATATTTATGTATGCATATATTTTGCAGGGTGAACAATAACAAATTTTTTTTTAGCTGAGAAAGAGACAAAAAAGCATTAAAGTCAACATTTCAGATAGATGAATTTTTAGTGATACGAGAAACCACAAAAGATAAAAGCTAGTGGTTCAGACACTGCAAAAATATTCTCCTTTGTGTTCAGTATAAACTTGGCAATTTCAATGCCAGTCACACTTTTATTTGAGAGAGAATAAAGGCTAGTAGCAGTGTTAATTTGTTGCTTATATGACAGCAACAGTCTCTCCACAGTTCAGCCCACATTATATACAAAGAAATGTATATTTTTTATTATTCTGAATTCATTATTATTTTCTTATTTAAAATGTCTTTTATTTCTCCAATATTCTAATATCTGTGCTCACCTCAAGGAAACTGCAGAAGGGCTCAGCTGAGATTTCAGATGAAATATATGGCATCACAGCAGAACAAGGTCACCTTTTAGCCTCATGACTAAAGGTTTCGGTTCACCCTCATTGACCCTGCCTGTACTATATTTTGAGTTAAGTCATGCAAGGAGGTGGGAAGGATTATGTAAGAAAATGTGGGCAGGCTCAGTCCCATGTATAACCATATGCATGTTACAAAAGGAGCTCTCAGCTCTCCCCTCTCTGAAGAGTTTGCTTCTCTCTGTGGTCTCTCAGTTGCTTCTTTCTTTCTGTTCTTTTCTAGTCAAGCCAGAGAAAAAAAGTCTGTGATTACACACAAATAATTAAGATATCTTTCTTTTGCACAGTATAGCACAGTCATAGGTATTTTTAAAAAATTGCTTGTGGCTTGTTATCACCCTGCAGTACATTTTCTGATAGCTGTTCTTGCCTCAGCTGACCAGCGCAGAATGCCACCATGTTTCTGGAGAAGAACCAGCATGCCAAGCAGCTTTCAACAGTGAAATCATTGAACAGATTAGGAAACAATGTAGATCTGGGCCAAACTGCTAGGTTTTACTGGACAGAATTTATCAACGCAGAATATCATGGAAATTTAACACCTTATACATTCTTCATCAAGTGGGCTGATTAAACAGTATTTTTAGGAATAAAAATAAAATAATTTTTTTTCTCTGTAAATGCTTTGATATTTTTCAGCTTGTTTCCTGGCATCTAGTGTACACACAGTTGTTTCTTTGCAATTATCAGACTCATCATTTCCTGCTAGAAATACAGATGCGTGGGTTCAATCCTCTATATCAAAATACTGCTGGCCAACACAGTAGGGTGAGCACAGCAAAGATCAGATACAATGATGAAAACTCAGCAGCAAAATTGTTTTTTATCTTTGAACAACCAGATTGTGAATCAAATTAGAGAGAAAAGACAGAGGAGTTTATAACTAGGCTCAAAGGATAGGAGTATCTGCCATAAACCTTTCTTCTTCTCTCAGTTTCAGAGGTCTTACACACAGGAGAGGGGAAAAAAGAAGGGGAAAACGCAATCGGAATTATTACTGGAAGAAAATTACGTGATTTTTTTTCACAGAACCCTTTAATATGAGTTTCCAACCATTGAATCTATACGAAATTGAGGTTGTTGGTTGTTTTTTTCCCCCAACACTTCTCCAAGACAGAAGTCATATGAAATGTTAATGTTGATGCCAATGTCATTGAAAAAAGAGAGACTGATTGAAATGGGTAAACAAACAAAATCAATATGATTCTAAACCCCTAGGAATTAATTCTCCAGACTTATGCTCTATTTGAAGCATGTCTGTCTCACCTTTGCATGCAAATAATAAAAAGGTGCTCTAGAAGAAAGAATGCTCTCCACACTTAAGCTTTAATCAAGGTCTCAGAGAGGGTGATTTTCATGAATCTCAGTTTTTGAGAAATAATCATGTAATGACAAAAAGAAGAGACTCATTTTCCGAAACTATAAAGAATTTACACTGTGCAAAGTAACATGGTACGATAGTTAGGGTGTATGACAATAGGAACCTGCTCCTGGCATACAAGCCACTGACCAAGTTTCTCATACAGAAACTAACAAAGGCTTAAAGAAGACATTTGACTGTTTACGGGTTAAATATCCAGACTTCAGACTAATGCTGCCTAGGCCTGGCATATTTCTCCCTGAGATCTTCTGGGTAGAAATACGAGCATCTGTTTTATATGATGAAGAAGCAGTGAGTCTTCAGTACTGAGCTGCAGGAGACAACTGTGCATCCACAACAGACATATCTTAAGATTTCTGGAAAATTGCCAAAAGTACGAACGTTCTGACTTAAAAAGACTTTCAAATGAGAAACAAGGATCTGCACATCAGGGTGTAAATATCTTCTATATGTACTCAACCCAGCCATAACCAAATTGCAATGAAACACATAGATGCACCTTCCCTCTGCCTACTCTGATAGTAATATTTATTATAGTATTTACACATTTCATATTATCATCTTTGTATTAACTTGCTTTCTTCATCACTTTATCATAAAAAAAAATTAATAGCATTTAAAAATAATTATTTTTGCACTCATATCTGTTTAAATTCCTGGTTTCTTTCTATGGAGAGGCAAAATAATCTTATTTAAAAATTATCTATTAATTCAGAGTTCAGCAAGTAACAATGGGGTATATTTTCCACAATCCTAGTGACAAATATTTTTAATAGATTTTTAAAAGAAAGTTTCAGCTGTACTAGCAATGAATGGAACTGAGAGCAGCCTGACTGTCAGCTGGCAGCCTAGAAAAGTAAACACACAAAGCTGTAACAGTTTACCCTGTCAAACCTTACACCTCTGAGAACTAAACAGTACTTACTTAAACCAAAGGAAAAATTCCCAATAACTTATACTAAGAGGATGAGGACTCCAAATCATTCCACTTCACTTTCCAATTTGAAAAATAATTTTCTTTTTTTCTAAGGAAGTATATAAAACTTCACCTTGATAATGCAAATGAAGAAGAGGATTTGAGTATTGCATACTCAAGATATTGATTTATAGATAGCAAATCAAATTAATCATGTCATGTGATATGCAATATTTTATGAAATGTGAGCAGTAAGGCAACTAAACCATAGCAAGAAACATTGGAAATGATGTCAAAAGGAACAAAACCAAACCAGACCAAACCAAACCAGCATTATTTTAGTTTTATTCCACACTCTGCATCTCAGAAATAATCCCACATGTTACAAAACTTTTTGCAGGACTCAAACTACACAAACTTTTACTGCTACGTGACAGGGGTAATTAATGATGCATCAGAAATGACAAGGAAGTAAATTTTATACTCACAGACTAACATGCTGAACCACCCTCAGCTGGCTGGATCCAGATAAACGAACAAAGTCATGCCACAATATGTCAAGGCTTAAGTACAATTTTCCTACTTGCATAGTAGGCCTGTGACAAATACCGCCTGAGGTTTCCATCAACAGACATGCTGTTATTATGGCAACTGCACAGGGTAATAAAAGAAACCTTGTGAAAATCACATGTGACAAAAGTTGAAATGAAAGTCATAGTAAATTGTTGGTTCCTTGAACCTAGACCTACTGCTATTCTTTCTGGTATCTCCATGACTGTTTGTTAGTCTTTACAGTCCAATAAGTCCTCAATAATATAATTTTTATGAATATTACAGGTATGCACATGATATTAGATGCTGAAACAAGTATTTTGTAAAGTAGTCTTTAGGCTAGATGATTGTATTGATATTTGATTCTTATACCATGATAGCATCTATCCATTATCTTTAATGGATCTTATCTTCAATTTCAGGGCATAGGGAAGAATTAAAGTTGGTTCTGTATCCATAAAAATGTTCGGATATTCAAAAACAGGAAAAGATGGATATGTCTTTGAGGTTTCCATGAAACAAAACTGCATTTTATCCCAATGCCAATAAGTAAGGCACTTCTAGTTATTAATATATAGGTGTGTGAATTTGATGGAAAAAAGAGAAACCAAGGTGAAATTTTTTTAAAGAAAACAACAAACCAAAAAACAACCAACAGAAAACCAGCCAACCAATCAAAAACAACAATAAAAAAAAACAACAGGAGTTTAAAATATGAAATTCAGCATAAAAAACTTAAGAGGAAATGTGCTAATATAACAACAGATATGTTTGAGACAACATTAAAATAATGCAAACCAGTTTTTATAACTCATAACGCTGTAAGATTTTTTCCTGACATATCCTCCCAGAAATATTGTCTAGGAAAATATGAGGGTCTTCTAGAAACCTAGTGCTTTAAATGTTGGATAAAACTTTATGAGTTCTCAGTAGGCAGAATCACATTTGTACTGTTCTTATTGTGCAATAAAACAACAAGAAGTGGCTAAATGTTGGTAGCTAGGCACTTCTGACGCATGGTACACACTCAGAAAACCCTCTTTCCAGTTCATTACAAAGTCAACGCATTTCAGGAATTGTAGTACTCACAATGTACAAATACTCTGCAAGCAAGTTCAGATGCTGTCCTCATAAGAAATGATAGTAGAAATACCTCTCTCTCTCATCTACCATTTTCAGATAACACATTGAGAAATCTCTGAGGCCAAGAGCAGAGTTTAAAATAACCCCCAGACTCATCAGCAATGCTTTTTTGTCTGATATGTCCCATACATGTGGCCATCAGGATACAGACGTCAAGATAACCTGTACTTTATGTGAACATTTGATGTTTCATATAAAAAGCCAACACATACATCTCTTTATAACACTAGCTTCTGTTACGGGTTCCCCACACACGGGGCTATGTGGCATCTGGAAAAACAGATTTAGTAGTATCTTTGTTGGATAAGGATGATGCTAATGTCCATTTAACTGAATGAAGAGGCAAAAAAAGGGAGGGGTGGGGGAGAGGGCAAAAAAACCTGCAAGAAAGACCGACCAAGAGAAAGAAAGATGGATAAAGTAATGCCTGAGGGAGAAGAAGATTTAATTACTCTTCATTGAGTATTAGCGGGTAAGGAAAAACAGTTTCAACTTCTGCGCTATTATGGTTAGCAGGAAAAGAGAGATTAGGAAGTTATACTTAGATAAAGAGCTATATTTCCCTAAGGAAATAAAGGTATACCTACTTTTCTATGAATTTAAGGTTAAATTACCCTTCAGACGCTTTTCTGTTAGAAGCTAAGTGCTCCTCAAGAATAGATACCAACTGTTACCACAGTCTATAGAAGTAATTCTGTGACACAGCTGATAGGACAGATGCAGTAATTAATGAAGCTGCACTTCTGTCATTGATATATATCATTGTGTCACATTTGATAACTTCTATTTGTGAAGGATTATCTTCTGTAAAGTCTCTTAAAAATTTTTTTCATGGAAAGGGTCATTGGACACTGGAACAGGCTGCCCAGGGAGGTGGTTGAGTCCCCACCCCTGGAGGTGTTTAAAAGACGGGTGGATGAGGTGCTGCTTTAGTGGTTGATAGGAATGGTTGGACTTGATGATCCTGGGGGTCTTTTCCAACCTTGAGATTCTGTGATTCTTCAAATCTTTTATTTCAACTGTACAATACCCACGCCTTACAGCATGATTTGATGACACAAAGGGCTAGCACAATTCTCCTCAGTTTATATTTATTGCTTGAATTATAGTAACTCTTATTTTGGAACTAGTTGCATTTTTCCATATTAACACATCTCAAACTGTCTCTGCTTTGTCAGTCTATTTAACCAGCACTGTACAAGAATACTTGAGCCTTTAGTCTTATGTGAAGGATGCAATGCATTCCAAGAGGCTTTTTAAGAAACTGTAATTAACTCTTTAATGTCTTCATACATTATAGAGTCTTCCTTATAAGTGAAAGGTTAATTACTAAGCAAAAAATGTTAATGTTTTTTCCAATGGTGCATTTAATACTAATTGATACAAATTAGTTTCCTAATAATATGTGAAAAGTGTCCATTACTAAAGCAAAAATTCCTACTCTATTGAGTTACACTCTTGTTCACCTCTTTTCTTATTCCCAAGTTCAAAATTACTTACTTGGAATTTAAAATTGAGGAGATATCAGTAATTTTATGTATCACAGTGATACTAAAACTTAATTCATACTCTCTGAAAAGTCTTACAAAAGATAAATAAAGCAAAAATTAATTCAAGCCAGTTAAGGCACAGAAAAAAAGAGCCGAAAGCACTTAAAGGGTTGTTTCATTTTATCAGTGTTTTAGTATAGTCATGATCTACTTTTGACTAGTTATTTAAAGTGTCTGTAATGCCAGACTTGGTTAAAACACTTTCTAAAGATTCCTGACATGTCATTAGGTGGGATTGCTTCTGTCTTTCCCCTTTTTCTTTACTTCACTATTCAATATACTTATTGTAACTGCCTGTTTTGTGGGAATGAAGGTGCATAAAATGGAAAATAGCTTCCTCCTCACACTACACTTAGACTTCTGATTTGCAGGAGACGTAGCTTTGCCCTCATTAAAGCAGCTCTTTTCAAATGTTAACTCCTACTCTTAACATTAAGTGGTTGTTATAATTTACGTGAGGAGCTCTCACAGCTTAAAGATTTCTCCATTTGAGGAGCTAAGCTATGAAAACCGTGCCCCAAAGAGCTTCTTCTCTTGCTTGTAGCACCATCTCGATTGTCCCAACCCACAAAACACCAAAGGAAGGGAATTTTGGCTCCCCACCATGGACTCTTCTCCATGTAGTATAGTCATGTACATCATAGTATCTTCATACCAGATACCTCCTCGGATCTTTTGCCTTTATAAATCACGTTTCAAGGTCTCATCTACCTCCATGCCTGTCTTCATTCCTTTTACACAAAGGAGAAAAACAAAGGGACTTGAAAAGACTTTCTTTCCCATGGATCAGCTGTTTTAGTTTTGCTTTTCTACCTCCTCCTCTCACCTAGCTTTTCTACCTCACTGCTGCAGACTGGTTGAGTTGCACGCGACATCAGGCTATAAAGTGAAGTTATAATGACCTCAGGCTGAAGTTACATCAACCTTCCATTTACAATGTAGATTAAGTTTTGCTTCTCCTGGTGCTCTAATTCAGATGCCTTCAGGCGAAGGCCAGAGTGTGTATAAGTTACCTCCTAACTTCTGGAAGCGCTGGCTGCTGCATGCCGCCTGCCAGGGGCTTCCTTTCCATCAGCAACCTGGGTAACCAGGCTCTACCAGCATGTCTCCCTGTCTGCATTGCCAAGGAAGTGCAGGCTGCAAAACAAACAAAAAGACCAAGCCAAAAATGTTCACACTGTGTTATCTAATGAGTGTTGTTGGTTTTTTTGGGTTTTTTTGGCAAAATCTATTTCTCTCATACTCTTCTTTCACAAATACCTGAGTCTTACTGTCAACCATGGCAAGTGCTTCAGCTTTAATGAATCTGATGGCAATAGGAGAGAATGGAAAAATGAAGCAATGTTTCAAATAGCCATCACAGATAGTTGCCCAAAATAAAGCAGAATACATAATAAGGCTCTTACTAGTCAGTCTAAAGATGATCTAATGACATCAATCACACACTCTTGCTGCTCTGTGTCTGTGACACTGTGAAAACTGAATATTGTAGAGAAAGATAGTACATAACAACTATTTGGTATTTCTCACAATAAAAGATACTCAAAGAAATGTTCAGATAGATTCTTTAATGATGCATGGTTTTAAAGAAAATCCACAAAGAGTGAATTGTTTTCTACTCTACTTTCCTAAATAAACTTTGAACCTTGCCTTGAACCGGGAGGAAGAAAATCCAAACAAAAACCTGCCACCTCTTCAAAATCCTAGTCCTCAAACAATCCTAACAGCTGTGTCATCATCCCTTCTCTCAGAACAGATGTTAAAAAGGTGTCTTTTTGGTTTTTTATCTTTCTCCCACAGGTCTAGATTTCAGAAGACACTATGTGGACTGTCACATTTTTCAGTCACTGTCAAAGTATTTCCTGAAGATGTTGTGAATTTAATAATTCTGAAGAAGAGTAATTATTTTTCCCAAATGTGGGAGTTAATCCTTAGAGACAGTGATGAGAGTTCTCTTGACACAAAACAATGGTAAATTTAATGAAATATAAAATGGGTTGTTAATTACTAAGCATTACAAACCAGTAGCTACCAGAAAAGAACTCATGTCTTCCAACAATATTCCATTCAACAAACCTCAACTGCATGCCAAGTATTTTTTCTGAATGGGAGCTACAAAGCCCAACACACCCTGGGACTGAATTCTAGACAGGCAAATGACTGCTAAAATGTGTGCCTTCCCCTTTTGATTCATATTTGCAGTTCAGCTTCATGGTGGCTCAAGAGCGTAACTACTGCTACTAGGCTGGTCTCATTAAAAGGAGGCGGATGTACAGGACAGCTGGCCAGCAACAGATGGGGATATGCTGTTCCATCTCACAGGCTGGTGGAGCTCCTGTTGCAGCACATGCTGTCCAGAAGGAATTCTAACTCTAATGCAGCGCCAGTCTTCCAAAGGAGGTCTGGCTTTAAGCCACAGTCAAGCCCCAGAATTCAAATAACTTCTTAAATTGTCTCTCTACTCCCTAAATAGTCCAGTCATTTATAGTTGAGATCAGTTGTTTCCATGGAAAATTAATTAGACAAATCTTTAATTTTTTTTTTTTGTTAAAGATAAGGCGAAAGCATTCTGTAACCTTCTCTGGTTTTGTGAACAGAACTTTATATACCTACTAACAGCTTAAGATATCCTGTCCTTGAAGGGAAAATTCTTTGCTTTTCTAATCACATGATAAATGCAAAAAGGTCACCATCAATTCCAGTCACCACAAGGGTGATTGCTTTCACGTATTCTGCTTTACACTAACATTGGCCTTGACCACCAACTTACTTCTAAAATAGTAAAGCTGCATTAAGATTAGACTGTTGTTATTGAAATTTACAATGAACTGAATTTATCTTTAATACATTCTCTTAACTTTTCATAGACACCTAGAATTTAATTTTGTTCCTCTGATATTTCAAATTAAATATTACTTGAAAACCCAGAAGTAAAACTAATTTGAAAACTTATAGAAGCAGAAATAAAGATACCAGTTCATTCTGACCTTCTGAGTGGAAAGAAATGAATAAATTAAACATTTGTGCCATTTCTCATTATAAAGGTGACTGGATGCAATTATAGGGAGCTTGTCTCACTATGCAAACTCGCCCTGACCCAAGTAGTCTTTACGTCTCAATAAAAAGAAATATGATCTCGTCTTATCTCCTTAAAACAGAGATATTGTCTATTATGGATGAAGTTATCTATACCACATCATATACAGAATATTAGAGGACAGTATTCATTAGTACTGCTAGACTCACATCAGGATTTAAGTTACAAGCACTAATACAAATTAATGGAAAAGCTGGACAAATAACTGAATATAATAAAGGTAACAAGCAGGTCAAAGGGGATCACAAAATAAGATGTGGCTGAGAAATCCTGTTAATTTGCATTATCATCTGTGTCACTGTGTACAGAAGTGTTACACCTTCACAGGGCATGACAAGACACTTTGCACTCATACTTGGCAGATTATTAGAAATTTTATGAAAAAGACCTGTGCAATCCCATACAGAGCCAAAAGTATTCAGTAGGAACATTTTTTTTCTTGATGCATTTTTTCTGGTTTAAAATGGCTTTCAAATCAAAGAGATCTATAATAATGGTGGCGTATAAACACAATTCTATAGTAAATCCTTTTACAACACACAACTTACGAATAAGAAAACTAGATATGGTTTAACATTCCTTAAATGTCATTTTTTTTATAAAGTATTTCTTTTTTCTCTTTATCTGAAGGATCAGTTTAAATAAATACAGATACAGCCTGACCCTTTTGAAATGCCTACTGACTTCAAAGAAAATCTGCCTAAGAACAGAAATACATGTTTTGCAGCTTCCTCCTCAATATCAACAATTACTTCAATATTCAAACTAAAGGAGCAATTCCTGTGAATGCTCATACACAGCATTTTAGTATTTGTGCATATTTTTACTAGACCCTACAGCAGTTTGTTTCACTCTGAGGAGCATCTTAAAGGGAGCCTTGATGAAAAAAACCCACAACTTTGCATAATATACTCTATAAAAAACCCTCAGAGTATTTATAATAAAATTAATATTCAGACTGAGTGTTTACAGATGTGAGCCTTTAAACAAAGGCAGTGAGCTTGAACTGAGTTTACCTTACTGTCTTAGCTACTAATTCACCCTCACCACAAACCAGAACATAAATTAGATACAGTTCTACACAAAAAATAATTGAACTTGCTGAATAAAATATTGGCATTTTTGTGTCTTCTCTTTCTCTGCAAAATCACAGCCTACCCTTTTCTTTTTCTAGGGTCTTTCTGTTCTTAAATGTGAGTTGTATCATCAGATTATCAACGATCGGAATTTTTTAACTTATTAAAATTATTAAGGTAATATTCTAACGTATTGTTGTTTCTCTAGATTTTTCATACATTCAGACATTACTGTTCTATACACAGCATGTGCTATATAATATCCATGTAAATCACAATCTTTGTGTCAAAATGTAACGCATAAGGACAAATACAGTTTACCATTTTCATAATTTATATGATTGGCATATATACGGTATATAGCTTTTGTATCAGCACACATCACACATACTGACATCTTTGTGATTACAGAAATGGATGAATTACAGTTTGCTGTTGCTAAACATATGCTATTAATTTGCTACAGTATAATGGAAAAATAGTATTTTAAATGGTGATCTGATGATGAAGATAGTTGAGTCTTTTTTCTGTTTTCAGAATCTCCAGGACCTAACATCACATATGGCAATTTTATTTGAGGCTGATGACCAATTCCATTTGTCATTTACAAGAAATTTATTCCATCAGTTTTGTGATGGTTTGAATGACCAGATGGCTTTTTTCTCTGCTCTAAAGACTTACCACCTGAACGTGTAGGAGTTAGATCTGGGAGAAACACTGCCAGCTGAACTGAGATGCTGAATATATGTTGAGTGCTTTACCAATAAAGAAACACTTGTCTCGCTTCAATCTCTATCTTTATCTGAAAATATTCTGTATCTCAAATTAGCTGTTGTAGACAAGCTATGTCTACAGAAGTGGAAAAAAAAAAAAAGAGTAAGTGTGTCCCCCCACACCTCTTCTGTCAACACATATGCACTGCCCAGGGATTTTTTTTAAAGGCATTCTTTCGCATTGCCCACGAGACTATATTTAAAGCTACATGTCTAACTTGAACAAAATAATACTGACAAAATGAAATAAAACTCTGTTGAAAAGTTTGTTCACTTTTAAGTGCCAATATAATTTTGTTGCTTTTATTCTGGTTATGTTCTTCAAGTAATTTCTCCCCCTTTTTTTCATGTGCAATCCACAGGAAGAAAAAAAAAATCAGAAAAGTATGCAGCCATGGCAAGAGCTCTCAGTGAAGTACCATCATGATTCATTATCATCACATACTAATGGAATAGCTCAGTGGAAACACCATAAAGCAATGTTTAATCATTATGCAGTGATTGTTCCATAATGTCTGTAACTACACTGCACACACATCTTTCACTCTCGTGCTTTCTTCTCCTATCTGGGTCAAGCACAGTTCTTCCTTTCTCTGTGACTTTGGGGAGAAGAGAGAGGTTGATAGGGCTAGAGAAGGGAGGTCCCCCTCAACTACTTTCCATCTTCAGGATAGGGAGTTTTAGTGGTAAATCAATTTTCTGTGATAGTTTGAAATAATAGCTTTTTAGGAGGAAGGTTAAAGCAAAATAAATTTTCCTCATATTGAAACTTCACTAAGATTGCATGCAGCATCACAAAAATTTTCTTGTTCAGACATGACTCCTTTATGTAAGGATCTAGGGACCTCTCTGCCACTGCCCTGTAGGAATACCTTCACTGTTATCTCTTTCTATTTTTACCAACAGTGACTGGTTTCACTCTTGGAGAGTTACAAAACACAAGCTCTACACAAGGATAGGACCATTTGAATTAACACTATGGCTGAGTTCTACACAAGGATAGGACCATGTGAATTAACACTACAGCTGCAGTCACTGGTGAAAAACAAAATACTGCTTTTTTTTTTTCTCTCCCTAATATTTTCTTTTCTCCATAAATAAATTATGAATAGCATTTGATGTAGATTGATAATAATAAATGAGCAAATACAGTCTAAAAAATATGAAAAATGGTATAAAAACACCTCTTGGGAAATAAGCATGAAAACTGTCACTATTGACCAGTTTTTCATTTTTGTTTTGCAGCTTGACCCGTTTAAGTCCATAGCTTTACTGTGTTATAAGCCATCACCGTGTTTCTGATGTGAGAAGAGTTCTGAAGATGACAGTCAAAATTCTGGCCTGTAAGCCATCATCCAGCTGTAGTAAAATCCAAGACAGCTTTACAATCGGTTTTGAGCTTAGTAAGCAACGAATTCGACCTTGAGGCTTTAAAGTTTGATGACAGAGATGACAAAAACAGCACCAAAAATCACTAGGTTATCTGCATGAAATAAACTCAGTAAACTTTTGTCCAAAACTACGTATAAGCAGCCATTATAAACCGGCTAGCACATTAACTATTGGCAAAACTGTTTAGGTTGGTTGGAGGTTTATGTATGAAAAACAGAATTGGAAATCACTTCTGCGCTTGCTTCAGTCAAAGGAATCTAATAATTTTAAAGTGCCTACAGCTAAAACTAGATATATGACTCTGAGGTTGCAAAACACTGAAATAGGGTTACTTGTCTGAACGAAACATACACTCACATTGTTGGCTTTAAAGCCACCCCTCGTTCTCTGTTATAAAAATCCGTCATTGCAGGAGAACCAACAGTGTAACTGCTCAGTGAGGCTGAACAGCCTTCATTCCATCGCTCCATTTCATGCAGGGTATTATGTTATTGCTTCTCCTCCAAAATCCTTATGAAAATGTTTATAATGAAGACTAGTCTTGTAAGTAAAACTGATAGTGAATTTATAAAACATGTGAACACATGAGATCAATTCTCCCCGTCAGCCCAGGCTCTAGACTGCATTCCATGCATGCTGCCACAGCAATCATCTGCCTTGCCTGTTGCTTCAGCTATGTCCAACGTGTCTTCAAATCTTCTTCCTGCCCTCATTCACCTTTTTCCATATTAGCTGTGAGCTTCTTAGGCTTCTTCAAAGCCGTGTTTCTGCCAGACACTTTGCTGGCACTCTTTGCCACTGTTCTATCATTCCTCCAGCTGAATCCAGGTCACATAGCCACAGAACCGCTTCCAGCACACCTTCCACTCTCTGTTTTACATTTCACATCCATCCACTCTGAAACCTGACCTCACCTATAGTGATGCTTCCCTTTCTTAAAAGTTCCTCTTTAGGAGTCTCATCTTTGAACTCTTTATTTTCTCAGAAAAGTTGGCAAAATATATGAACAAAAAATGTTAATCAAATCAATTAAGCCTGACAAGGCTGAGAAGTGTCACCATTCAGTCATTAATGCTCGTTACAACTTTTTCGGAGTCAATAGAGTGTAAGAATATTTCTTGTTTAAAGTGCTTCATGCTATTTTGTCAATATATGCTAGATAATGATTAAAAAGCCAATAGCAAGTATGGTGTAACATGCACTGGTGCATTGACTTGTTTTGCATTTAATAAGCCAATTAGTTTTGCATGGATTACCACAGCAATCTGAAACTACCTACTGCCCCAAAGTAAAGCTAAAAGGAAATAGCAAATCAGCACATTACCTGGCAGGCAGCTGCTGTCCAAGACAATAATCTGAACTTCCTAGGTTCAGAGCCTTTGTTCAGTTTGAACCTTTAAAGACTCTTTGGAGATCTGATTGGCTGATTATCACACATTATGTTTGGATAGTTTATTTTTTGTGACCAATTGCCAAACCAACAGGAATCACAAATTATTGAGGTGTAAGAGGTTATGGTGGAGCTCAACAATGAGAACACAACCCCACAGAACAGTGCCTTTGGTTTATGAACATTACATTGTCTGTTTAGGGTTTCTTTTACTGTTTCTTTGTCTGAAATAATAGGATTTTTTGTTTTCACCCTCTGTGCACAGTCAAAAGTGTATTTAGGTTCTGTAGCCTTTAAAGTGGGTGCTAATACCTGGGGGCACCTGAACATACTTTGTTCCTAATGCTACAGGAACTCAGCATGTATTGAGATGATGGGTATGAATCTGCCTTTTAAAGCATATGATAAGAATCACAGAATCATAGAATCATAGAATAACCAGGTTGGAAAAGACCCACCGGATCATCGAGTCCAACTGTTCCTATCAAACACTAAACCATGCCCCTTAGCACCTCGTCCACCCGTGCCTTAAACACCTCCAGGGAAGGTGACTCAACCACCTCCCTGGGCAGCCTCTTCCAGTGACCAATGACCCTTTCTGTGAAGAATTTTTTCCTAATGTCCAGCCTAAATCTCCCCTGGCGGAGCTTGAGGCCATTCCCTCTTGTCCTGTCCCCCGTCACTTGGAAGAAGAGGCCAGCACCCTCCTCTCTACAACCTCCTTTCAGGTAGTTTTAGATAGCAATGAGGTCTCCCCTCAGCCTCCTCTTCTCCAGGATAAACAACCCCAGCTCTCTCAGCCGTTCCTCATAAGGCCTGTTCTCCAGCCCCTTCACCAGCTTTGTTGCTCTTCTCTGGACTCTCTCCAGAGCCTCAACATCCTTCTTGTGGTGAGGGGCCCAGAACTGAACACAGGATTCGAGGAGCGGTCTCACCAGTGCCGAGTACAGAAGGAGAATAACCTCCCTGGACCTGCTGGTCACGCCGTTTCTGATACAAGCCAAGATGCCATTGGCCTTCTTGGCCACCTGGGCACACTGCTGGCTCATGTTCAGTCGGTTGTCAACCAACACCCCCAGGTCCTTCTCCTCCAGGCAGCTTTCTAGACAGACTTCTCCTAGTCTGTAGCACTGCACAGGGTTGTTGTGCCCCAAGTGCAGGACCCGGCATTTGGCCTTGTTAAACCTCATGCCATTGGTCTCAGCCCAGCGGTCCAGCCTGTTCAGATCCCTTTGCAGAGCCTCCCGACCCTCCAGCAGATCGACACTTCCACCCAGCTTCGTGTCACCTGCAAACTTGCTAAGGGTGTATGCTAAGTTAAGGTCAACATTAATAATTTTGTTCAACAAACTAAATATGTAATTAAAATGCTCTAAAGATTATCAGCAGAAGCTTAAAACCAAATTTTAGGCACTCGAGGCAGATTACACATTGCAAAAGCCTGACTTTTTTTTTCTCATTTGTACAAAATTGTCCAGCAATTAACAGTAAATATGCAATTCACTTAGACTTTTTTAGACTGCTCCATTTATAGGCATAGTAAAATACCACACTAGGCTTTATAGAGCAATTAGAAAATTCCTTGTGTTAATAAGCAATGCTAGCCACTACATTATTTAAAAGGCTCAATTTCACTGGAGATGATGCAGAATTTGCTTCAGAGCTCCAAAACTTATTTTCCATTGTTTCTTAAATTTTACAAAAACTCACTGTTTTTGTGTAGGAAAGAAATGGAATAATCTGCAGTAATGATAATGAAATAAAGGCATACATAGAAGGCAAGTTGTATCTTAAACCAGATTATAACTTCACTCAAGAATTCTGGGCAAAATGCTTTTACATGTTCACTTCCATTTTAGCTGCAAAAAGTTAATTATTTTGTTGGAGAAACAAACAAAAAGCTGTATGTGCCATTACAACTGCTATTTTTCACCAGTCTCACGCACCCTACTTGACTTGACCCAATAAATGCTGGAAAGGATGAAACTGCGTGGCCATATGAAGTGGAAAAACATTCTGACAAATCAGCTTAAAAAAAACTGGAACTTCTTCTTGTCCTAGATATTCACTGTGCAACTGATATAAAAAGACTCAAAACTCTTAGATGTATTTTACTTAGGAATTTTAGCAGTCTTAGGAACAACTTTTACGAGAAAACTGCTGTTACTTTTACTGCCCATCACTTTGAATATGCAGAGAAAGAAGCAATTCTCTCAATGAATTTATTAATTTACCTGAAAATAATTATGCTAATGATGATCTGCATTTCTGAGACCTGTGGCAATTTTTCATGAAAAGTGAGACAAGTTCTAGCACTACTGGAGGCACACCCAATATAAGAGCTTGTTAAAGGAAAAGACCAGCCTAATCATGAGAAAACATTATCATTTAATTGATCTCTGTAGTGTCTAAAACTTTAATCTGGATCTGAAATGGTTCCTTTAGGAAGGATGGGAAATACTGGAGACAATACGTGGCAGTGATAGGTATGCCCCTAATGCCAAGCTGCAGGAGGACGACTCGCAAGGGGGGCTGGTTTCAGCTCTGAGGACAACAGCAGGAAGGGAATGTGTTTGCTGACACAAGCACACAAGAAGAGGACAAAAAAGGAAGTAAACATGTGTTGCTGAACTCTGACTGAGACCCTGCAGTGACAACAATACCATGTTTCCTATTACTGGAGAGAAATAGGAAACAAAGCATTGTCATGGTGGACATCCTCTGTTAGATTTTGACAACTTATGTTTAGTCCCAGGTACAGCTTCTCACTTGTGTCAGCAAAGTCACTTTCTCCCCCATGCCGTGCCCCTCAGTGACAGGCCCTTCCTTCCACAGGATTCCCATCCCATCCTGGGGCAGGGGAAGAGAAAACCGCCCCTGGCCTCAAGATTTCTGCATCCATGAAAAGCAGCCACAAAAAGAGGGATTAACAGCAGGTACCACTGTGATATCCCTAGAAGGCGAGCCCACAGCTCTCCTCTAGTGATGCTGACAGCGAGTGCAGCACCACATCATCTTGGCATCACAGTGGTGGACCATAGATGCCTTTCACTCATCCACTTCAGAGAGCAAACAGAAGGGCTTAAATCTGTGCCTACACTGAAGCTGATCTTCTAAATTCAGGAAACCGAGCATGAGATTGAAGGTCAGAGCTGATGCTGAAGTGTGCTTCTGAGTGACAGAGCTAATTGGCGCAGGGCACGCCAGTGGCAGGCAGCTGGCCTGCAGTTCACTGTTAGCCTGAACTTGGCAAAATAAAAAGATAATACTGTATTGGACCAATGTCTATAAAATCTTACAGATACCAAGAGGGCTATTACTTTACTTACCATATGGGATTAATCTGGTGGTGCATTTTGTGAATAATAATGGCAGCGGGTTTTTTAATATAATACAAATGCAGCTACTCGAGAGCTCCTCTGAGCTAGATGCCTAGATGTAGTTGCTTTACTGCTCCTTGCTGCCCACTCACACATGGGTGCATACTTATTAAATTTAACTGTTCCTCCCTGAAAAAGAGCCAGACACCAGGAAAAGGCTGACATTTTCTTTCAGGATCACGAGCTTAAATTGAAGTAAGTTCACCATAACCACTTAGTCTGGATGTCAATCTGAACTTCAGTTCTGCTTTTTTTTCTTTGGCTTACACACAATTTGTGACACTCTGTTTTAAAGGAGGGGTTAATCACAGCCACCTTTAGGCAGTGCTGACATCTACGTGTGATCCAGATACCTAGATTTCAGATTGATTTATAGTCAGTGAGCAGAAATTAACTTCTGGGGCATAACTCACTGACCTATTTTAGGCAGCTAAGCTATAAAGAATTATACATGGCCCACAAATGCCTATATCTCTCCATTACATAAGGTGAGTCTGGATTAGATTAACTAGCTGAATTAGATACCTATGCTAATGAACTCTGCATTTGGATGAACCCAGCCCTATATGCTCATAATACAGTTTCTTAGTATTCCAGGGAACTGGAAATAATGAACCAGTTCCTTTTCGTAATCCAATGTTTTGGAGTAGTTAGGAAGAGGGTTTTCTTGTTTGTTTATTTAACTCTGATGAAATAAGAAAGTGAAAAATACATGTTCTAGATTCTAAAAATGTTCCTTCTGTCTTCTTTGAAATAGATCCACAGCTTCACAGTATAGTGTGATGTTAAAATCTGAAATTTTGTGATCCTTTATGTACTGCTGAAAAAATATATTCAGTTTGGCTAAGTAATGAGTCTCTGAAAAGCATGTGCTGCAATATGCATATTTTGTTGCTGTATTTGTAAAATGTGCAACTCAGAAATGTTGTGTTACGAACAATTTTGTATCTATCATGGCTGCATAGAAGATAATTTATGTAAAGTGCAGGTAAAGTATCTCATGTTTTATGTACATACCATGAACAACTAATACTATCCTTTTTGAAAGTAAATCTTCAAATCAAGTCTTATATAGCAAAAGCAAATCTGTAACCATCCTCTTAAAAAAAAAAAGCAGTGACAAATCTCATACATGCAATTTTAATTCACAATTTATTCAAGTAAGTTATTACATCAACCATCTATTTAAAACCTGAAACAATGTTCAGTGCCTTAAAAACAACATAGAGGACAGCTTACCTAATGTAAAGACTGGACAGTTACCTAAAACTGCAGAATTGGAGAGGCAGCATTTTTAGAGACAATTTGTGACTGCACTGCTTAAATTGCTAAAAAGACATTATTTTTTTATAATTTATAAATACTTTGTATTGTATTTTTCCAGAATTTCACTAGCCTGCATTTCATGATAGCTGAATATGTGGCATTTTAAAATTCTATAAAAATGTCTGGTACAAAGATCGATTTCATGTGAACGTTGGAGTAGAGACAGCAGAATACATTTTACTCAAGGTAACTAAATAGGTAAGGCAGTCTCTGATGTCACAGATACTGATTATGCATCAGGGACTGCTTACAACTGACCACAAACACAGTAACTGTTTCCTAGAGGTTCTACCAAATAATAAGCTCAAGAATTCAATAGTAGATGCATCTGCAGGGAAAAAAAAATAAAATACTAATTTAAAACTACTTTCTGTGAATTATTTAAAAAAGCAGTATCATTCAGGCCAGAAGTTTTGTTGGCTTAGATAACTGCAGATACATAAGTCCTTGAGTGATAAGATAAGCCATAAAGTGTGACCGTGCACCATTTTCAGTGTTAGGCATGCAAAATTGCAAATCTGAAAGGTATGTCACACAGCACATTACCCGGCATTGTGTGAATATGCAGCCTTTTGGGCTGGTTCTTGCCTGGTTCTCCTGTAACCACACTTTGGCAGTGGTTAGCATCAAAGGATAGCATGGAATGAATGCAGAAGACCACAAAGAACCATGAAGGGACAACAGCAGGACCAGACAGAGTTTCTGTATCCGGGTAATGAGAAACACAAGAGATTTTCTGAATCCAATATGGCAAAAACTCTCACTACTCTCCCTCCACCATTCCTCTCTAATTCTCCAATCTCAAAGGCTGCCAGTCTCACTGTCCTTGCTCCAACAGCTCTAGTAACTCAAAGGCTTACCAGCATACAAAGTCCAAGGTAAGGGAAATCTACTCTGCTGACTGAAGGCTTGTTAACCACAAGACTGATACTTTATGTTTCCCTGGTCCCTTGATTTCTCTTCAGTCATCCTCACTACCTAGTATTTAAATGTATCTATATGAACAAAGCAAATTTATCAGGACTGAGTTAAGCCATGATTATTTGAATATCACCTAATGCCTTAAATAAGGAAATAAAAACTTGGCCACTAACATTGTTACATTTTTAAAACAGTGCAGTCCCTCATGAAAACCAGTCCCTCATATGTTCAAACCACTAAGATGTTTGCAATTTTTCTGTTTTACACATATATTATAGATTCTTATACCAATTAACTACCTTTGTCTTTCATAAATTATTTGTGGATAAGTGTATTTTTTAAAGTAGAAAAAATATCTTTTTTTCTAGTCAAATCAGAGAACGTATGTGTGTCTAATTCAGTGGAATTGAGTGTGTACATGAGACTCAGTGAGTTTGAAAAGAAAGGATATTTGAAAATAAAGGGTATTCTTCAGAGGGGAGAAGATGCAGTGAGGACATGGCAAGGAGAAGGAAAATGAGCTTGAATGGAGTGGTACTACTTCCTTTACTGGCATCTTAATTTTTAATGGTATCCATCTTCATAGAATCATAGAATCATAGAATAACCAGGTTGGAAGAGACCCACCGGATCATCAAGTCCAACCATTCCTATCAAACACTAAACCATGCCCCTTAGCACCTCGTCCACCCGTGCCTTAAACACCTCCAGGGAAGGTGACTCAACCACCTACCTGTGTAGCCCGTTCCAGTGCCCAATGACCCTTTCTGTGAAAAATTTTTTCCTAATGTCCAGCCTAAATCTTCCCTGGCGGAGCTTGAGGCCATTCCCTCTTGTCCTGTCCCCTGTCACTTGGGAGAAGAGGCCTTGTGGAAGCCTGCAACTTAGCAAATCTTTGTAGTTGTGTAATTATTATGTTGAGAAAAAAAATATTTGTTTCCAGCTTGTAAGAAAATGCAAGATGGTCTCCAGCCTGAAAGTTTATGATTTACATGCAGATAAATAAATTGTTAATTATGTCTTATATTTGTTGGGAGTACACTCAGCTTTTCAGCCAAATTATTAAGGGAGGTATTTAAAGCAAACAAGCAACAAATGTAGGTATCCATTATAGTGGGAATATGGCAGTTGTACTCAGGTATATATTACTTTAACTTATAAGCATAGTGATAAAAATATTCAGCAATTGCTGAAGTAATTTTTTAAGACAAGGATATATAGCCCATAGGTATTAAAGGGTGCAGTGCAACATCTTTCTACTTTGCCTAGAGGGGCAGCTGTGCTGGCAGAAGCTTCACCCTGAAGAGATCAACTCTTTGCTCCAGTTCCCACCAGGATAAAGCAGGCTTCTTTTTACGGGCAGAAATCCATGCAGGTCCAGCCAACTAAGGCTCCTCAAGAGACATATAAATTTTATGCAACTCCCAGCTGGCCCGAATACCAAAACAGGAGCACCTTTCCCTTACAACTCACTTTTTTGCTTTCTGGACTGATAGGCTTCTTTCAAACCACCCTGAGTATGCCTATTTGAGATAAATGCAACACCTCCAGCTACCACAAGTAAAACATTCAGATCAATGTACAGCTTGGCTGTAGCTCTAGAGCAGCTGTTTTGTGCATGTGTGGGTTTTTTCAAAGGCAGTAACCCTATCAGTAACAAACCAACTCTCAAAAGTCAGCCCATGGTCCACAACAGAACTCCTCAATCTGATCTAATCCTTATGCTGCTGCGTTTTAGGACTGAAATTAAAACCAATGCTCCAATAGTACTGAGCACTCATTCCACTCCGAGGCACAGAGGGTTTTTTTAGGTAGCTCATGCAACTACGGCTTTCCTCAAAAGCAGGGCAGAAAATTAGTTGATGCACTGCTGGACTGCCTGAGAATTAAAGCCCAGCAGCCTGACAGTTTATATCATGTACCTTTCCTTCTTTCTCTACCTTCAAGACTTCCCATCATCTCGCTGCTGTCACCAGCCTTTCTACTTCTGCTTGAAGAACTGCTGCAACACCCTCCCAGATAAGAAATTCCAAATTCTTTAAAGGAAAAGAAAAAAAAAAACCACAAGAAATCAAAAAAACTTCTTGCATAAGATTTTCTCTCTCTAAGACAAGAAATAGCCTCTCGTAGCTCTCATTTGCAGCAGAAAGTAAGCGCCCATTTCTATCCTCAGCAGGGCCCAGATAAACAGTTATACCAAATGAAGAAATAAACAGGGATTCTCTCTGGCAAGGTCAGAGGAGCAGATGAAAATGACCCTGGGAGCACGAGTTCAACCAGATACAAAAGGTTCTGTGCTCAGTGGGGATTGGTTAAACAATTCAGCTCCAACCTTTTAGGAACTCAAATACAACCCATTCCCTTCTCAATGGGGCAACAGAAACAAACACACAAAGTTAATGAGCCCAGCAGGGATTGACCAAACAGTTCAAACTCCCCCTTGGAGCAGTGAGAATAGCTATAAAGCAAACAACCTTAGCCACTTGGCACTGGAAAATAGAACCTGCTCAGCTTTGGTTGGATAAGTAAAAACTTCCTAGATTACAGTAGTTCTTCATTCTTCAGGGGGCTAAATTTACTATTAAAGAGTCACTTTTTTTTACCCATGAGTATCCACTATTTCTTCTATCGTTCAAAAGAAGGCAAAAGGATCATATAGAAAATACATTCACGTGTATATATGGTATTTATGGCAGATAAATATAGGCAGTAAATGACACATTACAACACCAGAACTTTCTGAAACATCAAAACAATATACTCATATTTCTCCTGCCAGTGCTTTTTTCATTTCCCCATTTAATCTAGTATGCAGCATGCCACATCTTTCTTCCTACTTTTGTATCACCTTGTGTATTTGTATATATACATGCAATTATATATACATGTACATATTATATATACATATATTGGAAAACTATGTCCTCAGTTATGTATATTCAGTTGGCATAATGAGAAGCAAGTAGATGCTTCCTTGAAACGACACCAGCGTGCAAGATTCTCTGCTTACAAAACAGCTATAACTGCTGTTCAAAGTACTTATAAAATAGGCTGTTCAGCATACAGTTGTAACTTCTGATTTCATCCTGTACAAGTGCTAGTTAAAAGAGGATTGATTTAAAAGTAGGATTTAAGCTTCAGTTATTAAGAGATAACAACCTACTTACACAGGATCCAGTAAAACTGAAATTCAAGATCCTAATTTATGTGGCTAATTTAGGTTTCACGAGACTGTTGTGCTGCATACAAACTCTGTTGTATTTATACACAAGGGATAAAACTGGTAAATGGGGGGAAAAAAAAGAAAGAAAACATTTGTAACTACCTTGTTAATGTTAAAAACATCTTCTGGATCTTCAATAAAACACAACATTGAGTATTCTGTCAGAATCCCATTCCATTACACTAGCAATTTAAGTGTAATAATTTAAAAGTAAGCTTGGCCATGGCAACTACAATAGCTTTGCTAATTTTTCAGGAAATAGCCACAAGAAAAAGAGATATCATAGCCACATGACTAAAATACATTCGCATTGAGAACAATATTATTTCAGTCATCATTTTAGGTATAGATCAGCAATGATAAGGCATATCCAGAAGTGCAAGATGATTATCTAGTTAAGTAAAAACATCTTGTTCCTTTAACACTTTTTTATGCTATCACATTCAGAAGAAGAACCTATTTTAATCATGAAAAGGACAATCCTATTGTCTTATTTTGTATCCTATTGCATTACTAATGTAATACGACTGTATTTTCCAGGCTGCATAAAACAATCAGCTTTAGTATTAAGCGTAACAACGGAAACCACTATTATTATTTCAGTCACAAAAATACTTCTGAGCTGGAAACCTCCAACTGGATGAACACTCCCTTATGCATGTGGGTGCTAGTGGCCACAGCCATGTACACGACACATTTGCATTCCTTTTTTACAGCACACATAAGAGGGAGTTGCCTGTACATATGCAGATCAACTTAATAAACATGCACAGTGGGATGCACTTGCAGGCTGTGTGCTGGCATGGGGCTTCCCTGTGCTGCACAAGCCATAAGTCAGAAACAATCCCCTTCTCACCCACCCACTGCTGAAAGATCTGAACAAAACCATACTGTAGAGTCCGTGTTGGCTCCCACTGAGGTCACAGGCCATCATTACTAAAAAATCTAAATTATGGTTCTAGTCTTTATTAAATTTTACAATCCTAAGCATAATGTTTTTTAATGTGTCTTACATTATTTCCAAAGCACTTCTGAAAGTCACCAGACTAAACAAAGACTATAGAACTCAACACTCACCTTTTATTTTCAAGGTTGCAATATCAATGTTTCAGAATCATATTGTTCAATTGTTTGCTATTTTTCTCTCATATCATATTTCATATACATTTCTTTATTAGCATCTTGTTTGATGGATATACTAGTACACACAACAGCAGTGCCAAGAGTGAACATCCATTTGATAATTAGATGATAAAACTATTCATCAACAACAAAAACCTTTCTGCGGCACACAATTAGCATACAGAAATAATAAAAGCAAAGGTCAACACTGACTCTATGCCTTTCTCAAAATTAAAAAAACTGAGCACAACTGAAAACCACTGTGACTAAAAATATGATACATTATTCCACTTCTGCTACCTTGAATATATTTGTCTCTGTGAAGTTCCTCAAAATAATGTTTCCTTGGGTTAATGACTCTTCTATTCTGTTTTCACCTGCTACATTTGTCATTCATCCAAGGCTACATTTATTCTTTACTCTAAATGTAGCACTTGAAAGGAAGAATTAAAAAAAAGAAGGGTAAAGTATGTAAACATTTGTAACTCTAAAGATAAAAATAGCATTAAGAAAAATAAATACTGGTTATTACAGAGAAGCATCATCTATGCCATATATAAACTGTCCAACAAGTAAGCATGTCTGACAGTTTCCAGTTTTAGTGTGGAAGACCCAGTATGCCACTAGGATGAGCAAAGCAGAACAGTGACTTGCCCTTTTACGGTTTTTTTTTTATTCTAATAAATGGAGACAAGGAAAATAGTCTCACAGAAGGAAAGAGAGGAAGAGAAGAACAGAGAAGATGGACACATGAAAGTATCCATTTGGAAATAGGGACATCATTTTGAGAATCATGGAATCATATTTTGGGTTGGAAACGACCTCAAAGACCATCTATCTCTACCACACCATGCCCCGCCCCCACCACAAGCAGGAACACCTTCTACTAGATCAAATTGCTCAAAGCTTCATTTACCCTGGCCTTGTGCACCTCTGCAGATGGGGCATCCACAATTTCACTGGGCAACCTGTTCCAGTGCCTCACCACTCTCACAGTAAAAAAAGTATTCCTAGTGTCCAATCTAAGTTTCTTTCATCTCAAAACCATTACCCCTTTTCCTATTACTACACTCCTTGATAAAAGAGTCTCTCCCCATCTTTCCTGTAGGCTCCCTTTAAGTAATGGAAGGCTGCTGTACAGTGTTTCCAGAGCCTTCTCTCCTCTAGGCTAAACTAAGCCCAACTCTCCCAGCCTGTCCTCATATGGAAGGTACTCCAGCCCTCTGATATCTCTGTGGCCTTCCCCTGGACTCAGTCTACAGATACATGTTCTTCCTGTCTTGAGGACCCCAGAACTGGACACAGTACTCCCAGCAAGGTCTCACGAGAACAGAGTATAGAGGGAGAATTAACTCCCTTGATCTGCTGGTCAAACTTCCTGTGATGCATCCCAGGATATGTTTGGATTTCTGCAAGTGCACTTTATTGGCTCATGTTGAGCTCCTCATCCACAAGTATCTCTAAGTCCCTCTCTTCAGGGCTACTCTCAATCCATTTTCCACCCAACCTGTATCTCTGCTTGGGACTGCCCTGATCCAGGTGCAGGATCTTGCACCTGGCCTTCTTGAACTTCACAAGGTTTGCAAAGGCCCATCTCTCAAGCCTCTCAAGGTCCCTCTGGGACAGTCTTATAATCATTATAAGAAATAATTTCCATTTAAACTAATCAGGCAAGTCATCTAAAAGACACACTAAGTCTATAGAAACAGTGGAAAGAGTCTCTTCAGCCATTACTGGGTGTAAACCACAAGTAAAACCTTTTAACCCAGTGGAACTACACAAGAAGAAGGGAGACCAAGTTTGGACCTGGAGCCACAGGAACAGAGGAAATGCCAACCAAGAAATGCTTACATATTCTTTGACTGAGAGAAAACACCACGATGTTTTTAGATTTCAGTTGCAAGTGCCCTTCCTGGATTTCTCTGCCTCGTGTGAGTTTGGCCCTTATATTCATTAGCTTTGCTAATAAACCTCTATTGTAAGATACTATTATAATACAGCTTTAACTGACACAGGCCATGTGTGGATCTCATAATGCTCTAGTGTTGTTATATATAAATGAGGAAATAAGCTAAATTGAAATAAAGCACCCTTATCTCTGACATAACTACATCAAAACATCTCTTTTTGGCTAACTACATCAGAAAAACACGAGAACAAAAAGTACTTTATGCCTCTAACCAACATAATTATATCTGCACAAGAACAAGGAAACAGGTTCTCCTTTTTTCTTATTCTTCACAAATACAATGCATACTTCATGCTTTGTAAATACAGGCTATTATGGCATATTCTTTTCTACCTATTTTCCTTAAATATACAACCCAGAGGTCTCAAAATACACAAGCTTTTCTCACTGCTTCCTGAAGTCTGGTGTTGGGCTTATAATTGTGGGCTGCTGAGTCCACGGATTCACCTTTTGTAGTTTTGGTGAGAAGAAAGGAAAGAGGCTGCCTAATGGAAGACAGGGAGTTAGGAACTCTGTGTGACACAATGAGCAGAGATCTCACAAATTGCTCAGGGCAGAAAGGAAGCCTTTAGTTTAACACTATGTATAAATTATTATAAAAATGTACGTCTTAAAAGGGTTTGGTAATAGGATAATAGGCCCATTGCCTTCTTCAGCTTCCAGCACCAATTTCCCTCCACAGACTATTCTGTTCTCTCTGCCTGCTCCCAGATGCAACCCCCTTGCTCAGCCAGCTTGAGCCTCTATCCTGGACACATTTTTTCTGTCTCTCAAACCAGATTTCAGTTCCAGTTTGCAGTTTGCAACTCACCAATTTCCATTTTTAACATCATTGGGAGGCCGTGCTGAGAACGCAGGATGCAGTACTCAGTTTCAGACCTAAATCCATCCCAGGCATACCATGCAAAAGCAGTTAACTTCTAGAAAAATATTTGTTCAGCGGCAAAGGTAGGTAGAATCATCAAGGAATTTAACACATAAAATTCCAGTTGTTACAAACTCATACACCTACATTCCCATAGGTTTTATCATCATAGATTTTACATCATTAGATTTTTCTTTTTTCTCTTCATTTTTTGAACCTGCCCTTAGGGCCAAATTAAGAATGCATACTACAGGAGCTCAATTTAGTAATCACAACTCCTATGGCATTTTAATTCAGTAGCATGGCAAACTGTTGAGATGTCCTACATTTTAAGTTTTCCTATTTCCATCTCTCAGTAAGATCAGCAGAGAAAAGAAGCTATGTCTCTCAGCAGCAAAGTTGTTATAGTTGATAGTTTGAGCATGGTCCTGTGTCACTTCATACATTCTAAACCTCATCACCAAATATTTATATCATTATTCCAGAGATCTGAAAAAGAAAAGTGTATAATCATTGAATGGTTTGGGCTGGAAGGGACCTTAAAGATTATCTAGTTCAATCCCCTTGCCGTGGGCCCAGATACCTTCCACTAGATCAGGTTTCTCATAGCTTCATCCAACCTGGTCTTGAATACCTCCAAGGAGGGGGCATCTACAACTTATCTGGGCAAATGCTATAAAGCACTTCATTTCTGATGATAAAAAAACCCCAACATTCTAATACAATTAATTTTAAAAGCATACACTGAAAGTGAATGTATTTCTTTTCCTGTAATACTAATCAAATTTGTTATAGTAGGAATTGATTTTGTTTAAAAAATCAAATATGCATTTTTCATGTCTGCTTTTGCCATTTTTGTCAGCACAGAAATAGTAAGTTCTTCTTGGTTTGTTTCTTCACATTGTTAGTACTGTAAATAGACATTTGCTCTCAGTATTTCTTGAAATCATTAAAGAGCACTGAAAAGTACGAGTCTGAAATTGACAGTATGAGTTTGGTACTTAAACAAAAGAGAAATTGACACATCACCTTTTTTGATTTCCTTTTTGCTTGTACCATAGACTGCAAGACTAAGTGATGACTGACAGGCATGAATGCTAAAATCTTAATTAATCTATTTATATGGAAATAAAATAATTTCTATCTTTTGCAATGAGCCTTATGAGGCCTTATGAGGAACAGCTGAGAGAGCTGGGGTTGTTTAGCCTGGAGGAGGCTGAGGGGAGACCTCATTGCTCTCTATAACTACCTGAAAGGAGGTTGGAGAGAGGAGGGTGCTGGCCTCTTCTCCCAAGTGACAGGGGACAGGACAGGAGGGAAT